>NC_140589.1:1345486685-1346106685 GCF_964204655.1 Triturus cristatus
TGAGTGCAACATCTTCCAGCATCTGCTGTTGACGGATGCTATTTAAACAATAGAGTTCATAGAAAAAGAGAGGGAAGGTGCACTTCATCAATAGTTGTAGTAACCAGACACTTGTAATTCAGAAGTCTTTTTTCGTTTTCTTTATTATTCGAAGTTGATTGACATGGAAACGGCACACAGCCAACGCGTTTCGTTCCCTTGTGCCTTGGGAACTTCGTCAGGGCTGTAATAATCATAAAACCACCCATGAATACGCAATGATAACACAAACACATATATGACACAAAGTACATATTACATGGGAAGACATAATATGTGCAAAAAAGAGAAACCAAACATATACATAACGATGAATGTGTCACAAACAATCAAAAGAATCACCATTTAGACGAAAAAAAAAAAAAAAAAAAAAAAAAAATTAACCACAAATACAATATGTTGATGACCCAAAATCAAAAACAAACGACATAAAATGAGCTAAAAGCACAAACAGATGAGACAAAATTTGATAAACGTACAAATATAAATATGTATATAAAAAAATACAACAGTAGATACAGACACAGTCATATTCCTTTTGACGATCAAAAACTGGCATTACAGCCATCACATATGCTATCTTAAAAGAAGGGGGCAAAGACATCTCCTTTTTGAGAGATTAGAAAGCATGATAAAAGAAAAATGAGGGAGAAGCAACATAGAGAAACAGAAGATGGACGAAGGAAAAAGGAAAAAGGATCTTATTTATATAGAAAATGAAAATAACAGTCAACGCAAGTAGCCAAAAACCGAAAACAAGGGGGGGGGGGGAAAAAGGGGCAGGGGGGGGTTGCGGGGGGGGGTGGGGAAAGGGAAAAAAGGGGGAGCTGCTCACCAATATAATTTCAAAAGATATTTGCGGTAAGAACCCCTCAATCCATGTGATGTGGATCCTTATATTTCCAAAGGATTCTTACGTACAACCAAAGCCCGCAAAAATGAGACCTGTGAACATGAAGCATAAGGAAGCTGCTGTCCAGTAGTGTAACATAAGACAGCTTAAAAAAGCATCACAATAGGACCATAAACAACACTATTGCACATTCTCTAATGATTAGAAAAATAGTGTCAGCCAAGCGTCTCACCTTAGTAGGTGTAAAAGAAACATCCAATATAAGGACACTTCGGTTATTGGGCAGTTCTGAGTGTGCGGGAATTATCCCAAGAATTATCTGTTGATAAGAAAGAAAGGGGCAGCATAGTGAGCAGATTAATTATACTGAAAACAGTCATAAAAGAAACATACTCCCTTTATGGTAAGAGTGATGTATATTTTTAGAGCCACATATAGCTGGCGTGCTCTATAGTAGGATGTCACAATCTATATTAAATCCGAACCAAATTTCATTGTCCAGATATAGATGTAATTGACTCTAGATTATGAATTCCTCACATCTGCCCCAAAATATCAAATGTCTATTGACCAAGTAGCGCTATGAACGGGCGAAATATAAAAGCTCTCAGCCACCATACTGTAAAATAATACCAATAGGCACCTAAAATCGTTATCCCAATGCGATGCACAAACTCATGTAGAAAAACGTTAAATAGAAACGGAAAAAAGGGGGGGGGGAAGCCCACGTTAAAGTCCAGGTCATCACGATATAAGAGAGGGAAGAGAAATCACATTTTGGCAAAACGGACGATAGCGATCAAACGTACACGCGTCCTTCTGCTGAGTAACAACATTTCACTTCCGAAATAGAGCCCGTCGTAGACGGCATGTATTAACACTATACGAAAATATCCTATGCCTGCCTGACATCGCTTACCTGTGTTTCGACAAGTGTCACCGTCACTGCTTTCCTTCTTGAATATCGGCAAACGGAGACAGGGAAGCATACTGGCTTTTAAACAGCGCGCCGGACAATCACATGACCGCATCCGCGTTGTCAAAAAGCAATAGAAAAAGGACAGTGATTGCGAGCCAATTTTACCAATCGTCGGCCATATTGGAGTGTCCAATAAACCGAAAGGGATCATAGCAGTTCACCGCAAGTGCGTGATTTTATGTAAAAAAAATCCAACGGTCTAGGAACATAAAGTACCATTTTTGACAATCAAATCCACAGCACTATATAACTAAATGAAAATACCGTACTCAGTTTCATTAGCACAAACCGGAACACGAAAAAACAACATTTACCAACCAATCGTTTCTTTAGGAATGCAGCCATGTCCAAAGATCAGACTGCTATAATGTACACTAAAATGCTAGATTTGATCTCAAACCATTGCCTTAGACTTGCAAACATAATTAGCGATCAAACTGCCATAGTAAACACAAGAAAATAAAAGTATTAGTGCAGTCACCCGAGGCCCACGTTTATAAAGGGCATCAAGAATCAGAAAAATTGTGCATGAGTGCAATCACGAACGTAGTCCATGAATATATCTAGAAAAATAATAATTTTTTTGGTCAAAATTAGGATACAATATAAAAAGGACGTTATTAGTATTTAGTCCCAAGTTTAAAACCGGATTTTATGTTCCGACCTCGCGAGCATATATGTATGTTTCATTAAAAGCTAAATGTCGATGGCATTTGTTAAGATGTCAGTTAAACACTATTAGATAAGATCTTATATATTGAGAAGAATAAGGAGAATAGAGAAAAAAAGTTAAGAATAGAGATCAGCATACGGACCCATTAAATAGGACATTCATTATGTTGGATGCATGACATTTTGTAATGAAGGGCATTACATGCATTACATATACCCCATACAGAAAAATACCTCAAATTATCAACATCATACCCATCTATCCAAGAAAATAATGTAGCTCTCTATCGGTATTAAGACCCATTGTTGTGGCCCGCAGACGACAAATCCACCTGGCCTCCTTTTGTCTAACCTGTAGTTCACGGTCACCGCCCCTGGCGTTGATGGGCACGTGATCTATCCCGTAGAACCAGAAGGACGTGTCATCTGGATGCATTTGTTTATAATGTTCACTTACAGGGTAACGGGTATCACCGTTAATAATGGCCCTACGATGTTCTTGTATTCGGACCTTGAGGCAGCGTACAGTGCTCCCTACATAGATGGAATTACAGCTACAGCCCAATACATAAATCACGTGTGTCGTATTGCAATTTATAAAATGTGCAATTGTGTGATTTTTCGGGGAGTTGTGTGTGAAGGTAGTTGTTCTATTTCTGCCTAACGGACATACATTACAGGAACCACAAGTAAAGAAACCCTTCGGTTTGGGAGGTAGCCATGTAGTTGTTACATTTGTCACATAACTGGAACACAATATGTCCCGTAGGGATCGCCCCTTACGATATGTGATTGCTGGCCTAGTGGGCAGACATTCGCTTAGGCTAGGGGTATCTTTTATTAACCCCCAATGTTTTTTGAGGATCTTATAAACCTTGCCGCTGTTGTTATTGTACTGGGTGATAAAACGTACTGTTGTATCACGAGTGGCTTTGGGTTTATCTCGAAGTGTATCCACCCTCTTGAGTTTCTGTGCTTTGTCCATGACTTTATCAAGTAGTCTCCTGTCATACCCTCGTTTAAGGAATCTTTTCTTAGATTCAAGAACCTTCTCAAGGTATAGATTGTCCTCACTACAGTTCCTCCTTAGACGTGTCATCTCTCCGAAAGGTATGTTATTAATTACTGTGCGTGCATGTGCACTCTCCGCGTGAAGAATCGAATTACAGGCTGTTTCTTTTCTATAGAGAGAGCTTTGTATGGTGCCATCTTTGATATAAAATTCAATATCAAGAAAGTTTATTCTGTCTTTGTCATATGTCATGGTGAGTTTTACATTAAAAGGGTTAGCATTTAAGTATGTGTGGTATTCCTCAAGTGATTCCACAGGTCCTGACCATAGGATAATGATGTCGTCAATATACCTCCCCCAGAACACGATGTACTCCGTCCAGGGGGAGGCATGGCTGTGCCAGGCGTACTCCCTCTCGAACCACCCCATAAAGAGGCAGGCGTACGAGGGAGCAAATTTAGAACCCATGGCAGTCCCGAGTATCTGCTGGTACCATGTGGTGTCATGCAAGAAAAAATTATTGTTCAAAATGATGTCAATCATCTCTAACGTCATCTCATTATATTCATAGAGGCCAGCAGGCTCCCTATCCAAGAAAGAACGTACAGCAGGAATTCCAAATTTTTGGTGAATACACGTATATAAGCTGACTACATCCATTGTGACGAAATAGAGCTCATCCGACCACTGGAAGTTGTCAAATTTGATCAAAATGTCCTTGCTATCCCTGATATATGAGGGAAGATCCAGGACATATTTTTGAAGTCTAGAGTCAACAAATTCCGACAATTTTTCTGTTGGTGAGTCATTCCCAGAGATAATAGGGCGGCCAGGAGGGAAAGGACCACCCTTATGTATCTTAGGTAAGATATAGATACAAGGGTATCTCGGTTTATTCACTCTCAAATATCTGTACTCATCTTCAGACAGCAAGCCAATATCCTTCCACTCGCTTAGTTTCATATTGATCATACTGGTTAAATTCCTGGTGGGATTGGTTGAAACGCGCTGATAGCAGCGTGTGTCGTTTAGCTGTCTAGTGATTTCAGTCATGTAATCAGAATGGTTCATGACCACAACGTTACCGCCCTTGTCGGCCTCTTTTATAACAATGGTGTTATCCGATTTAAGTCTATCCAGGGCTTTTCGTTCACTGGCGGTAATGTTGTGTCTGACGCGTGTCATCGACCTACTAGGCACTTCCAGATTGTACAGGTCTTTACTCATTTTGTTATAGAACACATCTATATTCGGATGGTAATTGAAAGTGGGTATAAATTTAGATCTGGGTTTGAGCCCACTATCCATATTACAGTCTTGTTCAATATCAAAATGATTTAATAGAGCGGTCATGTCATGATTCTCATCCTCATCCAGGCTGAGCAACAATTGTACATTTCGAATATCCCCCACTGTCTGTGTATAATTTCTAGAAGGAGTCGGGGGCATTAAACTTCTTGATGTTTGTTGGGAAAAGAAATCCTTCAATTTCAAAGCTCTTATAAATTTAAACAAATCGATATGTACATCAGTAAAATCACCCCCCTGAGTGGGACAAAAGCTCAAGCCTTTACTCAGAACCATCATTTCATCTTTGTCAAGAATTTTATTAGTCAAATTAACAACTTTCAGGTCACAAGTGCTATCAACAACATTGGGTACGCACATATTAGCAGGTAGGTTATCATTAGTAGTTATGGTTTCGATTTCTTGTTCAGACCTCGACCTATTCCTATACCTGCCTTCGGACCTCCTGCCACCCCTCCTTGTTTTGTTTGGTCTCTTTTCTGTTGTATTCTGCTGCTGATTCGGAGTTTTGCGAGCTCCTTCTGGAAAGAAGAAGCTCCCTCCTCTAAAGGGGTCTCATGTGATACGTTAGAGACTGAACTGCCTACTGATGAGGAAACACTACTATTAGAACGAGCCTCATCACTCTCTTCCCTTTCCTCTCTAGTTCTCTTTCTTTCTTCTCCTGCTTGAATATTGTCAAATTTTTTTGCAAACGTATATACACGCCCGTCACGATAATCTCTATCATCCCTTTTGATTTTTGTCAATTTTTTATCTTTCAGGTACTTCTGATGTTCTTCCATTACCTTTTTTAGTATGTTAAGGTTCTTGAATCTAAGAAAAGATTCCTTAAACGAGGGTATGACAGGAGACTACTTGATAAAGTCATGGACAAAGCACAGAAACTCAAGAGGGTGGATACACTTCGAGATAAACCCAAAGCCACTCGTGATACAACAGTACGTTTTATCACCCAGTACAATAACAACAGCGGCAAGGTTTATAAGATCCTCAAAAAACATTGGGGGTTAATAAAAGATACCCCTAGCCTAAGCGAATGTCTGCCCACTAGGCCAGCAATCACATATCGTAAGGGGCGATCCCTACGGGACATATTGTGTTCCAGTTATGTGACAAATGTAACAACTACATGGCTACCTCCCAAACCGAAGGGTTTCTTTACTTGTGGTTCCTGTAATGTATGTCCGTTAGGCAGAAATAGAACAACTACCTTCACACACAACTCCCCGAAAAATCACACAATTGCACATTTTATAAATTGCAATACGACACACGTGATTTATGTATTGGGCTGTAGCTGTAATTCCATCTATGTAGGGAGCACTGTACGCTGCCTCAAGGTCCGAATACAAGAACATCGTAGGGCCATTATTAACGGTGATACCCGTTACCCTGTAAGTGAACATTATAAACAAATGCATCCAGATGACACGTCCTTCTGGTTCTACGGGATAGATCACGTGCCCATCAACGCCAGGGGCGGTGACCGTGAACTACAGGTTAGACAAAAGGAGGCCAGGTGGATTTGTCGTCTGCGGGCCACAACAATGGGTCTTAATACCGATAGAGAGCTACATTATTTTCTTGGATAGATGGGTATGATGTTGATAATTTGAGGTATTTTTCTGTATGGGGTATATGTAATGCATGTAATGCCCTTCATTACAAAATGTCATGCATCCAACATAATGAATGTCCTATTTAATGGGTCCGTATGCTGATCTCTATTCTTAACTTTTTTTCTCTATTCTCCTTATTCTTCTCAATATATAAGATCTTATCTAATAGTGTTTAACTGACATCTTAACAAATGCCATCGACATTTAGCTTTTAATGAAACATACATATATGCTCGCGAGGTCGGAACATAAAATCCGGTTTTAAACTTGGGACTAAATACTTATAACGTCCTTTTTATATTGTATCCTAATTTTGACCAAAAAAATTATTATTTTTCTAGATATATTCATGGACTACGTTCGTGATTGCACTCATGCACAATTTTTCTGATTCTTGATGCCCTTTATAAACGTGGGCCTCGGGTGACTGCACTAATACTTTTATTTTCTTGTGTTTACTATGGCAGTTTGATCGCTAATTATGTTTGCAAGTCTAAGGCAATGGTTTGAGATCAAATCTAGCATTTTAGTGTACATTATAGCAGTCTGATCTTTGGACATGGCTGCATTCCTAAAGAAACGATTGGTTGGTAAATGTTGTTTTTTCGTGTTCCGGTTTGTGCTAATGAAACTGAGTACGGTATTTTCATTTAGTTATATAGTGCTGTGGATTTGATTGTCAAAAATGGTACTTTATGTTCCTAGACCGTTGGATTTTTTTTTACATAAAATCACGCACTTGCGGTGAACTGCTATGATCCCTTTCGGTTTATTGGACACTCCAATATGGCCGACGATTGGTAAAATTGGCTCGCAATCACTGTCCTTTTTCTATTGCTTTTTGACAACGCGGATGCGGTCATGTGATTGTCCGGCGCGCTGTTTAAAAGCCAGTATGCTTCCCTGTCTCCGTTTGCCGATATTCAAGAAGGAAAGCAGTGACGGTGACACTTGTCGAAACACAGGTAAGCGATGTCAGGCAGGCATAGGATATTTTCGTATAGTGTTAATACATGCCGTCTACGACGGGCTCTATTTCGGAAGTGAAATGTTGTTACTCAGCAGAAGGACGCGTGTACGTTTGATCGCTATCGTCCGTTTTGCCAAAATGTGATTTCTTTTCCCTCTCTTATATCGTGATGACCTGGACTTTAACGTGGGCTTCCCCCCCCCCTTTTTTCCGTTTCTATTTAACGTTTTTCTACATGAGTTTGTGCATCGCATTGGGATAACGATTTTAGGTGCCTATTGGTATTATTTTACAGTATGGTGGCTGAGAGCTTTTATATTTCGCCCGTTCATAGCGCTACTTGGTCAATAGACATTTGATATTTTGGGGCAGATGTGAGGAATTCATAATCTAGAGGTCAATTACATCTATATCTGGACAATGAAATTTGGTTCGGATTTAATATAGATTGTGACATCCTACTATAGAGCACGCCAGCTATATGTGGCTCTAAAAATATACATCACTCTTTACCATAAAGGGAGTATGTTTCTTTTATGACTGTTTTCAGTATAATTAATCTGCTCACTATGCTGCCCCTTTCTTTCTTATCAACAGATAATTCTTGGGATAATTCCCGCACACTCAGAACTGCCCAATAACCGAAGTGTCCTTATATTGGATGTTTCTTTTACACCTACTAAGGTGAGACGCTTGGCTGACACTATTTTTCTAATCATTAGAGAATGTGCAATAGTGTTGTTTATGGTCCTATTGTGATGCTTTTTTAAGCTGTCTTATGTTACACTACTGGACAGCAGCTTCCTTATGCTTCATGTTCACAGGTCTCATTTGCGGGCTTTGGTTGTACGTAAGAATCCTTTGGAAATATAAGGATCCACATCACATGGATTGAGGGGTTCTTACCGCAAATATCTTTTGAAATTATATTGGTGAGCAGCTCCCCCTTTTTTCCCTTTCCCCACCCCCCCCCGCAACCCCCCCCTGCCCCTTTTTCCCCCCCCCCCTTGTTTTCGGTTTTTGGCTACTTGCGTTGACTGTTATTTTCATTTTCTATATAAATAAGATCCTTTTTCCTTTTTCCTTCGTCCATCTTCTGTTTCTCTATGTTGCTTCTCCCTCATTTTTCTTTTATCATGCTTTCTAATCTCTCAAAAAGGAGATGTCTTTGCCCCCTTCTTTTAAGATAGCATATGTGATGGCTGTAATGCCAGTTTTTGATCGTCAAAAGGAATATGACTGTGTCTGTATCTACTGTTGTATTTTTTTATATACATATTTATATTTGTACGTTTATCAAATTTTGTCTCATCTGTTTGTGCTTTTAGCTCATTTTATGTCGTTTGTTTTTGATTTTGGGTCATCAACATATTGTATTTGTGGTTAATTTTTTTTTTTTTTTTTTTTTTTCGTCTAAATGGTGATTCTTTTGATTGTTTGTGACACATTCATCGTTATGTATATGTTTGGTTTCTCTTTTTTGCACATATTATGTCTTCCCATGTAATATGTACTTTGTGTCATATATGTGTTTGTGTTATCATTGCGTATTCATGGGTGGTTTTATGATTATTACAGCCCTGACGAAGTTCCCAAGGCACAAGGGAACGAAACGCGTTGGCTGTGTGCCGTTTCCATGTCAATCAACTTCGAATAATAAAGAAAACGAAAAAAGACTTCTGAATTACAAGTGTCTGGTTACTACAACTATTGATGAAGTGCACCTTCCCTCTCTTTTTCTATGAACTCTATTGTTTAAATAGCATCCGTCAACAGCAGATGCTGGAAGATGTTGCACTCACTCTAAATATGCACAAATAATTGAACCTAAGTGCTTGACCTTGGTCTGCTGTTGATTGCTTTGTTGTTACATTATATAATTCCTTCGGGTTTATAGACTGTCTTGCACTTGTTCTGCTTAAAACACCTTTTATCAAAATGTCGAAATTTAATGACGGCAGAGAAGAAATGGCCCAGAATCTTTTCGGTACAAACATCCAGACTGAACCAACGGAACATGGTGCAACTGGTAAAGCTAGTCTGAAAACACTTTTTATCAGGCTAGAGCGTTTAAAAAAACAGGAGCTTTCCCGCTGGTGGGATGGGGTAACATTGCAACAATACCTGGCAAATAAAAAAATACCCAGAGGTTTAAGAATTTTAATCTTTCCCACTTTTGAAGATTTAAGTGAGGATCTTCTGAATGAGTGGGAGGGTAACCTGGGAAGTGCATCACAAGTGATGATGCAAATCTTAATCCGCCATGCTAAGGAGAAGGGCGAGAAGCTGCAGGGAGAAATAGAGGTCCTTGAGAAGGAAATTAATGATATAGAACAAAAAGATTTGATTGAAAAGAACTTTAACATACTAAAAAAGGTAATGGAAGAACATCAGAAGTACCTGAAAGATAAAAAATTGACAAAAATCAAAAGGGATGATAGAGATTATCGTGACGGGCGTGTATATACGTTTGCAAAAAAATTTGACAATATTCAAGCAGGAGAAGAAAGAAAGAGAACTAGAGAGGAAAGGGAAGAGAGTGATGAGGCTCGTTCTAATAGTAGTGTTTCCTCATCAGTAGGCAGTTCAGTCTCTAACGTATCACATGAGACCCCTTTAGAGGAGGGAGCTTCTTCTTTCCAGAAGGAGCTCGCAAAACTCCGAATCAGCAGCAGAATACAACAGAAAAGAGACCAAACAAAACAAGGAGGGGTGGCAGGAGGTCCGAAGGCAGGTATAGGAATAGGTCGAGGTCTGAACAAGAAATCGAAACCATAACTACTAATGATAACCTACCTGCTAATATGTGCGTACCCAATGTTGTTGATAGCACTTGTGACCTGAAAGTTGTTAATTTGACTAATAAAATTCTTGACAAAGATGAAATGATGGTTCTGAGTAAAGGCTTGAGCTTTTGTCCCACTCAGGGGGGTGATTTTACTGATGTACATATCGATTTGTTTAAATTTATAAGAGCTTTGAAATTGAAGGATTTCTTTTCCCAACAAACATCAAGAAGTTTAATGCCCCCGACTCCTTCTAGAAATTATACACAGACAGTGGGGGATATTCGAAATGTACAATTGTTGCTCAGCCTGGATGAGGATGAGAATCATGACATGACCGCTCTATTAAATCATTTTGATATTGAACAAGACTGTAATATGGATAGTGGGCTCAAACCCAGATCTAAATTTATACCCACTTTCAATTACCATCCGAATATAGATGTGTTCTATAACAAAATGAGTAAAGACCTGTACAATCTGGAAGTGCCTAGTAGGTCGATGACACGCGTCAGACACAACATTACCGCCAGTGAACGAAAAGCCCTGGATAGACTTAAATCGGATAACACCATTGTTATAAAAGAGGCCGACAAGGGCGGTAACGTTGTGGTCATGAACCATTCTGATTACATGACTGAAATCACTAGACAGCTAAACGACACACGCTGCTATCAGCGCGTTTCAACCAATCCCACCAGGAATTTAACCAGTATGATCAATATGAAACTAAGCGAGTGGAAGGATATTGGCTTGCTGTCTGAAGATGAGTACAGATATTTGAGAGTGAATAAACCGAGATACCCTTGTATCTATATCTTACCTAAGATACATAAGGGTGGTCCTTTCCCTCCTGGCCGCCCTATTATCTCTGGGAATGACTCACCAACAGAAAAATTGTCGGAATTTGTTGACTCTAGACTTCAAAAATATGTCCTGGATCTTCCCTCATATATCAGGGATAGCAAGGACATTTTGATCAAATTTGACAACTTCCAGTGGTCGGATGAGCTCTATTTCGTCACAATGGATGTAGTCAGCTTATATACGTGTATTCACCAAAAATTTGGAATTCCTGCTGTACGTTCTTTCTTGGATAGGGAGCCTGCTGGCCTCTATGAATATAATGAGATGACGTTAGAGATGATTGACATCATTTTGAACAATAATTTTTTCTTGCATGACACCACATGGTACCAGCAGATACTCGGGACTGCCATGGGTTCTAAATTTGCTCCCTCGTACGCCTGCCTCTTTATGGGGTGGTTCGAGAGGGAGTACGCCTGGCACAGCCATGCCTCCCCCTGGACGGAGTACATCGTGTTCTGGGGGAGGTATATTGACGACATCATTATCCTATGGTCAGGACCTGTGGAATCACTTGAGGAATACCACACATACTTAAATGCTAACCCTTTTAATGTAAAACTCACCATGACATATGACAAAGACAGAATAAACTTTCTTGATATTGAATTTTATATCAAAGATGGCACCATACAAAGCTCTCTCTATAGAAAAGAAACAGCCTGTAATTCGATTCTTCACGCGGAGAGTGCACATGCACGCACAGTAATTAATAACATACCTTTCGGAGAGATGACACGTCTAAGGAGGAACTGTAGTGAGGACAATCTATACCTTGAGAAGGTTCTTGAATCTAAGAAAAGATTCCTTAAACGAGGGTATGACAGGAGACTACTTGATAAAGTCATGGACAAAGCACAGAAACTCAAGAGGGTGGATACACTTCGAGATAAACCCAAAGCCACTCGTGATACAACAGTACGTTTTATCACCCAGTACAATAACAACAGCGGCAAGGTTTATAAGATCCTCAAAAAACATTGGGGGTTAATAAAAGATACCCCTAGCCTAAGCGAATGTCTGCCCACTAGGCCAGCAATCACATATCGTAAGGGGCGATCCCTACGGGACATATTGTGTTCCAGTTATGTGACAAATGTAACAACTACATGGCTACCTCCCAAACCGAAGGGTTTCTTTACTTGTGGTTCCTGTAATGTATGTCCGTTAGGCAGAAATAGAACAACTACCTTCACACACAACTCCCCGAAAAATCACACAATTGCACATTTTATAAATTGCAATACGACACACGTGATTTATGTATTGGGCTGTAGCTGTAATTCCATCTATGTAGGGAGCACTGTACGCTGCCTCAAGGTCCGAATACAAGAACATCGTAGGGCCATTATTAACGGTGATACCCGTTACCCTGTAAGTGAACATTATAAACAAATGCATCCAGATGACACGTCCTTCTGGTTCTACGGGATAGATCACGTGCCCATCAACGCCAGGGGCGGTGACCGTGAACTACAGGTTAGACAAAAGGAGGCCAGGTGGATTTGTCGTCTGCGGGCCACAACAATGGGTCTTAATACCGATAGAGAGCTACATTATTTTCTTGGATAGATGGGTATGATGTTGATAATTTGAGGTATTTTTCTGTATGGGGTATATGTAATGCATGTAATGCCCTTCATTACAAAATGTCATGCATCCAACATAATGAATGTCCTATTTAATGGGTCCGTATGCTGATCTCTATTCTTAACTTTTTTTCTCTATTCTCCTTATTCTTCTCAATATATAAGATCTTATCTAATAGTGTTTAACTGACATCTTAACAAATGCCATCGACATTTAGCTTTTAATGAAACATACATATATGCTCGCGAGGTCGGAACATAAAATCCGGTTTTAAACTTGGGACTAAATACTAATAACGTCCTTTTTATATTGTATCCTAATTTTGACCAAAAAAATTATTATTTTTCTAGATATATTCATGGACTACGTTCGTGATTGCACTCATGCACAATTTTTCTGATTCTTGATGCCCTTTATAAACGTGGGCCTCGGGTGACTGCACTAATACTTTTATTTTCTTGTGTTTACTATGGCAGTTTGATCGCTAATTATGTTTGCAAGTCTAAGGCAATGGTTTGAGATCAAATCTAGCATTTTAGTGTACATTATAGCAGTCTGATCTTTGGACATGGCTGCATTCCTAAAGAAACGATTGGTTGGTAAATGTTGTTTTTTCGTGTTCCGGTTTGTGCTAATGAAACTGAGTACGGTATTTTCATTTAGTTATATAGTGCTGTGGATTTGATTGTCAAAAATGGTACTTTATGTTCCTAGACCGTTGGATTTTTTTTACATAAAATCACGCACTTGCGGTGAACTGCTATGATCCCTTTCGGTTTATTGGACACTCCAATATGGCCGACGATTGGTAAAATTGGCTCGCAATCACTGTCCTTTTTCTATTGCTTTTTGACAACGCGGATGCGGTCATGTGATTGTCCGGCGCGCTGTTTAAAAGCCAGTATGCTTCCCTGTCTCCGTTTGCCGATATTCAAGAAGGAAAGCAGTGACGGTGACACTTGTCGAAACACAGGTAAGCGATGTCAGGCAGGCATAGGATATTTTCGTATAGTGTTAATACATGCCGTCTACGACGGGCTCTATTTCGGAAGTGAAATGTTGTTACTCAGCAGAAGGACGCGTGTACGTTTGATCGCTATCGTCCGTTTTGCCAAAATGTGATTTCTCTTCCCTCTCTTATATCGTGATGACCTGGACTTTAACGTGGGCTTCCCCCCCCCCTTTTTTCCGTTTCTATTTAACGTTTTTCTACATGAGTTTGTGCATCGCATTGGGATAACGATTTTAGGTGCCTATTGGTATTATTTTACAGTATGGTGGCTGAGAGCTTTTATATTTCGCCCGTTCATAGCGCTACTTGGTCAATAGACATTTGATATTTTGGGGCAGATGTGAGGAATTCATAATCTAGAGGTCAATTACATCTATATCTGGACAATGAAATTTGGTTCGGATTTAATATAGATTGTGACATCCTACTATAGAGCACGCCAGCTATATGTGGCTCTAAAAATATACATCACTCTTTACCATAAAGGGAGTATGTTTCTTTTATGACTGTTTTCAGTATAATTAATCTGCTCACTATGCTGCCCCTTTCTTTCTTATCAACAGATAATTCTTGGGATAATTCCCGCACACTCAGAACTGCCCAATAACCGAAGTGTCCTTATATTGGATGTTTCTTTTACACCTACTAAGGTGAGACGCTTGGCTGACACTATTTTTCTAATCATTAGAGAATGTGCAATAGTGTTGTTTATGGTCCTATTGTGATGCTTTTTTAAGCTGTCTTATGTTACACTACTGGACAGCAGCTTCCTTATGCTTCATGTTCACAGGTCTCATTTGCGGGCTTTGGTTGTACGTAAGAATCCTTTGGAAATATAAGGATCCACATCACATGGATTGAGGGGTTCTTACCGCAAATATCTTTTGAAATTATATTGGTGAGCAGCTCCCCCTTTTTTCCCTTTCCCCACCCCCCCCCGCAACCCCCCCCTGCCCCTTTTTCCCCCCCCCCCCTTGTTTTCGGTTTTTGGCTACTTGCGTTGACTGTTATTTTCATTTTCTATATAAATAAGATCCTTTTTCCTTTTTCCTTCGTCCATCTTCTGTTTCTCTATGTTGCTTCTCCCTCATTTTTCTTTTATCATGCTTTCTAATCTCTCAAAAAGGAGATGTCTTTGCCCCCTTCTTTTAAGATAGCATATGTGATGGCTGTAATGCCAGTTTTTGATCGTCAAAAGGAATATGACTGTGTCTGTATCTACTGTTGTATTTTTTTATATACATATTTATATTTGTACGTTTATCAAATTTTGTCTCATCTGTTTGTGCTTTTAGCTCATTTTATGTCGTTTGTTTTTGATTTTGGGTCATCAACATATTGTATTTGTGGTTAATTTTTTTTTTTTTTTTTTTTTTTTTTTTTTCGTCTAAATGGTGATTCTTTTGATTGTTTGTGACACATTCATCGTTATGTATATGTTTGGTTTCTCTTTTTTGCACATATTATGTCTTCCCATGTAATATGTACTTTGTGTCATATATGTGTTTGTGTTATCATTGCGTATTCATGGGTGGTTTTATGATTATTACAGCCCTGACGAAGTTCCCAAGGCACAAGGGAACGAAACGCGTTGGCTGTGTGCCGTTTCCATGTCAATCAACTTCGAATAATAAAGAAAACGAAAAAAGACTTCTGAATTACAAGTGTCTGGTTACTACAACTATTGATGAAGTGCACCTTCCCTCTCTTTTTCTATGAACTCTTGGGTACAGAAACACATGAAATCATTTGAAGAGCTGGCCATTGAATTCAACCTACAAAGGTCTCAATTCTTTAGAATCTCCAACTCTGAAACGCCTTGCTTACATATAAGAATGAGTTGATGGTGTCCCATAGTTTAGTCCACTGGAAGCTAAGCTAGTGTTTGAGCCTTTGGGTTGCAAAGAGATTGCTCAGTTATATCGCTCGCTGATTCTTAATGCCCCAGATGCCCTGCTTCTTGCAAGGTCCAGCAGGGAATTCAAGGTGGCTGAGATAGAGACCGATGAATGACAGAAAGCAAAAACGGCCTCCAGAGTACTTGTGATTCCATCTAATCTCAGGTTTATCCAATTTTATTATTTTCATAGGACTTATTTTAGCTGTGACAGGGTCTGGAGGATGGTTCATACTAGTGATGTCAGATGTATTAGATGTACGGATGCCCTGTGCACCTTTTATCATGTGATTTGGTAGTGCCCACCTATTCAGAGATATTGTAGACTGATCCATGGTGCACTTGCAGCTATCGTGGGCACCCCACCTGACCTGGACCATAAGGCGGTGCTGCTGAGATTCATAGCATGCTGGCCTAAGGGAAGAACCCAGCACAGAGAACCTTGGCGGGATTGAGATTTATGATGGCAAAGAGGGACATCGCCAGATTTTGTCGTAGTGCAAACCCACTCCCAATTGAAGACTCATACCGTGGCATGGACAACTGTATGGCCGCTGAGAAAATGGTGTACAAATCAAGGGGTTGCATGAAAAGCACCACAAGGTATAGGGCCCATAGCTGTTTATGCAACATATGTAGCTGGTGGTCTGATGGCCCCATCCATCATTTGAACACATGCATATGATTTTATTTTTACTGATGTGGTATCTGGCTATGGGATGGGATGGGACATACTTAGAGATTATTGTATGTTTATCTCATGTAAAAAATAATTAAAACAGATATGTCAAAAAACATTGGGAAATCACGGTCAAATACAATGATGGAGTCAGCTATCTCCAATCTATGCATAACAGCCGGCTGGCAGTTTTTTACGCATGTAACGCAGTGCAGAGACAACTATTTTGGAGAAAGGAGTACCAACGTGTTGAATAGGGATCTTGCTAAGGTTATAACTTCGTGTTTTCTTAGCCAGGAGAGAGGGTTGAGAGGGCCTGTGGCCCAAGAACTTGGGAGTCGATAAAGAGGAAGGGGTCTCTTCCTGACCAAAGATGGTAACGGAATTTGAGTGGCTGTAGCTGTGGAGAAGTTTGTTAATTTGAATCTCAAAAAAGGTGGATCTTGGACTAGCGGAACATGGCAAACGGATGTTTCTGGGTCTTGTGGTCAAGCAACAGCTCTTCATGTGATCAAGAGAATTAGAACTGAAATTAAGATTTGAAATGATGCAGGTAAATTGGATAATCTTCTTGGACTGTAGTATAATTTTAGATGA
This sequence comes from Triturus cristatus, assembly GCF_964204655.1. NCBI lineage: Eukaryota > Metazoa > Chordata > Amphibia > Caudata > Salamandridae > Triturus > Triturus cristatus. The sequence continues at coordinate 1,345,503,569 of NC_140589.1, forward strand.
CTTCTACATCAAAATATTATGGCTGACTGATAGCTGACAGTCATTTGTGCCAACAAATGGTGAACTAGATGTAGGAGAGAGATTGGGTGAGTAGGTGAAGTAAAAGGATTTTTAACCTTTAATCTCTCAATTGAGAGATTACAGAAGGAGTAGCTGGGTGCCTAGCTTCAATTAGAAGAGGACCAGCACTTCTGTAAAGTCTCAAACCACCTATTAAGAGTAGAAGAAAAAAAGGTCAGCAAGTTGAGTTGTAGAATGAGATTTTCGTGAAGAAGATTTTAAGAGGGTGGGAAAGTTGTAGGGGGAATGAAAAATGTCCTAGCTAACGTAACGGAAAGTTTCAATTCTATTAAGGACTCGGAGGCGAGGATTATGCTGTGCTGTCTCCACTTTATTCACAGCAGCCATTCAAAGTTAAAGAAACCACTATTCCCATGAACCATAGGGAAAAATACACAAAAACAATAGAGTGTCCCAGGATAGACAGTCCTCTTCCAATGCACCAATCACGGGGCTCCCAGGAGTATGTAGTCCTCTGTCCCTCTTCACTCTCCCTCTTTCGTCCCTCTAAGCCAGCCAGTCCAAATCTTCACAAGTTCTGTTTGCTGGTGTCCCCTGCAGAAGCAAAGCACAATGTAAGCGACAGGTTTAACCCTGACAGGGAGGGAAGCTCACAGCATATGAGGAAAACCCACATAATAGATTCTCAAACCACGTAACAGAATCACCAAAGACCAAAACTAATTACTTACCCTATTACGAGGGCGGGTTACAGGCCTGAAACAGGTACCCTGGGTGGGATAATCCTCACCTCCGAGTCCTTAATAGAATTGAAACTTTCGGTTACGTTAGCTAGGAAATTTTTATAATTCTATGTCAGGACCGGAGGCGAGGATTATGCTTGTTTAAAGCTTGCTCACCACCAAGTGTGCCATGTCCAGCACCGGCTTAAAATAAAACCGTTTAAAGGTGGAGTCGGAAGACTAGTCTGCTGCGTTCAGAATGTCTTCCAGACAAGCTTCCAGGGCAAACGCTTTAGAAGCCATGGCCCCTCTGGCCGAATGGGCACCAAAAAGCCGCAGATCAATTCCGGCCTCTTGCATCACCCAGCAGACCCAACGGGCGATCGTGGGGGAGGAGACAGTCCTAAGAGGCTTCTTGAGGGCGATAAGCAACTGCCGTTCACCTGGAGGACGGAACTCCTCAGACATTTCCTCATGAGCCTTGAGGCAAGCAACGACACACAACTAAGGTGAGTCCGGGAAAGCAGGGAACGAAATGGATGTCGTTCCACATTTCGTCCGTCGCCGGATCGTGAAGGTCACCCCAGAGGGAGAATAAATCCTGCCCGAGACGTCCAGGGCTCGCACATCTGAAACGCGCCTGCAAGATATGAGGCAGAGTAGCATGGCCAGTTTGGCCGAGAGCTCCTTCCTGGACAAGAATCTGTTGGGTTGCCATGATAAGACCAAGTTGAGAACTTGGTTTACGTCCCACAACTGAGAGTAACGAGGTTCGGGAGGCAAGGAAAGGCGGATGCCTCGAAGAAGCCGACAGACCAAGGGGTGTTCGCCTACAGGGGAGCCATCCACCATGGAGTGGCCGGCAGAAATGGCAGACCGGAAGGTGTTAATGGTTCTGTAAGCCAAACCCTCCTCCGCCAAGGCCGCCAAAAAATTCAGCATGGTCATTACATCTGCTGCCACAGGATTGAAACTCCGTCGCAGACACCAGCGAACCCATCGTCTCCACGTGGAGCGATATCGCTTGATGGTACTATCGGTCCAGGCCTTGGACATGAATTTCTCAGCCGCTCCTGAAAGGCCTGGGACCGCCCATCGTCCCCTGTAATCCACCACGCCATCAGAGCCAAGGAGCCCTGAGCAATGAGGGGATGGGGAGCTTCGTCCGGACTGAGCAGAAGAGTCGGAAACCGGGGGAGTGGGATTGGAAAATCCCAAGAAATTTCCAGAAGAACCGGAAACCAGACTTGAGACCTCCAGATGGGCGATATCAGCACAATGTCTGCCTTCTGGCGACGAACCTGGGCCGAGACCCTCGTTAAAATGGCAAATGGGGAAAGGTGTACCCAGTCTCCTCCCTTCAATCCTGCAGGAATGCATCCGTGGCCTCCGCCAATGGATCCGGCCTCCAGCTGAAGAACCGGGGAAGCTGAAAGTCCAGACGGGAGGTGAAGAGATCCATCGAGAACGGGCCCCAGATGCTCTGGAGATCCGCGAAAACCCCCGGAAGAAGCTTCCATTGGCTCACGTCGTGGAAATGGCGCAAGTGGAAATCCGCTACCTGATTGTCGAGGCCCGGAAGGTACTCCGCCGTGAACAACACATAGTGATCGAGGCAGTACTGCCAGAAATTCGCCACCAAGTCCGCCAGAGCAAGCGAACGTGTGCCCCCAAGATGGTTTATGTATCGGACGGCCGATATGTTGTCCATCTTGAGGAGAACACAGGATCGGACTGACTCCTTGGTCCAACATTTGATCGCAAAAGAGCCCGCCAAGAGCTCCAGACAATTGATATGAAGCTGTTGCTCCTGCGGAGACCACACACCTCCGGTAGTGAACTCTCCACACCGCGCACCCCAGCCGGATCTGCTGGCGTTGGACTCGACAACGATATCGGGCGCGCAGCTGAATATCGCTCGCCCGTTCCAGGCTTCCATATTGGCCAGCCACCACTGGAGTTCCCCCCTGGCATCGGAGGAGAGGCTGACCTTCTGCGAGTAAGAAAGACCCCTGCGAAGGTGGCGAGCCTTGAGGCACTGGAGGGCCCTGTAATGCAGAGGGCCCGGAAAAATCGCCTGGATGGAGGCCGAGAGAAGCCCCACGATCTGGGCAAGTTGACGGAGAGACAGGCGGGATTGAGCGAGGGCTCTCCGGATCTCGTGGCGAATCTTCATCATCTTCCGAGAAGGGAGGTTGAGGGTGGACTCCACAGAGTCGATTACAAATCCCCAAAACACCACCTTCTGAGCGGGCACCAGCGTGGATTTCGCTTCGTTGACCACGAAGCCCAAGCTCTGAAGGAGGTTGAACGCCGTCTGCAACTGCAGCGATAAGGCTCGGGGATACTGAGCCATCAACAGGATGTCGTCCAGGTATACGATCAGGTGCATACCGGACGCCCGCAGATGTTCGATCACCGGCTGCAGGACCTTGGTGAAATACCAAGGTGCGGAGGACAGGCCGAAGGGCAGCGTAGTGAACTCGTACACCCTGCCCCGCCAGGGGTATTGAAGGACCTGCCTGTGCTGGGGAAAAATGGGAATCATAAGATAGGCGTCCTTCAAGTCGAGGCGGGCCATCCAATCGTTGGGTCTGAGGAGGTCGCGCAGCAGATGGATTCCCTCCATCTTGAAGTGGCGGTACACCAGCCACCCATTGAACTCTCGCAGGTTGATGACCGGACGCTGCGTACAATCCGTCTTGTCCACTAAAAAGAGGTTGCTGAGAAAACCTCTGGGGAGCGGAACGGACTCCATGATGGCCCCTTTGTCGAGAAGAGAGGAGACCTCTTGGTCGACCAGAGCAGCATCTGAAGCCGAGAAGGAGAGAGACCAAGGGGGAAAGGGTTGTGAAGGATCCCCGTGAAACTCTATATGAAATCCCTGGACGGTCTGCTGGACCCAGGCGTCCCCCGTGACAGAAGTCCAGGCCTGGAAGAAATGCGCCAGACGGCCCCCCACTTTTAGAAGGGAAGAAGGGAGAACACTCACTGGAAGAGTTGGAGGCTCCACCGCCTCGGCCGCCTCTGCCTTTCCCACGATGTCCTCTGGTCGGGTAGAAATTGCCAAATCTGGATTGATCTTGGTACTGTCCGCCTCCGGAGCCTTTCACCCTGCCCTGATTTGGACGGCCAGACGAGCGGCCCCTACCTCATCCTGCCCCCCGGAAAACCCGAGGGTGGAAGACCCTGCGAATCAAGGACTGGGCCTTCTCCAGTGACGTGAATGAATTCACGAACTTGCCTAACTCCTTGATAAAGGGCTCTCCAAAAAGACCCCCTTGGACCACGGAGCCAGCCTCCGAATCGGCTAAATCCCGAGCTTGGGGTCAACCTTAATAAGTAAGCTCCTGTGCCTTTCCGTGGAAAGCACGCAGTTGGCGTTCCCAAGGAAGACCACCACGCGTTGAGCCCAGGCGGAGAGGTGCTCTGGGGAAATAAGGGACCCTGACTGTTTAGCCTCCTCAGCCATATCCAGTATCTTAGTAATGGGGCCTAGGATATCGAGGAGCTCATCCTGGCAAGCCCGCCTGGACCTATCGATACCCCTCTTAGGGTCCTTAACAAATTTCTGAAGAAAGGTGGCCATGTGCGGGTCAATCTCCAGGGTAGCCGCCACCTTCCCCTCCAACGTAGGTCGAGGGCACCCCGCCCTCAGACTGTGGCCTCTAACAGCCGGCGGATCCTACTGGCGGATCCTACTGGCCACATACTGGGCAACTTTCTCAGAGGGGGTCCAGTCTGAGGACCGGAGATGCAGGACATCATCAGGGTCAAGCATGTCCGAGCAGAGGTTCTGCGAGTCAGAAGGTGGGTCAGGACGGGCGGGGCGCCAGGGACGGGAAGGACCAGGCTCGTCACCCGCATCCCCTGTAGCGCCGTCCCCTGGGAGCGTTGAAGGCACCTGCGCGGGTTTGCTAGCCAAAAACACCTGCTTAAGGCGAGCGAAAGCATCCAAATCCACCACGGAATCCCTAGGGTGCTTAGCCGGTGGGGCCTGGGAGTCGGCGGGGGTTACGCCGTTGCCGGACGAAGGGCAAAGTTGACCACGAAGCCCAAGCTCTGAAGGAGGTTGACCGCCTTCTGCAACTGCAGCGATAAGGCTCGGGGACACTGAGCCATCAACAGGATGTCGTCCAGATATACGATCAGGTGCATACCGGACGCCCGCAGATGTTCGATCACCGGCTGCAGGACCTTGGTGAAATACCAGGGTGCGGAGGACAGGCCGAAGGGCAGCGTAGTGAACTCGTACACCCTGCCCCGCCAGGGGAATTGAAGGAAATGCCTGTGCGGGGGAAAATGGGAATCATAAGATAGGCATCCTTCAAGTCGAGGCGCGCCATCCAATCGTTGGGTCTGAGGAGGTCGCGCAGCAGATGGATTCCCTCATCTTGAAGTGGCGGTACACCAGCCACCCATTGAACTCTCGCAAGTTGATGACCGGACGGTGCATACCATCCGTCTTGTCCACTAAAAAGAGGTTGCTGAGAAAACCTCTGGGGTGCGGAACGGACTCCATGATGGCCCCTTTGTCGAGAGGAGAGGAGACCTCTTGGTCGACCAGAGCGGCATCTGAAGCCGAGAAGGAGAGAGAGCAAGAGGGGAAGGGTTGTGAAGGATCCCCGTGAAACTCTATATGAAATCCCTGGACGGTCTGCTGGACCCAGGCGTCCCCCGTGACAGAAGTCCAGGCCTGGAAGAAATGCGCCAGACGGCCCCCCCCACTTTTAGAAGGGAGAACACTCACTGGAAGAGTCTGAGGACCGGAGATGCAGGACATCATCAGGGTCAAGCATGTCCGAGCACAGGTTCTGTGAGTCAGAAGGTGGGTCAGGACGGGCGGGGCGCCAGGGACGGGAAGGACCAGGCTCGTCACCCGCATCCCCTGCAGTGCCGTCCCCTGGGGGCGTTGAAGGCACCTGCGTGGGTTTGCTAGCCAAAAACACCTGCTTAAGGCGAGCGAAAGCGTCCAAATCCACCACGGAATCCCTAGGGGGCTTAGCCGGTGGGGCCTGGAAGTCGGCGGGGGTTACGCTGTCGCCGGACGAAGGGGCAGGAAGGGTATGGGAAGCCTTGGCCAATTGTGCGCAAGCCTGCTCAATACGGCGAGACAGGCGATCCTCCAAGGGAGCCATGGCTTGCTCCATTGCCCTGTAAATAGAATCGTCTACGGCGTTATAAAAATCCTCATCTCACTGGAGGGAAGTGAGGGGATACTCCTCCCACTGGTCATCCTGGTAGGGCTCCTCCTGATACTCTTCCATTAGGGCAGGAAGATGGGGCGCCTCACAGGTAAGTGGGTAACTGATGACGGGTAGCCTCAACTTTAGGGGAGGGCTGGGTATCAGCCTAATTTAAGGTGGGCAGAGCTTGCGTGTATACTGGGCAGAACCCTGGGACTATCGGCCCTGGTGCAGTAAATATAAATAGCAGCCTGCCAGAAGTAGAAAAATGTCCCAATACTGACTCCTTAAGAGGAGCGTAACAAAAAGGCCTAAGCAACAGGTCCCCAAGAAGGCAAAACAACCTTCAAGCCAACACCGCCTAATGGCAGGTACAGACTCGCTGCACACGGAAGCATTCACGGGGGCGTAAATGACAGAAGTGCTGCCTGAAAGGCAGCTTTACCGACCACAAACACAGCGTGCTGGCAGGCAAGGCTCTGGCGATCGTCCGCGTCTCCGTTCAGAAATGCCGGAGATGCGGCGAACGAGAGGACGAGTCTTGGAGCCCTCTGGCGGCGGGAGGAAGGCACCGGGAGCCCGCACCACTGAGACAACGGCCGGTAGGGAGAGAGAAGGCTCCCACGGCCGAGCGAGAGACCGAGAAGCGGTCAACTCGCAGGGACAGCGAAAGCTGTGGAAAACAAACTGCAGAGCATCAGAAAAAAATAAACATGCATCGCGTCTAGCGCATAAAAACCAATACCAGTAAAATGCAAGGCCGGCCCAAGACAGGCCAAACAACAACAGCGCAGCAATACAATCAGAGATAAGTCCCTGAAAACGGCAAAACGCACATGATCAACACTGCCAAGAAAATAGCACAGTACTGCAAGTGGTAAAATCACATAATGAAACACTGCAAAGAGAACAACACAGCACGTATGAGGAGAAGCAAAAGGGCAACACTTATTTGGCTGCAGCAGCGAAGAAAGAGGGAGAGTGAAGAGGTGTGGTAAATATTTCTCCTTTACCGGGACTGAATTTGATACAGGAACATAGTAAAATAGCTCAATGAAATGAGAGGCAGAATCCGTGATATTAGAGTTTCAGAATGGGCTTTATTCCAATAAGCGATTATAATCGGATGCTTCAAGTTCCATCACCACGGGAGTTCAGGAAGTGAAGTACATACTTTATTGACAAGCAGTGACTTTTATAATACATACATCATAATGAAGTGAATACAGTAGGCGTAACAATTGATAAGGACATTGACGTTTAGTGTGCGTTGCCAAAAATGGGTGTAATAATGAGTAAAAAGGAACGTGATTGGCTATGATGTAATACATAGGTGGATCTATAAGATAATACTTGGCATTGATGCGCGCGCAGCAGTCTGACGTGTAATTGACGTATAACTAGGGGGTGACGAGGACTTGACATTTAGCTCTACGTGTGGAGACAAGAAGTCTGGGGGGTCAAGTCAACCTAATCCCAAATCATATCTACATCCTATGTTTAAAGAACTATGTTATCCACAAAAGAAGGACTCTCGGACAGAATCTATTCTATACTGACTGTGCGTGCGTGTACAAGCGTCTGGGTGTCTACACTGAATGCGAGGGGGTAGGAATATTCCATGGTGACAGGGCTATGAATTACTTGCATGAGGGCAGAGAAGATGGGCCTTTTTGCTTGGTAACTGGAGGAATGTTTACTTAAGCTACTAGGCAGGAATGCATCGGCTGAGGGGGAAGCAGATAATTCGAAGGTGAAATACAGCTCTTGGCAGAGAATAGGCTGATGTCAGGCTTCGTGAGCTGCGCAGAGAATGAGACAAAGTTCATGGTCACAGATGCAGGCTCAGACTGGAGCTTTCAGAGGCAGAAGGCAAAAGGAGTTTCGATGGCAGGATCAGGGCCTACTTGCCTGGACTGTAAAATGGCATAAGTGAACCATATAAAGCCGGTGGCCTTTCATATTTAGGAATGGAATATCCAGCCCACTTATGGCGGATCTGACAGAGGACATGTTGACGGTGGACGCACATGTGTTTGCGTCATCAAAACTGGAACTGGAGGGAGCATACATGTACTTGCGACATGCACATAGAACCGTTGGGGTCCAAGATAGGGGACATAACTGACCAGGAAAATCCATATTTCCACATTCCCTCCTTGTCCCCTTCTTGCCCTTCACGAGATATCAATCTTCATCAATCCATTGATCTGTTCATATAGCATCATTTGTTCTTCTTTCTTCTTCCGTGATCTTGAATGAAAATCTTGATGTGGAATGCACGATGTGGCACACAGACCACAAATTGCTGGTCCACATTGCAGACATAGACAGCAACTGAATAGTATGAGAAGGCTTATACCTAGGAAGGATAGAACTCTCCATCCCCAGGCTGATACCGTATTCCAAAACCAACTGGACCAAGTCCAAGTGCCTGGGTTCTGGTGTATCTGGCTTACTATCTTATGAAGGCGAGTGATGGCTTTATATACGGATGGCGAATTTTCTGGTATGAATATGCAGCAGCTTGATCCGATGACCCTACAAGCTCCGCCTCTATCAGCCAGGATGACGTCAAGGACAAGACGATTTTGAAGCACAACAATCCGCATAGCAGACTGTTCTTCTGTTAAATTGCCTAAGGCGGAAATAGTTTCATTCACTACTGCTTCAAGGGTTCTGGTTAATCTACGTATCAGCTTACTATTGGTAACAGTACCTATATAGGGAAAGATGCCTTTATTGAAATCTACATACTTGTCCCATGCCGTCTCAGTGTAATCGACAATGGGGAGATCTCTTCGTTCTCTGTTGTGTACTAAATGAATATTTCTGTAATAATCAGGAGGAGCTAGGAAAACAGGTGGCAAAAGGAATGCTATGTAGCAGGTACCATCCCAATCTAGAGGTAGACGCATATATGCAGTCTGACCACATATAAAGTAGGAGTGGCGGGAAGTTCTGAATGAAGATTTGCCTTGATCACTGAATTCTACAGTAGTAGTGCATTTACTATGGCCCATATGTATAGAACCAACCTTTCTTACACACAGTTCACCCTTCGCTGGGAATACTGACATGGTGGGTAAGACTAGCTCAACTTCGGATACGACATTTAAAATCATGAGATTAGGTGTAAAATTACCTAATCCATATACTTCATTTTCTAGATCAGTTCCTGTTCTTTTGGGGCGACCCTCCTTGTCAGGGTAGCAGACTTTGAGTAAAACTAGGTTCAGGTTTCCCCATACCCAATTGTCTTGATAAACTGCGGAATTCGAATCTAGGGAATTAATCAAACTAAACCATGCTCCACAAGAGCCATTATGTGTAAATGGATGCGGAAAGAATGGCAGGACTCCTTCATAATTCTGATAGGGAGGGAGTCGGCCACACACCCAACAATTGGTGGCGTTACTAGTCTGATGGGAATGGTGTAACATACTAATGAAAGTGTTATTGCGCAGCGCAAGTCTATAAGACAATTCATGCGGAGGTAAGTCACTAAAAGAATGTTCAGCAGTAACATTATAAACATGTCTAGAAATAGGGTAATATATGTGCAACAACATACTTGTAATAGTTATTAAAAGACTCAATAAAAACAAGATTAATAATGTCACTATGCAGTGGCTACGCAGTGATTTACAATACGCCTGTCGTTTCAACATTTTTCCGGTATTTCCTCTACTTAGGTCCAGGGGATACATGTCAGAGACAATTCAACCGCTTCACCTTGGAGAGGACTTAAACAATCAAATTGCTCGACGTCCTAGGCCTTAACTTAACTTTGTAAAGTTCGCTTTCAGTTTTTTCCACCAAAGGAAGTTTTGAATCAGTCTGTGAGGGAGTGCAGGGCACAGTGTCTATATCTGAAGGTAGTCCATGAAATTTTTTTATGTGACTTGAATGAATCCAACCTTTGCGTCCCTCGATCTTCACGGCTGTTCTTGTGGTCAACAGGACCAACTTGGGTGCTTTCCACCTGGGCTCCAGTTGATTTTTCCTGTCGAAATTTCTCACAAAGACAAGATTACCCGGAACAACGTCATGGGGTTTCGCCTCAGTGTTGTCGGGAAAAGCTGCAGCTACCTGTGAACGAGAAGATTGTAGTGCAGACATCAAGGAAGCCAAGTAATCTGTCAGCATATTACAGTCAATATCAGTTATTTTGCGTGGTATAGGCGTCCCCCACATATTCGGTGGTCTACCGAAGATCACTTCATACGGGGATAGCCCTGTTCTAGAGTGTGCTACCATTCTCATGTAAAAGAGTGCAACTGGTAATGCTACTATCCAGTCGACACCTTTCTCTCTGCATATTTTGGACAGTCTGATTTTCAGTGTCTGGTTATGTCTTTCTACGAGACCTGCTGCCTCGGGATGTCGGACACAGTGGAATTTCCACTGATAACCTAACAGAAGTGAAACGTGTTTCATTAATTCGGATGAGAACGGCTGGCCGTTATCTGAGTAGACAACACGTGGTAAACCGTATCGTGGGAAGAATTCTCGAACCAACTGTTTGGCAGTAGTCGGGGCAGTGTAATCTGAAACCGGGTACGCCTCTGTCCAACGGGACAGAGCGCAAACAACTAAGAGAACATATTTGAATCCTCGACATCGTTCCATCTGGATATAATCCATCTGTAGGACTTCAAAAGGGTGATCAGGAGGCTGAAATCCACCCTGTTCTACGGGAACACTTTTTCCTGGGTTGAACTGGCAACAGATCATACAGGTACGGACCTTTTGTTTGGCTGCTGCTCGTAAATGCTTATTGAACCAAATGTGTTGAATGCTGTCTAGCATAGCTTTCTCTCCTAGATGTGCTGGACTATGTATAGTGTTAATTATGGCTTGGACCATTGAATCAGGAAGGAACCATACAGACTTTTCCTTCATCATCCATCCTTGGTCCGTTTGGATCCCTCCTAATTCAGTCCATTCCTTTATTTCGTCTGGTGTAGCATGTGTCTGTATGTCAATTACGTCAAGAGTAGGATCTTTAACTGTCATACAATGTGTCGGTGTCGGGACTATTGTCTTTGTCATATCGGGGGTTTGAGTTTGAGCAGTCAGTTTAGCTGCTCTGTCGGCTAGATCATTGCCTTGGGAAATGGTATCAGTAACTTTTGTATGGGCTTTACATTTCATAATTGATATTGCAGTGGGTAGATGTATTGCATCTAATAATGCATGAATGAGGGGTCCGTGCTGAATGTGGGCACCGTGAGAAGTTAAATAACCTCTCTCTCGCCACAGCACGCCGAAGTCATGTACAACTCCGAATGCATAACGTGAATCAGTGTATATGTTGACTTTTTTATCCGTGGCTTGAATACAGGCTTGTGTCAGAGCGATGAGCTCTGCGGCTTGAGCTGACAAAGTATTTATACGATTAGTTTCAATAACTTCAGTATCGGTTGTGACTGCATAAGCGGCTACTAACTCTCCTGTACTTGTTCTCATGCATGAACCATCGACATAAAATGTCAGGTCTGGATCTGACAATGGAACATCGGTCAAGTCTTGTCTGGGTTTTGTCGTTACAGTAATGACTTCAATACAGTCATGGATTAGTGGGTCTGTTCCGATTACTGGCAAAAGTGTGGCAGGATTCAATGTGTTACAGCGTCTTATTTCTATATGTGGCTGAAACAATGTAAGTTCATACCCTGTAAGTCGTGCTACGGTCAAGTGTTGTGTTTGTGTTCTATTTACAAGAACCTCTACTGCGTGTGGTACTTGAACTGTTAATGGATGTCCTAATACTATGGCATCGCTTTGTCTGATTGCTAAAGCTGTCGCTGCTACTGATTTCAGGCACGCAGGCAAAGCCTGAGCTACTGGATCTAATGTACTAGAAAAATAAGCACATGGTTTGTGTGCTCCTGCTTGTTCCTGTGTGAGTACTGACAAGGCAGTACCTTCGCGTTCTGTAACAAAGAGTGTAAACTGTTTTCTGTAACATGGTGTTGCTAAAACTGGTGCTTGACATAAAGCTTTCTTTAGGCTTTCAAAAGCTTGTGTATGTTCCTGAGTCCAAGGGAGAACAGTCGATGTGGCTGCCTCCTGGGTTGTCAACTGAATGAGTGGTTTTGCTAGGAATGCATATTGCGGGATCCACTGTCTACAATATGAAGTGAGGCCTATGAAAGCCCGCACCTCCTTTTGTGTCTTAGGTATTGGCATGTTAGCTATCAACTGAATACGGTCGGGTGTAAGCTGCCTTCCCTCCTTGTCCAGCGAGTGTCCAAGATAAACAACTCGCTGGGCACAGAATTGCAGCTTAGAGGGGGACACCTTGTGCCCTTTTTCGGCTAGAAATTGTAAAACTGTCAGTGATGCTTTCTCACATTCAGGTTCACTTCTTGCGGTGATCAGCAGATCATCGACGTATTGAAACAGAGCCGTGTTAACTGGCATGTGGATACTGTCAAGTTCTCGTTTCAATGCTTGGCTATAGATGCTGGGGCTTTCTGTAAATCCTTGAGGTGCGCGTGAGAATTTAAAGCTACGTCCATTTAAACTAAATCCGAACAAATATTGGCTTTCCGGATCTATTGGGACGCTGAAAAAGGCATTCTTGAGATCGATTACAGTAAAGAATGTCGCTTCGGAATCAATAGCTGTCAGTAATGACGAGATATCTGGGACCACAGGGAATTGTGGCACAATGCATTTGTTTAATTCGCGCAGGTCAATAACCAATCGATATACTGGCGGGGCCTTCGGATCTGTTCGTTTAAGAATCGGTATTATCGGTGAATTACATATATTGGAGTCTGTTTCCACAACTACTCCTTGGGCAATGAGCTCGTCAATGATTTGTAGTAAAGCCACTACAGCATCTGGTGGTAACTTGTATTGTCGCATTCGTGGTAGCACCACTCCTGCCTTTAGTGTGACTCGATATGGTGTAATATTCATGCAACCAACATCAGTAGGGCCTTGTGCCCATAGACGTGTAGGTAAAGTCTGTAATCGGGGATCCATGTCTCTAGATACATAGTGACCTTTAAAATCACGTAAAAACAATCGTACTCCTTCCGGAGAACAACATATTATAGCTCCTAGGGCTTTTAACGTTTTTATTCCTAATAGGTTTTCTGGACATGATTTAGTAAGCAGTAAATCTGTAGTTCGGGTCAGAGGTCCTATCGTGAGTGGCAGAGGCTGTGACACTTCATTAACAATAGGTTTGCCTGAAAAACCCAGGGAAATATTCTGTGAGCCTGAGAGGGGTGCCCCTGGAACTTCACTACGTTTTATAGTTGTTCGACTTGCCCCTGTATCGAGTAAAAATTTTCTATCTTGACCTAATAATTTACTATGTACATAAGGTCCTTCTTGATCTACAGGAATCTCGATAAGGGGTAAGTCAACTTCCCTCCCTAGGCTAGTTCATGCGTAACGCTGATACTCGGGATATTCATACTGTGCGGTCTGATACATTTGTCGTGTTGTTGTCTGTGTGGCAGCAACAGGCAATGGGGGTGCAGCTGGCACAAACTGTATTGGCTGTTGTGCGGCTGGCATTGCCTGGACATGCTGTATAGCTCCTTGTTCACTCTGGTCTTGTCTTAGTGGCCGTGATCTTTCTTGTGTTTTACCTATGGCGATATTATGTTTTAGAACTGGACAATCGTGTACGTAATGGCCTGGCTTTTTACAATAATTGCATGTCCCTTTTACAGGTCCTGCTGAATCGGAATGTGTCATACCCTTTTTATGTCCTTCGGCTGGGACTGTCTGGGAAACTAGCATTTTCAGTTTTGTGTCTTTCATGCGTCTGTGTTCATGTTCTTGTTCCTCTTTAATTCTATTGTGGTGGTACTGTAACATTTGTAACATTTGTGTTGGAGTGTTACCTTGCCAGGTACTCTCGAATTTTAATACTCTATTCTTTACTGGAGGCAGGGCATTTTCTACTAATTTTGTTACAAACAGATGTGGGTATGATTCGCTACTTGCTTTTATGCCACTATTTATACCAAAACATTTTTCAAAACGGGCATAGTAATCACTAGTGTCTTCATCTTGCTTCTGTTTACAGGCTGAAATTGTACCCCAATCTTCCTTTTTCGTAGTTAATAATCGTGGCAGTACCTGTACTAGTAGTCCTGGTAATGCCTTAGTTTTGTCCCCAAGCCCCGAACCTGGACCTCGGGCTCTTTCTTCTGCTTCTAATGCTGACCATTCTATCTTTTGATCACCTACCTCCCACTCTTTTTCTTTGAGTTTCTCATAAATGCCAGCAGGCATCAACACCTTTAATATTGTCATAATGTCGGGGTAGGTATACTCTCCCATGAGTAACATATCTTTAATTTCTCGGTGAAACCCCGCCGGGTCCTTGTCATGACTGGGTACTACTTTCTTCATTTCTAATAATTCTATTTTCGATATAGGCGTATATACAAATACGCGTTTAAACTCATTGTCCTCACCCTTTATTGGGTGCACTTCTCGTAAGGGATTCTGTCTATCTATGTGGTACGTAGTTCTTTCCTTGGCGGACAATGGAACATGTTCTGAACATACGAAAAGAATACACTGCTTTCTTGATTCTAGAATTTCTTTAATTAATTCAGTACCTGGACCTCTCCATTTATTCATAAGTAAGTCAGTCAGTATGTCAGGCAAGGGACCAGGGTCCGAATGCTGACTCCGATATAGTATAATGAGTTGTTGGATCATATAAATCCCAGCTAACCTTTGTTCATCTGGGGTAAGATTAAAAAATGCGCGTACTACTGTATCATCACTATATTTTCCGGGACTGTCCGCCCAATGGACAGCTGCCCTGGCTAAATCTTGTTCATCCATAGAATCGAGGAAATGATAACCCCTTCGTTCTTGGAGTAGTTTGTCGGCGGTTTGGAACGCATGCTCGTTAGACCTTATATTAATTATAGGTATTTGGAAATTCCTGCTATTATCTGGACACGTCGAATGTATTGAGTCAGTATGATATCTAGTCTGATTCCTATTACAGGATCTTCCTCTTCCTACATAGGCTATGGTGTCTGACTGTCCTGTGAGCAGTCCTGGCCCTTCTTCCTCGTTTTGTTCGAACTCGTCTGTCTCTAATCTCTCTTCGTGTAGGCGTTCTATTTCTTTACGGATCTTTCGGCACATGGCTATTATACAATTTTGTTTATCATGTCTCCCTTCTGATATATTCTGGCTCCATCTTGTAAGAATTCTCATGGCTTCCGGGTCTACCCCCGGTCGGTCTTGATTTCTGATCACACAATTTATGAGGAAACGTAACAGTTCCCCCTGTATCTCTACTTTCTGGTATTCCATAGCTCTGTAAATACATTCTGGATCTCGTCCTGTTTGGACAAAATGATATAGATTATCTAGATGCGCAGTCATTCCTGGTAACTTCGCTAAATACACTGCGGCTCGTCTGATACGCAATGATGCTAGGGTCATTTCGTCCTCTTTTCCAGGCACCGGGTCATATCTACAATCTATAAGAAGTTCCTTAAGCGCACGGGCACTAAGGAGTTTGGGTGTACGTGAATGCGCTGACTCTTGAAAAGTAAGCTTATTTATTCTGGGTGGTGTAGAAAAGACATTGGTAGCTCCTCCCGCGGCTCCATCTGGGGCGTCGGGTGTAAAAGGATTCGTTGAACGTGACACAGCAACTACAGGTGTGGACACAGCCATAGAAGTAGCTGTAGGAACGGATACAGAAACAGATGTGCTTGCCGAAACTTGTGACTCGATTTGTTGCTGCAGGGATACGGGTACTGGATCTTGGCGTTGAACCTCCCTGGTGGGCGGTCTACGTGGGGCGGAATTGGCATACTCGGGAGCTGCGTCATCTAAATAAGAGGAAAGAAAAACATCTTCTGCGGTTCTAGGATGCCCCTTAGGATGTACCTTTATTGGGAACAATGGGGTTGGCAAGTCTTTTGGCGTTTCCGGAGTAGCCTTAGGTAATCCTTCGGCCAGAAGGGGATACATACCATTCATAAGGGTATTTCTTTGTCTGTCTACTTGTTCTGATTTCACTCGGATACCTTCCTCAATTAATAGATTCTCTCGAATTTTATTGGAACTCTCTTTACTCTTCTCCTCCTGTCTACGTGCTTTTTCTGTTCGTCTATGTGATTCTTTACGCCATAATTCAACGGCGTCTTTCTGTGACTGTCTGACTTTCCTTTTCCATAACTCTTCCTCGACTTTCATGATGCACTCTGCATCCCAGGTCCCCGCTGTGGGCCACCTCTGACTTTCTGGTAATCCTTTGGTATAGTCTACCCACAGATCAAGAAATAATATGGCGTCTAATCCATGTTTATGATACATAAAATGCCCTGGAGTGTCCCTAGGAGGAATAGGGACGGCTTCTTCGAGAACCCCTTTTCTGGTAGTGATCTGTCTTAATTTCGAAAAGAGCGGCATATTTGAGGACTGACCTTATACTTGATTTTGACCTGATACTTGAATTTGAACAGACTCAATACAATAAACACGATAATGAACAGTCATTCATACCACGATATACTTAAACACTTCAAACATTTAACATTAAACCTTTAACTGGAACAACAATGATGATCGTCTGCATGACTAATCACCAAGCTTAATTCTCGACAATAACTAGACAATAACTAGACACTTCGGAATTCTTGATATACTGCTAAACAGTACAGATACACTGCTAAAACAGTGCAGACCGGATTTGTGTACCCAAACCCGTCTTGACCGGCACAACCTATGTGCACGTCAGAAATGCCTCCCCAGCAATGGTACTCACCGGGTAGCTTCGGAAACGGAAGGCCTCAGTAACTTGAACTTGACTCGGATTGGACTGGACTCGACTCGACTCGTCGGACACTGGGCTTGACGTCGGACTGGTGGGTCTCTGTATACCTCGGATCTTGCTCTCTCAGCTAGGCTCTGGTCGGGATACTTCGCACTTCTCACCGCCTCGTCTGGGTGTTGATTGCAGTCTCAGTCGCCCCCGCTTGACCGGAGGGAGATACAGGAAATCCTGCTGGTACGCGTTATTGTCCGTCCAGCTGTGGCAGGAGACCGGGCCTGCAACGCACCGCCGGCGCGTGAGATGAGAAAGTGTCCCTGTTCGGGCGCCATCATGTGGTAAATATTTCTCCTTTACCGGGACTGAATTTGATACAGGAACATAGTAAAATAGCTCAATGAAATGAGAGGCAGAATCCGTGATATTAGAGTTTCAGAATGGGCTTTATTCCAATAAGCGATTATAATCGGATGCTTCAAGTTCCATCACCACGGGAGTTCAGGAAGTGAAGTACATACTTTATTGACAAGCAGTGACTTTTATAATACATACATCATAATGAAGTGAATACAGTAGGCGTAACAATTGATAAGGACATTGACGTTTAGTGTGCGTTGCCAAAAATGGGTGTAATAATGAGTAAAAAGGAACGTGATTGGCTATGATGTAATACATAGGTGGATCTATAAGATAATACTTGGCATTGATGCGCGCGCAGCAGTCTGACGTGTAATTGACGTATAACTAGGGGGTGACGAGGACTTGACATTTAGCTCTACGTGTGGAGACAAGAAGTCTGGGGGGTCAAGTCAACCTAATCCCAAATCATATCTACATCCTATGTTTAAAGAACTATGTTATCCACAAAAGAAGGACTCTCGGACAGAATCTATTCTATACTGACTGTGCGTGCGTGTACAAGCGTCTGGGTGTCTACACTGAATGCGAGGGGGTAGGAATATTCCATGGTGACAGGGCTATGAATTACTTGCATGAGGGCAGAGAAGATGGGCCTTTTTGCTTGGTAACTGGAGGAATGTTTACTTAAGCTACTAGGCAGGAATGCATCGGCTGAGGGGGAAGCAGATAATTCGAAGGTGAAATACAGCTCTTGGCAGAGAATAGGCTGATGTCAGGCTTCGTGAGCTGCGCAGAGAATGAGACAAAGTTCATGGTCACAGATGCAGGCTCAGACTGGAGCTTTCAGAGGCAGAAGGCAAAAGGAGTTTCGATGGCAGGATCAGGGCCTACTTGCCTGGACTGTAAAATGGCATAAGTGAACCATATAAAGCCGGTGGCCTTTCATATTTAGGAATGGAATATCCAGCCCACTTATGGCGGATCTGACAGAGGACATGTTGACGGTGGACGCACATGTGTTTGCGTCATCAAAACTGGAACTGGAGGGAGCATACATGTACTTGCGACATGCACATAGAACCGTTGGGGTCCAAGATAGGGGACATAACTGACCAGGAAAATCCATATTTCCACAGAGGGACAGAGGACTACATACTCGTGAGAGCCCCGTGATTGGTGCATTGGAAGAGGACTGTCTATCCTGGGACACTCTATTGTTTTTGTGTATTATTCCCTTTGGTTCATGGGAAAAGTGGTTTGTTTAACTTTGAATGGCTGCTGTGAATAAAGTGGAGAAAGTACAGCATAATCCTCGCCTCCGGTCCCGACATAGAAATGTTTTTGGTAAAGAAAGACAGCAGAGGTTTGGTAAAGCACAACGATCCATTCTGGGTAGCTTGAGGGTTCAGTCTCAGATAAGGAGGAAGATGAGGGGAAGATAAAAGGTGAAGGGTGAGAAGTTGTGTGATAAGGAGGAGAAATAGTGCTAGAAGTTAATGAGGGCGAGAAACTTTGAGCCTATTTAGGTATTACGAGAGAAGGACGTGGTATTACAGTCAAGCTAGATGAGAGCTGTGAAGATAAAAAGTTGAGTTTGGAACAGGGTATAATCATGTGGAGCAGCATGAGGATGCCTAAGCTCTTGCCCTAAAGGCGAGAGTAGTGGATTGGCATAAGAAGAAAATGAGGAAGATGGTGGTGTATCGCCGCTTGGTATAAGAGTTAACTAAATAGGCGGAGAGAACAAGGACTGATTGTTAGCGGAACTGGAGAAGGAATCCTTAGAGCTAGACAGCTCAAGTGAGATGTAGTCTGGGAAGGATAAAATTGAGAGGTTTGGTGATGGGGCAGAGGCTGAGACCTGAGGAGTCATAGGGATATATTAGAAAGAGAGATGGAGGACAACTTGAGGTCAGAGTGCTTTGGTTCTGCATGACCAACTTTCGGTTTACTGAATCAAAATGGACGACAGGTAAAAAAGTTTAGTGTTTAGTTGCCCAGTCAGGTTCAAGTCTGTTTTCAATTTTTGGGTCCTTGGTCATCCAGGAAACCAGGTCCACATATTTCTAAAATGTAACCTCTTCATGCTCAAACCAAAATACTTTTTAAATGCTAGTTTCTCAAAAACTAATGAGCTGATTTACACAAATCCTAGCAAAGGCACTGCCTTGAATGAAGTTCTACTTACACGCCGATTTTGGTGTATTCTGTTTGGCTGTTTTTTTCTGTATTGAAGAGCAAAAAAATCTTATGAAAGTCAAAATCTAAATTTCACTTGACGGAACTGCACTAAACTTGCCATGAGAAATCCAAAGTTTATGAACTTTTTTGAAACGTGTTTTGCAGAATTGTCAAACAGCACCAAAGACATTAGTAAAACAAAAAATATCTTTCAAAAGAAACTCTGACCTAACCATAAAGTGCTATGGCCATCTAGGAAATGGATTCTTTTGGTTTGCTAATAACGTTAGCCCTGTTTGATGAATCTTCACAAAACTTTCCAAAAAATGTCTCATCAATCCTCAACTTCCTCCTGGAAAGTTTTAGGGTGATCCATCAAGCGGGGGCCGAGGAAAAGGGGAGGTCCCAAAAAGCATTTTCTCCATTCATTTTTCCATAGAAAAATTGAACATCAATACCCCAAAAACGACTGAACAGATGTGCACCAAATTTGGTAGAAAGCGAGATTTTGCTCCAGAAAGTGTGTTTTTAGTAATTTGGTGTAAATTCATTCAGTTGTATTTGAAAAATGAGGGTTCAAAATGTATCTATATATCACGCCACAGAGGAGCCAACAGATCTAAAGATACGCTCTTATTAGACACCACACCAGCAAAGAGGTAGCAGCAGTCCCCTGTCCTGAAAAAAAGTTTTAAAAAACATATATATACATACACAATTGAAAATGGAACTACCTAGGGTTCCCTATTTCCATTTATGTGTGTATATATAAATATATATATATATATATATATATATATATATAGTGTGTATATAACTATATATAGGTATATATGGTTATATACACACAAAAATGGAAATAGGGAATCCTAGGTAGTTCCCAAATTTTAGGTGGAGAGCAGCTCCTTGATATGGAGCAGTCTACAACACCACCAACATCCTAAACCTTCTCACCTCAAACGTCTGTTTTTCTAGCAGAGCTTTTATGCATATTGCTATCCACACTGAGGTGTAAAAGTGGCAAAGTGTTTTGCCATTTTTCCAGCTAAGTCTTTGGGCATAGGGTTAACCATTGACATCCACAGTGAGCTGAAAAATGACAAAAGCTTTTTACTACCACTTGAACCAAGCTATACCCGACTGATGAGCCCCAATAAGGGAAAAACCTGTTTTGTGTTGCTTGTGTTCCGGTTCAGTGAGGCCCTGGCCTGGCATTTTGGGCTGGACTGTTCTTATTGGACAGGGGCATGACTGATTTACATATGGCTGGATCCAAACTGAGGTAGGTTGGTGTGCAAAATAACGATGGGCTGGGATGTGGCCCTGAGTACTTACCAGTCGCTCAGATTAATTCAAGCATTCCATCCATCTATTTTTGTATACATTTTCTCTTCGGCAGTATCAAATTCTTCTTTATCAACATCATACCTGACAACAGTACTGTCATTCACTCCTAAATGAAGAACTAACATGTATGTATCCTCTTCCTACATAAAGATCCGCTATAAACTACAGTACTCTTCCCCATCTAAAGCTGCTTTTTCACCACCACATCACTTCGCATCAGCTACTAGGCAGTCCCAAAGAGCAGCTACATCGTTGGGGGATGTATGTTTTTTGCTGTCCATTGCAACACAGAGTGTCCAATGATCCAGGTAATCATTTTACTCGCAAACAGGCGGTTAACAAAACAAAGAACAACTTATCAATAATCATAGCCTATTGTGTGCAGTGCTGGCTGGTAGGGAACAGGGGGGGTTGAAAAATATAAAATAAAAACTCACTTTCCTTTTTCGCCACTTCTCCTCCGTCTCCGCTTTGCTTCTCTTCCTGACTCCAGTCTGGAAGAAGCTGCAGGAAGCACCTGGACACACAGGCTCACCTGAGCCAATCACAAAGCTGCATTGCTGAACCATTGCAGATTGTGATTAGGCTGAGCGTTGTAGATCCATGCTCAGATGGGGCATATTCCCCACCAGGCTGTGCATTACAGCCTGGTGGGGAATATGCAAAGTGCGCATGAGTGTTTTGCCAGGCCAAGACGTCTGGCCAAGGAGTCATGTGCACTTAAATGTGCACAAACTACTCCTCCTCCCTGAGCCACCAGCTCGGCCCTGCCCTAACCCAGCCCTGCATTAACGAAAAATAAAATGATAATAACAAGGTTATTATCATTTTATTTTTCCCGTTTTCACTGCTCTAAGGGCAGTGGGGCGACGCTCCTCCACCTTAGCGGAGGAGCCACCACTGATTGTATGCCCTCTTCCTGTGGGCTGTGCCTCAAGCATGACGGAGCCCAAGGGGCAAATGACCTCTGTTCCCACCAAGCTACCCCATCCTAGTAGTCACGAGGCATTACCTATTTGATTTACCTTCCTGCACCCGGTGTGTGTTGACCCTCACATGACTCAGTCACAGCTTCTTCACTAACAGATACCTTCCTAGGAATCGCCCTTGTGGTTTCTCACAAACCTAGCAACAGATAAAGCAGTACAGGTTTATCTTGTTTGAATCTAGAAAGGCAAGGATGGCAGGGGCTATGTTATAAGGAGTATCTTTATACACTAAAGATGATATGACTTTAAGATAAGTCCCTTGCCCACTTGAACTTGCTTTCTTTGGAGCATTGGATGCATAAAATACCTCTGGTTAAGGTCCTCAGAGATATTCAGGAACGTCCTCATTTAAGTTACACTTTGGGAGTGGGCCTTACAAAAATGTTTTGCCAAGCACATGGTGACTCTGGGTGTCCGAAATCACCAGGGCCAGCTTGAAGGCGGTGCAACCGATGCAGCTGCACCTGGCGCTGACCTTGGGGGGGACACTGTGTTTAGAAATAAATGGTGGGTTTAAAAGACCCTGCTGCAGAGTTCCTTATTTGACCAGCAGTTTCAGGCAACAATAAAAATCTCAGGATAACGCTGATGATTAGTGCTGCTATTGGACAGAGTTTTGGCTCTTAGCAGTTTTGACTCATCATCAAGTAGCACAAAGGGTTAATATGCCTGCTGCAAAGAAAGTGTACCATGCAGATCACAGAATTGTATTTTATGTGTATAGCTCAGAGGGTTACCTATTTTGTCACTGAAATCCTTTTGATACTTGTAGTTCATAAGTTACAATCCTTGTATAGCGCAGTGAGATATGAACTGTCATCAGAGCTGCAGGCAAACTTGTTAAAGATTGCAGGGATCTGTTAGCATGAGCGGAAAGCCATTTTGTACTTGGTAGCCATTTTAATTAGCTATGTGCTAGCCATTTGCGGTTTCCCTCTTCCAGAGCCATGTGGGTAGTTTTTGTTCTAAACTTCTCAGGTGATAACACCTTATTGTATGTTATTCTCATGCTACATAGTTTTGCAAGGGCATTGCTAGTTTTTATTAGCTAGTCTGTGTAAATAAACTGACAGTCCTTACTGGAGCTGATGTTGCATAGTTTGGATTGTGAAAAGTAGAATGCAGGAAAGATGCCCATGTGATCCTTAGCAAACATTTTTGAGAAAAATATTGTTTTATAGGAGTTTGTTTGTCACAATATGTTCTGCTGGAGAAATTTATGTACCCATTATGTTGAAGTTTTTAGTTATTTTTGTCATAAAAATCCCTGTTAAATTAGAAGTTTTAGATTTTCTTGTTGCTCCTAAAACATGAGAGCATGGTCCTAAGCATACAATGTAGGTGCTTTTATTAAGAGAAATCATTTTAGAAGTGTCT
The DNA here is from genome assembly GCF_964204655.1 of Triturus cristatus. Classification (NCBI taxonomy): domain Eukaryota; kingdom Metazoa; phylum Chordata; class Amphibia; order Caudata; family Salamandridae; genus Triturus; species Triturus cristatus. The sequence continues at coordinate 1,345,526,538 of NC_140589.1, forward strand.
GCAGTCCTGTACAAGTAATGCAAAGTCTATGAGTAAAAGTGTAGAACATTTCCCTTTTTCTTGAGGGTCTTCAGATGAATAATATAGGAATACACAGATGTAAGGATTTGGAGTATGTCTGTATTGTTTTTCTCTTTTCCTCAGAATTTAGTAAATGAACACAGACTTCCTTGGCTGCTTGGGATTGGGTGACGTATTACTCTTCATTTTCTGTATGACCATCTATGTGTGTAACTCTTCTCATGTGTACTTGTACCGCCTTCTTTTGAGCCCCTGTTTGGGTATATAAGGCCCCTGTTCTCTGTACTCCTTAGAATGCCTCCTACAGTGACTTGAGGGTACTGTGTGACGCAATCTCCCTCATCTGAGGTTAATAAAAAAGATGTCTTTTATATTACAGCTTCTGTGCCAATCTCTTCTTTGTTGGTTCAAAAGGACCAGGTGTATCAGTGAAACCCCTGAGAAGGTTTTGATTTCTTCAAACTGTTATAGGTTAGAATTTTATGTTTTTTCCCCCAGTCTTTCATTATCTTAATGTTGCTAAAAGGGGTTTGATTGGGTAGAAATACATTCTTATGAGTAAAGTCAACCCCAATCACTGTGGCACGTTTTAAATCGTCAGCCTGTGCTTCTCCAGAGCAAACACTCTTAAAAATGCTACCTATTAATATGGATAACATGTGACTCTTACGGCTTATAATCCTCATTGTTTTATGTAACATTTACCACAGACTGATGTACACACATATGATTCATTGTCTCTGAATAATGTGTGTGTCATGTAAAGTACTCTCACGCCCTAGACTGGTATGAGTAGCGCTACAAAACTAATAAATAATGCCTGTGAGAGAGGGGCTAGTGGTGTAACATAAGCCCTCGCAGTGCAGGGGGGTGGCAAGCTCCAGGGGGACACTTCTGCAAAAAGTGGCAGGTGGTGGACTGGGGAGGGGGGCCTCCTCCGTGTACTTGCAGGGGGGGCCTCCTCAAGTTTTGTTACGCTACTGAGAGGGGCTATGGAGAGATGAGGGGCACTGTTGGAGGGTGGTAATGAGGGAATCCGTGGAGAAGGACCTTATTGGAGGGCGCCAAAAAAGATTGTCGCACTGGGCGTCAACACCGCTAATGTGAATATTACAGTGCTGCAATGTGAAGTAGGGCTTTCCGCTGATCGATCTTCAGCACTGAATCTGCCCAGGGACTGTTCTCTATTCCATGCAACACTGTCATGGGTGTACTACTCACCTGAGGGCTGTGGCAAGTCCCATGAGACTCAGAAGCATCAGTGAGGTTCACGCTGATCAATGTGAGCACTTTGATGGAGAACACAACAGTAGGTCGATGGCTCAGTAAACAATATAATCCTTTATTACAAAAGCATTCACGTTTAATAAAAAATAATATTTTAGTCTCCCCACAGGCGAGGGGGGGCACTCAATATTTAGGCTGCTATCAGTCGTGTCCCACAACCCAGGTCCCCAAATGACGACACTGCCAGACTGGTAGGTGAGTTGAGGGGTTTGCTTTATTCAGAGCTCTTGCCGTCACATCCTCCCTGCCTCAGGTCCAACCCTTTCTGTTTCGAATGCCTGCCCTTCCTTCTCGTGACTGGAGGCTCTGTCCAGTGTCCAGTCCCCTGCCATCTGTTTGGAGCCTTGTCCTAGTGTCCCGCTCCATTGCATCATTCCGATATTTTCCTCTTTTGTAGACAAAAATGAGAGTAGGGGTGGGTGGCTAACTCCACTCCGCCGGCAGAGTTTTTCGGTGTTTTGATACTCCGCGCTCCGCTTGGAGCACATAGTTTAACAAAAGCTCAGCGGAGCGGAGTTTACCAGAGCTCCACCCCTTTGATTCGCATTGTCTGTGATGAAGTAAATCATACATTTTCCTCAAGTCTGCTCTGTACAGGTTGCCCACGAAATTGTCACTGATGCTTGTAAAATAAATGAGATGCTGGTCTGTTCTTGTACCCCAGGGTGCTCTTGACAGTATGTCACAGAGCATGTTCCTGCTTCCCCACTGACTCGAATCGCGAGCAGTGTTCCAAAAGAGCGAGTTTGTGTTTGAAACATTTCTGTCTGAGTTAGGGTTCTGCCATTGTTGTCTGGTTGTCAGTGGCTTTGTGACGATAAACACAATAGTCTGCAAAAACAAATGCATCTATTGAGTCCAAAGGAGAACCAGTACTGTGTGTCACACTGCAACGCGGCGTCCAAGACATTAACAACACACATTTGGCACATTGACAGATACTTAAACAGTGAAGTCTCACTTACCATGGAGACTGTGAGGGAGCCCACGAGCTGCATATTTAGAATCATAGCCTAATTGTTGCTACGCACGCAGACAACAAACTGACAAGCCAGATACATCTGCTTGTCCTTCGTTGTAAGCAACCTCCTTCAAAGACGAAGTAAGCATTAGATTTCATAGAACAACAACACAATATCATGTGACATATACACATATATGTTCAATTTCTCAACAGGGTTAGTGCCATAATGCTATGTTCTGACCCCATGTCACATAACTCCGTAATGGTGGTGCTACTGAGTGAAGCATGGATTTGCTCACCTTGGGCTGATCTTGTCAGTGTGAGAGGAGGAGAGTGGAGGGGAGTTGAGGAGAAGGAGAGGGAGCAGTGCCGCCGAGGTTTGTCACTTCTTTAATCTTCCCTACCTAAACATCGGCTGGAAGCAGAGAGAAGATGCAGGCAGCCCCGGGAACGGCTTTGCCCCAGGTCTTTGTGAACGGTGTCCGTGGCAGCAGGGAGGGCGGGTTGCAGTTGTGTGCGTGCGCGCTGAGGCTGCCGGACCAGTAGGAGCACTGCCTGTTCTCTAATGCAAATTACCACTTTGCTTAGGTTCTGCTCTAATTCGGGACTGGACATGAGGACAGGGTGACATTTTTTGTTTTAGGAGTTGATTAGCAGCCCGACGTGTGCAAGAATGCTTACATGGAGCCGTGTGTGAGAAAGTGCACTCTTTCTTGCATGGTATGCCCCCACTTTTTGCTGAATTGCTGATGTTCTTTGACTGAGTGTGCCCTGGGCTCCTGCTAATCAGGTACCCAGGGCCTATGTTCCTTCCCTAAAACTGCATTGAAGCCTAAAACCCAATTGGCATCTCTGGCCCCGTCAGCCCCTGGTAAATGGTACCACGGGTACCCAGGGCACTGTGACCAGAGAAGGCCTCTAAGGGATGCAGCACTTATTGTGGCACCCTTAGAGGTCCTGTACCCTGACACTCACACACTGCCTTTGCAGGCTGCATGTCTTGGTGCAGAACAAAGTGAAGAGTCGACATGGCACACTTCCCTGGCATACATCAGTCACCCCTCTAGCTCGGTGCCCTATGCCAGTGGTGAGGGTACAGGTGCATGAGCCCTGTACCCCTACAGTGCCCAAGTCCATTCCTGGGCACTGTAAGTGCAGTGCTGCCATTAAGAGTATATGGCGCTGGGAGTTTGTCATTACGAACTCCACAATGGCTGCACATTAAACCCACATTGATGCCAGTGTGGGATTTGATGTAAAATGCACAACAGAGGACATCTTAGAGATGCCCCCTGAAACTCGACCAACTTCTAGTGACCTGACTGAGTGGCTGCCTAGGCTGCCACCAACAGACATGTTTCTGGACCCCTGGGTCGAGAGCTGCTGCTCTCGGAGGCCTGAAACAATGCATATCCTGGGACAAGGGGTCAAGCCTCCTCCCCCAGGATGGGCAGGGTTCACGAAGGAGAGGCTTCAAAGGCATGTCACCTTTGTGAACCTCTCCAGACCAATTGTTGCTTTCAGAAACTGGTCCCCTTTGGTTCTACCCCCCACTTTGGGCGGGAGAGCTGGCGGGGAAAACAAGTGAGGGAAAGAGGTGTGCCCACCACTGCCAACTCCACCCCTCAGGTGGGGGAGGCGATGTGAAGCACAACTCTGAGTCCCTGCCATCTTGAGGATGGGGGAACCTAGCCAACCAGGGACAGGCTCCTGCCCCCCTCCCACTGGAGGGTGGCACGATAGGGGGTTTACCCACGCCAGGGAAGGGACCCATTGGTCCCGGCCCTTTCCTACCTGTAACGCCCCTAAATCTAGTATTTAGGGGGGACCCTGAACCTTGCTTTATCAGATCCAGACAAGAAACAAGAAAGAAGCTAAGAAGGACTGAAGAGCTGGTCAGAGCTAACAAGAGGACGACGCCCACTGACTTGGCCCCAGCCCTACCAGCCTGTCTCCCCCTCGAACCTGCTCCTACAAAATCCTGGTTTGTTCTGCAGCCAGCAACCTCAAGAAACCCAGAGAACCTGCCTGCCTTCACTTCTAAAGACTGCATCTCCCGTGAACACCGGATTTGTTCAAACTGCAGCTTCTGGCACCAGCCAGAGACTGCGAATCCAGCCCACTCTGCACCCTGCCAAACCCGGCCCGAGCTCGAGTGGAAAAACACCACGAGGAGGTCACCCCAGCGATCCTGACTGGAGATCCGGTGACCCCTGACCTGCCTCAAGCCTCCAGCCAATGCCTGCAGTCTACCTCCAAAAGGCCCCCCTAACCGCGACCAAGAGCTGGTAAGAAGATCCGTCCCCATAAGGCACCCCTGCACCCGATGCCCTTGTGTGCCCAAACCAACGGTGCCTAACCAACCCTTAACTTCCAAACTTACCTCTCAAAGTGGTGGGCGCACCCAAAAGTCCTTCGTCTCCCTGCCTGCAGTGCTTGTGCAAACCGGAGGTTCTCCATAGAAAACAACAGGGCGCCCGACGTCGAAACAGCACTCTGCACCCGGCCGACCCACTGCCGCTGAGGGTGCACCTTTTGTGCTACTTGGTTTCCCCATTTGCCCTGACCTTAACCCTAGGAGCTTTGCTCCCACAACCCAGTGGCCTGCTTGCCAGCAACCACCAACTGGAGGCCCCCTATACCCATTGGATAACATTGGGCCTCATCACTCTGCACCCGACTGCCCTAGTGCCGCTGAGGGTGCAACAACAGTGCATCACTGACCCTGGGGGTCCCCTGAGTCTAACCCCAGAACCTTAACTTCCACAGTTGATTATTTACCTGTAAACCGATAACCTGTTTTTCCTCCATAGGATAACATTGCCAATTTTCTTCCAAAAAGTTTTTAAGTGTGGAGTTTTAAAATCTAAAAATATTCTTTAAAAATCGTAAAAATTACCAAAACGTATTTACTTAGGAAATGTCCCAGTGCTGAATCTAGGTATCCAGCAATTTACTAAAAAAGCCTCTTCATTTCAATGCATTGTTTTTTCTTCCAAATAACAACATAGTGTGGAGTTTTGAAATCTAAAAATATTCTTTAAGAATCATGCGAATAACCAAAATGTAATTACTTACCTGTTTCCAGGAAATGTCCCAGTGCTGAATCTAGGTATGCAGCACTGAGTTAGAAAAGTAACGTAAAAAGTAACTTACCTTTAATTTACTGAAAAAGCCTATTCATTTCAATGTACTGTATTTGCTAAGTGTTGCAACCTACTGCGTCCCCTGTAAATCAAACAAAGTACAATTGCTATTGCATTTTCAAACTGTTCTATATCCAGTAACTTATTACTGAAAAGTATTTAATGCTCACCTGTGCCAGGCTTGCTTGGTTCTAAAAATAAAACAACAGTATATCTTTTTATACAAACACAATTGGCCTAGAGTTGTTATTGGGTGTGTGAATTCATTTGCTGACTGAGTGTGTACATCAAATACTTAACACTGTCCTCTGATACTGCCTTACTGCTCGACCACTCTACCACAATTAGAGAGTATGGTTCTATCTAACTTTAACATCTGCCTACCTCTGGGGTCACTTGGACTCTATACACACTATACCTCATTTTGGTGTAGTATATATAGAGCCAGTTTCTTACACCGAGCCAATGTGCAGAGTGCAGACTTTACTCAACGGTTATTTGAGCACGGGCTGCGTTACAAAGGAACAGCAGCTTGCGATCTCCGCACGTCATTTTTGCATGTCCATCTGACTCCTCCTTTTGAAGTTTTGCAAACTGATTTAATAACAGAAGAAACCATGCTACTGGGGGGGAGGGAGGGGGGAGGTTATTTGATAGCCAAGCTCCTAAATAGTGTAATGTGAAATGTCAGTGGCATGGAAACGTAGAAGAAGCAGGGTCATTAACAGAGGCAGCAGGAGTAGGTAATATTTATTCCACCCGCAGAACTCCGCAGAGTATCGCAGAGTTTTTCTGTAACTCCACAGAATTCCACTGAATGAAATTCCACGAGCTCCACCCAGGCCTAGTGAAGAGAGCGACAGAGAAGAAGAAAGAAACTAAAAAGAGACATATATATAGAGAGAGATACAGATAGGCAACAGCTGTTGTCAGGAGCAGGTGTTTTTCTTGGACATGCAGCATTGCTCTTCCATTGGTCTTGTATCATAGCTCCTCAATCAGTCGTTTGGGCTTCCGAGTCACTCTTGTAGGGCGCGGGCTCTCTTTTCCCCAGGGCCACTGATGGCCCAGCGCTTCCCCCACAGCCTCAGCTTGGAGAGACCCACCACCCTTTGGAGAAGTTGACTGTTGTGATTCCCCAGTGGCGTCGCTCAGAACTTTCTGGTGGACACCTGCGTTTCCATCTTCATCATCGTTCTCAGCCACTCTGAATTCTTTGAAGTGAGAGCGGTTCCTTGATGTTTATTATCCGAAGTGGCTGGCTAGAGAAAAAGCTGTCTGGCTTTCATGTTTGACATTGCCCCACATGGACCAGATCCAAGGGTTTCAGTTCCGAAGTTGTTGCACGACGTTGGGTGTCAGCTTGTCTTTTCATTTTCTGCTTCGCTTCTTGGTTACACAAGGCGATGTCTCCATGCTCTGGCGGGGCCTTTCTGTCCCGCTGAGGCAGACGGGTCCTGCTTGTTCTCCCCAATACCAGTTCCGATGGGCATCGCCCCATGGGGATGAGTTGGGTTTTGTGATAGTCTCTCAGTACTTGGCATAGGGCTTGGCCGACCGAAATCTGTGCCAGCTTATCTCTTTGTACTGCCTTTTTGATGTTGTCCATGAACCTTTTCACCACGCCATTGGCTTGTGGTCATAAGGGCGGTATTTTCCGATGGTGGACGCCCAGGTATGCGTGAACTTTTTCTCCTGTGAAAGGGTCTGTTTTGAGCATTAGAGGGGGACCCCAGGCTACAATTATGTTATCTAGAATTGGTAGTGTGGTTGCTGCTGTTGTTGATTAAGCTTGGCATGCTATGAGGAAGCGAAAGTACTCATCCATGATGACCAGTAGGTATCCACCTGTGTCCAAGGGACCATAGAGGTCCACAGCCAGTGTCGACCACACAGCTTCGGGGAGGTCAGACATGCGCAGTTGCTCCGGCCTGGATGGTCTTCCTATAATCTGACAGAGGTCACAATTCATGATCATGTCCTCCACCACACAATCAAGGCCCAAAAACCATTCTTTTTCCTCAGCATTTTCTTGTTTCTACCATTCCTCTGTGACTCTCATGTGCACAGCTGAGCATCTGCTGTCAAAGAGTCTGAGGTCTCACTATACTGGTGCCACGAAGAAGTATCCCCTGCTCCATTTCAGATAGTTCTTCCTGCACTTGTTTGAATGTAAGTATCTCCTCCCTCCTGACGCCTGTACCAACTGGGCTGTATTTGTTCACGTGCCTCCACCTCTGTTGCTGTATAATACTTTTCACTGCTTCCAGCGTGTTTCTTGTTTTAGTTCTTCCATCATTATTGGAGCTGGTGTGTTTTGTCTCACCACAAAATTGAGATACTCTTCCACCATGGAGAAAGTCTGCAGGGTTGTGTTCCTTCCCTGATCTATGGACAATTTTGAAGTAATAGTCCATCAAAAGTATCCCTCACCTTTCAATGCGCGGTGGGATTTTTACATTCAGGTTTACCGTATATCGGGACCAGTGCTTTATGGTCCATCACAATGGTGAATGGTTTCCCATAGATGAACATATGGTAGCGCTCATATGCCCATACAACTGCTAGGCTCTCTTTATCAGGTTGAGAGTATGCACTCTCTACGTCCGTCAGGCTTCTACTTGCATATGCAACAATGAGCCTTGGTGAGTCTCGTCCAGGCTTGTGTTGGGCGAGAAGGGCTCCTTGTCCTACCGTGCTGGCGTCTACCGTGATCTCAGTGCATAGAGACACGTCAAAGTAGGCGAGGTGATCCACGGCTGTGACTGCTTGCAGAATGTCCTTGAATGCCTTGTCACATTCTGATGTCCATTGTAACTGCTGTCCTTGTTTGGTAAGTTCTCGAAGTGGGGTGCTCATTGTGGCAAAGTCTTTGATGTAGCAAGCACAGTAGCTTGCGAGTCTGAGAAATGACCTCATTTCTGCAGCGTCTGCGGGGGGCTGTGTTTTGCTGAGCATTTCAACTTTGCTTGGGTCTGGCTGCATTCCTTTCTGAGAGATATGCCCAAAAAGATGGGTTCTCCATATCCTAGCTCACATTTGTATGCATCAGTGTCAGTCCCGCCTTCTCCAATTGACCGCAAACCTCCCTCAGTGCCTTGTCATGCTCATTACTCGTGCGACCAAAGACCAGAATGTCATTGCTGTACTTTAGGCGGTTCTTTATGGGCCTTATTACTCTTCAGATCATCTCTAGGAATATTTCCGCTGCAGATAACACCCCAAAGTTTAGAAGCTTGTAGCGGAACAACCCCAGGTGAGTGTAGAATGTGATTATGTACTGTGACTGCGGGTCAAGTTCCAACTGATAATAGCCTTTTACTAGGTCTAGCTTGGAGAACACACTGAGGCAGCTGATCATGTCATTCAGATGAGGGCATGGATGTCGTTCCCTTTCAATGGCTGGGTTCTGTATATGTATGTCGACGCAGATGTGAATTTTCTATGTGTTTTACTTCGGTATGGCCATGATAGGGAACACCCATGGTGTTGGTCCTTCAGAAGGCTTAAGGATGTCTTGCACTAGTAGGCTCTTCAGTCCTTCCTCTACCTGCTGTTGGAGTGATGCTGAGCTACTGGTTTCACTGCTTGTAGGAAAGTGCCCCTTTTTGCATGGTTACCCCCTAACATTTGACCAGATTCCTGATGCTATCTTGATTGAGTGAGTGCTGGGACCCTGCTAACCAGGCCCCAGCACCTGTGATCTTTCCCAAAACTGCACCTTTGTTTCTGCAATTGGTATACCTCTGGGCCACATGTAAGTACATTGCAAAAGGTACCCCTGGTACCAAGGGCCTTGTGACCAGAGAGGGGCTCTGAGGGCTGCAGCATGTATTATGCCACCATCAGAGACCCCTCACCTTAATACCCACACACTGCCATTGCAGGCTGCGTGTTTTGATGCAGACCAAACTGAAGAGTCAACATGGCACACATCCCAGTGTGCGATGCCCACCAACACTGCCTATGGCATGGGTTAGTAACCCCTCTAGCAGGCCTCTTAGCCCTAAAGCAGGGTGCACTATCCTACAGGCGAGGACATAGCTGCAAGATCTGTATGCCTTTACAGTGTCTATGCCATTCACAGATATTGCAAGTGAAGCCATATTGAGAACATGGCTGAGAGTTTGTCATTACTAACTCCACAGCTCCATGATGGCTTTACTGAAAACTGGAAAGGTTGGTACCAAACTTCTCAGCATAATAAGCCTACACTGATGCCAGTGTTGGATTTATTATAAAATGCACTCAGATCGCATCTTAGAGATGCCCCCTGAAAAGCTACCATTTTCTAGTGTATCGGCTCCCTAATCCCCGCTAGTCAGCCACCACCAGACAGGTTTCTGACCTCATGGGGTGAGAGCATTCGTGCTCTCTGAGGTCAGAAACAAAGCCTGCTCTGGGTGGAGGTGCTTCACACCTCCCCCAGCAGGCACAGCAACACTTGGCAGAGAGCCTCAAAAGCTCTCACCTTGTGATGTGCTGATTTGAGCAGCTCCAATCAGTGGAGATTCCCGCCCCCCTGTCCAGGCCCCACTTTTGGCAGCTGGACAGGCGGGAAAATTAGTAAGCACAGTAGAGGTGTTCTCCATAGGCTGGCACACCCCTAGGATCGCCACGAGCTGAGATGAACCCCTCTCTTAGAAATTCTTCATCTTAAATTGGAGAATTAGGCCCAATAGGGACAGGGATGTGCCCCCCTCCCCAAACGAGGAGGCACCCAAAGGGTGTAGTCATCCTAGGGGACAGTAGCCATTGGCTACTGCCCCGACCTCAGTAACGCCCTCAAATTTAGTGTTTAAGGGCTCCCATGAACCTTGTTCCTCAGATTCAATGACCTACGATGAAGAAGGACAAAAGAGCTGTGCAGCAGTGAAGAATAAGATGACAACTGACTTGGCCCCAGCCCTCCTGGACTGTCTCCTCCTCCAGTGACCCTGCTCCAAGAAACCAGCGTGGCCCGCGGCCAGGAACCTCCAATAACCTCTGGAATCTGTGCTGTTTTCAACAAAGACTCTTGTCTCCCATGGACACCAGATTTGTCCAGCAAGTAACCAACACAAGGACTCGGGATCCAAGCAGATCCGCAACACTTGCGCCACTCTGCACCCGACGCCCATGGCCCGAATCCAGATGGCCCACTGACCCAGAGAAGTCTCTCCGGCAATCCTGACCTGGGATTCAGAATTGGATGACTTCTCCTGCCCTTCCCCTCGACACCTGCAGCCTCAACTTGAAGGGTCTCCCCCGACCGCAACCTGATCTGTTGAGAAAAGCAGATGCAAAAAGACACTCCTACACCCACAGCTCCCGGCATTGGTGTACCCAACCGAAAGTGTCCCGGGATCCCCCCACTATCCAACTTACATCTCCAGTCATGGGATTCCTCCTGTCAGCCTTCTGAACCAAGCCTGAAACCTTTTTCCCCAACCAAGGATCTCCATGGGTTTCAACAGGAAACCCAACATCTCCTTTGCATTCTGCTCCCCCTTTGTTGCTGGTGATGCAGTCTTAGTGTTCTTTGTAGTCCCTCCAGTGCTGATCATAACTTCCAGGGCATGGAACTGTACTCGGTGCCTCTTCGAGGTGCCCCCAGCCTCTGTAGGATAACATTGGGCAATGACCTCTGCATCTGGCCATCGGAGACTGAACTTGAAAACCGCTTTTTCTACAAACATTGCCCTGGAGTCAGTCAGTTAGTGTGTGTTCCTACCTTGTATGAGTATGTACAGCAAATGCATTAATTCTACCCTCTGATAAGCCTAACTGCTCAGCCCAGCTACCACTAAATTGAGAGTAAGGTATTATCTACTATAACTTCTGCCACACCTTTGGGGACTCACTTGTCCCTGTGCACACTATACCTCTTTTAGTATAGTGTATACAGAGCCAGCTTCCTACACTGCTTCATTGATATGAAGGGTGACTTGCGTTTCCTTCATCTTTCCAAGTCCTTTGAAGTGCTCTGGGTACTCTTTCAAGATGTTGTGGTGCTCAGACGTGATATTTCATGGCCAGCAAACCCATCAGTTGAGTTGTGATGTTGCTCAGTAAACACGGTGCTGTTATCTCTCACCTGAGGACGTGCACCTCTTCTTGTACTGATGTTCCATTGTATGTGAGCATTTCCACAAATGTTCCCAAGTTTGTTACTAGGTGTTCCGCACCCCATGTCAAAACGTCGACAGCGGAGGTTTGTGTTTCATCTTGCCATACTCTGACACACGGGAAACACAGCGGTCTAAACCTCAAGTGTTCCGACTCCACAAGCCCGACCACGTTTGCCTTAACCACGCATTTGCCTTAACTATGCTTATGCATGGTTATGGCAATGTGTGGTTTAGGCTGGCTGCTGCGAACGGAAGCAGGAAGATCTCGCAGGAAGTGCTGAGGTAAGTGGGGCTGGGTGTAGTTCTGGGCTGGGGGGTGTGTTGGGGGCTGTTTTGTGGTAGTTTAGTAGACTGGGACAGCGGTTGTTTTGTTGGCTGGGGCGATTCGGGGTTTGTTTTGTTGGCTGGGGGTGGGTCGGAAGTTGTTTTGTGGGCTGGGGTGGGGATTGTTTTGTTGGATGCGGGTGAGTCGGGTTTGTTTTGTTGACTGGGTGGTGGGTCGGTGTCGTTTTTTGGGCTGAGGGTGGGTCAGGATAGTTTTCTGGGCTAGGGAGGTCGGGGTAGTTTTCTGGGCTGGGGAGGTCGGGGTAGTTTTCTGGGCTGGAGGTGGGTTGGGGGTTGTTTTGTGGGCTGGGGATAGGTTGGGAGTTGTTTTGTGGGGTGGGGTAGTTTTGGGGGGTGGGTCAGGGGTAGTTTTCAGGGCTAGAGTTTGGAGGTAGGTTTTAGGGCTGGGGGTTCAGGGCTAGTTTTCAGGGCTAGGGCGGTCAGGGGTAGTTTTTAGGGCTGGGGTCAGGGGAGGTTTTCAGAGCTGGGGGTTGGAGGTAGTTTTCAGGGCTGGGGGTTGCGGGACTAGTTTTTAGAGCTGGGGGTAGTTTTGAGGGCTGGGGGTCGGGTAGTTTTTTTTTAAATTAGGGGTTAGGGTATTAGGCCTCAGGGCAGGGGAATGGGTAGCCGGAGTCATTTGTAGGGCTTAGGGGAGGGTGGGGGAGTAGTTTTAGGGCTGGGCTGAGTCAGGTTAAGGGACAGGGTTAAGGGACAGGGTTTCAGGCCTCAGGGCAGGGGGAGGAAAATTAGTAGTTGGGGTAGTTTTTAGGGAAGGGCGGGTAGTGTTTAGGGCTAGGGGGTTGGGGTAGTTTTTAAAAATAGGGGATTGCCTAAGGGCAGTGGAAGAGGTTGGGGTAGTTGTAGGGACAGTGCAAGGGTGTGGGAGGGGGTCGAGGTAGTGTTTAAGGGTTAGGGACAGAGTGGAGGTTGAGAGGGGGTAGGGGTATGTGGACCTCAAGGTTGGGGCGGGGGGAGTTTGTAGCTTAGGGCGGGGGGGGTTGTGACCTTAGCCACACATACCACTATACCATTCATGCCTTTACCATGAAATCTCATGGTAAAGGCGTGCATGGCAAAGGAATGCGTGGTTAAGATGCATTTGTTGTTTAGGTTACGTGGTAGAGGCACGTGTGGGTTATCCACTCACGGTTCTATCATACAACCCTGACACACACATGATGTTACATGTGCCTCCGCTGTCAAGTACAAATCTCATTGTGTGATTCCCTACTTGGAGATTCACTGTGGCCGTCTTCTTGATCTGCTGTTCGTCCACTAGCTGGACATGCTCTGATGGACTCTCAGGCGCCGGGCGTCCATCATGAGGTATAGGCATTCAGTGGTCCCTCTTGCAAAAGCAGAGTCTGTTGATGGGCTACTGTTGCGTGCCTCTATGTACCTTGCATTTAGAGTCGACGTTGTACGAGGTCAGGCAGATCGTCCTCCCTCCCTCAGACTTTACTTGTCCACCCTTGCAGACACTCGCAATCTGGTTGTGCCGGTTGCATTTTCAGCACTTCTGTCCCATGGCCGGGCAAGCACCAATGTGTGGGTACTCCAGTCCTCAGCGGTAGCATGCTCTCTCTAGTTGTTGCAGAGGCGGTATGGACCTTTCTGCCGCTGCCCCTGGCCATGCGATGAGCTTGTTCTATTGTTCATGTTCTCCCATTTTCCATATGGATGGCGTAGGATGTGGCCGTGGCGTCAATCCTGGTCATAGCTAATATTTTGTATAGCATGCACGTTTCTTTTAGTATTTTTATGCGAAACCCAGTTGAGTGACATCCTTCAATGATGCGTAGCCTGATTGCCGCCTCATTGTCAAATTTGTCAAACTCAAAGTAGGTCACTAGTTTACGCAGCCAGATCACAAAATCGTCAAGGTACTCATCTGCTCTTTGGCACGCCGTATTGCACATGTATTGTTTGAAGTCAAGATTCCGCTGGGGGTCGAAACTGTCAGTAAGGCATTTTATCAGGCCTTTGTGAGTAGGTATGGAGTCAGGCAGGAAAGTTACAAGCAGAATTTCCACCTCGTCCCGATGAAGTTTAGGAACAGATCCCTGGCCTGCTCATCCGCATACTTTTTGATTGTGGAGCGCAGATAGTGCTTGAAGCGCCTGATCCATTTCTCTCACCGAGCACCTTTCGTTTGAGACCCAGACAAATCAAAGGGCAGAAGTCACCAGAAAATTGTACTCAGTATTACACTCTCATTCCGTTCATCAGCCATGCCAGTCGTTAGTAGTTCGCAAGCATGTTATTCAGTCTGTAATGCTTGTTACTGAGGCTCTCGTTGGTATCCCTTAAGAGGAAGGCAACTGCAGTGCCACTTAGCTTATTAGTTGTAATGCCGCAGTTCAATTTAAAAATCTACTAGAATCGTCTGACTTTAAAATGGCCGCAGGGGATCCCGTGAAGCTCATAGGCCCATTCACCTGACTTCAAAATGGGCCAGAGGTGATCCCGCTCTCGTGAGATCTCGTTAAGCAGTGAGATCACCGTGCAGGAGGTTTGAAACAAAGCAGGGAGCGCTGTGGCACTTATGGCAGGAATCCAGCAATGCACTCACTCGAAACGTAGTCAGGGTGGGCTCCTGAGACCACGCAGTACATTCCTCTGAGACGTGCGATCGGGGTGGTCTCCCGACATCAGTGTAGGTGCGAGCAGTTGCAGCACACTCAAGGTGGGCATTCAATGTCATGCTGGTGTCGCTTGTGAGGCTACAGATGAACAAGACACGCTGAGCGGCGTCGCTTCGTCCAGCTAACCACTCTCGTCGCCAGATGTCGTGTTCCACGACCCAGAACCCAAATAATGGCACTGCCAGGCTGGTAGGTGAGTAAATGGGTTTGCTTTATTTAGAGCTCTTGCCGTCACGTCCTCCCTGCCCCAAGTTCAACCCTTTCTGTTTCCAGTTCCTGCCCTTCCTTCCCCTGACCAGGAGCGGTGTCCGGTCTCCAGTCCCCTGCCACCTGTTGGGAGCAGGGTCCTAGTGCCCCACTCCATCATATCATTAAGACACTCCACAGCCTGTTTCAAAGGAAATGCCATAATCTGTCATGGTATTTAAATATCTTACCAATTCATTATTAACACCACCTTTGGTAGTCAATATACAGTCAAAAACATCAAAATGGATTAAATAATGAATGCCACCGCAATACAAACAGAAAATAATGAATCCCCAAACAGTAAATTAGATCATAACAGAGGAAATCTTGAGTGTCGCTGGCTTATTCAGCAATTACCAACACAATAAACTGGTAGGGGTCTCAACAGGAATCTGGTACAGGCAGGAGATACTTTTACATTCAGACAGGAAAGAAAGGGTATGTTTTTGTGTTTGGCACATAAGGTTTGGCTTAAAAAACGTGAAGAGGTTTGGAGAATGGGTCTGTGACAGCTGGGCAGTGGTGAAAGTGCATTAAAAATGTATAGGAAAATGGGGCCGGGTGAGTGAGCATGGGGGGCGTGATCAAAGGCATGGCTATAAAAACTAAATATGCTGTCACTTTTTCAGTCTTTCACATTCTGGTAACTACCTATAAAATAACTGTTGGATTTGGCCCTTTTTGCCCGGTCATCCCTGAACTTTTTGCCTTCCTCCTGGTATTTTTTCTGAACTGGTGTTGGTGGTTTTAGGATTCTGGGCACTGCTGTCCAGTGTTAAAGTGCATGTGCTCTCTATGGTAAGATTGGTCTACACCTGTTTGGCATATTTAATTTACCTGTCAGTCCCTTGTAAAAGTGGCATCTCTTATACCCGGGGCCAGTAAATTAAATGCTACTGGTGGGCTTGCAGAGATGGTTGTGCCACCCACCAAAGTAGTCTTTCAAACCTGTCTCAGGCCTCTGCCATTGCAGGGCCTGCACGCGCAGTTTACTGCCGCTGTGACGTGGCACATAAAGTGGGCACCATGTCTGTGTCTTCCCTTTTACTACATATCAGTCCCCCCTAAGGTAGGCCCTAGCTAGCCCTATGGGCAGGGTGCGCTGTAGGTAAAAGGTAGGACATGTGCCTTAACTGTGTGGCATGTCCTGGTAGTGACAAACAGCCATTTTGGTTTCTAACTACTGTGAGGCTGCCCTCTCATAGGAATGCATTGGGGATTCCCTGATATGTGTTTCAGTGGTAATTCCTGATATGAGGGGAGTAGCATGGTCAAGTTTGGTATGTTTGGAATAGTGGTTATAAATGCTGCGTAATGGTGTTCGCAGATTTATTATCACTATTTTAGAAATGCCACTTTTAGAAGTGGGCATTTCTGTGTGCTATGTGTCTTTGCGCCTGCCTGATGTGTATTGCATGTCTGGCTCTGGAGTGACAGAGACTGGGGAGGTGCAGTGGCTCCAGAGGGGCTGGGTGAGTCAGTGCTAGGCTGAATAGGCCAATCTGCATTTGGAGTGGTGGGAGGAGTAGCACCTGAGCCTCAATAAGGCTGTGCCTGCCTTCCACAATGCTGGCTCGGCCCCCCTGTGGTGTGTCTGTGGCCAGAGCCTACACTAACAAAGGAGGTTGTTGTGCACTGTTAATAAAATGTTTAAGTCCCCCCAGAACTGGTTTGGACCAGGCAAAGAGCCCTGTGTTGTGGGGATAACAAAGACTTGATGGGGTATAAGTATTGGGGCCGTGACCCCATGAAGGTGTGTTGTTGGTGTTTTACTTGGACTGGAAGGAGCACTCTGCCAGGAGGAACCTCCATGGGACCCAGCTGCTGATTCCTGGGGGTCCCTACATGCTGTCCTGCCTGTGCCCAGCTCTGACAGGTGGGCCCTTGGAACCAGCGTGTGGTCCTTGCTGAATTGTTCCCTCAACCTTGAGTGGGCTGAGCACCCTTGCCCTGGGGAGAACGCTGCTTGGTCCTGGTGTTGTAGACCGTCTGGATGCTGCTGGGTCCACCGTTGGTGCGGGGAGCGCTGTGTTCAGATCCCCTACTGCTGCGGGGCATGTGAAGGAGCGTGTGGAGCCCTGAGATCGTTTTACTTGCGCTCACGAGTGCTGTGCCCTGCGAGAATCGGCCTGTAAAACGGGAAGACAGGCAGAGCCTGACTGTGGGCGGAGAGCGGAAGCCAGGCGCAGGCCGAGCCTGGTGGAAGGCGTGGCTCTCGCAAGGAGGAGAGACGCCGTCGGGCCAACCTTCAGGCGGGAGCCCACCCAGCATTGCTGTGTCCGGTGGTGACCAACGTGGACCAACAAAGTCTGAGGCCAGAAGTCAGGCAAATCTGTGCATGACCGTGGCCGGGGCTCCCGGGAGGAAAGGGAGAGCCCCACGTGTTGCCTGATAGCCGCCGAAGATCCGCTCCGTGGCCAGAGAGAGGAAGTCAGGCGACTGATGCCTGGTTGTGGGCGGGGATGACGGAGGCTTCGCTCAGTGCCCTACGGCCCGTGTTCTTTCCCATTTGGCCGGCAGGGCAGCTGCACCGCATGGCTGCAGGCAACCCCAGTGTGAGGAACCAGGGCGAAACCTCGATGGAGGCCCATGGGGGAAATTGCTCCACGTTCCTAGCCTGATCACATCTGCGCCGCCTGATCGCAGGCAGCTGCAAGCACAACAAGAGGAGACAAGGGTGAGTTGCACCCTGCCCCCGATTGCTTTGTGGATCTTTTGGGGGCATTGTTTTGGCTGCGTCTGCAGCTAGGGGGCTAGTGGAAGCCCCTTGTCCATGGAAAGGGACGCGCAGTTTAGGAGGCCCCTAACTTTTAACAAGGGCATTGCTGGGAAGCCCATGATGTGCCCCCGAGGATGAGACTGGCCAAGGTGCACTCTACAGTCAGTGGGAACCAATAGGTGATGTGGGCACCTACAGAGAGTGCATGGTGTTACTGTGGTGCACTAGCACTATGATGTTATGCCTCATGATTTATGCAAAATGTGTTTATGCTAAGTGCCTCTTGCCAGTAGTTACTGGTTGTTTCTTTATTTTCACTACTTGTGTGTTATGATGGTGATCACAGTGGCCTGATTGGCCCTGTAATGTATATAATCCCCTGTAAAGTCATACCTAGTGCCAATGACACAGTGTATATATGTGATTGCGTTCTAATGTGTTTTATGAGTAATACAAAGGCTATTTTTTTCTTTTGAGGTGTGCCTAGTGTGTCGCTGCTGTGTGAGTGTGTATCACAAACGCTTTACACATTCCCTCTGGGAGAAGCCTGACTGCTCTGCCAAGCTACCAAGGGGGTGAGCAGAGGTTATCTTTGGCGTGTAACTCCCTTGCCCTGACTAGAGTGGTGGTTTGTGCCTGGCTAAGGCGCTTGCCCTAGCCAACCAGAAATCCCATTTCTAACATTAACGCACAGCTTAAATGAAGACTAAATGCAAGTTATGTTAATCAGTGGGAAATTAACTACTGTACATTATGACATCTCTATTAGTTAATTCACTGCACCAGTGAGTCAAATAATTTGAATCTTGGTCAGTGCAGTGGAGAATAGTGACTTGGTTATGTTTAGGACTACAAGGTCCCAGTCTGTGAGTGCAAGCACCGTCAAAATATGTCATTATTTTAAACTTGCGTTACACACTGTATAAGATAGGCTCCTGGAAAATGCGCAGAAAGGTTTAAGATAAAGTGCTTCCAAAATATAGATTTTTATAATGCCCAGACTGTAAGTAGTAAAACCAATTTTACAACTGTCTTTTAAAAGGACACACTTCACAGCTTAGCTGGTAGCTCTCTTACAATGCCTGTCAAAAAGAATAAATGTGTGTCATCAGGAAGCTTCAAGTAACTCCATCAACTATAACCAATACCGGCTTCCAAGCACCATTTACATTTGCAGATTCACCAGTTGCACACATTTACATTTCTTTCAGGGACGCAAGCACTCTGCTAAGATGGCTTGTTTAGCTGTCTGCCCCCCCCCCCTCTGTTTCATAGGAGACACCCTCCATTCAGCTTCAGCTGAATCATTTCAACTGTCGGAATTAATCGTCCTACTATGGTTGTCTTTTCGCAAAAAGTAAGGAAACAGTATTTCTAAAATTAAAAAAGTATGAGCATGTTATGCCTCTCAGATCCCCCAACTTTGACCACTGCTGCTGGGGAGTTAAATGAGACACACACAGTAGCAGGTTAGCTGCATGAATATCACACAATGTAAAGCAAGTAAGATAGGGCCAAATGTATCAAAAGAACAAATACAAATTGAGAGCTGACTTTTTGCTACAAGTCTTTGATTTTGCAATGCAATATATAAATGACTAGGTCACATCACAAAACATCCAGTTGAAGGGGGTCAGAATGACAGGAATGGTGGCCTGCAGGGAGGGAGACCACTATCCCTGTGTTTGCATTCCCAAACAGAAAATATTTTTTAAGAGCTGTCTGTGTTCCTTAAAGAAATGTGACTGCTTTTGAAAAGATGAGTTTTCCTTTTGGAAAACATCAGGATGAGCAGGTGGTAGTCCACTTCTTATTTCCTCTGTGGCTACATACGGAGTCGCAAACCATACGTACATACTATTACAGCTTGCAATTAGGAGGGGAGCCCCCTTTCACTCCCCCTCCTAATTGTAATTTGAAATGAATCGCAAAAGCTATTTTGCAAGTTGCAAAGCATAAATGGGAACATGACTGAGTTCTACTACTTCAATGAGCTGAACAGTGCTGCTGAAGCTAGTGCTCACTCACAAACATGTGTCCTGTAACATTTGTTATTTTTCTCCTCTACACCCAACACCCCTGGTCCTTTACCATTTTCACCTTTGACTACAGGTTTTGCTGGGGTCATTTAGTGGCTTTATGGATCCCTGCCACAGGGTAGTCTGCTTAAGAGGGGCGTATCTATGCAGCCAAGATTGCTAACGCAACTTAACGAAGCTCTGTGTCCAACCCCTGTTATCCTGATCATTCCCCAGTTACTAGCAGCCATCCACTAGTCGCCTGATGGCGAGACTGCTCTAGAACGTCAGCGCTTTAAGATGTGAGGCGAAACACACCAGCAACACTGCAGTGTGAAGTGATCTGCAGCAGGCGGGAGGCGACCCTGCAGCATCGGCCGAACAACTGACCGAGGGAGACTACAGGTGGGTCGAGGAAATAGTAGCAGTGAGTAGAGACCAGAATACGTATTAAAAACAACGCGGCACAGCTGGGCCTGGAGCGCAAAATGCTGACTGGGCGGCTGAGAGGCCTGGCCTGCAGCCTCAGCCCGTGGCAGTCCCGACCCTGCCCACATGGAGTACCCCCATGGAGACCCAGATGGCAGACCGGACCTGGGCTCCTGCGAGCCCTGAGATGGCTGTGTGACCACAGCTCCTCCTACATTGGGAGAGCAGCATAGTGGTGGGCTAGTGAGCACAACGTCGACCCGCACACTCCTGAAAGCAGGCGCAGAGCCTAATTGCTGTGGCAGCCGAGCACTGTAGATCCACGAGGTGGGGACCTGTGAGGAGACCGGTGACAATCCTGATATCCCGCTGACCTCTCTGGGATCGGAGGCGGCAGGGAGATGTCCGGGCCGGCTCTGGCCTGGGCCTAAGCCTCGGCGCTGCCGCCTGCTGGGGGCTGAGGGATATCGCACGTCAACGGTGTCTGCTGGGTTGTGAACATGCACCAGGGACAGCAAGGGAAGAGGAATGTGTCCTAGCCGCCCCCACCGGCCTAGGGGCATATGCAAGCCTTAGACACATGCACAGGCTGGAGCGGTGGGGTGAACCTTCTGGCCACGGGAAAAGACCAAGACTGGGTCGGCTTTTACTGGAGCAGAGACTGGGCCGCCCTTGGGGCGCCAAATACACCATTGTCAGCAGAAAGGAAATGATCACTGTGCACCCTAGACCTGGGGGGAGCACTGAAATGAACAGCACTCAAGATACCAACCCCCAGCACCAAAGGAACTACCAACGACACCAAGGGTTTCACCCGAGTATCAGGTGGGGGTACAGTGTTGATCCATGTGGGTAGTGACTAGCACCTCAGACCTTGCAGGCTCAACTGATTGACCGTAAGCGCTCCTGTCAAACAGCTGCATAGTACAGGACAACAGAGCCGAGGACAGAAGCTGAGAGCTGTGGGCATGCGGGGAAGCCGCACCCCTCCCCCCCGGGACCGATCGGAGGTGTAGAAGCAGTGACTGCCCCAGCGAGGGGGGCAGCAAATATTCTGAGTACACCAGATTGGGAGATGGGCATGGTCAACCTGCACTTGATTCCCGCTGGAAGCCCGGAGAAGAGTTATTACATGCCTACAACCCAACAGTTAGCTATGGGCTGTCTGCAATCAAATGCATCATAGACAATGCCCCGATCTGGTACGGATAGACCGCCCCAAGCAGAAAACACCGCCAACCATGAGCCTCTACACCTAACACTGGCTGCCAGATTAGATATGGTGCTGAGTGCGGTTGAAAAACAAGGCACAACCCTCGACCAAATGCGTGCATCCTTGGAAGCCAAAATTGAAAGTGTGACAACAGATTTCACGCTCTTGAGTGCTGATCACCACAAGCTCACTGATAAGGTAAATGCCAATGAGCTCACATTTGCAGACCTGCACGCTCCTCTCACATCCTGGCCAGAGTCCAATAACGGATTACGCCATCTTGTAGTGGATAATTTTTTAAGAGTAACGAGGACGACAAGACGCATCCTGCCCGGCACACGGAAGGTAAGAGGTCTTTAACAGCCCGTAAAATGTCACTGCAACGTGCACTGTGGGCATGCTTTCTTGGTGAGCTGCTCGAGATCCTCTTGCGACTCCTTTGCCTTCAGCATGCAAGTCCTCTCAAGGTTCTTCTTTGGCTTCAGTGGGCTCCCCTTGTTGCTCGGGCCTGCTCTGACTCTCCTGTACTTGGCGAGTCTTTTGGACCTTGCTGGTCCCCACGTTGCACCTTTTCGTCTGCCACGTCTGTTGCTGCTGCCAAGGCTTGTTGGTGCTCCCGCCGGACACTGACCCCCTGGTTCTCGACATCCGCATGGGACAGCTCTTAAATGGCTCCTGGTCTTCCACGGCGTCGCCTGGTCCTCACAGCTGCAGTGATAAAGTCACTGTCAACTCTCCTGCATCTTCCGTCATCGGTGGTCATTGGTCTTCCGTGCCTCCTAGTCACTCCTGAGTGGCATAGACTGTCACCTCTGCTTGGAGGTATTCCTCTTCAAGAATCCATCCTTGGATTCCACTGGACTCTTTCACCTTCCTCGCCAGCGGCATCTTTACTGAAGTCCTTCATTGTGGTCTACGGCGGTTTCCGAAGTTACTTCACACCTGCACCCAGCTCCCCTGTTGTAGGCATCCTGGTTCCTGGGGTATCCACTGGTTGGTGACTCTCCAATCTTCCATGAGGTTTCTGCAGGGCTCTCTTGGAATGGTCCTTCTTCAAAACTGCAACTGTGCTTTTCCCATTGACTTGCATTGAGTACCCAGCTCTGTTTCTACTCTGCAAATAAGCCTCTGTGGGGCTCCTGGGTAATTACCTTGGGTGGTTCCTTGAGTCCCCAGCTATTCTGAGTCTTCTGGTCCAAGTCTCGACTAACTTCACAGTTCAAATTCCACTTCTTTAGTATATGGTTTGGTCTCCCCCTGGAAACCACTGTGTATTTGTGCTTACTTACCCGTTTCCATTTGAAATATTGTGTTTATTGTGTTGATATCTCCGGATAGGAGATACACCAATAAGTTAGTGCGTGTGTATAATAAATATTACTATTTCATATAACTTCACTGCGTGGTTCTTTTCTGTTTAACCTACACTATATGATTAGTTATGGTACAACAAGCTGTTTAACACTCTTTCTGGACTAGGCCTGAAGGATGCTCTCCACAGCTACCACTCAGAGAGCTTTCTATGGTTGTCTAAGACCACTAAAATCCCCATAAGGGTTGTCTGAATTAGTGCAAGGTGCTTTACTTAAATAAATGTGTACCAAATACTAAGCCAGACTCCTAAAATTGCATAACACACAATACCAGTGTGATGGGCTGTGGAGTGGTTTCTTGTAACAATTACTTAATGATCTATAAGGTCTCTGTTTGAGAAATGCTATTATACAGCGCCTCTACATCCAAGGTTATAAAGATGTTGATAGATGGGGTTAAAAGGAAGGTCCTCCAGGAAATACGGTGTATCTTTGATGTTTAGTGAACCATGACAAGGGTTCTAAGATGTATCCTATCCTTGACACTATAGGTTTTCTTTCTTTCTTCTTTATTTCGACATTTGTCATAAAAGAATTGATACAATTAAACATTATAAAATAAGTAAAATTAGTACAACTATACATAAAAACAATTATTACATCAAAAAGGAGATAGCAGCGCCCGTAGAACATGCCAATAATGATAGTCAATACAATAAACCTCCATGCAGTCTGCACTTTAGGGGGAGCTCCTCATGGCAACTATGGAACTATACTGGAAGGATATAATTACAAGCATGATTTTCACAAATCCTTCTTTTCCTCCACATAGCTGCCAGAAATGATGACACAGCAAAAACTATTACAGTGGTTAAGTCTGTTTTAAGAATTCGATAAGCTTGCATACAATGCGTAAACCCCAAATTTTTGCAAAGGGGAACAATCCAGCACCTTCTAGACTTTTGATAAGCAGGGCAAAAAATAGTATATGCAGTTCATTTTCCTGGTCAGAAGCACACCCAGGACAATTCTTTGGAGAGAGCGTGGACCATTTTCTCGTAAAAGCTCTAATAGGTAGGGTGCCATATCTCCACTGCAAATACAGTCTTCTCGCTTCAGATGGGCTGATGTCATTTAAAACATGCTCAAAGAAATATAGATCTTTAACCATTATAAAAGTTTGTGTTAAAGTAGCAGATTGAGAGTTCTGTATTGAAGCGGTTAGTTTAGTTTCATAATACAAATTAGCCAGACGCTTACGTGAAACACTAATGCATGCTGTCCCCGGGTCAGACCACAACAGCGGAAGGCCTATTCTCCCCAATTCCTCTTTCACATACCTCAACCAGGGATGTTTCCTCACATAAGGAAGCCCTAAAACTTCCAGGAGTTCTTTCCTATAATCCTGGAGCTCGGGGGTAACCCAAATCCTCTGCCAGAATGTTAGAGGTTTAAGACCCAATTCCTCGTCTATGGATCTTAGGCCCAAATCAAGCCGCAGTAGGGGAGTACTAGGGGGAAGGGCCAACGACTGCCTTAAAAATTTATTTTCAGTGACTATAATCTCTGGACGGCAGTGAAAGCCCCAGAGCTCACCACCATAAATTACTTCCCCCCTCGCCTGTAATTTATATATTTCAAGAGGTGGGCCAATTGGTTTAACACATGATTTATTAAAAAGACATAGAATACCCCCAGTTGTTTGGGCTAACTTGAGTTGAGATTTGATTTGATGTGGGACCCATGTCAAGGTTTCATTTAAAGTGAGCCCCAAATTCTCAAAGGTCTGAACCCTTCTAGGCTAACTCTCCCTATGCTCGGGTTTGGGCGTGTCATTGCTGGTGGATTAAAACTCATATATTTTGTTTTGAGAGTATTTATTTCTAAGCCCCGTTCAGGCAAAATGTCTCAAAACCATCCAGCACTCGTTGAATACCCATCGGGGACTTCGGGAGTAGTAGGGTATCATCTGCGAACATAATCGCAGGGACCCGGCATCCAGCAAGCTTAGGTGCATCGCTATTTATAACCTCATTCAGATGTGTAAATACTCTGTTGACATAGAGGCAGAACAGGGTAGGTGCCAAAACACAACCCTGTCTGACTCCCCTGTCAACGGGGAATCTAGATGTTAAAAGACCATTTTTCCCACACCTGACCTGTGCGAAATTGCTCCTATGCAGTCGTATTATCATATTCAATAGGGGGGCGGGAATGCCTAGTTGTGATAGGACGGACCATAATTTAGCCCAAGGGACCAGGTCAAAGGCCGCACGGAGGTCCACAAAAACAGTATATAATGAACCTACCTCGACTTTAACAGTCTTCCAAAATAACAGGGTCAGTCGAAAGATCTGGTCCGTAGTAGACACATTCTTCCTAAACCCTGCCTGGTAGGGGCTTAAAATTGAGCACTCTTCTATCCAGTCCCTAAGGCGATCTAAGATCAACCTAGCAAAGATTTTTTGAGGGACATCAATGAGGCTGATAGGCCTGTAGTTGGCTGGGAGGAGAGGTGAGCCCTTCTTGAAGATAGGGACTATCTCAGCTCCCAACCAAGTACTAGGTACCGCCATACCCCTTTGGACTGCATTAAATAGAGCCGTTAGGTAAGGGGCCCAAACCTTAGGTTCATGTTTGAAGAGGTCACCTGGAAGTTTATCCAGCCCAGGCGCTTTACCAGCTGGAAATTTGGTTAATACAGCAAGAACCTCTTCTTCCAAGAACTCAAGCTCATATAAATCGGCAGTAGAGTTGGGCTGTAATCCCCCCTGCTCCATGTCATGGATAGAATACTCCCCTCCATACAGGGTGGAGAAATGATCTTCCCACACATTAGCAGCGATATTAGGTACAATCGCCGGTAAAGGATCGGTCGACCCCGTGTTAACAATTTGCCAGAACTTTCGGGCGTCTCTTAATTTTAGTGCAGATGTTAAATTGGCCCAGTTATCATTGTCCCACTCCATCTTGGCATGATGTATTAACTGCTTGTATTCTAAATGTTTTTCTCTTATTAGCGCCTTGTTATTATTGAGCTTCACAGCCCTGAGAGGTTCGGTTTTTAACTTCCTACAGGCGGTGTTATACCATGTAGGTCTATTACCTCTCCTCTCTTTGGGCGCTATAGGATTAAAAACATCAGCCAAAATAGCATTAAGTTCCAAATTTAAATCCCCAAATTTTTGGTATATTTCGGGAGTGGGATGCTGCAACATTAGGGCACCCATAGCGTCCAGTACCGGAGTCACCTGCCCATAAAGTTCTGCCACTAACGCTGGATAGGTGACTAATTTTTCCCACCTGACCCTACGCCTGTTACTGGATAGCCTGGCATCTAGGCCATCGTCTGGGTTACATGGGCCTTCAGGATTGCCTGGGGATAATAATTCTAGGATCAATGAATTATGGTCACTGTCATCCCTGGTTTCTACCCTGAAATCAATTACCTTATCCCAGGCACGACTTTCAACAAATATATAATCCAAGCGTGACTCATGGCCGGGCTTGTTGAAAGTGCATTTAGATGGAATATCTGATTTTGCACGGCCATTACAGGCCCTGATTGAATACTTTAGAGTTAGGGCCGTAATTTGGACAGCCAGTGGCGCCCATGCCCTAGGTGAAGGACCCACTACTGGAGGTACATTCCAGTATTCATCCTCCTCCAGAATAGCACTATCCATCAAGCCCATAAGCGGCTCAAAATGGCAATTAAGATCGCCCCCCAGCAAAAGAGTGATACCCTGAGGAATCAAGCTTAAAAATACAGAGAGCTCTTCAATGGTTCCAGACTCAGATGTAATATTCACAGGTCTTGAATAGACATTGACCAGAGCAAGCCTGGAATCATTCGGCCAATCTAAAATCACACATTGGAAATCCGCTGATGACGTATTCAAAACCCTGGCTCTACATCCCAAATGGGAACGCACCCAGATTATTAAGCCGCCTGACGGTCTACCCTTCCCCCCCATCTTGCCGGGACTGAGAATGAAGCAAAGCCACTCCGGTGATATTTCTCGCTGGCCCAGGTTTCCTGAAAGAGGCATATGTCATTCCTGTCTATGAACGAGCCCCACTCGGGACACGCTATTTTATTACCTATTCCTGCTAAATTCCACGACACAATTGTCAGAGGACCAGCAATAGGTGCAACCTCCAGAATTGGTGCACCATATCCCTCACTAATCGTTGGAATTGCCACCAGGCGACCTTCCACTAAGACCCCGCTCTGGGCGTCGAGGATATTAGTGCCCAGAGGAACACCTGACTGGGCACTCACAGCACTGACTACTCCCCCCGTCCTGCCCCTATTCATACGTGTGACTGAATATCCATGCAGGGTAGAATTATTAGAGGTGATATCGCTCACCCTCAAATAACTCCCCGCATTGGAGTTACCGTGTAGTCAGTCCACCTCATCCAAGCAGATAAGCCGATTATAGTCCAAAAATTGAGATGTACGATTAGAATAATGTGGGGTTAGTCCTGTTCTCTCTGGGGTTGCTCCTAGGTTCCAACCTTGACCAACCCTCTTCTAATCCCATATCAAGGCAACTAGCATGAGGTGGGTAAAAAAAGGACAGGGGAAGGGTCTGAATTGTAGACTCCTCCTTAGAAAACGGCCTCTTAAGAATATGGGCAACTGTCCCTGGGTCCCTAAAATCGACCATAATGCAATCACCACTAATATTTTTCTTAGTTGATCCCAGCCATGAGACCCTTCTAACCATCAAAATGTCACTGTAAATGTGTGGGGGAAGGGGTCTATGCTTGTTTAACCAACTTGCCACTTTATTTTTAATGAGGCAAAAGATTCTACTCTTGTATTGGTGAGTTCGGGGACTCCAGCTAGGACCACTACCAGGGGGGCAGCTTCCAGGGGTAAATTTACTTTCAGTTTCTTTCTCAGTCTATTACCCTCCAGATTTTCTTGCTCAATGTTTAGCACAGGCTTTTCCGCCATTGACCCGGGACAAGAGGGAAGGGAAGAGTTGATATTCCTTTTTAGAATATCCTGTACTAGGGAGGAGGGATTTACCAAGCCTGGGAGAGTTGTTGAAGGAGGGTATTCAGGGCTCGAAAAATCCCCAAAATGGTACTAGTCCTGCAGGTCTAGTACCTTCAAAAATGTCCTCGACCTATCTTCACCCTACTTGACCTCCGTCTCTGAAAGCGGAGCAAATGTGACAAGTTTACAAGATTTAAAGGCATCTTTATTGCTCATTAGCTTTGTGAGCAATAAAAATGCCTTTAAATCTTGTTAACTTGTCACATTTGCTCCGTTTTTAAAGACAGAGGATAAAAGTTAGTTTGTTTTCCTACTCGCCAGAAAGGGCGAGTAGGACCTAAAAATAGCTCGTCCTCATTAATTCTACCTCGCATATGCGAGCGGGCGAGTGGATTTGTCGAGCCCTGAGTATTGTCAAAATGTACACCCCTTGCATTTACATCCCTCTTCCCTTCATTGGTTTCCACAGTTTGTAAGTGGTCTACCATAGACCCAGTGGCCCTTTCTATAGTTGCCAACCAAATATCAATTTAGTCAAGTCTAGCAATCAAAGGGTCCAACAAATATTTCAGGATACTTCCCAGGCCTGCATACTGATGGTCTGCCACAACCTGGATGTTATCGGCAATATTCGAGGTGGTAGGCTGAGCTACTGGGGGACTCAGACCTGGGGAGTTGATAGGAACACTGGCTACTGGAGGAATCACCTTAGCTTCTGCCCGGCCTTTAGATTTAATATGGGTTAAGGAGTTAGATAACCTTGCCTTCTTTCCACCCCCAATCTGTGTCCCTCGCTTTCTTTTAGGGACAGCCCCCTCCCTATTGCCTCGTAACTGAGGGGTGTTAACCTCAGACCCACTAACAGACCTCATGGTAGCAATGGGATGGGTCACAGAACTAGATTCGATAATAGCCAATACAGAATCTCTTTTCGATCCAGGACAACGCCCGGAATCGGGCGGAGTAGTTATAACCAAATGGTCACTACTAATTAAGGAATTAGGCTGTAAAGTACACCCGTCAGGTGTTCTAGCATTCGCTATGTGGCCTAGCGACGATCTTTTCACATGGTCCATACCCTGAGAGAGGCGACGTTCTAAGATAGTAATCTAATTTGATATCAAGGAATTTGCTCTAATCAGAAAACAGTCCAAAGTACCCGCCATCATAGAACTAGAAGAAAAAGCTTTACTTCTTGTCTCTCTGCCATAGTCCTATTACTACAGCAATAATATGTCCCTTGGATAACAAGTCCTGAACAAATACCTCGTTAAAGAAGAGGCCAAGAGAAATGGCCCGGTCCGGTCTCACGCGGTCTGTAACGTTGCGTTGGAGTGATGCCGTTATATCCGACCAGGCGAGGGGCGGGAACGTGAGGGAAGAGGCTGCAACTGTGGTGAAGTGGGCTGCTGGTCCTCGCAGTCCTTCACTCGATCACTGCCCCAGAAAAATCACCAAGGCTTCCACAAGCGGCTCCCGCAGAGCGGGGGCTGCGAGCCGTAGTCAAGTGTCCAGGCGGGGGGCGGGAACATGAGGGAAGAGGCTGCAGCTGTGGTGAAGTGGGCTGCTGGTCCTCGCAGTCCTTCACTCGATCACTGCCCCAGAAAAATCACCAAGGCTTCCACGACCGGCTCCCGCGAAGCGGGGGCCGCGAACCGTAGTCAAGTGTCCAGGCGGGGGGCGGGAACGTGAGGGAAGAGGCTGCAGCTGTGGTGAAGTGGGCTGCTGGTCCTCGCAGTCCTTCACTCGATCACTGCCCCAGAAAAATCACCAAGGCTTCCACGAGCGGCTCCCGCAGAGCGGGGGCCGCGAGCCGTAGTCAAGTGTCCAGGCGGGGGGCGGGAACGTGAGCGAAGAGGCTGCAGCTGTGGTGAAGTGGGCTGCTGGTCCTCGCAGTCCTTCATTCGATCACTGCCCCAGAAAAATCACCAAGGCTTCCACGAGCGGCACCCCGCTAGGTTTTCCTAGAGGTGGTATTTTGATTTACCCTCTTTTATTGATACTTTTATCTTGGACCCCAGTCTAGAAGTATGGTAATTGGAGATCTTTATGTAATTATGTTCATCATTGAGCACCTTAAAGCACTCCTCCCTGTAATCAGTAATGCAGCAAATGATGATTGTACCCCTCCTCATCAACTAACTTAATCATATCAGGATCAGTAGATAGTGATTTAATAATCTGCATATCTCTGTAAGAGAGATTGTGGGAAAAGGTGCCTGTGGCTCTGTATGGCCAGTGGTTAATCTTTGTCACAGCGTTTTCAAAAGTTGTCACCTCTGGAGAAATCATATGCAGATGGGGAGTGAAGATTGATTTCTTTTGGAGTCCAGAGTTGTGGTCCTCAGTTCCCATTTCGTCAATGGTATTAAAAAAGAACTCAAGTCTGACTTTTGGTTAAAAAAAAAAATGTCACCAGTTTGGAGCATAAAGTAAATTTCTTTCCATCATTCGTGGGGACAAAATCCAGACCTTTGTTCAGTATATCTATCTCATCCTAATTTGCCTCTCAGAGAACAACAGCTGGATGAGTGGTAGTTGTCTGTTGTTCCTCTGAACAGCTCTTTGTCTGTGGTAGGTACGCTGGAGGATTCCAATTTAATGTCAAAGCGGTCTTTCTTTTTGAGCAGTTTCTTTTGCAGCCTCTTGCTAAAAAATGGGATAGATTAGCAGGATAATGATAGTGCATGCTATCGAAAGGACCTAGTGGAAATGACCATTGGGCAGGTCACCAAAAGGTGTATGGTAGCCCAAACCGCTGGGGTTGAACGAATCTCATGGTATGTAGGAATCTCATGAAACCCTGTCTTCGTTTAGAAACAGATTTTTAAGGTGAGTTGAGATGAATGAGGCCCTGGGCTCCAATTCAGATACCCACTGCCCCAGTGTTTGAACCGTCAGGGCCTTGAAGCAATAGTCCCGGAGATGGGAGAAGGGGGCAAGAACCGTAGGCACATTTCTTTTCTATAAAAGCTCAAATCTAGCTTCCTCTGCAAGGTGGCCCAAGGGAGGGAGAGAGAAGCATGGCCTTATTATTTTTGTACAATATAGTATAGCCAACTTCTGGCCTCTGTGAGATCTTAGTGCAGCAGATGCAGTAGCAACGGAGCCCAGGGGTGTAAGGAGCCCACCTAACCCCAGTTATGGCTGTCTCCATCGCTGTGTTATAGCAATGATCGAGGGAAGAAGGTAGCAAGATGTGGAAAGCTCATTTTGTTCTTCTTTTTGTTTTACATAGCTGCTGAGGCAGGCCACTTTGAGCCTCAGAGCGATGGCAGGGAGGCAGCGGGAAAAGGAGGAGACTCAAAAGAGGCAGAGGAGATAGGCCTCTGTGTGGCCCCAGTAATCATTAATGCAGCAGATGCAGTGGCTCCAGGGCCCAGGCATTTCAGGGTCCACTGCACCCAATTATGGCTCTTTTACTACCAAAAGGGTAGAAAGGCTGCAAACGTTTTAGATATCATTAGAGCGTTAGGTATGCAGGGTGGCTTGGCCTACCAAAATAGCAGATTAGACACGAAAGCCCTGATCTCCCACAGTTCCCGAAAGAATCTTGCATGATCTGGTGACAGATGACCACATCCAGCCCGGATTCTTCATCGGCCGAAGCCCCGGCATGACTAATGAGCCCTTTTCCGGAGGGTGAGATCGTGGTTGGGCATCACATGATGCCAGGGCCTGTGCGGTGTGGAGATTCGCACAGCAAATTCATGAGACAAGTGGAACCCAGCAATAACTTGCCAGTGCCAGTGGACATGTGGCCCTGTCTGAGCCATTGAACGAAGGCGTGCGGCTGAGGGGTTCCTGTGCCCTTGCAAGCTTGGAGCAAGATGGCTGGAGCCAGCAGGAAGGAGGAAGAAAATTGTTTATAACGGGCTGAAGCATACCTGGCACCCAGTAGGAGGGGAGTGCAGCGACACAGACAGCAAATCCTCCCGAGCCTCTGCCCCGCCACAACCCCTAGACCACTACTGTCAAATGAGTCAAGCAAGAGCTGTCGGGGACAGAGGCAGGGGCTTGGTCAGCCTTTCGAGGATTGACGCAAAGTGGCCGAGGGACAATATTTACATGGCAGTACCCCATTTTGGCACCTGTTCTTTGTTCCGGAAGTGTTCAACGCATGTGATTAGAGCTACTGCTACAGAGTGTAAGAGTAAGGGGTGCCCCGAACGGAGCAAGCGACGACGGGGGGGGCTCCTCAGCTATTGTTACGGGAGGTGCATAGCGAGACTATGCTGCTGGGGAGTCCCCCGAACAGGTGCGGGGCAAGTGGTGGGGGAGAGCTCCTCAGCTGCCGCGGTCTTGGCTCTCGGCCTGGGCTTTGCTCACGCGACTCCTGCAGGTCGCGGTTGTGCTTCATTCAGCCCACGTTAGTTGTTTACCGCGGCGGCCCGGCACTGCTCCTGTTGCCCTGCCGACTCCCTTCCCTTCTGACACCTCCCCTCTCGGAGAACCAGACGGACGAAGAGACTCAAAGCTGCAAAATCTGCGAGCGACGCTACAAACGGAGGATTGTGTCGGCAGGAGTAGTGACAGACAGACAGTCTGATTCCTAGAGAGCTCACAGAAGCGGCCCAGGTGTGCCCGCCGCCGCCTCCTCTTCATCTTCCCTCTAGCTGCAGGTGTTGCACTGTGCTCCCCTACCCGTTGGCCTCTCTGCGGCGCCCTCTGTCCATTCACGTCGTGGAGGCGTGGTGAGTTGGGGGTGTGGGCTACGGGGGGAGGGGTCGTCACAGAGCAATTGGGTGACCTGCAGGCGGTAGACAGCAGACTGTTACAACGTGTTAACTTATGTATTTATGCACTGTGTTATTCCCTACTTGTATCATATGGTATGTTCCGTTGTCCTCTGGAGGCTACCTTAGAATGTTCTGGTAAGGAGTTCCTGAATGTTGGTGGAGATAGGAGACTGGTAATAAAGATCTATACTTACCTTCATGAAGTCTTCATATTTTCATCACTGGCGACCGTCTGTGGAAGGGGACAGATGACACCGGCTCCTCCCCTTTTGATGTCCACTCCTTCAGCCTTCCTTTCAGGTACTACTTTATGTTGATGCTGCAGCGGAAAGGGCACATTTACATATCCTCCCTGTGAGAAAGTGGCTCTGTATATACAGTTCCTTAATAGGTACAGGGTGTACAGAGTCCACAGTCCCCCAGGGTTTTACAGAGGTTAAAGTTAGATATAACCTTACTCTCTTAAAGTGGTAGCTTGGTCGAGCAGTAAGGCAGTATCAGAGGACAGTGTAAAGCATTTGTTGCACACACTCAGTCAGCAAATGGTCTCACACACTCAATAACTGAACTCCAGGCCAATGGTTTATATTTAAAAAATATATGCTTGTTTTATTTTAGAACCAACACTTGGATTTAAAATATACTTTCTCAGCAGGAGATGTTTCATATAAATACTTTTGCAATATGCAATAGACTTTTGTAAACAGTTACAAGTGGTTGCAGTAGGCAACTCTATTTTTAAACACAACAATACATTGAGCTCAATGGTAAATTCAAGTTATTTGCAACAGATTACTTTTTAGATTACTTTTGGAATTCCAGGACTGGATCCTAGATTCAGTCCTGGGTCAGTTCTCAGAATCAAGTGATGAAAGTCGACTTAATTACTGTAATGATTTTTAAACAATATTTAGGTATTTTAAAAGTTGACACTTAGAAAATATTTCAAAGGAAACAGTCAATGATTCCCTATGGAAGAAAATTCAGGTTACAGGTACAGTATGTTCTCGTTACTTTTGTAATCCAGTACTGGGTGCCAAGACTCAGTACTGGGACCTTTATCCAAAACAGGTAAGTAATTACGTTTTCAGATTCATACGATTTTTGAAGAATATTTAAAGATTGCAGAAATCGACACTTAGAAGAAATTTCACAGAAAAACAGTCAATGGTTTCCTATAGAAGAAAATTGAGTTAAGGGTGAGGACAGTTGTAAGTATTTTTCAGAGTCAGTGCTGGGCACCAAGATCCAGCACTGGGAGCTGACCTAAGAGCAGGTGAGTAATTTCGTTTTCGTCACTCGGCTGATTTTTGGTGAATATTTTAAGATTTGAAAAGTCCACACTTAGAAGAAATTTCAGGAAAAAGCCAGTCAATGTTACCCTATGAGGAAAATAGACTTTGCGGTTTAAGGGTAAGTACTCGACTGGCAGAGTTGAGGTTCTGGGCATAGACTCAGGGGTCCCCCAGGGTCAGGTAGGTACAGTTAGTTCACCCTCAGCGGCTCTAGGGCGGCCGGGTGCAGAGAGAGTTAGGCCCAATGTTATCCTATGAGGGATAGGGGGGCCTTGGTTGGTGGCTGCTGACTGGCAAGCCACGCGGCTGTGGGAGCTGGGCTCCTGGTCACTTACTCAGGGCAAGTGGGGAAGTAGGTAGGTGTAGAGTTTTCACTGCCAGGGCCACTTGGGCGGCTGGGTGCAGAGTGCTTTTGAGCCTTCGGGCGCTCAATTGATTTCAATGGGAAATCTCCGGTTTAGAAAAAGACTGCAAGCTCGGGGACGAGGACTCTTCAGGTGCCACCACCACTTCGAGAGGTAAGTTGGGTAGTTGGAGGATAGGTAGATACCCCGGGATTGGGCACAGGGGGCCGTGGGGCGCCGCGTGCAGGGGTGCCTTTTGGTGTCGGGAAATCTTACCCTCTGTTGATCGCGGTTGGGGGGCACCTGGTTCTGAAGCTGCAGGCTTCTTCAGGAGTGTCGAGGGAGGTCCTTGGGTGCCGGACTCGGGGTCACAGTCGCCGTGGGGTCGTCCTCAGGGTCTTTGTTCATTCCGGCACTGGCTAGGCTTAGCTGGTGCAGAGTGTGCTGGGTTCGCGGTTCCGGGCTGCTGCCAGGGATTAGAGATAGGTTTTGAGTAGAGCCTCTACTCATGGGAGTCCCAGGGGCTTAGAGCCAAAAGGTAGCCAGGTCCTCCGGGGTTTGGTGAGGTTGCTGGCCACAAGAGATGCCGGGCTGGAGCAGGTAGGGCTGGGGCCAAAGCAGTTGGTGTCTTCCTCTTTTTAGCAGCTGCAGGGCAGGTCTTCTTTCTTCTTGCTCTTCGTAGTTTTGAATCTGGAATCTGGGGAAGGAAGGTTCAGGGTGCCCCTAAATACTAGATTTAAACCTGGTTCAAACTGTGGTCAGTTTGAACCAGGAATTGAGTACCAAACAGGTATGGCCTCAACTTCTTCAGGGACAAAACCACAGCAAAGGCCTCCCTCTCAATGGCACTCAAACGCTGCTCTCTGGGGAGTAGCCTCCTGCTTATAAAAGCAACAGGTTGGTCTTGGCCTTCATCATTGGTCTAGGATAGGACCGCTCCTATCCCTGCTCAGAGGCATCAGTCTGCACTATGAACTGCTTGGCATAATCTGGAGCTTTTAGAATTGGTGCTGAGCACATTGCTTCTTTTAGGGTGTCAAAAGCCTTTTGGCAACTAACTGTCCAGTTCACCTTCTTGGGCATTTTCTTGGAGGTGAGTTCTGTGAGGGGGGTCACAATGGACCCATACCCCTTCACAAACCTCCTGTAGTACCCAGTCAAGCCAAGGAATGCCCTGACTTGGGTCTGGGTTGTTGGAGCTATCCAGTCCATGATGGCCTGGATCTTGGGTTGTAAGGGCTGTATGTGGCCTCCACCTACAAGGTGGCCCAAGTACACCACAGTGCCCTGCCCTATCTGGCATTTGGATGCCTTGATAGTGAGACCTGCATTGTGCAGAGCCCCTAAAACTTTTCCAAGGTGGATCAGGTGATCCTGCCAAGTGGAGCTAAAGACAGCAATATCATCAAGATAAGCTGCACTAAAGGACTCCAGCCCATCCAGGACATGGTTCACCAGCCTCTGGAAAGTGGCAGGGGCATTCTTTAACCCAAAGGGCATCACAGTAAACTGGTAATGCCCATCAGGGGGTGGAGAATGCTGTCTTTTCTTTTGCTCCTGGGGCCATGCCAATCTGCCAGTACCCTGCAGTCAAGTCAAAAGGACTGAGGAATTGGGCAGCCCCTAATTTATCTATCAGCTCATCTGCTCTTGGGATAGGGTGAGCATCTGTCTTAGTGATAGAGTTGAGCCCTCTATAGTCCACACAGAACCTCATCTCTCTCTTTTCACCTTGTTGATGAGGTTTGAGGTGAAGGGCAGGGACCAATGGGTCCCTGTCCTGGGGTGGGAGGGGGGCAGTAGCCTAGTCCTGATAGGGTAGGGCTCCCCATCTTCATGATGGCGAGAGCCCGGAGATGTGCTTCACCTCGCCTCCCCCACCTGAGGGGTGGGGTTGGCAAGCTGGCACATCCCCTGTGCTTATTTGGGGTTTCCGGCCAAAGCTTCCCACCAGAGTGGGGGGTTGCAGGGGCCTGGGGAAGCTCACAGAGGCGGCATGCCTTTGAAGCTTCCCCCTGCCCATCCTGGGGGAGGAGATTTAGCACCTCGCCCAGGATGTGCATTGTTGCAGGCCCAGGAGAGCAGGGGCTCTCCTACCCAGGGGTCCAGCAACATGTCTGCTGGGTGGCAGCCTAGGCAGCCTCAGAGCAGACGTGGATTGTAGGTTAGGTTTAAGGGGGCACCTCTAAGGTGCCCTCTGGGGTGCTGGGTACATTAAATCCCACACTGGCATCAGTGTGGGTTTAATGTGCTGAGAAGTTTGATACCAAACTTCTCAGTCTTTAGTGTTGCCATTATGGTGCTGTGGAGCTACTGTTTGACGAGCTCTCAGCACCATGTACTCTTAAATGGCAGCACTGCACTTACAGTGCTCAGGAATGGACCTGGGCACTGTAGGGGCACAGGGCTCCTGCTCCTGTGCCCACACCATTGGCATAAGGCACCCAGCTAGAGGAGTGACTGATGTATGCCATGGCAGTGTAGGTGATGGGCATGGCACACAGGGATGTGTGCCATGTCGACTTTGTTTTTGTCTTGCACCCAAACACTCAGCCTGCAAAGGCAGTGTGTGTGTGTAAGGGTACAGGGCCTCTAAGGGTGGCACAAGGAGTGCTGCTGCAGCTCTTAGAGGCCTTCCTTGGTCACAAGGCCCTGGGTACCTAGGGCACCATTTACTTGGGGCTGACATGTGGCCATGGTT
Source organism: Triturus cristatus (assembly GCF_964204655.1). Taxonomy (NCBI): domain Eukaryota; kingdom Metazoa; phylum Chordata; class Amphibia; order Caudata; family Salamandridae; genus Triturus; species Triturus cristatus. Next base: position 1,345,563,069 of record NC_140589.1, read on the forward strand.
TGCCAATTTGGGTTTGGTTTGTTGTAGGGAAGGAACATAGGCCCTGGGAACCTGATTGGCAGGAGTCCAGGGCACACTCAGTCAAAGTACATTCAGCAATTCAGCAAAAAGTGGGGGCATACCATGCAAGAAAGATGGCACTTTCTCACACAACCCCCCCCCCCCCAAACGAAAGGCGATGAGACTAACCTTGTCCTATGGAGTCTTCATTGTCTAAGTGGAAGAACCTGGAAAGTCCATCTGCATTGGCATGGGCAGTCCCTGGTCTGTGTTCCACTTCAAAGTCCATTCCCTGTAGGGAGATGGACCACCTTAGTAGTTTGGGATTTTCCCCTTTCATCTGCATTAGCCATCTGAGAGGTCTGTGGTCAGTTTGAACCAGGAATTGAGTACCAAACAGGTATGGCCTCAACTTCTTCAGGGACAAAACCACAGCAAAGGCCTCCCTCTCAATGGCACTCAAACGCTGCTCTCTGGGGAGTAGCCTCCTGCTTATAAAAGCAACAGGTTGGTCTTGGCCTTCATCATTGGTCTAGGATAGGACCGCTCCTATCCCTGCTCAGAGGCATCAGTCTGCACTATGAACTGCTTGGCATAATCTGGAGCTTTTAGAATTGGTGCTGAGCACATTGCTTCTTTTAGGGTGTCAAAAGCCTTTTGGCAACTAACTGTCCAGTTCACCTTCTTGGGCATTTTCTTGGAGGTGAGTTCTGTGAGGGGGGTCACAATGGACCCATACCCCTTCACAAACCTCCTGTAGTACCCAGTCAAGCCAAGGAATGCCCTGACTTGGGTCTGGGTTGTTGGAGCTATCCAGTCCATGATGGCCTGGATCTTGGGTTGTAAGGGCTGTATGTGGCCTCCACCTACAAGGTGGCCCAAGTACACCACAGTGCCCTGCCCTATCTGGCATTTGGATGCCTTGATAGTGAGACCTGCATTGTGCAGAGCCCCTAAAACTTTTCCAAGGTGGATCAGGTGATCCTGCCAAGTGGAGCTAAAGACAGCAATATCATCAAGATAAGCTGCACTAAAGGACTCCAGCCCATCCAGGACATGGTTCACCAGCCTCTGGAAAGTGGCAGGGGCATTCTTTAACCCAAAGGGCATCACAGTAAACTGGTAATGCCCATCAGGGGGTGGAGAATGCTGTCTTTTCTTTTGCTCCTGGGGCCATGCCAATCTGCCAGTACCCTGCAGTCAAGTCAAAAGGACTGAGGAATTGGGCAGCCCCTAATTTATCTATCAGCTCATCTGCTCTTGGGATAGGGTGAGCATCTGTCTTAGTGATAGAGTTGAGCCCTCTGTAGTCCACACAGAACCTCATCTCTCTCTTTTCACCTTGTTGATGAGGTTTGAGGACTAGAACCACTGGGCTGGCCCAGGGGCTCTCAGAGGGTTCAATGACCCCTAACTCCAGCATCTTGCTGACCTCAGCTTTGATGCTCTCCTTGACTTGGTCTGACTGTCGATAGATTTTGTTTTTGACAGGTGCACTGTCACCAGTGTCCACATCATGGGTACACCAGTTTGTCAGACCAGGGGTCAGGGAAAAGAGGCTAGCATACTGCTGCAAAACTTGCTTGCAGTCAGTTTGCTGTTGGGCAGAGAGGGTGTCTGAGAAGATCACACCATCTACTGATCCATCTTTTGGGCTGTAGGAGAGGAGGTCAGGGAGAGGTTCACTTTCTGCTTCCTGCTCCTCATCAGTCACCATCAGCATGGTGATGTCAGCCCTGTCATTGTAGAGCTTGAGGCGGTTCACATGGATGACCCTCTTGGGTGTCCTGCTAGTGCCCAGGTCAACTAGATAGGTGACCTCACTCTTTCTTTCTAGGATAGGGTAAGGGCCACTCCATATATCTTGGAGAGCCCTTGGTGCCACTGGCTCCAAAACCCACACCTGTTGCCCAGGTTGAAATTCAACCAGTGCAGCTTTTTGGTCATACCAGTGCTTCTGGAGCTCCTGGCTGGCCTCAAGGTTCTTGGATGCTTTTTCCATGTTCTCAGCCATTCTGGACCTTAGGCCAAGCACATAGTCCACTATGTCTTGTTTGGGCTCTTGAAGAGGCCTCTCCCAGCCCTCTTTTACAAGACAAAGTGGTCCCCTTACAGGATGACCAAACAGAAGTTCAAAGGGGGAGAAACCTACTCCCTTCTGTGGTACTTCTCTGTAAGCGAAAAGCAGGCATGGTAACAGGACATCCCATCTCCTTTTGAGTTTTTCAGGGAGCCCCATGATCACACCTTTCAATGTCTTGTTGGCCATTGGTTTGTGGGTGGTAGGGGGTAGTAAACTTATACTGCACCCCACACTCCTTCCACATGTGTGTTAGGTAAGCAGACATGAAGTTGGAACCTCTGTCTGAAACCACCTCCTTAGGAAAACCCACCCTGGTGAAGACACCCAGGAGGGCCTTGGCTACTGCAGGAGCTGTAGTAGTCCTAAGTGGAATTGCTTCAGGGTACCTAGTGGCATGATCCACTACCACTAGAATACATTTGTTCCCTGCGGCTGTGGGAGGTTCAAGTGGACCCACAATGTCCACTCCTACCCTTTCAAAGGGGACCTTCACCACTGGTAGTGGGATGAGGGGGGCCTTTGGGTGGCCACCTGTCTTGCCACTGGCTTGACAGGTAACACAGGAGCTGACAACCTCCTTCACCTTTTGGTGCCTCTGGGGCCAGTAAAAGTGACTCACTAGCCTTTCCCAAGTTTTGGATTGCCCCAGATGTCCAGCTAGGGGGATGTCATGAGCCAAAGTTAGGAGGAACTCCCTGTACTTCCGTGGCACTACCACCCTCCTGGTGGCTCCAGGAGTGGGGTTCCTTGCCTCAGCATACAGTAATCCCTCTTCCCAATAAGCTCTGTGAGTACCACTGACATTTCCCCTTGCTTCTGAAACAGCTTGCTGCCTCAGGCTTTCAAGAGTGGGGCAGTCTCGCTGACCCTTGCACAGCTCTTCCCTAGAGGGTCCCCCTGGGCCCAAGAGTTCAACCTGGTAAGGGTCAAGCTCCATGGACTCAGTTCCCTCAGGGTATCCAAATCCTCTCCCTGGGGAGAAGGGTCCTGAATGTTTTGCTGTGTAGAAGCTGGTTCCCCAGTCTTCTTTCCTTTTCTCTTGGTTGGCTGGGCCATTATTTCAGGCTCCAGACCTACTTTTTCACCCTTCCTCTTGCTCTGTGCTCTGGTTTGCACACACACCAATTCAGGGATGCCCAGCATGGCTGCATGGGCCTTTAGCTCAACCTCAGCCCAGGCTGAGGTCTCCAGATCATTTCCAAGCAGACAGGCAGCTGGCAACTTTGGAGAGACCACTACCTGTTTCAGGCCAGTAACCACCCCCAGCCTAATGTTACCATGGCCATGGGATGACTAGTGGTGACACTGTCAGCGTTGGTGACTGGGTAAGACTTCCCAATCAAGAATTGCTCAGGGGAAAACAGTGTGTCTTTCACCATAGTGACACTGGCACCTGTATCCCTCAGAGCTTCTACCCTAGTTCCATTCACCCAGGGGTACTGTAAGTATTTCTTTAAGTTGGGGGGCCACACAGCTACAGTGGCAAACTCCACTTCTCCCAAGGAGACTAGACTTGCTTCAGTGTGTTCCCAGATTTGCTCAGGGTACACCTCTGATCCCATTTGTATGCTTGCTGCCCCAGGAGTAGCTGTACTGGGTGTCTTAGGGGCTTTGTTTTGGGGGCAAGCTACAGTTAGGTGTCCTGACTTCTTACAGTTATTACACCAGGCCTTTAAGGGATCAAAGTTCTTCCCCCTATATGGTTGGGGCACATAGGGAGTAGTTTGGGTCTCACCCACCTGAACAGGTTTTTGGGGCCCTTGGAAGACTCAGACTTTTTATCTTGGGGATTCTCACCACCTTTCCCCTGGGGAGGTTTTGGGACCACTTTCTTTTGGTCACCCCCAGTGGCTGTCTTGGTCACCCTAGTCTTGACCCAGTGGTCTGCCTTCTTTCCCAATTCTTGGGGAGAAATTAGACCTAGGTCTACCAAATGCTGATGCAACTTTTCATTTGTGCAGTTACTCAATATATGTTCCTTCATGAATAAATTATACAATCCAGTAAAATCCTGCACACCATGTCCAGCTAACCAACCATCCAGGGTCTTCACTGAGAAGTCTACAAAATCAATCCAGGACTGGGTCTGGGTTTTGTGAGCCCCCCTGAATCTAATTCTATACTCCTCAGTGGTGAATCCAAATCCCTCAATCAGAGCTTTCTTCATGCGGTCGTAGGATCCTGCTTCTGGCCCAGAAAGGGTCAGAAGCCTGTCTCTGCAGTTACCAGAGAACAGTTTCCATAGGAGTGCCCCCCAGAGAGGTTTCCTTACTTTTCTGATATCACAAGCCCTCTCAAAGGCTGTGAACCATTTGGTGATATCATCACCTTCCTCAAATTTAGGGACAATCCCTTTGGGGATTTTAAGGTCAGAAGTTTCCTCCCTATCCTTATTTTTATTATTGCTGCCACCATTGATGGGTGCTAAACCCATCTCTCTCCTTTCTTTTTCTAGAGCCAGGAGCCTGGACTCTAGCTCTAGTCTTTTGGCCAGCCTCACAAGGCTGTCCTCTTCACTGGTGGGTCCCCCAGTGTTCTCTCTGGTACCAGAGCCACCTGTGTAGTCTCTAGGTGCCCAGATACTAATCCTTGGATTGGAGGGTATGGGTGCCCTCTCCTCCCTAGGGAATAGCATGGGGGGGGGGGGGGTGTAATTGTAAACCTCCTCTGCTTCCCTTTCCTCATCTGACTGGCCATCACCATGTTCAGATGGGTGGTCCTTAGCATACTCAGCCAAGAGCTCCTGGAGCCCAGTTTGGTTGGATGCAGGCCCATTGGTAAATTTTTAAGTTTGCATAAGGACCTCAATTCCTTGAAAGACAAGTGTAAGTAAGGTGTGAGGTCGAGCTCCTCCACCAGGTCCATGTTATTATTGTCACTAACAGCTGGGTTTGTTTGATACATTCTAACCTGACAGTTCTAAACCTCTACCCTGACTATAGTGACTTTTATTTTTCTCAAATTCTAATGGGACTTAAGCAAGGCCCTAGCAAGACTTTTAGTAATTTTGGAAAAGACCAATCAGAATTCTAAAGGCAATTTTTAAGAGTTCTGTCGTGTGATCAGATGGTAACCAAGTAGTCCAACAAATGCAAGTTTGTATCCCACCGCTGATCCACCAATGTGAGAAAGTGGCTCTGTATATACTGTTCCTTAATAGGTACAGGTTGTTCAGAGTCCACAGTCCCCCAGGGTTTGACAGAGGTTAAAGTTAGATATAACCTTACTCTCTTAAAGTGGTAGCTTGGTCGAGCACTAAGGCAGTATCAGAGAACAGTGTAAAGCATTTGTTGTACACACTCAGTCAGCAAATGGTCTCACACACTCAATAACTGAACTCTAGGCCAATGGTTTATATATAAAAAATATATGCTTGTTTTATTTTAGAACCAACACTTGGATTTAAAATATACTTTCTCAGCATGAGATGTTTCATATAAATACTTTTGCAATATGCAATAGACTTTTGTAAACAGTTACAAGTGGTTGCAGTAGGCAACTCTATTTTTAAACACAACAATACATTGAGCTCAATGGTAAATTCAAGTTATTTGCAACAGATAACTTTTTAGATTACTTTTGGAATTCCAGGACTGGATCCTAGATTCAGTCCTGGGTCAGTTCTCAGAATCAAGTGATGAAAGTCGACTTAATTACTGTAATGATTTTTAAACAATATTTAGCTATTTTAAAAGTTGACACTTAGAAAATATTTCAAAGGAAACAGTCAATGATTCCCTATGGAAGAAAATTCAGGTTACAGGTACAGTATGTTCTCGTTACTTTTGTAATCCAGTACTGGATGCCTAGACTCAGTACTGGGACCTTTATCCAAAACAGGTAAGTAATTACGTTTTCAGATTAATACGATTTTTGAAGAATATTTAAAGATTGCAGAAATCGACAGAAGAAATTTCACAGAAAAACAGTCAATGGTTTCCTACGGAAGAAAATTGAGTTAAGGGTAAGGACAGTTGTAAGTATTTTTCAGAGTCAGTGCTGGGCACCAAGATCCAGCACTGGGAGCTGACCTAAGGGCAGGTGAGTAATTTCGTTTTCGTCACTCGGCTGATTTTTGGTGAATATTTTAAGATTTGAAAAGTCCACACTTAGAAGAAATTTCAGGAAAAAGCCAGTCAATGTTACCCTATGAGGAAAATAGAGTTTGCGGTTTAAGGGTAAGTACTCGACTGGCAGAGTTGAGGTTCTGGGCATAGACTCAGGAGTCCCCCAGGGTCAGGTAGGTACAGTTAGTTCACCCTCAGCGGCTCTAGGGCAGCCGGGTGCAGAGAGAGTTAGGCCCAATGTTATCCTATGATGGATAGGTGGGCCTTGGTTGGTGGCTGCTGACTGGCAAGCCACGCGGCTGTGGGAGCTGGGCTCCTGGTCACTTACTCAGGGCAAGTGGGGAAGTAGGTAGGTGTAGAGTTTTCACTGCCAGGGCCACTCGGGCGGCTGGGTGCAGAGTGCTTTTGAGCCTTCGGGCGCTCAATTGATTTCAATGGGAAATCTCCGGTTTAGAAAAAGACTGCAAGCTCGGGGACGAGGACTCTTAAGGTGCCACCACCACTTCGAGAGGTAAGTTGGGTAGTTGGAGGATAGGTAGGTACCCCGGGATTGGGCACAGGGGGCCGTGGGGCGCCGCGTGCAGGGGTGCCTTTTGGTGTCGGGAAATCTTACCCTCTGTTGATCGCGGTTGGGGGGGCACCTGGTTCTGAGGCTGCAGGCTTCTTCAGGAGTGTCGAGGGGGGTCCTTGGGTGCCGGACTCGGGGTCACAGTCGCCGTGGGGTCGTCCTCAGGGTCTTTGTTCACTCCGGCACTGGCTAGGCTTAGCTGGTGCAGAGTGTGCTGGGTTCGCGGTTCCGGGCTGCTGCCAGGGATTAGAGATAGGTTTTGAGTAGAGCCTCTACTCATGGGAGTCCCAGGGGCTTAGAGCCAAAAGGTAGCCATGTCCTCCGGGGTTTGGTGAGGTTGCTGGCCACAAGAGATGCCGGGCTGGAGCAGGAGCAGGTTCGTGGGTCGACAGGCCGGTAGGGCTGGGGCCAAAGCAGTTGGTGTCTTCCTCTTTTCAGCAGCTGCAGGGCAGGTCTTCTTTCTTCTTGCTCTTCGTAGTTTTGAATCTGGAATCTGGGGAAGGAAGGTTCAGGGTGCCCCTAAATACTAGATTTAGGGGCGTTACAGGTAGGTGAAGGGCAGGGACCAATGGGTCCCTGTCCTGGGGTGGGCACACCCCCTATCCTGCCTCTCTCTTGTGGGAGGGGGGCAGTAGCCTAGTCCTGATAGGGTAGGGCTCCCCATCTTCAAGATGGCGAGAGCCCGGAGATGTGCTTCACCTCGCCTCCCCCACCTGAGGGGTGGGGTTGGCAGACTGGCACATCTCCTGTCCTTATTTGGGGTTTCCGGCCAAAGCTTCCCGCCAGAGTGGGGGGTTGCAGGGGCCTGGGGAAGCTCACAGAGGCGGCATGCCTTTGAAGCTTCCCCCTGCCCATCCTGGGGGAGGAGATTTAGCACCTCGCCCAGGATGTGCATTGTTGCAAGCCCAGGAGAGCAGGGGCTCTCCTACCCAGGGGTCCAGCAACATGTCTGCTGGGTGGCAGCCTAGGCAGCCTCAGAGCAGACGAGGATTGTAGGGTAGGTTTAAGGGGGCACCTCTAAGATGCCCTCTGTGGTGCTGGGTACATTAAATCCCACACTGGCATCAGTGTGGGTTTAATGTGCTGAGAAGTTTGATACCAAACTTCTCAGTCTTTAGTGTTGCCATTATGGTGCTGTGGAGCTCGTGTTTGACGAGCTCTCAGCACCATGTACTCTTAAATGGCAGCACTGCACTTACAGTGCTCAGGAATGGACCTGGGCACTGTAGGGGCACAGGGCTCCTGCTCCTGTGCCCACACCATTGGCATAAGGCACCCAGCTAGAGGGGTGACTGATGTATGCCAGTGTAGGTGTTGGGCATGGCACACAGGGATGTGTGCCATGTCGACTTTGTTTTTGTCTTGCACCCAAACACTCAGCCTGCAAAGGCAGTGTGTGTGTGTAAGGGTACAGGGCCTCTAAGGGTGGCACAAGGAGTGCTGCTGCAGCTCTTAGAGGCCTTCCTTGGTCACAAGGCCCTGGGTACCTAGGGTACCATTTACCAGGGGCTGACATGTGGCCAGGGTTTGCCAATTTGGGTTTGGTTTGTTTTAGGGAAGGAACATAGGCCCTGGGCACCTGATTGGCAGGAGTCCAGGGCACACTCAGTCAAAGTACATTCAGCAATTCAGCAAAAAGTGGGGGCATACCATGCAAGAAAGATGGCACTTTCTCACACTCCCTGCCTCACAGACCCGTCACCACGCTTATTCATTCATACACGCATTCATTGGTGAGGCCCATAACACCAACACTCATACGTCTCACTCAGAATCTGCACACAGGAGGACAGAAGCACTGGACATGTGGGGGAGTATCTTATTACCTATAAGAAGAAAATTCTTTACATTATATACACCATTTCTCTTAGTACTGATAGACTCCTAACTTTAACATCAAGACACTTCACCACTTGGTCGATGGACCAATTAGTTGGACTGGTTGATGGCGATTTAGAACCAGCTAAAACACTTTAAAGTTCAGAACCTTTAATCAATACCTTACTTTAAAGAATCACAAACTCATTTTCTATAAATCAATGTTTAGTTTATCTAATAAATTTGCTTTCATTTGCATAATCAGTATTGTAGTCAACACAGAATTTAAATTTGATAATTCGGCACCAATTAGCATGACAATTATATTTACCTAAATCTTGATATCGGTGACCATTTCTCAAAACCCTTTTAGCCCTGCATAAATCAAATCCCTTCGGGTGAAATCGTCCAGTCGAATGCAGGCTAATACCCAGATAAGTCCGGAAAAAGTTATTTTTCGCTCAGCACGACACAGTCCCAAAGATATCCAAAGGACCAAGTAATTGTGCAAGCAAATCGATCTACAGTCACCAACGCAAGTTCGGGACACCCTTCTGGAACGCACTAGTCTATATCCTCTTCTACAGTTCCCCTTTTATAGTAATTTCTAAAATAATCGGCAACAATTTCCAAAATCTAAACACTCGGATTGGCTAAGCCCCTCAATTTTGTAATTTTGGACATGATTCCCAGAGTTTTCTTGGTTCACATGGACTTGGATATGTCATCCTTTAGATTGTACAGTTCTCATGCGAAAGGGTCAGAAGTATCATTATGCAGACCTCTAAGGACAGGTTGCCATTGTCTTTTCTTGTCATTCACACTAGTCGAGTTTTGGCAGTCCTCCACGTTCCTATCCTTGACGAGGAACACTGTGCTCTGATCGGAGGACGCCTGGAGAGCTTCAGAGCCATCCGAGTCTGCGCAGTAGACATCGCGCTCACACGACGGTAGCCACTTCCGAACTCCATTTTGAATATCATGGCCTAGTAGGCCCAAATGCCAATTTAAGCAAAACAAACATAAAAAGAAATTAATATACGGAAATGAAGTTTCTAATGTTTAAACCCACACTAATCCCATTATATGTTAGTATTTTCCTAGCTCATAGCAACATTTAAAGCAATAATACTCACCATTCTGCAATACCAGGAACGCCAAACCATCACAAAAGCAATATAAGTCATGCAATTCTATCACAACACATGCTATAGTTAATATGCGTAACACAGTTAGTCATTAGAATTATTTGCCATGCAATTTGCAGCTAGTCCCGCGTGTAATTCGTGTTTATCAAAAAGTGTAAGGTTTGTTAGTGATACCACTGCAAACAATTAATACAGGTTAACACTTATTTTGATTACGTAATTAGTGTTTTCATGCAAAATGGAGAAGGTATCCAAAATTTTGCTTTACCTGCTCCACCAATCCCCCATTTGGTGATTTTTAATATCACCACAAATCCCACTAAATTTCATTTTAAATTTTATGGAAATGAATTCTCAGTTCTCTTACATTTAGCTACGTCACATCATTGTTTCCCCCAACTCACCCTCTCTTGTTTTCTTATACATATTTTCTTTCCATTCTTTCAGTTCTATATCTCCCATTTCTCTTTCTTTTCTTTCTTTCTCTCTCTTCTTGGCAACTTCTCTTTTTATTTTATCTCGTAACTTTCTTCTCTTTACACACACACACCCTAATCTCAAAATGAATACTAGTATTACCACACAAGTCACTGGAATTAGAATCTTACCTATAAATGAACTACCTAGTTTGATTAAGAAGCTTTTTATAGTGGAAAACCCTTTACCAATCTTTTCCCAAACACTTTCAACCTCCAGTGGAACAATTTCCTCATGCAAGTCTGTTATATTCTTAATATATTTCTTTAAATCTTGATTTTCGTCAGGAATATAATTACAACAATGTTGCACCTTCAGCATTCCACAGACTCCCTCTTTTGCCAAAATAATATCAAGGGCAAGTCGAGTTTGCATCACCATGGCTCTCATGGCAACCATTTCGGTATTTACCAGTAAGAACCCTCCAGCAGTGCTTGTCGATAAGCGATCCACTACTGTAGACAATTTTCTAATTTTATGTGCATTCAGAGATATTCCAACGGCTGGAATCAGTGCTCCAAAAATATCCCCTACAATTTCTGACCAACTTTCCCTCCCTCTACGTGTTAGTTGTCTACCTATCTCATGCGCACCATCTTTTCTCCTTCCCACATGCAATATTTTTGGGAAGACTAGGCCTAGGTAACATGTGCCATACCAATGGTCCGGCAACCGATAATAAGCTTTACTCCCACAGATAAAATATAATCCAGGGAATACCGGATCGTTTCCTACTTTAAATCCCCATCCTCCCATGATTCTATATGTATCATTACAACATACAAATGATGGACGGAATGCTGACAATGCAGACATTCTCCCCCAGTCAAGAGATCTGGGTTAAATCCATCGTTCTTTTGCCCACTACACCACCCCAGTTTAGACATGGCCATATGCAAATCAGTCTTGACCCTGTGCCTCATGGGAACAGTCCAGCCCGAACTGCTAAGTCATGTCTTCCTTGGACCGGAATCAAGCATCCTAGGACCGGTTTCTGGCTATCAGCCTTCATCAGCCAGGATAGCTTGACTCCAGTGGCGTAGTGAGCATGGGTCCCACGTCTAGGAATACCCATCCCACTTAGGGCGAAAAGCGTTACAACAAACAAATGATGGACGGAATGCTGACAATGCAGACATTCTCCCCCAGTCAAGAGATCTGGGTTAAATCCATCGTTCTTTTGCCCACTACACCACCCCAGTTTAGACATGGCCATATGCAAATCAGTCTTGACCCTGTGCCTCATGGGAACAGTCCAGCCCGAACTTCCAAGTTATGTCTTCCCTGGACCGGAATCAAGCATCCTAGGACCGGTTTCTGGCTATCAGCCTTCATCAGCCAGGATAGCTTGACTCCAGTGGCGTAGTGAGCACGGGTCCCACGTCTGGGAATACCCATCCCACTTAGGGCGAAAAGCATTACAACAAACAAATGATGGACGGAATGCTGACAATGCAGACATTCTCCCCCAGTCAAGAGATCTGGGTTAAATCCATCGTTCTTTTGCCCACTACACCACCCCAGTTTAGACATGGCCATATGCAAATCAGTCTTGACCCTGTGCCTCATGGGAACAGTCCAGCCCGAACTGCCAAGTCATGTCTTCCCTGGACCGGAATCAAGCATCCTAGGACCGGTTTCTGGCTATCAGCCTTCATCAGCCAGGATAGCTTGACTCCAGTGGCGTAGTGAGCACGGGTCCCACGTCTGGGAATACCCATCCCACTTAGGGCGAAAAGCGTTACAACAAACAAATGATGGACGGAATGCTGACAATGCAGACATTCTCCCCCAGTCAAGAGATCTGGGTTAAATCCATCGTTCTTTTGCCCACTACACCACCCCAGTTTAGACATGGCCATATGCAAATCAGTCTTGACCCTTGCCTCATGGGAACAGTCCAGCCCGAACTGCCAAGTCATGTCTTCCCTGGACCGGAATCAAGCATCCTAGGACCGGTTTCTGGCTATCAGCCTTCATCAGCCAGGATAGTTTGTCTCCAGTGGCGTAGTGAGCACGGGTCCCACGTCTGGGAATACTCATCCCACTTAGGGCGAAAAGCGTTACAACAAACAAATGATGGACGGAATGCTGACAATGCAGACATTCTCCCCCAGTCAAGAGATCTGGGTTAAATCCATCGTTCTTTTGCCCACTACACCACCCCAGTTTAGACATGGCCATATGCAAATCAGTCTTGACCCTGTGCCTCATGGGAACAGTCCAGCCCGAACTGCCAAGTCATGTCTTCCCTGGACCGGAATCAAGCATCCTAGTACCGGTTTCTGGCTATCAGCCTTCATCAGCCAGGATAGCTTGACTCCAGTGGCGTAGTGAGCACGGGTCCCACGTCTGGGAATACCCATCCCACTTAGGGCGAAAAGCGTTACAACAAACAAATGATGGACGGAATGCTGACAATGCAGACATTCTCCCCCAGTCAAGAGATCTGGGTTAAATCCATCGTTCTTTTGCCCACTACACCACCCCAGTTTAGACATGGCCATATGCAAATCAGTCTTGACCCTGTGCCTCATGGGAACAGTCCAGCCCGAACTGCCAAGTCATGTCTTCCCTGGACCGGAATCAAGCATCCTAGGACCGGTTTCTGGCTATCAGCCTTCATCAGCCAGGATAGCTTGACTCCAGTGGCGTAGTGAGCACGGGTCCCACGTCTGGGAATACCCATCCCACTTAGGGCGAAAAGCGTTACAACAAACAAATGATGGACGGAATGCTGACAATGCAGACATTCTCCCCCAGTCAAGAGATCTGGGTTAAATCCATCGTTCTTTTGCCCACTACACCACCCCAGTTTAGACATGGCCATATGCAAATCAGTCTTGACCCTGTGCCTCATGGGAACAGTCCAGCCCGAACTGCCAAGTCATGTCTTCCCTGGACCGGAATCAAGCATCCTAGGACCGGTTTCTGGCTATCAGCCTTCATCAGCCAGGATAGCTTGACTCCAGTGGCGTAGTGAGCACGGGTCCCACGTCTGGGAATACCCATCCCACTTAGGGCGAAAAGCGTTACAACAAACAAATGATGGACGGAATGCTGACAACTGTTGTCTCTCTCTTTCCCTCAGGTACTTTTCGTTGCATCTTAATTCTCCTCTCTTCCACCATGTCCAAGAAGGTCTTTTCTTCCTTCCTCAGACTACAAATAAGTTTATTTTTAAATACTGCTTCTAAAGTCAATTCCCTGGTTTCTAAGAAATATTCACCTAAAGTTTTACTAGGCTTTATCTTGTTTAACTCAGGAACCACAGGTACTTGTGAGAAAATATTATCTACATCAGAGTAATAGCATTCTAATTTCCCTGTTTTATAAAACAAGCTAGCTCATACACTATAGGTTATTCCATATGTCACAGGAAGGTGGTGATATGTAGCACCTTCTGACACTGATGCAGGTAATTGCATCCAAACATAACAATCTCTAACGTCCATGGTTTTTACATATTCATATAATAACTTTGAAAAAACGTTGTTAGAAAAATCAGTTATAGACCTATCCTTATGCAGATCAGTTCTGTCCATCAATCTGGTTGCATGAGTACCTTGAATCTTTTCTACATTAGTCTTATTCTCAGTATGACCCTCTACCGTTTTGAACGTTACTTTAAATGAAACTATTAAAGCTAATACACTCCATAGAAGCATTAGTAATCCTGTACAACAACAACAACACACCTTGCACCATCTTCGAAGGAACACACATGTAGATTTTCTACCTTCTGTGTTTGCCATTTCGGAAATGACCAGTGTCTTTTGACTTAGCCTCTCTTACTCACAACTAATTTTGTCTAAGCGCCTACTTGGTTCTTTTCGGTTATATGTCGTGTCCGGTAATTCAATCTCTCGGTGACTTCCTCTTGTTACTTCAGTCTGGCATTTCATCGTCTTTTACCTTGTTTACACAATCTTGGTCCAGAATTTCCTGAACATCCGTCTCTTCTCTGATATCAGACAAGATAACTCTCTGGATTTCCAAATCTTCTTCCTCTTCAACCACTTACGGTACAGTCACCCCTAGACTTTCTTGGCTGTCTGCTTCCTCTTGTACTTCAGGAAGTGCCACATATGTCCATTCTGGTGACTTATACTTCTGGTTGGGTTTCTTAATTCGTTTTTCTTTTTTCAAGTGTGTCTGATCAGTGTCCTCTGATTTCTCATGACTAGACACTTCATTCACTTGTTCTGCTTTAGATTGGTTCACTCTTGTCAATCGATACCTCAGTCTTTTTATTTTGTTTGGTCAAATTTCTTCCTTTGCTGTCCTTTTCAACTTATTTCCCTTCTCACCTTGCTCGGTTTTCCAAGCTCTCTTCCTCCAAACTCATCCTTCTCTTGCTTCTCCTTCGCTTTCTTCAGATTCAGTCTCAGTAGGACCTTTACCTTCTTTTGACTTTTCCTTCGCAACTTACTGTTCCATGTCTACAGTTGTCCCTCCTCGTGTTTCTTTCACGCAATCTTCCTGCTGACTTACTGTCCCTTCTTCTACCTGGATGCGTGTTTTCCCTACGCCTCCTCAGGGGTCTTCCGCAACAATCTTACCCTCTCTCTCTGTATCTAATTCCTCTCCTTCTACTTCTATTACTTTTGGTGGAATTTCTCTCGTACTTGCATGTGGAGCTTCTTTATCAAGGATCTCCTCGACAGTTTCTTCAATATTTTCCTTTACCTTTTCCTGTACTCTCACCTGTTCAATATCTGATTTGGAGCTAGTATCAGAAATCTCCAATCGTCTCCTTAATGGCAAATTCTCTAGTTCTGTAACTTCGCTTTGTTCCAACTCTCCCCTTCTTGGAGTTGGTCTTGCTCTTGTTTCTTCTGACTCGTAACTGGTATCGGATTCTCCCAAATATTCTTCCTCAGGTCTATTCACTGGACTAGGAATTCAAAGAGTATGGCTCGCATGAATCCAATTCTTTACTCTGGCACATTTCACAGCCGTCGTCGTGGTCAAAATCACTTGACGTGGTTTTCCCCAACGTGGGACCAGACAATTTCTCCTTCTATGCACCTTGATCCTCACCCAGTCTCCTGGACTTAAATCATAAGCTGGCTTATTTTCAAGGGTGGTTGCATCCGATCCAACCTGATGAAACACAGAATGAACGGAATCAGCCAACCCCTTGCAATAATCCAACACAAAGTCATCAGATATAGGCAGTAGTTTGTTGACAGGAATGAAAACATGTCTCATCGCTCTACCCATAACAATTTCATGGGGACTCAGTCCAGCATTTCCATCAGTAATAGATCTAATAGTCATGAGCACTAGAAGCAAGACATCAGGCCATTTTAAACCTGTGGCCAAACACATTTTTCCCAATCTGTTTTTAATGGTGCCATTCTTCTGTTCCAACATTCCAGAAGCCTCTGGGCGGTAGGCACAATGTAGTTTCTGCTGTACATTCAATGCTTCACAAATCAATTTTATGATTTCATTCTCAAAATGCTTTCCTCTATCTGACTCGATCGTAACTGGGAAACCGAATCTAGGAATAAACTCTCTCAATAGTAGTTTCGCTACTGTGACCCCATCACTCCTTCTGGTTGGGTACGCCTCTACCCAGCGTGAAAACAGACAAACAACCACTAGGACATATCTTAGCCGATTACATGGAGGCATTTCAATTAAATCAGTCTGCATTCTGGTGAAAGGACCTCCCTCTCGTTCTATTGTTCCCAAGCTCACTACTGTTTTTCTTCCTGGATTGTATTGCTGACGTGAGACATCTTTGACAAAGGCTCTCAGCTACAAGCCGAAACTTGGCATTATACCATGTCTGTTTGATAAGTCTGATCATAGCATCCCTTCCTACACGTGCCTGTCCATGGTACATCCGTGCCATGGTAGAGACCATGCTATCAGGCATGACTGGTCTTCCATCCCGATAAACCCAAACTCTGTCTGCCTCTCGGGGTGCGCATCTGATTTTATCCACTGTTTCTTTTCCTCTTCTCCTGCCTCTTCCTGTAACTGCCTCACCTTTTCCCACGTATTCACAGTGTTAGTAAAAAGTAAGGGACATGAGCTCATTTCCTTTTCCCTGTTTTGATTGATCGAGTTCTGGTTGCGCGCACAATATTGCGCTATGTCATTTGCGAATTAATTTCCGGCCGATACGTAATCAGCACTCTTTGAATGGGCAGCACATTTTACTACTGCCAATTGTTTAGGCGCTGTATCACCTCAAGCAGCTTCCCAACCATTTCAGCATTCCTTATAGGGGTTCCGCTCGACGTCAAGAACCCTCTTTGGGACCATATTTGCCCACATTTCATGCACAACTCCGAATCCATACTGACTATCAGTAATGACAGTGACTCTCAGATTGTTTCCCAATTTGCATGCTCTTGTTAACGCAAACAGTTCAGCAACCTGAGCTGATCTCACTCCTCTCAGACAAGACACTTCCAATTCAGCTGCTACAGTACATACTGCGTATGCTGCACTCAGAATTCCTTCTTCGGTTCTCAAACATGACCTATCCATCCACAAACATCACATAGTCACTTTCTTTCAGAGGCACATCTTTTATGTCAGGACGCGGCTTGGTGCAAAAGTCAAGCACTTCCAAACAATCATGATCCACGTCATCCTTCATTTCCACATTTACAGCATCAGGCAACAACGTCGAGGGGTTTACATTGAGACACCTTACAAGGCTCACATTCGTTGCACCCAAAATGACTTTCTCATACTCAGTTAGATGACTATGCGTCATAAATTGGGTGCGGCTCCTTGTTAAAAGGATCGCCACATCATGAGTTACAAACACTCTCACAGGATATCCCATCACAATTCCTTCACTCTGCTCCAAGCTCTTACAAGTAGCAGCCACTGCTTTCAAACAACCAGGCAATGCCACAGCTACAGGATCTAATACAGCTGAAAAATATGCAATTGGTCGTCTCAATTTTCCATGTTTCTGTACTAACACAGAAAGTGCACATCCATCTCTCTCACTGCAATAGAGCTCAAACTCTTTTTCATAGTCAGGCATTCCAAGAGCTGGTGCTTCACACAAGCTGTCTCTCAATTGTTTAAAAGCCTTCAATTCTTCTTTGTTCAATTCAAGGGGGTCTTTCACATCACTCTTTGTCAAGCGTACCAAAGGTTTGGCAATCAATGAAAAGCTGCTAATCCACTGAAGAAAATATCCAACCATTCCAAGAAACATTCTCACTTCTCTTTGAGTCATTGGTGCTCTCATTCTTTTTATTATTCTGATCCTGTCTGCAGTTACTTTTCTTAGCCCTTTCTCAATTTTATGGCCTAAATATTGTACTTCCCTTTGGCAAAATTGTAATTTCGATGGGGATACTTTAAGTCCTCCATCCGCCAAATGATTCAGTAACGCAACTGTATCTACCACACAGGCTTCTCGGGTTCTCGATGCCACCAGTAGGTCATCGATGTACTGCACTAGTACTGAGCTTTAAGGCATTTTTAAATCTTCCAGGGATATCTTTAGAATCTGATTAAATATCGATGGACTTTCTGTATACCCCTGTGGGATTCGGCACCATGCCAATGTACGTTCGCCGAACCGGAACGCAAAAATTTGTTGGCTGTCAGGGTGCAATGGGATGGAAAAGAAGGCATGACACAGGTAAATGATTGTGTACCATTCTGCATCATGGGGAATCTGATATAGGATCACAGAAGGGTTTGGTACAATGGGACAACATGGTACAACAATTTTATTCACTTTTCTCAGATCTTGTACTATCCTGAAAGTTCTGTTAGGCTTTTTCAAACCCATGATTGGTGAATTACATGGACTACTCATTATCTCTTTCAAAATACCTTGTTCAATCATTTTGTCTATGATAGGAGTCACCCCTGCAATTATTTCGGGTGTCAATTTATACTGGGGAATATTTGGGTAACTTATTCCTTCTTTTACACTTATCTTTACAGGATCTACATTTCTCATCAATCCCATATCTTCTCCTGTGAAATCTCATACCTCGGGTTTCACTGTCTTCTTCAGTTCCTGAGGCAATTCTCCAGGGTCAAATACAACAAATGCCTCAGTAACTTCGGGTTCCATATTGGCCATGGTCATTTTATACAGTACGTCCTCATGAGGAGTTTCAAAAGCTATGCCATCCGGAGTACAGAAAATTGTGCAATTCATTTTACACAATAAATCCCTCCCTAACAAATTTACAGGGCTGGTATCGCACACGACAAAGCGGTGCATGTCAGAAAATTTCCCTATTTTAAGTTTAACTGGTTCAGTAAGATGCGTTTTTATCTGGCTGTTTGAAACTCCAAATACTTGGATTGTGTCATCCAAGAGAGGAAGATTTTTGACGTCAGCTGATCTAACAGTTGAACGAGTAGCACCAGTATCTACTAGGAAAATAATATTTTCATCATTTATCTTCCCCTCCACAACAGGGCCTGTCTGGTCTACCTCTAGAGTTGCGCCAAGTACACACTCTTCTTCCTCTCCTCGGCACCGTCAATAACTTTCTTCTGACTCACTCTCATCGCGTTGCAGCCAATACTGCGAAACAGTACTAGCGCGTGGTAGCTTTGTTACCTGTTCCTCGGTGTAGAATCCTGTCTCATTACTGTAGCTCTGTGGGGTTACGCTCTGTGGAAAAGGTGGCTTTGGCACCTGACACTGTTGGGCAACAACCTGCTGCTGTCGCTGTGGTTGACAACTTACCTCATTCTGCACCTGTGGATTCAATGATGCATTATCGCCATTAGCACTTGAGGGCAATTTACACTCGGATTTCCAATGCCCTACCTTTCCGCAGTTATGACATGGCCACTTCTTTTTGGCTTTGTCTAAACTAATCTGTCCCTTTCCTTTTCCAATATTAGGTTTTTGTCTCACATGGCCCATGCCATTTGCTTGTTCAATCAGTTGGGCTTCCTGCCTTTCTGCTACCTTAACCTGAGCCCACATGGCCTTCTCTTTTAGCTTGCGTTGCTTTGCTTCAATTTCGTGACTAAAATATTTCGCATGTCTCAGTACCTCATCTATCTTTTTATTTTGTCAATCTACTGTATGCTGTTAATCATTTCACTTACTTCAGGTCTTAATCCATACACAAATCGATATACAAAATGACTTAAATCCTTCTCACTCAATTTCTCATCACCACTGTATTGCTTAAAAGCCAATAGCAATCTCTCATAATAGGCATGTACAGATTATTTTACTTCCTGGTGAGTTCTATCAATTTTCACCCAATCAGTTTCTTTCGGAGGTACTTTATTTTTCAAAAAAGTAATTACCTGCTCATATTTCCTCATTACTTCTGGATCAGGGGCACCTGTTTTAGGATCCCTAGGATACTCTTGAGTGGGCCAACCGACTGTAATTTTAAATTCTGTCCATAGATCGGCGGGCACAATTATATTGAACAGACCATTCAAATCTATCCACAGTACTTTTGATAATTTGACAAATCTTTCTACTTGTCGATACCACTCCACCGGCTTCTCCCTTAGCCAGGGAAAATCATTTGTAAATGATAAAATGTCCTGTCTAGTCCAAGGAACATGCACATAACCCCCTCCTGGGATCTCCCTCATGGGGCATTCTGTTAACACTGTCTCCTTCTCTCTTACTGGGAACACTGAAAAGGTCTTATCTGTTGCATCATCCCTTTTCCAAAACCACCTACTTTTCCATCTATCTACATCACCCCATTTCCTTAGTAATGCAATCAGTTCTTTAATTTGTGTTAATCTTCCTGCAGTATTAAAGTTCTCAATATCCTTTTCAGAGAAATCTACTCTATATGGTTTCTGTAATGATTTTATTTTCTCAAAATCAATGCCCATTTCACTCGCAACTTCTTCCAATTTCTCATGCAAACTTCTCGCTCTCCAGGTTATACTTTTACAGAGGAACATTAGCTCTTCATCCTGATATGCTTTTAATTTTTCAGTTGGAATAGTCCCTACTAGTAATTACTCCAACGTTATTTTTAATTTTGCCACATCTAAAGGTTGAGGTTCTGTATCATTTCGCTGTAAACTCCTTAACCAATCGCTTAATTCATCTGAAGTGGGACCTACAGGCATTGTTTCATTTCTTAATCGCTCTATACTTCTTTCTGGGATCTCTGATGCCGATTATGTTGTCATCAGCGTTTTACTTGCTGGACTTTGATTCACTGTCAGATTTTTAGGAGTACTTAACCTTGAGGTTCCTACTAATTTTCCCCATGGATTTTCATTTCTTTTTCCGTCTCAATTGGTTTGTTACTATGGTACGGAACTGTTAGACAATGCTCACTATCCTTCTGTTTATCAAAGACAGGCATCACTGGTCCTATCGTCACAGGTACCATTACGGCTTCCATGTTTTTGGTTCCTAATTTTTTCAGTTAATTCTAAGGTAGTTCTAGCCAATTCAGCTGAATTTTAATTTACCATCCTAACAGGTAGTGCTGTTTCAGGGTCTCTAAATTGATTATTTTTCCCTACATCAGGTGGCGTTTGCTCAAAAGTTTTATTTCGAGGTGTTTCTTTTACTGGCGCGCTCGGCGTCAGCAATGTGGAGTTTGGTTGATAAGGGGGAGGACTTTTATAAAACATGTCCTCTAGCACAACATCCTCCGACTCATTCACACCGTACTTGTAATCTTCTGACCCTGTATTGTTTCATTTTTCTGTGCACTTTCTACCACTAGTCTCTTCAGCGTTTCTCAACGGGAACACCCCATCAGTCATATTTGCACTCCGCCATCTCCTCATCCTGTCATCATGACTTTCCTGTCCACACGGCCTACTAAACATATAATTATACCTTCCGCTACTCCGCTGTCGTTCTCTTCTGTACACCTCATCTTCCCATTCCGTTAAAGCTTCAAACTGAGTAGGTCTAGGTCTCGGTTCTAATCTCATCATCCTTTCTCTTAAGTTCCTTAATACAGCTAAACTGAATGAACCACTTTCTGGAAACGCTAGAACTCCATCTTCTTTGGTATACTTTGCCCAATTATCTAGCCAAATACATGTATGGTACCCATATTTCAGCACCATAAAGGATGTGGGCGATTTCGGTGGAGGAAGTAGCTGTCCTTCCCTAGTCACAATTGGCTTATCCTTTTTAAATAGGTTCTTGATTTTCCCAAACCAGGACTTTTTCTCCTTCTCTGGTGGATCGTAATACATCATTTTCTCTTATTCTTTAATCCCAAATTGCTAGATTTCCTGAATCGCTTCTCTACGACTATTCTGTTCGCTGTCCAATCGCAGCACGACTCACACTAACGCACCAATCCGGAGCGTCAACATCACACTGACAATTCTCCACTCCTAGCGCGGTATACACCAGCACACCAATCCGTGAACTCTTCGTCTCTCAATGGCTGGCCAATCCCAGCGCGGTCTTTCTGATGTCAGCTTTTCTCGCTACTCCCGCTTCTGCTGACCCCTCCTTTACAAAATGTATTGGCAAACTTTCCTTACATTTTCTTCAATAAAATCTGTGAGTAACGACATAAAAACACCACCATTGCCTGTTTCGCTAAACCAAAGAGATAGCTTTGTCCAATTACACAAGAATCCTGTATTTCTCGAGAGCAGCGCTTACCTCTGCCCTTCCACGGAATTATTCAGTTTCGCTGATAAAGTAGCACTTCCCCCTACCTTACCCTTCTAGCAAGCAAAAATGCTAGCCGTTTCTCTGGGGATAAAACACATGTGTAGACTACACTGCTCCTGAGAATTAAGGCCAGAGTTTCACGAGAGAGCCTGTTGCTATTGCACTCACGCACATTCACACAGAAATGTCCCTAACGATAACACACGACGATGTTACCAAATCGAACCCAGACAATGCGTCGTGCGACTTCACTTGCCACACGTTTTTTCCCGTGTTCCTACAGGGCAACAAGACAATACACCGTGCGACTTCACTTGCCACACGTTTCCCCCGTGTACCTACAGGGCATCCAACTTCCTACATCCCGGAAGTCTTCAAAACAATAGAGAACGCGACGCGACTCAACATAGAATGTTAGTACATAAATCAATAATCAATAATCAATAATCACCAAACCAATACAATAAAACCATAACTCTGCTACCAGAAAAACTGCTCCAGCGGAAAGGGCAACTTTACATATCCTCCCTGCGTCACAGACCCGTCACCACGCTTATTCATTCATACACGCATTCATTGGTGGGGCCCATAACACCAACACTCATACGTCTCACTCAGAATCTGCACACAGGAGGACAGAAGCGCTGGACATGTGGGTAAGTACCTTATTACCTATAAGAAGAAAATTCTTTACATTATATACACCATTTCTCTTAGTACTGATAGACTCCTAACTTTAACATCAAGACACTCCACCACT
The DNA here is from genome assembly GCF_964204655.1 of Triturus cristatus. Lineage (NCBI taxonomy): Eukaryota > Metazoa > Chordata > Amphibia > Caudata > Salamandridae > Triturus > Triturus cristatus. Next base: position 1,345,585,592 of record NC_140589.1, read on the forward strand.
TGGTCGATGGACCAATTAGTTGGACTGGTTGATGGCGATTTAGAACCAGCTAAAACACTTTAAAGTTCAGAACCTTTAATCAATACCTTACTTTAAAGAATCACAAACTCATTTTCTGTAAATCAATGTTTAGTTTAACTAATAAATTTGCTTTCATTTGCATAATCAGTATTTTAGTCAACACAGAATTCAAATTTGATTATTCGGCACAAATTAGCATGACAATTATATTTAACCTAAATCTTGATATCAGTGACCATTTCTCAAAACCTTTTTAGCCCTGCATAAATCAAATCCCTTCGGGTGAAATCGTCCAGTCGAATGCAGGCTAATACCCGGATAAGTCCGGAAAAAGTTATTTTTCGCACGGCACGACACAGTCCCAAATATATCCAAAGGACCGAGTAATCGTGCAAGCAAATGGATCTACGGTCACCAACGCAAGTTCGGGACACCCTTCTGGAACGCACTAGTCTATACCCTCTTCTACAGTTCCCCTTTTATAGTAATTTCTAAAATAATCGGCAACAATTTCTAAAATCTAAACACTCAGATTGGCTAAGCCCCTCAATTTTGTAATTTTGGACATGATTCCCAGAGTTTTCTTGGTTCACATGGACTTGGATATCTCATCCTTTAGATTGTACAGTTCTCATGCGAAAGGGTCCGAAGTATCAATATGCAGCCCTCTAAGGACAGATTGCCATTGTCTTTTCTTGTCATTCACACTAGTCGAGTTTTGGCAGTCCTCCACGTTCCTATCCTTGACGAGGAACACTGTGCTCTGATCGGAGGACGCATGGAGATCTTCAGAGCCATCCGAGTCTGCGCAGTAGACATCGCGCTCACACGACGGTAGCCCCTTCCGAACTCCATTTTGAATATCATGGCCTAGGAGGCCTGAATGCCAATTTAAGCAAAACACATAAAAAGAAATTAATATACGGAAATGAAGTTTCTAATGTTTAAACCCACACTAATACCATTATATATTAGTATTTTCCTAGCTCATATCAACATTTAAAGCAATAATACTCACCATTCTGCAATACCAGGAACGCAAAACCATTACAAAAGTAATATAAATCATGCAATTCTATCACAACACATGCTATAGTTAATATGCGTAACACAGTTAGTCATTAGAATTATTTGCCATGCAATTTGCAGCTAGTCCCGCGTGTAATTCGTGTTTATCAAAAAGTGTAAGGTTTGTTAGTGATACCACTGCAAACAATTAATACAGGTTAACATTTATTTTGATTACGTAATTAGTGTTTTCATGCAAAATGGAGAACGTATACAAAATTTTGTTTTACCTGCTCCACCATTGACATTCCCCACCATTGACATTCCCTATGGAAGCTTCTTTTTCTTCACTCCTGTGACGCTTTCTCTTCTAAACTTCTTTGCGGATCACATTTACTGGTGAACCTGAGGAGGGAGCTGCCAACATTTGTATCTGTGTGGCAATTGTTTGACTCTTAGCATCTGGCAAATCTTGCCCCGAGGTAGTCGTTTTATCTTGCCTTCACGTCAACTACCTTCAACACGATTGCCACTTTCACAGACGTTTGATCCTCAGATTAAAGGACGCTGCGCTGCAATCCCTCTTCTCGTGCCACCACCGCATTATTTTCCATAACTCTTGTGGGACATTTAGAAGTGCCTAGACGCTGCGTCTCTCTAGGCATCCCCTTGCCCGTCACCTCACCTTATTTGCTTCAGGCCGCATCACTTTCAGCGCGGTGAGTTATTCCAAGGAGCGCGCTGAGGTGATCGAATCCAAGGTGCGGAGTATCTGCTTTCCCGCTTCGACGGAAGCTGAGGCGCCACACCGCACAGACGCGCTGCTGCCTGGTGCGCCTCAGACCTGTCTGTAATCTTCAACGCAAACTGCTTCCAGAGGGGCCATAACGCTGCAATCTCCTCAAAAGCGCTCTCGTCCATTGTCCCCTGCTTCCGCCTTCAGTTCCGGCAGGGGTGTGGAGTTTGCTTTGGGAGGCGGACTTCGGGGGCGGTCTTCGGCTGAGCTCCTCACATCTTAATGGGAAGCGGCTTCTCATTTCAATGCTGCGAACAGCCAAGGAAGTCTCTCTCTCTCTCTGCATTTTTTCGGTGACACGCACACCATAATCAAATTTAAGAATAACTGCGTGTCTCTCTGGTAACGTGCACCCACTTTTCACCATACTCAGAGCTACTTAAGTGTACCATTCTGCGATGTACAGTTTACAATTCACGGTGACACACACACCTTGAGGCATTAACATGTGTGCACTCTTCCAGTGAGACATCCTCAGCCAAATTTTCATTAGGCATATCTGTGTGCACATTATCAGTGACATGCACACTCTCAAGTGTTATTCACATCAGCCACATCTTCATTAGACATAACTGCGTGCCCATTATCAGTGACACGCACACTCTCAAGTGTTATTCACTATTGTGTCTAAGGAAGCGTGTCACTCTGTTGCCTCAATGTACCATCCACGGTGATACGCACACCTTGGGCATTAAAGCACTCTTTCATAAGTATCAATATTCACATTCTAAGTGTTTCCACGGTGACATGCACACCATTTGTTTTTGTTTTTCTATTGATAGGAATCATTTTATTCATTGTGTTTCTTTAATTTCACTTAGTCTTGCTGTGTTTTATTCTTCTCTTCCACTATTGCTATTATGGCTGCCGCAAGCATGTCCCAACCTCCACCATTCTTGAATGAATTTGGAGAACCCAGCATTTCATGGGAAGAATGGGAGAACATTTTTGAATCATACCTCATAGCAATCGGGGGAGAAACATTTAGTACTTTAAGGAAACAGCACATCCTTTTACACAATTTGGGTCCTAATGGCAGGAAAATATTTGAAACGTTACCAGAATCTGAAGTTGATACAGATGAGGAAGATGATGTAGATACTTACAATACCACCTTGTTAAAACTACGAATTCACTTTGGGGACAAAGTAAACTTAGTATTAGAAAGACATAAATTCTTCAGTCGTTTTCAAGGCAGGCAAGAAAGTGTTTCCACTTACGTTGCAGCTCTTAGAGTCCTCAGTAAACTATGCGAGTTCCATTATCTTAATGACTCATTGATCAGAGACCAGTTGGTACGTTGTACAAACAACAAAGAAATACAGAGAAAATTGTTAGAAAAACAACCTGACCTTCAAGAGGCCATTAAAATAGCCAAATCTATAGAGCACACAGCAATTTGCATAAAATAAATAAATTATTCAGATTCCATCGATAAGGTAGCAGAGTTTACCAACCTAGAAACAGAGTCAAAAATTTGTAAGATAAAGAACGATCCTCCCAAAATAAAAAATTATAATTAGCGCAACCAAACAGGAGATTCAGAAAATTTTAAATGTAAATGCTTTCGCTGTGGGAGCAGCAATCATCTAGCCTGTAATCCCATTTGTCAAGCCAAATCAGCTTGGTGCAGGAAGTGTAACAAAAAGGGTCACCTAGCAAGAGTTTGTGGGTGTTTTCCAAAGAAAACTGGGGAAAATGGACTCTCTGATGACAAAACTCAAGTCGAGAAAATTATACTACATATTAATGAGTTCGACAATAATAACCACCAAAGGTATCCTGAATGCAATGTATCTATTGATGGCAAAAATGGTAAAATGTGAGAAAAGAGTTATCTAGATTGGAAAAATTAGATATCAAACAACCCATTGACTGCTCGGAATGGGTTGCCCCCATTGTTATCGCGAAAAAGAACCACAGCCGAGATATCAGAATGTGTATTGACTTACGTGACCTTAACAACAACATCTTGGTAGAAAGGCACCCGTTACTCCGCTTCCATGAGATGTTAAGCACCATGGGAGAGGCCACTTGTTTCAGTGTTCTGGATCTCTCCATGGCGTACCATCAGGTGGAGCTACATCCGGATTCTAGAAGACTCACTGCATTCACTACGCCTATGGGTACAATCATGTTCCGTCGCATGCCTTTCGGATTGGCCTCTGCAGCGGCAGTGTTTCAAAAAATTATGCAACATGTCTTGGAAAATGTTCACAGGACATTATGTTTTCAAGATGATGTATTGATTTACAGTGCTAGCATTGAAAATTCTAAAGCAAGTTCTTTCCAGATTCAAAAATGCAGGACTCACATTAAAGAAAGAAAAATGCCAGTTGGGTGCGGAAGCTGTGGAATACTTAGGGAACTGCATTTCAAGGGAAGAATTTAAACCAAAATACTGTTTACTAGAAGCTGTGAGAGATGCTCCAGCACCTACTAACAAAGACAAACTGAAGTTATTTTTAGGACTGGCAGAGTTTATGGCGAAATATGTCAATCATTTTGCTGACCTAACTTCCAGCCTCAGGGAACTCACAAAGGACCACACTCACTTCCAATGGTCAGTGGAACAACAAACATCATTTTTAAAAGTAAAAGAGGCCATCCTTTCAGCTCCATACTTATGTAATTTTGAACACAACCGTAAAATTATTCTTACTACAGATGCAAGCAACAAAGGCTTAGGGGCTACTCTCTCCCAAGTCATTGATGGTAAAGAAAGAATCATTGCGTTTGCTTCACGCACCCTTACAAAAGCAGAAATTAACTACTCAGTTGTAGAAAGGGAAGCTTTAGCCTGTTTCTGGGATGTAAAACATTTTAAATCCTATGGGACATTCAATTCTGTATATGCACGGACCACAAACCTCTAATTTTCATGTTCAATCCTAAAAATAGTTCTTGCAACACTCCCCGCTTAGCCAAATGGATACTTGGACTAGAGGGTTTCTGCTTTAGAGTAGAGTATGTTCCTGGTTTTCAAAATTTTGCAGCAGACTTTCTTTCAAGAAGTCCTCTAGATAAAGAAGAGCAATTTGACACCCCTGAGTACCCCATTCTTCAACTCAATCTCACCACCATCAATTCATAAGAATGTGTTGTATGAACAAAGACACCACTATGACATAACTCTTAAATAATACAGTACAGGGTTGGCCCACTTCCTGTAATTCCATAAATGAAGATATCAAGAAATTCTGGGAGGTTCACCATGAACTAAACATTGAACAGGGAATTCTATTTAGAAATGACAAAATAGTACCACCTGAACCACTTAGATGCAAAATTGTTGACCTTGTACATGAGGGTCACCTTGACAGAAGTTTGACTAAAGCTAGGCTGCGGGAACGCTATTGGTTCCCAAGTATGGATTCAATCGTGGAAGACAAAGTAAAGAACTGTTTAACTTGTGCCAATAGTGACAAGTCCAAAATAGTTAGGAAAACACCCATCTCCCCTGTATCAGTACCAGACAAACCATGGGAGAAAATTGCTCTTGACATTATTGGTCCGTTCAATTACAAAGGCATACCAAAGCGATTTTCACTAGTATTAATAGATTACCAATCCCACTTGACTGTAGTAAAGATGGTCAACCAAATTACCACTGACTATGTCATTCAGTTTCTCAAGGATGCATTTGTCCTAGAAGGCATTCCATCTTCTATAATCACGGACAATGGGGTCCAATTTACTTCTCACACTATGACTGAGTTCCTTAACAAATTAAATATAACTCACTTGAAAACACCACTCTACTGTCCCAGGACCAACGGCCTGGTAGAAAGAATGAACCGCATGATCAAGGGCTATGTACAGTTAGCTAGTAGTAACAGAATTCCAATAGAATAGGCAATACAAGAGATGTTATGGGCTTACCACACCACCCCCAATCAAGTTACAGGAATCTCCCCTTTTTCTGCCTTGAAAGGAAGGAAACCCTGCACCAAATTATTTCCAAACTGGTTGGGAGGTGGAAAAAGTGTCATGCATGACATTCAGGTCTCTAAAGACAAAATAAGCACACAAACCAAGTACAAAACTCAGTACGATATTAAACATGGAACCAAAATTCCGCAATGGAAAGTGGGAGACTGGGTATGTGTTAAAAATCCCAGAGTTAACAATCCTGACTCTAAATTTTCCAAACCTATGCAAATTACAGCGATCAGAAGAAATACAGCCATATTGGATAATGAACAAATGTGGAGCATGGACAGATTGACTAAATCTCAACCCATGTGTAATGAGCCATCCAATCTCAGATCCACCAGAGAACCTCACAATCAGGCTCCGCACCTGCCTATGATGCAGAGAATACGCAAAGCACCCAGTTGGCAAAAAGACGACATCAAGTCCAAATAACCTTCTTTGTTTTATTCATATTTCCTCTTCAATTGTGTAGGGGGAAGATGTGTTACAACGTGTTAACGTATGTATTTATGCACTGTGTTATTCCCTACTCCTTCCACATTATTTGTAATGGTACATTCCCCACCCCCCTGTTGTATCATATGGTATCTTCCGTTGTCCTCTGGAGGCTACCTTAGAATGTTCAGGTAAGGAGTTCCTGAATGTTGGTGGAGATAGGAGACTGGTAATAAAGATCTTTATTTACCTTCTTGAAGACTTCATATATTCATCACAGACGGTAGGCGGAACATGGACACACGGGGAGGTCGGAGGCTGAGTTCTGCTGACGTTGGTCGGCTGGTGGACTGGGTGCAGCTTAAGCATAGTAGCTTGGTGCTCAAAAGAATTACAAAAGTAAAAGGATATCTTTGTGTCGTTACACTACCTGCAGGGAAATCAAGAAGTAGTTATAGAACTAGCTCTAAGCAACACATCACTGTGAGACCAGACGGGACTCAGCCTCTGAGATTGTCTGAGCGTGCTCATGCCACTGGTGAGGAGGGCACAAGGGATCCGAAGCAGTGAAAGCAGCCCTGATAAGACCCACTGAACCATCAAAGCGTTAAATACAAAAATTCAAACATCAAAACAGCTAACAGCGAGTTAAGGTCACGACCTGGAAAATGTCAAGGTTAACCAAAGCTTCTGCCTCTTATAAGCTCCTGACAGACGCCATGGAAGGGACTACATAGGAATCAATGGAGGGCACTGGAGCATCGAGGATTTACTACCTGCACCAATTCAGCTTGTGAACATGTATTGTTTGTTAGCCCTGCCTAGGCGCTTACTTCCGAGACAGCGTCAATTGATTCTGGCCTACCTATTGGCAGGTCAAACCCCTCATTAAACGCATTGGGGCAGCCTCCAAAGCCACCAATGGCCAGGATCCGCACCCAGAGCAACCAATCCTCGCCATTATGCACACTACGTGTAGCACATTGGATCTCATGGCGAATAATCTAGCAGTGCACAGTATAAAACTAGAAGGCCAGACAAAAATTCTCCTTGAAATGTCATCTAGCATAGCAACTTATGTCTCCCGCATGGATACAATGGAGTGTGCGGTGAAAGAATCACTTAAAAGTAATGCCTTCTCCAACGAAATAAGGACTTGCGTAAACGTATTGAATAAGGTTGCAGAAGTTCCGAAAGTCATGAGTTCAATTCTAGACGACTGCATAAAGACAACAAGCAGAGGAGTATTCATTGTAAATGCAACAAATTTGGGTCCCAAGATCTCTAGTCCCTCTGCCCAATGGGCTGAACAAGGGGAGGATGTGGGTGAGATTAATAGATCGTTGGTAAATCATGAAGACAGAGAGGACAAAGGGCTGGACGATTGCTCTACCCACAGTGCTCTATCTATAAATTCTGGTCATTCTTTAGAATTCCAGAAAAAAGGCAAATTCTTAAGCAGTCTCACAAGCAACGATTGCACAAAATCTTTAAAAAAAACACAGAAAAAAAATCACAGAAACATCAGCCTTCTAGATGCGAGAGCCGGAAAGAGAGAAAAGTCTTCACACAAGGAGGAGAAAGCACCAAAAATGGATAAATATAATGACCTAGATGGGCAAATTAAAAGCGAGATAAAAGCATATAAAAAAGAAATCATAAATACAGAAAATGTATTGGATGGAACACAAAATTTAAAATGCGACGCATTATGCAGGAAGCATACTCATATACAAGGATTTCCCACCAGCCCCAGAATGGCTCCTGGAATAGCAGTTAGTGGGGAGGCTACTGCTGTTAATCATCCGCCTGTTCTGAGTACTTTAGCGATTGGGTCAGGAAGTAAAATTCCCTTCATATCAGGCAATGAGGTTACCCTGTCATAACCAATTGGCTTATCAATCGAGATCTGCATTGGCTTCCGGTTGAGCAGCGGGTACTGTTCAAGGCTCTTATACTAGCTCATGGTGCCCTCTATAAGGCAGGGCCTCAATATCTTAGGAGACGTTTTTCGTTTTATGTGCCGCCTCGACATCTTCGTTCTACAGGCCAATGCCTTACTGTTGTTCCTAGGTATTGCCTGACTAGATTAGGCGGCACCTCCCTTTCTGTAAAAGCGCCCATGGCTTGGAATGCCTTGCCCTTTGAACTACAAAACATTGAGAGCCTCAGGTTGTTTAAAAAACAGTTAAAAACCCTGCTACTTAAGTAATCTTGTGTCAGGCCAACCCTTTTCCTTCTCCACCATTTGGCATTCGTGCCGGGACACTTCTGAGTAGCCGTGCGCGCTATAAATGGAGGTTAACATAACATAACATTATACCCCCAAAGGACAATTATAGCACCTCGTAGGGTATACCTTGAATTATTGGCCACCATTTAAGAAAACGGTCTGTCTAGTACGGATGCAGGGCCTATTGTTGATAACGTGGGCAGAGAGAAGTACTGCCTCAATTCCTAATTAGGATCAACCAAGCAACGATAGTGAAAGCCCCTGCTAGAGAAGCTGTGTAGAATGAACAAGCTCTACATCTAGGTTCCAAGGTCAACCCACTATGCTACAGCCCATATCGCTGGAATACCGCTGCTGATAGCAACAAAACTAGTGAACTAGAACTTAAGCTCTAAGCAAAAAGCCATTTCACAAGCTCACCAGCAGCAAATAAGCTCACTTGTAATATACGAGACGCTGTAGCAACGGGAACAACTTATCAATAAGCAATGTTATGGGCAAGCAACATACACACCTCAGGTAACAAACATGTCACCAGGATTAGATCAATGTACAGCAGAAAAGTCCACAAACCACATCAGAGTAACCAGGAAACCACAGGCATAGGTACTTTAAAGTACATACAACTCACCAACTCGTGGAGACTCCACTCCTACAATAATCTTCATTCTTATTTTAAACTACAGAAATAGCGCATTGCTCCGCCTACCTTGTTTGCCCACTCCTTCTTGGTACACATTTTAGCTTTGATCTGCACAAAACTCTATCTGCATACCATATTACTTGGGATGTAATTTATCTTATGTCATTTTTTGATTTTCTCTGTACAATTTATATCAATAAAGAGAGTTGAAACAAAGTCCAGACAACAGAAGATGGGATCTGGGAAACTACTTGGTTAACAACAAAACATTAAAGCACGGGGTCCAAGGGAAACATATTTATAGACTCAATGGTTTCAAATCCCTTAATATCCACTTATAAGTAACAACACAGAAACCTAGGGTCTGAACAAAGTGAGCACTATGAAGAACAGCAGAGCAAATTAGAGAAAGTCTCAAAACTTAAAGAAAAATCCCATCAGCCACCAAAGTAGCATATATCATCATTTGGGATCCATTTACAATTGTGACGCCCTACAACAACTCAGGGCTACACACTTAGTGAGTGAAGGGCTCACAAATCCTGCAGGAATGTAATCTATGCAAGAGTATTTGTTTAATAACATGAATCCTTCTAGTGTGATAGTGCAAATAAATTTGGTGGTGATGGATTCAGTGCAAGTGAAAAATGTGCAGATGCTAAAATTATCTACCAGGGCAGTGACACCGTTTTTAATAAACACTGTCCGGGTGACAAGATTAAAAAGCCAGTGCAAATGCAGTTTGAAATAATAACTGCTAAAGTCCAACCAATTAAGGTCTACATGTTTCAGTCTATTGATCAACCTTGATCAGGCTTTCATCAGGACCTAGAAAATGTATGCTACTGCAATCTGTGTATAAGTGAAAAATCAAAAAATATATAGCAAAGATGGTTATTGTTATACCACCTACATTACCCTTACTACATTAACTGGCTTACCTTCTAGGATCCCCTCTTTGCCTTTGCTATCTAAGCTCCACTGGTTACCAGTAAAAAAAGAGTGGAATTTAAAATGGGCTGTATGATATTTAAGGCATTAAGCAAGCTTAGTCCCTCCTATCTTGCAAGGAAACTTACTATCTATACTCCTGGATGTTCACTCAGATCGGGTGCTAAAAGACTTCTCTCGATTCCGAGAATCAATAAGGCCCGCACTCGTGGCAAAGCCTTCTCTTATCTGGCTCCAAGTTTTTGGAATAGCCTTCCTCAATACCTTCGCGCTGAAATGACCCTTCCCCAGTTTAGAAAGTTGATGAAAACCTATCTTTTCTAAACTTAGTGCTGGGATAGTCATCTGTTACAAGCGCAGAGATACCCCTTGGGGTGATTCAGCGCTATATAAAATTATGAAATAAATAAAAATAAAGAAGGATTCATGTTATTAAACAAATACTCTTGCATAGATTACATTCCTGCAGGATTTGTGAGCTCTTCACTCACTAAGTGTGTAGCCCTGAGTTGTTGTAGGGCGTCACAATTGTAAATGGATCCCAAATGATGATATATGCTACTTTGGTGGCTGATGGGGTTTTTCTTTAAGTTTTGAGACTTTCTCTAATTTGCTCTGCTGTTCTTCATAGTGCTCACTTTGTTCAGACCCTAGGTTTCTGTGGTGTTACTTATCTGGGAAACTACACCAAGGATACGAAACGCCATTAAGTCCCATAAAAAACTGCCATGGGGAATAAAGAGACGTGGAAGGATGGTGCAATCTTATTATTTACACCAACATACCAGTCCTGAGGATAACATGACATCCTTAACAGATGTAATCTACTGAGAGTCCTACACTCTCTGCAAGGATTGCAAAATTTGGCAACACAAGAATTATTAAGAGTTGGATTCATACAACCTCACTCCACAGAGGAGCGGGAATCCACAATAACATGGTGTGCAAATAAACATAAGGTGGAGCAGATTCTTGGAAAAAGCTAAATATTGGCCAATAGGGAATTCTGGCCCAAGAAGCTACCCCAGAACCCTACCAAGAGCTACTTGAAACTGCTTATACAGTTCAAAGATGCCGTCAGCGTGGAGACCCCCCACAAATCTAGCATATTGGTATCAGCCTTGGGTCCCTCCCACAATGTCTTTGAGGAGGAAGCAAGACGTTTAAAGGCAACATACAGTTGTGTATCATAAGTACCAACCTCAACCTGGAAAGTCAGGGGAAACACCCAAAGCTACACCAATATGAATTATACTATTTTCTAATGTACACAGAATGGGTGTATATAGCCCTCAAACACAAATCCCCCAGGATCACCAGTATATGCTGTTTATTATCCATAGGAACTGGGTACTAGCCTAAATCATATGATTAGGCTGCAAGATCTTACCTGGAACATAGCTGGCTTGAAATCAAACTTAGATGACTGAGACAGGGTAAAATTTGTGAAATCAAATGTTATTTGTTGCTTCCAGGCGATCTGGACTCTAGATGACACTATTATGGATGGATTTACTGCGTACACTACAAAAGCCACAAAATAATCAAAAGGGAGACCAAGAGGTGGTCTCACCGTCTGGGTATCTACCCAATTGGATACAGTCACCCAAATGTTCTACCAAATTGATAAGAACTTCCAAATGTTGGTTATTTCTGGCGACTGTTGGGAGCTAACCCTAATGAATATGTATTTTTTGCCAGACTTGCAATTAGACTTTTGTAGGCAATTGAATGAGCTGGAGAAGAAAATTGACATTGTTTGACAACATTTTTCAGCACCTTTTGTGCTTCAATAATCCATGAGCAAGCAGCATGTAATTATGGTCTGTGGAACACCAAACCTGACGAAACCATGTGTTAGACCTGAAACGGGTGAGGTGGTGTTTCCCTAAACTTTTTGCTTTTTTCTCTTGAGTTTTACTGATTCTCTGTTAGTTGTCTTAGGGCTCTAGGCACTGTCCCACTGGAAATGCAGTGTGAAAGAGTTTGCGCCATCCCTACTCACGTTAGGAAGTGGTGCTTACATGATGCATTGCACTTATGCTCAGGTTGGCCTTTCTAAACCACTGTAAAATCCTGAGGGGACCTTTCATTACCCCAAGGTCACCCCTGGGGTAAGTCTTAAAGGGTGATGCTAGTGGTAGGTGAAAGGCAGCGAAAATACACCTGTATGTTCCCTGCCAAGGTAGTTAATACCCATGTATGTTTTCCCTACCTAGGAGGTTTGCTCTTCTCATGGGTTAACATGGGAGAATGGTTGAAATAACTTCAAGCTGCAATAGTGACTTACAGTGGAGCAGCCTCATAATGTTTCCTATCATTGGATTCACAATGACAACCCCTCTCCTCATAAGACGTGGGTGGGACTTGAATGACAGGGGCTTTCCAAAAGACTGAGGCACACTGATTAGAATACCCTTTTGGGACTCGGACTGTACAGGTTATGAGGACGCACTTGAGTGGCGACAATTCTATACTGCAGACTCAGAGACACTTGGATGTAGCGAGAGAACAGTGAAAATGTCATTCTGTTCAACAGGTTTCATTGTTGGTTCGTAATGGTTTAGGGCCTGTATTCTGATACCTTCCATAATATCTGCCCACCTGACGCGGCCGGACCGATGCGGTTGTAGGCGGCTTGCTGTGTTCTTCTCCCCAACTTTAGTAGTCACAACATGTGTCATGACGCGATGCCGGCCCACTGGGTTGTAGGCACTACGCTGTATCAGAACTATATGGTCAATAAAGGTCTTTTATAAATTTTAAAAAAAATAACCCCTCTCCTGTGGTAAAGAGGGATTTGTCAATAATAGCTTAGAAATAGTACTTCTAGAAAGTGGGCATTTCTCTGCTCTAAAATTCTTTGTGTGGCCTTTAGTTTGATTCCGGTCCACAATGTAGGCTGGGGAAACACATCTATCTGTGCATTCCTCAGAGACAGCTATAAACGATGGGCATGCAATTGGAGTGAGAGACCTTTGCCCCTTGAGGGCGGGGCTGAATAGATTGGAGTCAGAGGTTTTGACACTAGGCCTCTGGGAGCCAGATCATGGCTTCATTAAAGATTAAGATCTGCATTCCACGGCCTATTGGAAGGACGGACTGAAATTTAGGGGAGACATCTGTGGTTCAAAGGGAAACCCTCTGAACCACCCCCAACTTCAAAGGCACTACAGTATAACTACTGGTGCCAACCTGTGTTGCACCCTGAAGTGTGCTCTCCAAGGGCTTGTGGCATGACCCTGTTCTCTTGTAGAGGTTTCAGGGACATCAAAGACCTCCCGCAAGGGACCCACTTGTCTACTTGTGACACTTGGAGAGCGATGCCCCCTTAAGAGCCCACATCGGCTGCTGTATCCCAAATGGTAGCGCGGAGTGAGTGTGGAACTAAGTATTGTGCCTGGCGACTGGATTGTCTTGTGCGGAGCCCGAAAGGTACTGCCTGCATCTAAGGAGTGTGGCCCTTGTAGGAAAGTAGGATCTGCTTTCATGGTTACCCCCACTTTTTGCCTGGTGTCAATGTGTTTTTATTGTAGTTTGCTGGGATCCTGCTAATCAGGACCCCAGCAACTGTGCTCGTTCTTCCAAAATGGCTTTGGTAAGTACTTTTGTACCTCCACAGTTGGCTACTTGTATAAGTCCCTAGTATATGGTACTAAGGTACAGAGGGCATAGGTACATAAGGGGTGTCCCAGGGGTGCAGCATGTATTGTGCCACCCATGGGAGTCCACTTAAAATCTGACTATAGGTCTGCCATTGCAGCCTGTGTGAGATGGTGCTTGCACCTATCACAATAGATATAAGTCTCTTTATATCTGAGGACACTGCACTTAAAACCAATAAGTCACCCCTATAGAAGGCCCTTCAGTCCCGAGGGCAGGGTGCTCAGTTAAAAGTGTGAAGGTGCCCCTGCATGAGCAGGACACCCCTACAAACCCTGGGATCGATACTCCAGACTTTGTAAGTGCCATCATCCATTTTAAGATATATAGTGGACATCAGTCATTACGAGATGTCTAACTATATAAAGGGTGCGCCAAACCTGGTAATGTTTGGAATAAAACAAGTTGGAATCATACCCCAACACCGATTCCGGTGTTGGAGGTATGATCCCATGTACTAGGGGGCCCTTAGAAGAACTCGCTGTACTCCCGGTAGCTGCCTTTTAGAGTCTGTCAGCAAGCTAGTGCTGCTGCTGACCACTGACATGATTCTGCCCTCCTACTGCTGAGCTGAACTTGAGCAGGGGAAGGTGGAACAATAGGTTTCCTGTCACAGGGAGGTATGATCACCTCCCAAACTGGACTCAATTTATTGGGCCGGGGAGGAGGCGCTTTCCGGCGCTACCAGACGGTGCCCTCCTTGCATACTCCGGTTTGAGCCAGTTCAGGAACTTTTGGTTCTCAATCAAAGAATAGAAATACGGTTATGGTACAAAATTGCAGCACTCTGTGTGGTTCCTGTCAAATACGTGCTCATTCCTAGGGTCAACTGTTCACAACACCCCCAAAAGACATAGTGAAGAAGAACTGTATGGTTGACTAGGTGTTACTTACAAAACTAGTCACACTGATCTCCACATCAAACATGAAATAGCAGATATGATCTCAAAGAAAGCATCAAATTGTCATGTATATTTTTTGTTCTTTTTAATTGTCATGTATATTCTTTTTGTTCTTTCTTTTATTGCTGTACTTCTTTTCACACGCGTGACGTATAAAACTACAACCACCGCGTTTCATCCCACAACATGGGGACTTCTTCCGGGCTGTTATGAAAACACACAAAACCACTCAAAAATCATGTGAACAGCATACCTACAGAGACATATTTACAAGACTCAAAAACAAGACATTCTCCAAGACATTATACCCAATGCACAATCTCAATAAACATTTAGGAAAAATGTTAAAACAACATAAAACAATGTTTAAATATTTACTAAATGTAACAATGGAGTTTGTGAAGACACAACAAAAAGAAAGACAATTATACATTGCACCCTTCGTTCAAATGTTCAGTTAAGGAACCATACTATCAATCCAAAATTATAGATTAAATTTGCGTATTTATTTTCTGTTTGTCCAATACCCCATTGATAGTTACAACTTGACTTGATTCTCAAATATGGGAACAATTTCTTAATTGTCGATATGATTATTATGTTTCACGTATAAAGTGCCTGCGCTGAATGTAAATCAGAGTATGTCTCAAACATGCTTCCATCTTGCTAATCTCATAGAGATTAGTAGGTACCCCAAAACAGAAAAACAATGGACTCCTCATTATGTGTTACCAATATCATTTACTAAATACTTAAACATGCAGACCAATAGTCGTTGAGAAATATTGCTCTGTCAAGAATCCATAAGTGAACCAAGTATATCTAAAAGAGATGGCAACATTTTTCTAAATAATCCCCTTATCCATAAAGTATAAACTTAACTCTCCACAACTACTATCATGTTTATATATTCTCATTTCACTTACTGAAGTTTCATCTGTCGGTCTACGGTCAAGATGAGAGACACCGAGCGTGCAATGGTTTGTTATAATAGCATCTCATTGAAGTCACTCTGGCGTGTGCTTGTCACGCAGTAGTCTGCGCAAAGAAAACCAAAAGAAACAACCAATTTCATGCTCGTTATAAGCCAAATGTAATTAAATAAACCCTCATGAATAATAAGTTCTGCTAGGCTAGACTCAGATAGTCTAGAATATCAGTAGGTAACTTTTGGTTTATCACTTAATAGGGGTTCCAAGTACTTTGGATCTTGTTTTCCTAGATATAAAATGTAACATCTAGAAAATGTATCTTATTTTTATGACTATTCATGGTAAATATCACATTCCAATTATTGTCATTCAGATACCCAAAATATTCTTTCATCTGTGAGAGGGACCTTGTCCATATCAGTATTATGTCATCTATATAGCGTGTTTAAAAGTGGACCTATTCCGTCCACTCAGACGCCGCCTGGGCCCTGGCATGGCCACTCTCTAACCAATCCATAAATAGGTTGGTATAAGATGGGGCAAACCTGGAACCCATAGCAATTCCTTGTAGTTGTAGGAACCACTGTCCCTCATAAAGAAAGTAGTTATTGCTCAAAATTAGGTCTGACATTTCTATGAGCATTACCGAATGTTCATAATAATTGGTACACCTGGTGGATAAGAAGAAACCCAGGGCCCTTGGGCCAAGTTATCTCTCGATGCAAGTATATAGACTCTCCACGTTTAGTGTTACAAACATCATTTTGTCCAAGTTTCACACTAAATCCTTAAATGTATTTAAAACATTCAATGCATCCCACACATAAGATTGTAAATTAGTGACAAAAGGTTTGAGAAAAGCATCAACAAATTCAGATATGTGCTCAATAGGGGAGCCAATGCCCACAATAATAGGGCGACCCGAAGGAAAGGCCACTTCCTTATGTATTTTGGGGAGCATATAAAGGCACGGATACCTTGGATGATCGATTCTAATGTATCTGTATTCTAAGTCAGTTATGAGACATATTTCGTGCCAATGTGTTAGTCTTTTGTTTAATATAGAATTGATTGCCAAAATAGGATTTGGTCCCACCCTCCCTGTAGCAGGTCGTATCTTCCAATTGTCTCATCACTTTTGATTGGTATTGGGAACGATTCATTATTACTACATTACCCCGTTTGTCCGCTTTCCAAATTACTAAAGAATCATTATATTTGAGCATTGTAAGGCAATGGACTCATTTTTGATCACATGTTTAGTCACAAACTTGTTTCCAATTGATCTGGTTTTGTCTTCTAGACCATGTAAGTCACTCATGACTTGTCTAAAAAAGAGCTTGATTCCACTGAATTATATATTTTGTGGGACAAATTTTGATTTCGGTCTCCGATTGCTGTCACAGTTTAAATCTGATTGGATATGTAATTCCACCCGCAGATCTTCCATATTAATATTAAGTTCATTATCACGGGACAATAGACAATAAACATCCTTGACATCTGAAATGATCATGTTCGATAATTCAGTACTTTTATTAACATCATATATTCTCTGAGGATTCATTAAAAAAAAGCTCTTCAGTTGTAATGTTCTGATGAAGTTAAACAAATCAATTTGAACCTTTGAGAAATCGCAATTGTTAGTAGGACAAAAACCCAAACCTTTGTTCAGGACATTGATTTCATCATTATTCAAAACATGATCAGATAAGTTTACAATCAAGTTAACAGAATTCACAGAGTTTGTACCAGTGCTCATAGCATTCATTGTTTCCTTTTAGTTTGTTGTCGTGTTTTGACTCCCTTGTGCGTATCTATTTTTTCTTGATTTCCCCCTTATAACCCCTCTACTAGTTTTGAGTATACTGGATTTTGTTTGACACTCTTACGGTATCTCTTTAGTTCCTCTAAAAAAGTAGAGGAGCCAAGGGGATTGAACATGGGTATGGATGTACTAGATGTAGCTTCATCAATAGAAAAAACATCTGAACTGCTTTCTCTGCTGGTGAGTCTAACTGGAGTATCCTGTTGGGCTTGCTTCTGTAGGATGACTGCTTGATCAAATCATTTGGCAAAGGTATACACATGACTGTTATTATGATCACAGTCACCCCTTATAATCTTGTGCATTTTCCTATCTTTAACCACATTTTAATGTTTCTGTATTTGGTTTTTAAGGATGGCATAGTTCTTGTCTGTAACTTCCTTTAGGTTTAAGTCAATTATTATTTTTTCTAATTTATGTATATCCTCTCTCAATTCGGCCGAATATCTTTCGGCATGTTTCACCTAGATATTCGTCATAATCGTTGAGCTGTTAAATAAATTCTCTCCCCATTCCTGAAGTAGATCACTTTCCAAATCTTCGAAGTTGAGGAAGGTGCTAATGCGTTAACCTTGAAGTATTTTTTTGTTCTCTAGATATTTTTTGAGTGTTATCCCATCCCACCAGTTGGAGGGTTTTTGTTTTTTATGTTTTTACAATTTGATGAACTTACTTTTCAGACCCTCATTAGGGTTCACATTTCTATCTTGTGTGTGTGTGTAACTAGTGTAGGGGTACTGCTAAATAGAGCCTTGGCCATCTCCTCTCTCTCATTGTCAAATAGTGTCATGACTTATCTCCTTGAATTATTATAGAAAAGGAAACAGATGCTAACAAAAACACTTTTTACAATCAAAGAATAGAAAAAAGGTTATGGTACAAAATTGCCACACACTGTATGGTTCCTTTCAAATACATGCTGACTGTTAGGGCTTTGGCACAAAACTGGACAGTGGACAGGGGAGAAGCCTCTCCTCTGCCCAGCTCCCCTCCCCTCTGTGAAGGACCCCAGAGTTGTTCCAGCCCTTTTTATGGGGTACTTAAGAGCTCCCCTGTGGGTGGGTCCTCAGATTCGTCATGGAACAAGACTCACCTCTGAAATCTGGACACTCTTTGACTGTCTGGATACTTGGACATCGTTGGACTTCAACTGGAACCCAGATTGTATCAAGGAAGACTCCTGCTGCTCCTGGTCTTGCTGTTCTTCAAGTCTTCTGCCTTGTCTGTGCTTCGCTCAGGTTCTCCAGAAGACCTCTGGGCATCAAGGAAATCTGACAAAATCTCCCTTGGAGTCACGCCCCTGCATCTGCAGGCACCGCAACAAAGCTGACCAGTCTGCTGCGCCTGTCGTCCTACGGACTTCCTGAGGCTCAGCAACACAGGTGGTGGTTTTGTGGGTCTCCAGAGGCCTGCCCTCTCTTCCCTACAATTTGAAGGACATTATCCATCATTGGAGCCACTGGGATCAAATCCCTATGCTCTGCGTTGACTTGCCGTTGCCAAGGCTTGTTAGCTCTGCACTTCAGAGATCTTCAGGCTGCAAGAATGTCCAGCACCTCATCCCTTGAAGATTAGCGCCCTCACTGCATTCCTTGCACAGTGGGCCTTCATCTTAGGTGAGCTGCCTGAGGTCCTTTTGCGACTCCTGGGCCTTCGGCCTGTGGATCCTCTCAAGGGTCTTCTTCTGTTTTGGTAAGCTCCGCTGCTTTCTTGGGACCTGCTCTGACTCTCCTACACTTGGTGAGTCCCTTGGACCTTGCTGGTTCCAATGATTGCATCTTTTCATTCTTCACGTCAGTTGCGGCTACCAAGGCTTGTTGCTGCTCGCGCAGACACCAACCACCTAGACACCGACGTCAGACAGCTCATGCACAGCTCTTGGTTTTCCTCAGCATTCCCTAGTCCCCAGAGCTGCCGCAACATGGTCCTCGTCAACTCTCCTTAGCTCCCTGCCAAGGGTCGGCATTGTGCCTCCATGCCTCCTGGTCACCTCCAAGAGGCATAGACTCTGTCCCCTCTGCTTGAAGGGTCTTGTCTTCAAGAATCCACCTTTGGATTACACCGGACATCTTCACAAACTTCCCCAGAGGCCTTGTCTCCAAAGTCTTCCTTGTTGTCTATGGTAGGTTCCGATGTCACTTCACCCCTGCGCACCCAGCTTCCCTGGTGCAGGTAACCTAGTTCCTGGGGCATCCACAGGAGGGATGGCTCTCCCAAAGGGTTTCTTCAGGGTCCTCTGGGAAGGGTCATTTTTATTTAAAACTGCAAACGACACTGCTCGATACACTTCCAATGGGCACACAACTGTATTTCCACTCTGCACACAGCCTCCATGGAGTTTCTAGGTATTTACCTTGGGTGGTTCCTTGTTCTGATGAACACAAAAAGAACCCACGGGTCCGAAGTCTCAGTTAAGTGAGGATGTGGACAGTAGGAACCATATAATCTAAAGAGATACGGTGGATATCCCTTTTAAAGAACGGTTCCCCTCACACACCAAAGGTGTCATGCTTCATCATAGGGGTGCCTCCTTGCGTCATGACTTAGTCTTGGTGCGGGCTACAACCCCCTCTCTACGAGGGGTAGCTCAGGGATGTTTTCAGTGTTAGCACATGGGTTGTCCTAAAAACCCTATGTGAACGTGGCGTGTGAAAAAGTAAGGTGCAGTGCTGAGTGTGTGAGTGAGTTAAAACTGCCTACAGAGTTAGCAACAAACTTTATTAAGATACCCTATGACAGGATTAAAAACAATATGCTGTATAATTACCCTATGAATATTAAAGAGGGCTACATTAATTTGATCGACATGTTTCAGCCTTTGTGACCTATTGGACTGTCATGGCCTTCATCAGGATCTTATAAAACAGCTACTGGCAAAGTAAAAATTAAAGAAACAACAGTGTGTTTATACTGAACCAGATAATTTCAAAAGTCCAAGTCAAATTTTTTATTGTTTCAGTTAATTAAAACCATAACAATACAATTACTAAAACAGTGAACTGCAATCAAAATTTTGTTTTCTAAAAGTCATAAAAATCTTTTGTTTAACTATTATTACATGAATAGAAATATCATTGTTTAAAAAGAAACAAAAAAAAACGCAGACCATTTCGATGTGCGTGGTTTACAATAGTGAAACTGGAGCGTTGTTGACAGCTAGGCCGCTATATAAAATTGAAGAATGTTCCTCCCAGTGTTCAAATGTTCTTCTCCCTACGATCTGCCTCTGAGCAGTCTGTCTTATTTGGTGTTGGCGAGCAAGGCTCAGGGTTGCTTTTTAATGCTTGCGCGTGAACGGAGAGGAACTTTATTAATTGGCAGTTCAATGATTTGTCTGTTGGATCCAAGGCCGCTGTAATTGCCGATCTGCATGTCCTTATGCCTCTAATGTTCATGGCGTGTTTTAAAAAGGTGGCTCATGCTTGTGATAATTTAGGACAAATGCAGACAAGGTGAACAAGGTCTTCTTTGCTGCTCCCACATAGTCTACATTCTTTCGGCCCGTCGTGGACCCAAGTTCACTGGTCCATAATAGACGGCAGTTTACCTAGCAGCTAGGCCATTAGTTGTAGCTTTCTGTTGGCCGAGAAAGTGATGTTTAAATATGGTGCTGGGGTGAGTGCCTTGTAGTTGGTCATTACCATCCAGGCGTGTTTTCTCGTACTGAAAGTGTTTTTATCAACTAGCAGCGAGTGAAGCTTTGCTGATTTATTTATAATTTGCCGAGTAGGGCAGATTGGTTTCCCAAAGCTCTCCTGTGCAGGTATTTAGTAGTGCCTTTTTTAGGTATTGATTATATGGGGACTTTGCATCTTTCTCTAATTCGTCCCACAGAGCCTTGTTCAGTTCCGAGACTACTATGTTTTGTTTCAGGCTGTACCATTGCTTGATGGTTGCGTACATTCTCCCCAGCATTTCATTGTTTACCCCAAATTCTAGTCTAGTCTGTGCCGGGGAAGCTCCCTGATGAGGGTCAGCGTCTTTCCCGTGTGGAGCTCTACTGCCGTATGATAGCATTGGTAGCATTTTGGCTTTTATTACTGCTAGTAGGGGTTTGAATGATGGCCCCTCAAGATTTTTTGATAAAGACCTGAAGGTGAATGTTAAGGCGTTTGTTCTCTGAGTCATGTATGCTTTTTGCTCCAGATGGTTGCGCCTGTTGTCAAAGTAGAACCCTAGATACTTGTAGCTTGGTACTACTCCTAGCTTTTTGCCCTCTAGGTGAAATTGTTGTTTGGATGTCTGACGTCTGCTAATGAGCATTGTTTTGCTTTTTGAAATGTTTATCTCTAGCTTGTTGTTGGCTATAAATTCCAGCATTCCTACAAGCGATCTTTGTAGACCAATCTTGGTTAGGCTCATCAAGACAACATCGTCCACGTATGATAAATGGGTTAATGGTAAGTTACCTAATTTAGGTGAGTGGGATATGATCTTGTTGAGTTTTGGCGCAAGGTCTGTCATAAAAAGATTGAAGAGATGGGGGGCCAGAACACATCCTTGTTTGAGCCCTTTGGAGGTTTTGACTTTTCTTGATAGCCTTGCTCCATCTCCCAGTTTCACTCTCATCCATGTGTTGGAGTATAAAAGCAATATTCCTCTAAGTATTTTGTCAGGAATATTCCATGTGCGCAGTTTTCCCCATAGAATGTGACAGTCCACGCTGTCAAAAGCCACCTTTGGGTCGATAAAGCAGAGATGCAGCTGTTGTTTCCTTCAGATGTATTTGTCAGCTATCAGTGAGAGTGATAAAATATTTGTTATCGTCCCTCACCCTTTTCTGAAACCTGTTTGATTAAGTGGGATCCGTTTTGAGCTGTCGGACCAGGTAATCAGGTCTTCCAGTAGACGTGAGGCATAGTACTTCACATCCACGTCCAAAAGTGCTATCAGCCTGTAGTTCTCAGGAGACGTTCTATCTCCTCCTTTAAAAATCAGAGTAATTACTGAACCTTGCCAGCTTGACGGAATTTGACATTCTCTCTCCACTTCTTCAAACAGATTTTTCAGTCTTCCGCTCCAGAAATCTGGGGCTGATTTGAAGATTATTGGGGGAATGCCATTTGGACCTGGGGCCCCATTACCACGGCCCTTCAGGAGTGTTCTTCTTACCTCTTCGTCGCTGAGGCCTGGATTTCCAGATCCGGGTTCTACCCTGCAGTGTTCTCTCAGTTGTGCCTCTTCTGTGTTGTGCAGTTTAGGCCATCGGCAAGTTGGGGCGCTGTTTGCAGTTTGTAGGACACTCCAGTCGTCGCTCAATTGTTCTTCGCGCACCTTGGGCGACACTTGCATCCTCTCCCTCCATTCTAGGTGGTTCAGTGGTTCAGTGTCTGTGAATCTCTTTGTTAATAGTGTGGCCCAATCAGCTTCTTGTACGCTTGAGGTAATTGAGCTCGCAGGGTGCTTTAGCCCATTTAATATTCCCTAAAATGCACTTGAGTTGGTATTTTTCGCCGTGAATAGTAATTGGGCCCAAAAATTGTCCTCCCTTCTTCTTTTGTGTTCCCCTAGTGTCTTTTTATACTTTTTCATATGATTCCGTCTATGGTAACAGTCTAGGCGTGACGTCACTTTTTTTCCAGCATCCTTACGTTTTTCCTTATTTCTAGCTTAAGTTTAACCAGTTCAATTGAAAGTGACTTGGTGTTTTTTGACTCCCCCGCTTTTTTGTGTATAATGGACATAATTGTTGTTAACTTGTCGGTGAAACTTTCCCAGTCTTTTATCTGGTTGTGTAGACTTGTTTCACTTTCCATTTTAATTCTCTGAACTTTTACTTGAAGGTCTCCAATGTTGTTGTCCATTTCAGTCATTTCAAGTCGGTTGAGAGAGAGCTATCTATAATTATCATACTATTTTGATGTTTAGGAAGCTTTCGATTGAAATAGATATGCTGATATGAGTGGTCACTTTTAGTCGTACATTCAATTAAGAACTGCTTGAGGAAAGGCAGTAACGGAAGTGATACTGCTGTGTAGTCAAGCCTAGATCGGGAGGTCCCTCCAATATGGGTGTACTTTGAAGGGTAGTCTTCTGGTGTTCTACCGTTTAGGAACCTCAGACCCAGGTATTCCAGGGTTTCTACCAGTTGCTGTCCTACTAGGTCGGGCGCTCTGAATTGAGCTGGTATTGGGGTTGTACGTTCCAGAATTCATTGTCTGCTGCTAGCTTGTCATCCTCTTCTGGAGTATGGATTAAATTTGAGTTGAAGTCACCTGTTAAAATGATTTCCCAGAAGGAGTTGCTGTTTCGTATGGCATTAATTATGGTTATTAGCTGGTTTATCTGAGCTTTTTTCTGTTTCGCAGATGGGTGTATGTAAATGTTGGCTAATAGTACAGGTGCCTCTCTGCCAGGAAAAGACAATTTTATTAGTTGGATGTTTGATCCAAAAGGAGCTATTTGCTCAGATCTGATGTTAATGTCAGTTGCGACGTAGACCGATAACCCCCCTTTTGGGCGGCCATACCTGCTGTCTTTTTCTGCTGGTGTGCTTAAGTGTGTATACCTGACAAGCGACAGCTCCTCTAGTGCCCAAGTCTCCTGTAAGGTGATTATATTGCACGATGCCCAATTTTGAAGGGGCCAGCCGTCTTCTAGCAATTTCCTGGCACCGGCTATGTTCCATGAGATGAGGTGAAAGGTGTCTTGGCCGTTGTTTGTTGTCTGTTTGTGTAACAGTCAATTGTCTTTCCCTTTATTCAGCGTATCTGCTAGCCAGCTCCAGTGATCCAAGACGCTTTCAGTATTTTCTCGCTCCCCGGATTTATCCACGTTACTTCTTGCTGTTGGTGGGCTATGCCCCCTTGTATTCCGGAGGACTGAATGAACCTGATCCTTTGTCTCCGGTGTGATCCCCGCTTTTCCCTTCACCACCGATGTCTCCCTAAGTGGGCCTGGGTACCGTGGTTTTGCCGGTCTCGAGAGTCTTATGCCCCATGTGTCAAATTGTTCTTTGAAAGTCATGATTAGCTGAATGATCTCCTCCGTTTGCCATGTCGTGAGTGTTTGCTCTGGGGTCTTGTTGTGTCCTGCCTTGCAGAATTCCACTGAAAGTAAATGGGCTGAGTTTAGATGTTTTAGCCCTGGGATAGTTGCAATCAGTTTGAGTATGTTGCCCCTATTTAATGTGTCGTGCAACCCCTGGGATTCTTACACAGGTGTTAATAGCAGTTGTTGTAGATGATGTCCGTCCTTCCCTCTACTGCTGCTAGAGCTGACTTCTTTGTCTGTTCCCGACAGGGTAGATATTTGTATTCTGCGCTTTTCGCCATCAGGCTTATTACTCCTTTCGGCATCTTGTAGTGTGATTATTAGTAGTGGCCTACTGGCCTGGTTGTTCTCTTTGCCGGTTACGCCGAAGGAGTTACTTTGGGGTGTTAGTTCCTTTCCAAAGTTTGTTGCCCATGTGTGGGTCGCCCCACAGGGCTACTTCTCCCTTGTTGTTTGTGGTTACTCTCGGGGCTCTGTGTGGTAGGACAGTCTTTGTGGCTGAGATAGGAGGTGGGCTCTTGGGGGTGTCTTGGTATCCTTACCTTGTGGGATTTTTCCCGTAAAGTCATTTCGACTTTGTATAATATTCGAAGTTTCCTCTATGTTGTTCCCTGTATGTTCGGACTGGCACCAGTCATTGTTCCCTGGTCCCTCACTTTGTTTCTTGCTTTGTTGTGAATTTACTGTCTCTTTTACAGGTAATGTACTTTTTGTCCCTTCCATCCGCTTCTCCTGTTTGGCGCAAGGATTGAGGCCATGCTGTGTGAGTTTTTTACTTAGCCCCTCTTTTGTTTCTTGTTGCCTTTTCCCGGTTGGTTGTGGACAGTCGTGGTATGCACTTTTTTGATGGTTTCCTATATTGATTTTAAATGAGCTTGATTCCTCTTCACTCTCTATGTCAATACTGGTCTGTAGACTTGATTTTATTTTTTTCTGCACTGCAAGGTCTACGCTCTTCTTGGTTCTTGCTGCTTTTTCCTTTCCATCTTGCACAGGCTCTGATATGCTATCTGCATTAGAGACTCTTTGTTCCTTGGGTATTTGTTCCTCCCTTTCTGATTTTAATGGGGACCACTTTTTTGGGGCCTCAGTTGATGCGTCTGTTGGGCCCTCTGACGATCTGTAGTGTTTAATGTGTAATCTACTTTTCTAGTTGTAGCCAATATAGGGAATACTTTGGGTCCTTGCTCCATGTTCCCTACTGATAGTTTGTTCCTTGCTTTCCTTTCATTTTTTTTGTCTTCTTGTTAGTTTGGTTGGATTGAATGAGACAGGCAAGTTTAGCATGGGGCCTGCCTTTTCCATGTTTGTTGTTTTTTGTTTTTCCTTGTCCGCCTGTTTGGGGAGGCTGGATGTGTTTTACTTTCAGCTTCTTTGGACTTGGAACGTGGCGGACATGATTGTCTGAGCGCTATAATTTGTTCTAAAAGATTTGGAAGGAGGCTCAGTTTGTCTATAATTGGGCCGCAGGCACAGGATCTTTGTTCTAGTGTGTATTTTGATTGTGCTGTTGTTATTAGCTTATTCAGTTTGTCCAGTTTAGTGTCTATCCCTGCTATATGGAGGGCTATAATGTTCATTAGGTCTATTTGAATGTCCATTCTGTCCCATTGCCACTAAGTGCCTTTGAAGAGGACTGGAGTGTTTCTATTAAGGACGTGAGAAGCTCCGGATGAATTGGAACAGCTCTATGTCCATTCTCTTGCTGTGATGTATGACTGGTCCCCGAGTTCTGTTCTTGAAATGACGAGCTATAACTGGTGTTCAGGGTTGATGTCATTACCGTTCCAATTTTATCCCGATTTTTATCCCAATTTTCCCCCCGGATGGTGAGCTCCCCTTCGTTAAGCTTGGGGGGGTTTGTTGGCTACTGCTGTTTTGGTATTGGTTAACTCTTGTGAAGTCTCCTTATCTGATGTTGGTCTCAATGTGGGGCTTAGGAACTTCAACCATGAGTTTTCAGAGTCATTCAGGTTGTTATCTTCAGCTGCACTTGTCCTATGTATCAGGGCTTCAGTTCTCAGTGCCGGTTTAGGCGCAGGTGGCTTTATAAGTGTGCCGGGGTATGTGGGTTATAAAGTGGTACTTGAAGCGTTTTTCGGAGTCGCGTATGATACTGGTGTAGTGGACCATACTCCTTGCTTCTATCCTTCCTTAAACCACTTAATGTCTTTGACGGTAGGAGTCATGGCTGTTGCCTTCAATTCACCATGGCCCTCTGCTGGTGTCTCCAGCTCGTTGGCTGGTGCTGTTATTTCCCCTCTGCCAGCCCCTACCAGGGTAGTTTCTTTCATCTGGTTGTTCTCTTCAGTTTCCTTGAATGGCTGTTTTTTACTACAGACCTGATTTGGGTCTTGTCCATTTGGTCCAACAAGGGAACTGTTAGTCCCAAGGATGTCTTAGCAGTTGAAGTGATGTCTGATCCTTTGGTTTGGGTCGCCCTTTGAGGGGTTAGAGGGGCGGGCAGACCTGGCAGGGCTCATGGAGTCGAAAAGAGTGTTGCCCCAGGATTTTTCAAGAAAAAGAAGTCCTTGTTTACTTCCATTGTGCCTCTCCCTTCCTGGTTCCTGAACAGGGTTGTGATTGGAGAGATTAGTGGGCTCTTTAAGGTTGTAGCTATCCCCTTTTTTGTCTGGGTTATGTTTTGGTTGTAGTTTTGTTTTTTGTCCCCTTGGTTGGCACTAGCAGTTTTCCTCGCCTTTTGGGTCTTTTGAGGCTGCTTTGGGGTCCGCCTAACCTTGCCCGATCTCATCCTCCGTGGGTGACTAACTGGGTTTAAGATTTATTTAGATGTTTCAAGTTCTGAGTTGAGGCTTAGCTGTATTTAGCTGTATTTACTGTTGTACTGTCGTGCAATGGTGCTTCCGCGCTCAGCCAGCTACCGCCTGTTGCAATCCCAGTCCCAAATTAACCCCAGCTGGTCCTGGCTTGTCTTGGCTTGGTCCTGGCTTTTTGTCAACGCCTGTACTGGGAGAGCAAACCAAGAGCTGGGTGTACGTAGCAAGATGTGCAATACTTTTTGCACATTGTGTGGCTTATGGTTGCGTTTGAGCTCTCTCCTGTGGCTCCTGACCGCGCTTCTAGCCTCGTGCCACACTGCACTATAGCACCACTGTATCTTGGTCTTAGCTTTGTCCCAGCTCTCCCACTGTGCCTACACCGCACCAGCCCTCACTCCCGCTGCACTCACCACCACACTCACCACCAGGAGGTTCACGCAGTTCAGCAGTGCGGTGAGACTCTGCGGGGATTCTAAGGGATTCCAAGGGACTCCGGCTCTTGCACCCTGCTCTTGCGGGCCGAAGGAGCGCTGAAGGTGCTGCTTCTGCACAGCTGATGCTGATCCGAGACCGTTACCCCCATAGGTGTCAACCCGGGGTTAGATACAGTTGGGGAAGAGCCCCCACTCCCCCGCTGTGTAATAAACAGCCGGGGGTCCGCCAGTGATCCCTGCGGTCTCGGCGGTCTCGCTCTTCTAGGTCTCGCTCTTGGTCTCGGCGATCTCGGGTGCCAGTGATCTCGACCACCTCATCCACACACTCACAGCTGCTTGCTGCTCACGAAAGGTACGTGTCATGGCCTTCATCAGGATCTTATAAAACAGCTACTGCCAAAGTGATTAAGTGCAAAATTGTCAAACAAAAAAATGAAAGAAACAACGGTGTGTTTATACTGAACCAGATAATTTCATGTTCAGTCAGGTCCACCGATTGAGCTTGTAGTGGAAACAAACAAAGACAGTGCATATAAGGGTGGTGAAGTGAAATCAAGGGAAAAGGCAGAAAGAGAGAAGCAAAAGGAGCTGAGCATCAGTTCTGTCAAAAGGGAGGATATGTTGATGGCAAGCCTGGTACAGGTAAGCATAAAAATACTTTGCAGTAATAAATTACTTGTGTGAACACAGTTCAAAATTGCAGTAGAAATTATACTAGTTTTGGTTTACAGTTAAGGAAGCAGATTGCAACACTTAGCAGGTATAGTACATTCGAATGAATGGGCTTTTTCAATAATTGCAAGTAAGTAACGTTTACGATCGTTTAAGGCGGTCGTCCGGGGGGCTTGTATATCGTCCACCGCCGGAGTGGGGAAGACATTGCTCAAAGACATAGAAGGAGCGGAGGCCCGACTGCGTACGGCCGAACGCGCGCATCAGACAGGAGAGGACATGCTAGCCGCGGTCGTCGAGGCGCGTGAGGGAGTGGCGGTGCGAGTGGAGAAGCTTCGCTGCTTTGACCATAAGGACTACCTCACTCGGGCTCATGTGGAGCGAGATAAGGTGGGATCCCTCCTGGCCTGGTTGGCGACCCCGACGGCCCGAGGTGCCCCCATACTCTCTCTGGTCGAGGCCGGAGGGACTCCGGTCTACTCCCAGACAGAGATAAATAAGCAGTTCTCCAGTTATTATGCAGGGTTGTACGATAGCACCATGCAGGGGGTACCCGACGGCTTGGATGAATTCTTATTGGCGGCTCGGTTACCCAGGTTGGACCCGGAGCATGGAAAAGACCTAGGGGACGCCATATCGTTAGGCGAGATCCGCGCAGCGATCAAGCATATGGCCCGGCGAAAGACCCCAGGGGCGGATGGCCTGCCCGTCGAGTTTTATGCGGCGTACACGGAGTTGCTGGCTCCGCAGTTGCAAGCCCTTTACGTCGAGGCGTGGCGAGTTGGGCGTTTGCCCGCTTCCGCCCGGGAGGCAATTGTGGTACCTTTGTTGAAACCGGAGGGGATGCTAGTGCCCGCACGGCGTACCGCCCGCTCTCCATGCTGACGGTGGACTACAAAATCCTGAGCAAGGTATTGGCTTCGCGCCTGTTGACCCACATGACTGCCCTGATCCATCCAGATCAGGCGGGCTTTATTCCCCGGCATAACACGGCCACCTCAGTGCGACGCTTGCTGCGGGTGATGGAGGTAGACCGGGATGAGTACCCGGAGGCCTTAACGCTATCGGTCGACATAGAAAAGGCCTTTGACAGTGTAGAGTGGCCATATCTGTATCTAGTATTGCAGGCATTTGGACTAGGGGACGGCTTTGTGTGCTGGACCACCTTGCTCTATAGCGATGCCACGGCCCGGGTGAGAACGGGGGCGACTATATCGGCCCCCTATCGAGTGCGGCGGGGGACGAGGCAGGGCTGCTCGCTCTCCCCATTGTTGTTCGCCTAGGCCATAGAACCATTGGCGGCGCATGCCAGACTGGGGCGCTCCTACGCTGGAGTGCAACTGAGGGGGGAAGCCCACTATATATCCCTTTATGCGGATGATCTGCTGATGTTCTTGGCAGACGCAGCTGGCGCGCTGCGCGGAGCAACCGCCTTATTGGAGGCCTTTGGTCGCCTATCAGGGCTCAGGGTCAACTGGGGCAAGACATGCTTGTTCCCGTTGTTGCCTAGCGGACAGGCCCCCCAGTCGCTGGGAGCGATACGATGGGAGGGTAGCTG
Organism: Triturus cristatus; assembly: GCF_964204655.1. Taxonomy (NCBI): domain Eukaryota; kingdom Metazoa; phylum Chordata; class Amphibia; order Caudata; family Salamandridae; genus Triturus; species Triturus cristatus. The sequence goes on from NC_140589.1 coordinate 1,345,615,377, forward strand.
CTTGCGTTATCTGGGGGTTAATATCTACCACTCCCAGCCTAATTTGCTGGAGGGAAATGTCGGCAGGGCCATTCGGGGCTTGCGTGGTAACATAGGTTTTTGGAGTATGCTCCCCCTTTCGTGTGCTGGGAGGGTAGCGTTACTGAAGATGGTGGTGTTACCACACCTCCTATACTTTTTTCGCACCCTGCCCATATGGATACCGGCATAGTGTTTCGAGCGACTTCGAGCGCTATCGACGGGCTTCATCTGGGGCTCGGGACGGCGGCGGGTGGCGTTGACCACATTGCGGCGACCGAGAGCAGAGGGGGGCCTGGCAATCCCGGACTTTGAATGGTACTATCTGGCAGCACAGCTCCAATGGCTCACACAGGCGGTGGCCAGGGAATATAGAGGCCCGGAGGGTCCGCAGGGCAGGCTGATTCCGCGTCATGTACTTGCCTTCATAGTCCTCCAGCAGAGGATGGACCTTGCTCAGCTCACTCTGGAGGAACGCACCCTCAGGTTGTGCTGGAATCGGTGTCAGAAGAGGGCCGCCATAGCCCACCCTTATGCCCCGGAGATCCCCCTGGGCATGTGCACGGCGCTCCCGCACGGGGGCGATTGGTCGGGATTAGCTGTTTGGGAGGAGCTGGGCGTACAAGTAGTGGGCGATTTATTCAGAGAGGGGGTGTTGTTGCCCTTCCAGGACTTGCAGGACTCTTATGGGCTTCCGCGGGGCGACTATCTTCTCCACGCAGCCCTCGTGGCTGGCCTCCAGAGACATTGGAATATGGGGCTTTCAGAGCCACCGGTCGCTACGGGCTGCCAATACGTAGTTATGGCGGCGGGGACGTCCAAGGCCATTACCTGTCTCTACCGCAGACTGTCGACGGCATGTCTGCGGCCCCTAGATGCGCTGAGGGCTAGATGGGAAGCGGACCTCGAGAAGCCCATCCCTGAGTCGACATGGTCCACGTTGGTGCGGCGGGCCTGGAAGGGAACGCGTAATGCCCGGTTCCAGCTGGTTCAGTTTTTTACACTACACAGGGACTATCTGACGCCGGTTAAGATCTTGCAATATTTTGGGGGTACACACTCTCAGTGCCCGCGTTGTGGGGGAGATGGGGCTGACTTTCGCCATATGTTTTGGTCCTGTGCACAGTTGGGTGACTATTGGGAAGAGGTTATGGACTGCCTGAATCAGGTGACGGACCGCACTATCGCCCCGGAAATGGGGGCCTGCCTGTTGCTTTGGTTTCCCCACACCCGCCGAACGAAGATTACTAGTAAGTTCTACGACTTAGGGTAGATCATGGCCAAGAGGGAACTGACCATGCATTGGAAATCACGGGGGGGCCTAGCTTTATGAGGTGGAGGACGGCGTTTGCGCGATGGGCTGGCGCAGAGGGCACACTCCGGTTGCAATTAGCTCTTAGGAGGGATGACGAAAAGGCGCTAACGACGGCCCGGGCATGGGAGGCGCTGGTGGTGGAACTTCAGGGGCTGATGTCTGACGCGGGGGAGAAGGGAGCACATCCGATCGACAGGAGGAAGCGGTGAGCGGGGACTAGGAGGGGAACTGTGGTGAGAAAGGGACGCATGAGACGCAGTTAGGCATGGGGGAAGCTCAGGCTGCCTAGGGAAGGTTTAAGCACCCGTACATGGCAATGGGGGGGGCGCACCAGGAGGAGGGCAGGCAGATGGGGGCACACTGACATGGGTTGTGGGAGGGAGAGGGAGGGGGGGCTCCACGCGGGATGGGCGACTTTCCGGCTGTACAATTGGTGGTATGGTTAAATGTACAACTATCCGGGGAAGGGCGGAGGTCGTTGAGCAATTGTATTGTGCTGTTGGTACGAAAATAATAAAAAAATGTTTAAGAAAAAAAAAAAGTAACGTTTACGATACTTTTTCTAACTCAGTGCTGGATGCCTAGATTCAGCACTGGGACATTTCCTGAAACAGTTGAGAAAATGCGTTTAGGTTATTGTTACGAATTTTAAAGAATATTTCAAGTTTTCAAAACTCCACACTTACACACACAGTCGTTTTTTCAAAAGAAAATTTTCAATGTTATTCTATGGAAGAAAAACAGGTTATTGGTTTGCAGGTAAGTAAACGACTGTGGAAGTTAAGGTTCTGAGGTTAGACTCAGGGGTCCCCCAGGGTCAGTGATGCACTGTTGTTGCACCATCAGCGGCACTAGGTCGGCCGGGTGCAGAGTGTTGAGGCCCAATGTTATCCTATGGAGGATAGGGGGTCTCCGGTTGGTGGCTGCTGGCTAGCAGGCCACATGGCTGTGGGAGCAAAGCTCCTAGGGTTTAGGTCAGGGCAAAGGGGGGAAAAAGTAGGCACCAAAAGTACACCCTCAGCGGCACTGGGGCGGCCGGGTGCAGAGTGCTGTTTCGATATCGGGTGCCCTGTGATTTTCTATGGAGAGCCTCAAATTTGAAGAAAGGCTTCAGGCTCGGGGATGAAGACCTTTTGGGTGTGACCATCACTTCAAGGGGTAAGTTGGGATGTCGTGGGTTGGCTAGGCACCACTGGTTTGTGCACACAAGGCCGTGGAGCGTTGGGTGCAGGGGTGCCTTTTCACATCGGATTTTCTTACCCGATCTGGTCGCGGTAGTGGGGGTCTTCTGGTTTGAGACTGCAGGCGTCATCTGGAGGCTTGAGGCAGGTCAGGGGTCGATGGATCTTGGGTCAGGATTGCCGGCAGGACCTCCATGTGGTGTTGGTTCACTCGAGCTCGGGCCGGGGTCGGCGGGTGCAGAGTGTGCTGGATTCGCGGTTTCTGGCTCGCACCAGAAGCTGCAGTTTTAACATGTCCGGTGTTCTCGGGAGATAGAGTCCTTGAAGTGAAGGCAGGCAGGTCCTCCAGGGTTTGTGATGTTGCTGGCTGCAGGACACGCCGGGATTTTGCAGGAGCAGGTTCGAGGGGAGACAGGCCTGTAGGGCTGGGGCAAAGTCAGTGGACGTCGTCCTCTTGTTAGCTCTGCACGGCTCTTCTGTCCTTCTTCTTATCTTCCTTTCTTGTGGTTTCTAATCTGAAGAAGCACGGCTCAGGGTGCCCCCTAAATACTCAATTTAGGGGCGTTACAGGTAGGTAAAGGGCAGGGACACCCCCTATTCCGCCACTCTCCTGTGGGAGGGGGACAGGAGCCTGTCTCTGGTTGGCTGGGTCCCTTCATCCTCAAGATGGCGGGGACTCAAGGTTGTGCTTCACCTCGTCTCCCCCACCTTAGGGGTGGAGCTGGCAGAGGTGGGCACACCTCGCTTCCTCACTTTTTTTTCCTGCCGGTTCCCCCACCCAAAGTGGGGGGTAGAACCGGTGGGGACCAGTTGCTGAAAGCAGTAAAAAGTCTGGAGAGGCTCACAAAGGCGGCATGCCTTTGAAGCTTCTTCTTCGTGAACCCTGCCCATCCTGGGGAGGAGGCTTGGCACCTCGTCCCAGGATGTGCATTGTTTCAGGCCCCGAGAGCAGCAGGCTCTCAACCCAGGGGTCCAGAAACATGTCTGGTGGTGGCAGCCTACGCCTTCGCCCAGGACATACCATTTGAAATTGTACGCCTTGAAATAAAGAAAACAAATAATTTAGAACCCAGTTCTTAATCTTAAATCATACAAGGATTATTCTGGTCTCTGATTCTCATCAGATATTCTTCAAATTCAAGAAGAAGAGTGCATTTGAGAAAATAAGATCTCAGATTCTGGCTGTCCACATCCATTCTATAGCCTTGAGGAAGACCCGCCATGACACTCATGAAATAAGCTGTCTTCAGGGTCGAAACGTCGGTGTTAACTTGTTGGCTCAGTATTATCGAGTCTCCTGGTTCTGAATATAATGCAATTTTTGGGCATTACCTGAGACATTGATTACAGTTGTACTGACCCCTTCTTTTGTAATCAAATTGTAAATCTCTATTGTGAATATTTGTATATATTTTATTTGCACTTGTATATATTGCATTCACCTCACAACAGTCACTGAGCACTTATATCACTTGTCACGTTTTCATTGTTGACAGCCTGAGAAATTGAGTTAATAAATAATTTGATTGTATTCAATATGTATGAAGTGGTTTTCACATGTGTTCCTGTTGAAAATAACATAATGTTGTGAAGAAATTTGTTTTTACCCCCTACAGAACCACTGTAGTTTTGTTACGCAGCCACTCAGTCAGGTCACTAGTAGTTGGTCAGATTTCAGGGGGCATCTCTAAGATGCCCTCTGTCGTGCATTTTACATTAAATCCCGCACCGGCATCAGTGTGGGTTTAATGTGCTGAGAGGTTTGATACCAAACTTCTCAGTCTTCAGTATAACCATTATGGTGTTGTGGAGTTTGTAATGACAACCTCTCAGCACCATATACTCCTAATGGCAGCACTGCACTTACAGTGCCCAGGAATGGACTTGGGCACTGTAGGGGTACAGGGTTCATGCACCTGTACCCTCACCACTGGCATAGGGCACCCAGCTAGAGGGGTGGCTGATGTATGCCAGGGAAGTGGTTTGTGGGCATGGCACACAGGGATGTGTGCCATGTCGACTCTTCACTTTGTTCTGCACCAAGGCACTCAGTCTGCAAAGGCAGTGTGTGAGTGTCAGGGTACAGGGCCTCTGAGGGTGGCACAATAAGTGCTGCAGCCCTTAGAGGCCTTCTCTGGTCACAGTGCCCTGGGTACCTGTGGTACCATTTACCAGGGGCTGACATGTGGCCAGAGATGCCAATTGGGTTTAGGCTTCAATGCAGTTTTAGGGAAGGAACATAGGCCCTGGGTACCTGTCTGCACTATGAACTGCTTGGCATAATCTGGAGCCTTCAGAATTGGTGCTGAGCACATTGCTTCTTTCATGGAATCAAAAGCCTTTTGGCAACTAACTGTCCAGTTAACCTTTTTGAGCATCTTCTTGGAAGTGAGTTCTGTGAGGGGAGTCACAATGGACCCATATCCCTTCACAAACCTCCTGTAGTACCCAGTCAAGCCAAGGAATGCCCTGACTTGGGTCTGGGTTGTTGGAGCTGCCCAGTCCAGGATGGCCTGGATCTTGGGCTGTAAGGGCTGTACCTGGCCTCCACCAATAAGGTGGCCCATGTACACCACTGTGCTCTGCCCTATCTGGCATTTGGATGTCTTGATAGTTAGGCCTGCAGATTGCAGGGCTTTTAAAACTTTCCCAAGGTGGATCAGGTGATTCTGCCAGGTGGAACTAAAGACAGCAATATCATCAAGATAAACTGCACTAAAGGACTCCAACCCGGCAAGGACTTGATTCACCAACCTCTGGAAGGTGGCAGGGGCATTCTTTAAACCAAAGGGCATAACCGTGAACTGATAGTGCCCATCAGGTGTGGAGAATGCTGTTATCCCTTTTGCTCCTGGGGCCATGCCAATCTGCCAGTACCCTGCAGTTGAGTCAAAGGTACTTAGAAATGCGGCTGCCCCTAATTTATCTATCAAGTCATCTGCTCTTGGGATAGGGTGAGGCGATACCAAAGGGGATGATGGACGGAGCGTTTGAGCAAATCAAACACTCACCCCCAGTCAACTGATCTGGGTTTAATCCATCATCATTCTTTAGCTCCCTCCACCACCCCAGTTCAGACATGGCCATATGCAAATCAGTCTGACCCTGTGCCTCATGCGAACAGTCCAGCCCGAACTGCCAAGTCATGTCTTCTCTGGACCGGAAACAAGCATCCTGGGACCGGTTTCGGGTTCATAACCCTCATCAGCCAGGCTATCTTGAATCCAGTGGCAAAGTGAGCAAGAGACCCACGTCTGGGCATACCCTGCCAACTTAGGGCGAACAAAGCGATACCAAAGGGGATGATGGACGGAGCGTTTGAGCAAATCAAACACTCACCCCCCCCCCGTCAACTGATCTGGGTTTAATCCGTCATCATTCTTTAGCTCACTCCACCACCCCAGTTCAGACATGGCCGTATGTAAATCAGTCTGACCCTGTGCCTCATGGGAACAGTCCAGCCCGAACTGCTAGGCACCGCTGGTTTGGGCACACAAGGCTGTGGGGCGTTGGGTGCAAGGGAGCCTTTTTGCGTCGGATTTTCTTACCCGCTCTGGTCGCGGTAGGGGGGGTCTTCTGGTTTGAGACTGCAGGCGTCATCTGGAGGCTTGAGACAGGTCAGGGATTGCCGGATCTCGGGTCAGGATCGCTGGGGGGACCTCCTCGTGGTGTTGGTTCACTCGAGCTCGGGACGGGGTCGGAGGGTGCAGAGTGTGCTGGATTTGCGGTTTCTGGCTGGCACCAGAAGCTGCAGTTTAAAAACGTCCGTTGTTCTCGGGAGATAGAGTCCTTGAAGTGAAGGCAGGCAAGTCCTCCGGGGTTTGTGAGGTTGCTGGCTGCAGGACATGCTGGGATTTGGTAGGAACAGGTTAGAAGGGAGACAGGACTGTAGGGCTAGGGCCAAGTCAGTGGGCATCATCCTCTTGTTAGCTCTGCACGGCTCTTCGGTCCTTCTTCTTATCTTCTTTTCTTGTGGTTTCTAATCTGAAAAAGCATGGTTCAGGGTGCCTCCTAAATACTAAATTTAGGGGCGTTACAGGTAGGTAAAGGGCAGGGACCAATGGTCCCTTCCCTGGGGTGAGTACACCCTCTATTCCGCCACTTTCCTGTGGGAGGGGGGAAGGAGCCTGTCCCCGGTTGGCTGGGTCCCCCCATCCTCAAGATGGCGGGGACTCAAGGCTGTGCTTCACCTCGCATCCCCCACCTGAGGGGTGGAGCTGGCAGAGGTGGGCAAACCTCCCTTCGTCACTTGTTTTCCTACCGGTTCTCCCACCAAAAGTGGTGGGTAGAACCGGTGGGGACCAGTTGCTGAAAGCAGCAAATGGTCTGGAGAGGCTCACAAAGGCGGCATGCCTTTGAAGCTTTTCCTTTGTGAACCCTGCCCATCCTGGGTGAGGAGGCTTGGCACCTCGTCCCAGGATGTGCATTGTTTCAGGCCCCCGAGAACAGCAGGCTCTTGACCCAGGGGTCCAGAAACATGTCTGGTGGTGAGCAAAAAAACTATGGATTTAGGCCCAGATATCTGTACTGGGGTGAATGTATGACATTGTTCTGCATTATGTCCATCAACTGTTGTTTTTGCATTTGTCACCTCGAGTGGGATGGATATGCCCAGACGTGGGTCCCATGCCCTCCATGCCACTGGAATCAAGCTATCCTGGCTGATGAGGGGTGAAACCCTGAAACCGGTCCTAGGAAGCTTGTTTCCAGTCCAGGGAGGAACTGGGTTGGCAGTTCGGGCTGGTTCGGGCTGGACTGCTCCCATGAGGCACAGGGTCAAGACTGATTTGCATATGGCTGGGTTCAAACTGGAATGGCATGGTGAGCAAAAAAAAGATGGATTTAGGCCCAGATCTCTGTACTGGGGTGAATGTATGAGATTGTTCTGCATTCTGTCCATCAACTGTTGTTTTTGCATTGGTGGTGGCAGCCTACGCAGCCACTCAGTCAGGTCACTAGTAGTTGGTCGGATTTCAGGGGGCATCTCTAAGATGCCCTCTGTTGTGCATTTTACATTAAATCCCACAGTGGCATCAGTGTGGGTTTAATGTGCTGAGAAGTTTGATACCAAACTGCTCAGTCTTCAGTGTAGCCATTATGGTGTTGTGGAGTTCGTAATGACAACCTCCTAGCACCATATACTCTTAATGGCAGCACTGCACTTACAGTGCCCAGGAATGGACTTGGGCACTGTAGGGGTACAGGGCTCATGCACCTGTACTCTCACAACTGGCATAGGGCACCCAGCTAGAGGGGTGACTGATGTATGCCAGGGCAGTGGTTTGTGGGCATGGCACACAGGGATGTGTGTCATGTCGACTCTTCACTTTGTTCTGCACCAAGGCACTCAGTTTGCAAAGGCAGTGTGTGAGTGTCAGGGTACAGGGCCTCTGAGGGTGGCACAATAAGTGCTTCGGCCCTTAGAGGCCTTCTCTGATCACAGTGCCCTGAGTACCTGTGGTACGATTTAACAGGAGCCGACATGTGGCCAGAGATGCCAATTGAGTTTAGGCTTCAATGCAGTTTTAGGGAAGGAACATAGGCCCTGGGTACCTGATTAGCAGGAGCCCAGGGCACACTCAGTCAAGTCAAGTCAAGGAAAGCTTTATTCGACTGTTCATAAGACAATCATAAAAGCACATAAAACAAACAATAAAATTAATTATAAACTTTTTGAAATAAAAACATTATGCACAAATTTTAAAAAAACATGACACACATTGTTAATTAAAAAACACCGTCTGTAATCAATAAAAGCCCAGCAATTACCAATCCTCAAATATCATAGTTTTCCTAAGCCGGAGCGCTTTCTTCAAATACTGAGCTATCCTCCATGCAATATGTTCATTCTCCAGGAACTGGAGTCGGATCAACGCTGGCCGACATTGTCTAAAACCTTGATTTTTTAAGAAGGGCAATATCCAAACTTTCCATGATAACACATAAAATTTGCAGAAAAACATTAAATGAATTGTGGACTGGACAGATTGCGAGTCGCAGGGACATGGTTTCAGAGTTTGTGACCAATCATTAATTTTAGACAATGTCAGTAATCTATGGACAATGCCCAATCTAAATCTAGTTAAAAGCATCCTGTCAAAGCCACTGGGTACAAAGGCCAGATATGGCTCCATCCTTACACAGGTGAGTGTTAACTGGTGTTGCATCACACAACATTTATATGTTTCACCTGCTAATCTTCTAGCTCCCAATAACAGAATACCCTCTGATTTTGAAGCCTTTCAAGAAATCGATAACATGGAACTTGGATTTGTAAAATATTCCAGGTGTCCTAGATTGTTCATGAAGCTATACACATACTTGACCCAAGGGATCTGCAGGGGCCCTTTCAGTCTCAGGGTATCTAACATGATCTCTCTTTTTAACTGGGTCTGATCCTTTGACCATATCCTATGCCAGAGGAGTATTGGTTCAAGTTTAATAAGGTCCGATAAATAAGGAAGACCCAGCTCCTCATGGCAGGCAAAGGAAGGCGTACTATGAGGGACAGACAAAATATAACGCAGAAACACATTTCCCACATGTTGCAAAGGGAGGGTCTTAACAAAACCCCACACCCCTGCCCCGTACATCGTCACTGATGTACATTTTGCCTTATACATTTGCAGGAGCTCCGCTGGCGGCTTCCTACCCAGCTTCTTTGCGAAGGTGGTAAGGGCCCTAGTTGTTCTTGAGAACGCAAGCTTTTTTGTAGATATCGTTTGGGTCCACGTATCGCTTCGATTAAATAGGATGCCAAGATATGTGAAACTTTTAGTTGGGCTATCTTCCTGCCATCCAGAAACATCTCCCTTACCATACCCCTCTGAACCCCTTGACCACAACTTATAACAAAGGTCTTGGAAACATTAATACTTGAACCCAAGTCCTTCAGTAAGTCATTAAAACTGTCTAAAACCCTTTGTAAACCATTTTGTGTGCGCGCCATTAAGACTGCGTCATCCACATATAGTAGGGTGGATATAGACCGACCACCCGCTTGCGTAAAATCTTGACCCGTCTTAAGCAGCTCGTCTCCGAGTCCATTGATATATAAATTAAAAAGGAAAGGGGTCAGGACACAACCTTTCCTGACCTCCCTCGTAACGGGAAAAGCTTAAGTGCACTCCCCGTCCACACCATAGCGGACCCTGGCAGAGGCACCACTGTACAAATGCTGCAGGAAAACTATAATATTGGGATCCACCCCCATAGCTACAAGGACCTTCCACAATTTACCATGCCTCACCGAGTCAAATGCCGCGGTGAGGTCCACAAAGGCCAGGTATAATCTACCCTTCTTCGCTCTCGTGTATTTCCCAATTAAAATTACTAAGTTTAGGCTCTGCTCTATAGGTCCTAACCCTTCCCAGGAACCATATTGTAGGTCTTACATGATCTTGGTATCTTCCGCCCAGTCTTGTAGGCATTCCAGGACAACCCGTCCCACCACTTTAACCATTGAGTCCAACAAGGAAATTGGTCTGTAGCACCCAGGATTATGACGATCCCCCTTCTTAAAAATAGGGATTATTGTAGACTCCACCCAGGTCTTTGGTAATGATGTCCTGGCACTGGCATTAATTACCTGGGTTACTAAAGGACCCCATAGTTGGATGTTGGATTTAAACAAGTCAGCTGGAACTCCATCGGGTCCAGGGGCCTTACCCCCCTGGCTCAGAGAGAGGGCTCTGTTTACTCAGTCAAAGACCAGCAGCAATTCAGCAAAAAGTGGGGGCATACCATGCAAGAAAGAGGGCACTTTCTCACAGTATCTCCCCCGTATTTTTTTAGATTGTATGGTTCCTACTGTCCACATCCTCACTTGACTGAGACTTCGGACCCGTGGGTTCTTTGTGTGTTCATGATTACGAGTGAGGAGTGTACCCACGCTGGTCCTTAAACCTCCTCTTGTGTGTGATATGGTTCCTTGTTCTCCCAGCTCCTCTGAGTCTCCTGGTTCAAGTTCCGTTCTTCCTTGCATTTCGTATTCCGCTTTCTTAGTATATGGTTTGGTCACCCCCTGATGACCAATGTATATTTGTGCTACTTACCTGATTACTTTGAAGTATTATCATGTGAACTATTGATATCTGCAGCTAGGAGATATACAAATGTGTTAGTGATTGTGTTGTGTAATAAACAGACTTCTTTTTATAAACTCTGTGTGGGTCTTTTTAATCTAATCTACGGTATCGATTATCACCCTTATGCATCAAGCCAAAATCCAGTCGGTAAAATACCGATTCCTTATTAGCTCCCGGTATTAAGTAAAAAATACCCAATCCCAATGCATCAACCCAAAAGCAGAAATCGGTATTTAAGGAATCCTTAAATAGCGATTCTTTAAATAGGGATTCCTTAAATACCGATTCCTTAAATAGCTCTTGCATTTAAGGAATCCCAAAGTGAGATTCCTTAAATGCAATGCATCAAAGTTAAAAAATTAGCGATTTCGCTAATAAGGGGAGCAAATTACCATGAAGATGAACTGCATGGTAATTTGCAAAAACTTTGAAAAATGCACTTTTGTGCATTTTTCAAAGTGTCATGTTGCGCACACACATGCCCTTAGAGCATGTGTGTGTGCAACATATGTGCACATATCATTTTCAGGGGTGCAACAGGGTGTCCTTTTGACACCCTGGCACCCTTGAAAGTGCTCCAGCTATTAGCGATTCGGTAATACCGAATCGCTAATACAGAATGGCTTTACATTCATTCCCATGGGCCTCCAAGCCCATAGGAATGAATGGGTAGGTATTCCTTATTACCGATTCGGTATTACCGATTCGGTAATAAGGATTGTTAAGGAATCGCTATTTGAATAGCGATTCCTACATGCATAGCCTTTTGCTATTCCTTATTAGCGATTCCTTATTTTTCGCTAATAAGGAATCGCAAATGCTAATGTTGATGCATATGCCCCTAAATGTTGTAAAACAAGCTGCTTTATTCTCCTTCAATGTAAGCCTGAAGGATGCTTTCTACAGCTACCACTTTGAGAGCTTTCTATGATTATCAAAGGCCACCAAAATCACAATAAAGGCTGCCTGGTTTAGTGCAAGGTGCATCACACCTGTGAGTGTACACCATATACTAAGTCAGCTTCCTACTCCCCTGCATCGTAGGGCCTCAACATGCATAAAGCGTCTTGGTGGTAAGGGTATTCACCAGCTGAGGGATCCTGTGTGGCCCGCTTCGTCGATTGTGCTGCAACTCTCTCGTGCAGTATGCCGACTGCATGGTCATTGCGTGCGGTGTCCAATTCACAGGTTGCGACTCTTGGAGGTGAGGGCGTACCCGTAGTAGTGCCTCATTCTACCTCGTGCGGCACTGCTTAACTCGCGCCTGTATGTGTGACCGGAATGGTCTGGTGCAAGCTGTATCAATACACACCAGATGTTGTAACTCATTTCCGGGGAGTTACGGAATTAGCATCTCTTCGTTGTGTTGTGACCTCAATCGTCTAGTTCAACCCGTATCAATTTGCACCAGACATTGTGCCTCATTTCCAATAAGGTACGGAAATTGCAACTCTTTGTTGTGTGTGACCGGAATTGCCTGGTGCGACCTGTATCAACGCGCAACAGATGTTGTGCCTTATTTCCAGGGAGGTACGGAATCTGCAACTCTTCGTTGTGTGTGGCCGGAATTGTCTGGTGCGACTCAGATCAACGCGCACCAGACATTGTACCTCATTTCCAGGGAGGCACTGAGTTTGCGACTCTTCATTGTGTGTGACCTGAACTGTCTGGTGCGACTCGTATCAACGTGCACCACACGATGTGCCTCATTTCCAGGGAAGGTGCGGAGGAGCGGATTTGTGTTCTGGGGTGCCCGGACTGCCAGGGTGCTACTTTGATCAACATGTGTTTGATGGGGTGACTCTTTCTTCCAAGAGGCTCCCCTGCTTCACCCCCCATTCATCGATTGTTCCTTTTTTGCCCTCAGTGCGGGGGATCAACTGCCCACACCTCACCTGGCCCCGACTGCTTCGTGTTGAGTATTGCCCGGATCGGGCTGGAGTGGTGAGAGTAATTGACTGGGTTAAGGAATCCTTCCGAGAGTAATCGGAAGCGGTTCAAGAGACTGTGTGACCCCATATGCTTCGCAGAAGTGGGCTCGTGCCGGAAGGCACATTGTGGAATCCTTTGAACGACTATCGCCCTCAGCTTCTTTTACTCTGCATAATGTGGGCGAATTTCCCTAGTAGTGGCATAACCCCATTTGTCAACTGTTGCCTAATTAGCCTTGTTACCAACCCCCACCTTCTTCCCTGGGACCCTGACTACGTGTGACTCTGGCCGTGATCGGCCAGGAATCGGGGGGGGGGGGGAGTTTTGTTTTTACTGGGTCTATTCACCATTCCAACAGAAATTCTAGGTTGTATGTCACAGTGCTGGTGGTAAGGGGCATTATATAGGACTTTGTCCAGTTTATACTCAGTCCGAACAATCACTCAAAGCGAATATACTCCCGGCTGACCTGTGCCAGGTGGGCTTCTGGGTCTCGGATAGAGAGGACCATATCGTCCGCATACATCGAGATCACCAGTGGGCAAAGGGTGAAAAGTAGAATGGCTGCGGCATGTCTTTGGTGTATGACGCATGCCAGAGGTTCCAGAACAAATATAAATAAGATCGGCGACAGTGGGCATCCCTGTCTCATGCCTCTGTTTATTTGTATGGCATCAAATGTAACCCCATTTACCCTCGCCCGGGCCGTGGGGTGCGTATAGAGTAGGCAGACCCAACTCATCAAAGTTGGAGGGACGCCCATGCTCTGCAAGATAGTGAACATATAGGTCCACTCAATAGAATCAAATGCTTTTGTGGCATCTAGCAAGATTGCTGTGGCCTTCAAAGATGGGTCTAGCTGATGGAATAAAGAAAAGATAGTGCAAATGTTTTGCACTGTTGAGCGGGTGGGTATAAACTTGGATTGGTCTTGTAAAATCATATTATTGAGCAATGGTTGAAGTCTTGTGGCCAATATCTTAGGAAGAATTTTCGTGTCAATATTAATAAGTGACAGTGGCCGATTGGAGGTACATTGGTTTGGAGGTTTGTCAGGTTTCAGGATTATTATCAGGAGTGCGTCATTGAGTGACAGAGGAAGTGTTTGCTTAGTGTATGCTTCCTCAAACATCTTGTGTAGGTGCGGGGCTAGGAGTTCCACAGACTCTTTATAGAATTTGCCAGGGAGGCCATCCAGACCAGGGGCTTCATTGTTCGGAAATGACTTTATAATATCCTTAATTTCGTCTACTGTGATAGGTTGGGTGAGATGTTCTCTTTGGCCTGAGAAAGCTATGCTAATGTGATATCGTATAGATATTCAGAGAATTCAGGTGCTGATGTGCTCTCCCAGAAACTTTTTTTTTTTTCTTTTTTTTTTTCTTTTGTTAAATTTTCCAAATCATATTCAAACAAAAATAAAATCACCTCATATTAACTAATATCATCCTGACATATATAAACATATATCTCAGCAGAGGTCTAGTTGCAGTTTTTGCAATTTTCAATGGACTGGATGGGGAACAAAATATAACAATAAAAAACGATAATACCCCTATCAGCCCCAAACAAAATTATACATAAACCAAAAATAAATAGTTCACGTCCCTGACAGCGTGCAATCCTAGTTTGTGTCACTAGGCTTCAGTGTTTGAATATGAACTCTGCATGGACCCATTGTTCGCAGTATCCGGCCCTAGCTCTGAGCCTCAGCCGATTCAGTATCGTTTAGAAGGTAGACACGCAGTGGTTCTCAAATGTCTCTGGGCCGTGCATTCGGGGAAAGTTCCTCCGCATATATCGATAAATTATCTCTGCAATATGCCAGATCCTTCATCCAAAGATCAATCTTCGGCCAACGTCTGCCACCCCATGTAATCGCCACTCTCCTCTTTGCCAACAACAAAGCCAGGCGCACAAACAGGCCTTTAACACCCTTGACATGCGGCACACAACACAGCAAACAAATAAGTGGAGTGCATTGTATCTCCATTGCGACCATCTCTCTTAAGCGACTCACAACCTCTTCCCAAAATGCCCACACCCTCGAACACCCCCAGGCCAAGTGCATAAAATTAGCACCCTCCTGGCCACACCTCTTACAATGGTCCGATGCTCGCAAACCATATCTATGCAACCTTTCCAGTGTGTAATAAACTTGATGTATGTATTTAAAATGTACAATTCTCAAATTGCCATTCATGCTTATCGTTCCAGTCAAGCCACAAACATATTTCCAATCATCTTCTGATATTGGTGAGGGCAAACATTCAGACCAGCGTTCACGACTCTGATCTGGAGCGACCACTCTCTCGAGTCTTATCAACTTATATAATTTCGATATTATCTTCTTATTGCTGGGGGTGGTGAGGGCAAACTGCAAGGATAGCAGTGCGGGGGGCTCTGTTGCAGGGATTCTGCTGATACACAGAACTATGCGAAGAACCCCAGGACCTCAGTGAATTGTGGTGTACCAGAAACTCACCTCAGAACCCAGAACCCAGTATCCGGCTAGCATAAGTGTCCCATTAGTTATCCGAGATTTAGCTCGGCGGTCCCAATGTGTAGACAACCCAGAACAAGCGACTCAGTACATACTCAGGAATGGTGGGGAATCGGAAATACCTGTTCGTATATTATTCTCACATCAGTCCACAACAATAATCAACAGAGACACGTTGTAAATAAAAGGGGTTTATTTTTATAGACCACGTGTCCTAAGATGCAGTACTTTGGCTAATACAAGCAGACAAATGATTAATATCAAAACCAGCAACATAGTTACAATACCATAGAATATAAAAGGGGTGATCATATTATAATGTCAGTGGATACTACCACCTTCCCTTTACTAAGAAGCTAATATTATTATTATGCTAATAGAAGGTCTCTTAGGCTTGAATAGGGGACCCCATACCTCAAAGATCAGCTTAGTGAAATCACATCACAGGAGCATCAGGAGACTTCTCGCAGGAAGGCTCGTCTTCGGTCTGAATAATAAACATGATGTCTGTGATACTAAAAGCACTAATTTTCAGGCATTTGCAGCTGCGCGTGTGTTATGGCTAAATAGTGGGCCGATCAACCTAGAGCGAAAAACATGCATTGTGTAATAACCCAGACTGTTTGTCACACCATGTACAGACCAAGGTCGCTGCGCAGAGCTTGGGATAGTAACAACAGATCGCGCTTGTGTGAAGCAAGTCTCGAGTCAACAGTTTGTTTTAAGAAATAACATGTAAACGCAGTGCCGTGTGCAAAAGCAAAAAGATGGCTTTCTAACATCTAACGTGGTTATGCTAACTTAACAATGCCTGTACGTATTCAGAGAGAACTCACTACACGCCCCCTTGATCGAAGCACTATTTAGTAGGCAAGAAAAGACAGAACGCAGAGTTCAGTTTCGTCAGAGCAGAACAAGGCGTAACCAATTCAAAGGTTCAGAATGAGTTAAAGTCTGAAACGAAAAAAATCGAAAAGCAACAGGGGAAACTGTGGTGTCCGGAAAAAAAATATAATCAATTAAAAAAACTCAAAACAACCATCATGGAGAAAGCAAAAAAAGTAAATGCCGCGGCAGGGTGCTGTCCAGGAGCGACAGGCGCCAAGTACGATAGTTCAGTCAATCCATGAATGTATAGGCAGCATATGTGGCAACCGCTTCCAACAAAAAATCATTTGCAGGGCCAGCGAAAGTCTCAGCCATCCAATCCATCAACGAGAAGGAACACACGTGTTCTTCAATCAGCGGAGCTTCCAGCACGATCAGAGGGCACCCGGAATGTACTTCCAAATAGCTCATAGCCAAGAAGTTGCAGGCAGCTGTAGAGATGTCCCAATTACCCAGGATCCCATGTGCTGCTCCACACGCCATTATCCGGACACCAGAACAGGTCAACTCGTGAGACACTAAGGGCCTCATAAGTCGATCGAAATCCGGCACCGGAGACACCAGGCTGGTCAAGCACAAATCCAAAGGCCATTCAAAGGGGCAATCCAGGCAGTGTAGCACAGGCTGTACGCATGTGAAGTAGCAATACCGGAAGGACAATCCATACGCCAGGCTTAAAGTCGCCAACGGCAGAGTTCCATAAAAGTCAAGCATCCTATCCCGAAGAAGCTGCAGGCGGGACAGGTGCACGAGTGGCACAGATGGAGCAGCCATTTCGTAGAATGAAAAGGAAAAGCAGCACACCTGCCGCTAGCGCCAGAAGTAGCGGAACACCTCCAAAGATGCTCGAGAACAGGGAATGAAAAAAGCCCGGAACCACACCAAAAATAGTTTGGAAAGAGGTCACGAGACCCGAGCCCACAAGTTTAAAAAAATGAGCCAGGCCGGTCGTGGACGAGGCATTGAAAATAGTTTGGATCAAAGAGCCGAAATGTAGGGGGAGGTCAGTATTCAGAAGCGCCTGTACCTCTGTGCGCGTATTAGCAACGTGAAGGTCGAATGTTTCACGAGAGGAAGTCAAAGACACCTCTTTTTGGGACAATAAGGCTCTTATTCTGCTCAACTGGTTGAACTCTGCTTTCAAGGTTGGAATCGAAGGCCAGATAGAAACATCCAGCCGCCCATGCGGGGGTGGAAAGAGAACATTATTGCAGCAGACAACTTTCTGCGAGACAGTTACTATGTATGGGATTCCCACTAACATCCCACAGCAAGCTTCAGTATTCAAAATTAAATAACTACCGTTAGCAAGCAGTTTGAAAGAAGGGGTAATCATAGGCACTGGAATACCTCGCAGAACGCAGGCCAAATTCGGGGCTTGTACATTGCACGCGCCGTGTAATTGAATGTGCCTACAAACCAAGGAATGGTCTGGTGACGTGGTGCATTCCTCGCCTTTCAAATAAACCTCAGTTCCGTCCCTAGTACATCTATACGTAAAGGGGAGGGACCAAACCTCGTGTATGAAAGCGGTGCCTAGCGGTTCATATCTACCTAAAGCATAATGTTTCATACAAGACGTAAACTTAAAAAGCGCAAAAGGGAGAGTTATCAATCCGTGTGCTAGCCACGTAGCCGAATTGATCTCCGCTACTGAGAAGGGCAATGGCTCTAATTTTTCAATATGTAACAATGAATATGTAGCATCCTTCATGGACATAAAGCGCTGCTTGTCAGTAAGGTTAAAGGGAAGGAATAACGATGTAGTGTTCAAATAGTCCCAAGGGACCCTCCCTGCCTTTAACGTCTGCAATGTCCACGCAAACTGCATAACAGAACGCAACTGGTTTTGACCATGATATAACACAGACATATCATCATGCACAATATCAACAACTGACGAAACAATATTATCTAATGTATAAATCCTAGAAGAGAGAGTGCTAATGCTATTATCTATAACGGCTAAAACCTTCTCCATGTTTGCTTGGTCAATAGCTCTCAATCTGGAAGCCGCCTCAATCTGTGACAACTTCCAGACTTCGTTGTAAATAGCATACGCCCACCTTTTGGTTCTGCCGCTCACAGGACCCTTAACAAAATCATTCAAATCTATTCTGTCATGTAATTGTGATAAGTGATCCTTGACAGACGCCAAAGTGGAATGTCGCAGCCAAGATTGACATAACTTGCCCACAGAGTATGTAGTGACAGTATGTGACGACTCAAACCGAGGGTCTACACGTTCTTGAGTATATCCCGGTGTCAGTCCCAGAAAACGTCGTTGACAGATATCTGAACTGCTTTGCCAAATTAACCAACCCTCACTATCAACTTTCGAAATATTGAAAGATGTATTTGAAACTAAGGATTGCAAAGCAGCGCGGGACAGATCTGTGTGGTTATCCCAATTGGGATAAGCGCCCAGATCTGGCACAGAAGGTGACTTTAATTGTTTAGAAGTAGCCAATCCGAAACAGGTGGTTTGGAAGATGGATGAATTTAAAAATAAAATATGATTTGGTATAAGACAGGCACGATGTAAAGCCTCTGTACCCTGTACCTGCCACGGCTTGGAACCCCAAACCGACTTTAGATCAATAGTAGCCTTCCATACATCATAACCTTTGATTGACAACTCGTCCATGAAGGACTTAGAATAAAGTAGCTTCGTGTGTGTCAGTCTAACTTTTGCGGCAGACTCAGGCAGCACCTTAAAATAAAACGCTGCCGGGTTGGAAACACTGAAATTGGTAAAATATGAATACTTGTTAACCAGTGTTTGCGAACTTCCGAATTCGGGAGTAGGACAGTGTTCCCATTGGGTAAAATTTACAAAATTTCTAAACGTATTTGCTTTATGCAGGAAATGATTGCCATAATGTTGAAAACAATACTGTTCCGCATAATTAGCCGCATTTTCGTATAAATCTTCAGCATCAAAAGCGGCATAATATTTCAAATCAGAAAACAGTGATTCAATGGCGTGTACATCCCAATCATCAGAACGTATGTTCTGCCTAACCACATCACCCATAGAAACACGAAATACATTAGGTACATTAATGACCTCTGTAGGCCCATGAATTTGGAATTTAACAGCATCCCATGCGATTCCATCCAAGACGGGCCAGGCAGTAATATTCACAAAAGTCTGGTCCCTCTTCATGATGTGGGACGAGGAGTGGGGGGCCAAAGTTCCATTGATAAGTCTAATTGTCGATCTCTCACTCAGATAGTGGCCATCCACAAGACGGAAAAAAACTATTACAAATCCAATGGACATAAACAAAAAAATACTGAAAAGCAACAGCCAAATGTATGTCCAAGGGGCAATCAAAAAATGTCTCTTAAACCAGCTGAAAAAAACTGCAATGTTCGATGGGGGGCTTGAGGGCAATGAGTTAGTGTCAAAGGAGAAACGGGACTGTCCAAGCGCCGTAGATTGTAAAACAGGTGAGGGACCACGTGTAGGATAAGCATACTCAGTCTCTTCGGGCAAACCACCAGCCGATGGTATCAACAAGGGATCAGTAACCGATTGCATCTCGATGGCAACATCAGGCAAGGTGTTAGAAGCAAGAGTCAACATTGAATTTCTTTGCAGCGTCTGGCATGATACTGCTGGAGTCACACTATGAAGTATCGGCCACTCGCTGAAGTTTGACATTGTCAATAGAGATGTACCTGTTTTCTTTGCGACCAGGAAGTGGAGGTAAAACGACTGTTCTTGTACCCTGCACTCCAAGCACTGGAACTGGTGCACGATAAGAGGGGCCGAACTCCTTCTTGTTCTCCACCTTCTCACGGACCAGATCACCAACTCGGGGTAGCCAGCCGACTACCGGAATCTGAACTTCAGCTTCAGATGTGGAGGGCATGTGTTCCTTCGATAGAGTGTCTCTGGCTTCTTGCAGAGTCTGTAAAACAGCACAGTGATCATCTACGTCAAAGGGTGCGGTCGACGCCGCCATGTCTAGACCATCAAGGTCTGGTACAAACATTCTTATTCCGAAGAGCATCATGTACGGGGTCCGCCCACCCAGAGACCTTCTAGGGAGATTATTAAGTGCACGTTGGACGTTATACAAATGGGCTAGCCAGTTTCGGCCTGTGCCTAAAACACGGGCTGTCAATGATTGCTTTAAGTCACGGTTCATTCGCTCCACCACACTATTACCCTCAGGTCGGTAGGGGGACGAAAATTTGACTAGGACCCCCAAATTTCTCATAGCCTCCTTGTAAGCCTTAGAGGCAAACGCAGGGCCCTGATCAGAATGGAAGGTACCACACGCAAAAGTTCCCACAAAGACACGCAAATCTCTGATGACAGTCCGCGAGTCAGCACTCCTTTGTGGCCATACCCACAGAAAACGTGTGCACGAATCCACTGCAACCAAGATGTACTTGTACGCAGTATCAGAAGAAAAAGGACCGCAGTGATCCAAATAAACACAACCAAATGGTTTATTGGATATGTACAATTGTGTTTGTGATGGGCGCGCAACAGTAGAAGGTTTAATCTGTTGGCAAATGTCACAATCGAGAACATAAGCGCGCGCTTGTTTATATAAACCGAACCACCAGTAACGTTGTTGTAGCAGAGATATAGTGGCTGACACTCCGGCGTGGGCTGACGCCAACCCCTCATGAGCAGCCAGAATCAGTGCGGGTCTGCAGTCCGCGTTGGGAATAATTCTATCACCAACGTCGTTAATCCTCACTAATGGGACATTATCAGGACTTAAATGGTAAATGTAACGAGAAGGAAAACCCTTCGGGTAATCGCCTCCCTTTTCTGTAGCAGCAATAGCTGCCAAGATGTCATCATCAATCTTACTCTTTGATCTGGTTACTGCTGCCACTAAGTATGTAGCCACTGCTGTTTTTGCTGCCTCGTCAGCCAAGCCGTTGCCGACAGCATGGACACCAAGTCGTTGGTGACCAAGAGTGTGAATTACATTCACGAGTGGGAGACGTTCTTTAAAGTCTGCCACTCGAACCCAAAGCGTTTTATGCTTAATTGTGCCACCTTTCGTGTCTCGATAATCATTCTGAGACCAGAAGTGTAAATTGTCATTATAGGACTGGACACAGTAGAAAGAATCACTCACAATTAGAGTAGTGACTCGGGGATCGGCAAACTCCAGTGCAAGCACTAGAGCCCGAAGCTCCGCCAATTGCGCGGTACAATCGCCCAATGTCTGCGTATGCACTGCATCAGATTGGAATTCACCATTTACGAAAGTACCTACGACAATTGCGCAAGCCGCTGAGTAGGCGTGCTTTGATCCAATTGCGGGCTGCGCAGACCCGTCAGTGTATATGACACAATGGTATTCTTCGAGCGGGCGCAAAGACAGAGGAGCCGGATGAACGAATTCATATTGCAAGAACTCTTGAGTCTGTAATGAGGCATCAAAGATGTAGGTGACGTCTGGCGACGTCAGTGTTGTGGCCCATTGTATCCACCGAGGATGCAAAGCTTTAGAATTTGGTACACTTGCCTTTGTCACCGCTTCTAAGGCGGGATAGGGTGTTACAACCAGAATCTGTTTCCCATGTGACAGTGCGCGTTCTTTAAGGATCGCCATCTGTACAGCAGTCAGAACTTTTTCGACCGCGGAAAAACGTAATTCAGCAGAGGTGTACAAGTGGGATTTGTACGCAATGGGGACTGTATCGCCCTCATTAAACGTCAAATACGTGAAACCCACGGCGCCTGGCACTATTCTTATTACCAGGTTGGTGCGGTTATCACGTGTCAGCAAATATTGTGAAGCAAGAAGGTCAGCCTGTAAAGACTGTAAAATTTTAGAATGTTCCAGCTGCCAGCTAGACTTCGAAAATGTGGGTTGTACCAAGGCGTAAAGCGGCTTGATACGCTGGGCATAATCAGGAATGTACGTACGGCCGAAATTCAGAAAGCCCAGTAGAGATTGTAATTTCTTTAGTGTCGTTGGCGCACTCAAGCATGCGCACTTCTCCAGAAAGTGGGGAGCTAACCCCTTTCCTTCATTATTGAGCTCGTAGCCCAAAAACAACACTGTATATTCCGCGATGTGAGACTTCGCAAAATTGAATTTGTAGCCATAGTCAGCAAAACTCACTACAATATTGTCGACTCGAGACAGATGCGGCAACAGCTCGTCATCCGTGAGGTAGATATCGTCAACATAGGAGTATGCCTCGGGGTCTATTCTTTCTAAGAGGGAAACCACGCGAGCGGAAAAGACGCCAGGGCTATTTTTGTAGCCCATGGCTAATCTCGTAAACTGTTTTTGTTTACCGCCCGAAGTAAACGCTGTCCACTGGCTACTCAGTGTGGACAGGTTATGGCTAAAAAAGCCATTGGAAATGTCAAGTGTCGTTTTAAATCGTTTACGCACGAGACTGTCGACTAGAGCCGAGCTATGTGTATTTTGTACCGCGCAGGTCCGGCAATGGGAGTTTAGGTGCCGGTAATCCAAAACTAAACGGTACGAGCCGTCAGGCTTCGTCACAGTGAATAAAGGGTTATTCATAGGGGACACACATGTTTCAATTACACCCTGATATTCCAATTGTTCAAGGATCGCCGCGACGTGAGGTCTAGCCTCACGACGCATGGGATATTGGGGCTGAGGCTGGGGCATAGACCGCAATGGAATCTCATGGCAGGGGGACAACCGGTCCCAACCCACCTGAGTACGATATACCGCTGGCGCAAGCGCCAGCGCCCACTCACCAGCGTACATTTCAGCTTGGTCCTTAGGCACCGTGTGCGCAAAGGACGGGAGGATTTTCTCCTCCCCTCTAGGAGCTTCCAAAATGAAGGCCGGGGGCCAATCTGCCTCCGCTAGGAGGATATCATAGGTGGTGGTCAGATTATCCCAAAAAATCCCTTTTATAGTACGTTGTATGTCACCCTCTATTAATAAGACTATTTCATAAAGTCTATCAGGGGGAGCCACTCTGGTGTCAGCTGTTTCAACAGTAACCAATACATCAGTTGCTGTCGCCGCCAGAAATGGACGCAGAGCTTGACGGACTATGGTAATTTCCGCCGCGCTGTCTAGTAGCGTCAGCGCCCATGTCCGGTTCTGAAGCTGTGTCCGCACTATCTGAGGCATATGTTGCCGTCAGAGCCGCCACTTTCTTCTTCTGAAACGGGGGTCTTTGTCGAGCAAACTCGTCCTGCTTGCCTTTACCCTCAGTCTGTCGGGGTTGGTCACGCTGTTGTGGAGCACCCCGACCTTTGCCACCGCCTCCGCCACCAGACTGTGTAGCCGATGTTTCCTGTGAAGAACGAGGAGAACGCGGTTCAGAAACCTGAAATCTATCAGGAGACTTAATAGTAGCACGATCTCGCAGATCATAAGTGCGTTCACTACTTGACTGTACGGGAGAGGCAGGCCGAGAGCCCTGTTTCTGCTGCTGCTTGCCCTGTTGTTTAAACGGCCACTTTTGTTTTGGAAAAAAGGGTCGTTCATCCTTACCAGAAGTTCCTGCCTTACCCTGCTGCTTAGAATCGGGATTCTTGATCACAGGCTTAACTCCTAAAGAGCTACGACCCAAATCACGATATGCTTCTGCGATTATTTTAGCAAATTCCTGCGGCTTGTCCTCTTCAGCAACCTTCTTCAGTTCATTACGAACCTGAAAGTGCAACGCATCACCCTTAAGGTTTCCCATTATCATGGTAGCCACCAGGCCAAAATCTCCGAGGAGCCGCATCCCCAATTCTATCGCAGACTCCGCTCCATGGTCCTCTTGAACCTGTTTAATGATGGAGGGCAGCTGTAACATAGACGGAGTGCCGAAGCACTGCGCGTACGTCGCAGCAAAAATCTTACCCCAGGATACACAGTCATCTATATGGGGAACTAAGTCTTTAGGCAAACTAATGGTGAGGATCCTGTGTTTCTCCACAGGAGTTGTATGCGGATACACCGCCTCTATTTGGTCAAATTTTTCAGCAAGCCAAAAAGGATAATCATCCCTTGTGAGGGGGCGCTTGCCCACAACAGAATTGACCATAACAGGACTAATGACCACCGCGTGGCGATCACTAGGTTGTCCCGCACTAACAGGCGCCCCCGCCTGTACAGTGCGCGACACATACTGCACTAACGCCCTATATACTGTTATAAGGGCAGTGTGTAGTACACGCAATTCATCCACCGTCACCGTGAGGTAACGGGGATGAGGCGTAAATCCGGCTAGTACCGGCCAAGTGGCCCCCGCAATTGATAAAGGGCCCATTCTCGGCGGTATAACCACATGGGGGAGGGCGCCATTAAACCAAATCTGATGTTGCCAAGCAGATATTGGTATCTCCTGTGTCCTATAAGGCGCATAGGCGGCAGGCACGGCAGTGGCAGTGTAAGAATGAAATGTATTATCATTACCACTGACTGCCGGAATCGTCACCCAAGAGTAGAACAACTCAAAGGGGTGAGCCGCATCGGCTCCCACCACAAAGATGACGTCCATGCCCGCGTCCGGCACCCCATACTGCGTCAAGTGACGTTTCAGGGCCGCACGGCTATGCGCCGCAATATTAATTGCCATAAGGACAAGCTACACTTCAAGTATTCAGTAGCACAAGGGTTCAATAACCTTTTTAATAATCAAGCTTGAAGGAACCTATATCAATAGAACTAGGTAGGTTCGAAATCCGTCAGACTTGTTATCCGGAAACAAGAATGAGGGTGCTGTGGACTAAATGTAAGCACTACTAAGGCGTTTCAACTCATAGACCAAACGTTAGGTGCGCCATGTTGCAGGGATTCTGCTGATACACAGAACTATGCGAAGAACCCCAGGACCTCAGTGAATTGTGGTGTACCAGAAACTCACCTCAGAACCCAGAACCCAGTATCCGGCTAGCATAAGTGTCCCATTAGTTATCCGAGATTTAGCTCGGCGGTCCCAATGTGTAGACAACCCAGAACAAGCGACTCAGTACATACTCAGGAATGGTGGGGAATCGGAAATACCTGTTCGTATATTATTCTCACATCAGTCCACAACAATAATCAACAGAGACACGTTGTAAATAAAAGGGGTTTATTTTTATAGACCACGTGTCCTAAGATGCAGTACTTTGGCTAATACAAGCAGACAAATGATTAATATCAAAACCAGCAACATAGTTACAATACCATAGAATATAAAAGGGGTGATCATATTATAATGTCAGTGGATACTACCACCTTCCCTTTACTAAGAAGCTAATATTATTATTATGCTAATAGAAGGTCTCTTAGGCTTGAATAGGGGACCCCATACCTCAAAGATCAGCTTAGTGAAATCACATCACAGGAGCATCAGGAGACTTCTCGCAGGAAGGCTCGTCTTCGGTCTGAATAATAAACATGATGTCTGTGATACTAAAAGCACTAATTTTCAGGCATTTGCAGCTGCGCGTGTGTTATGGCTAAATAGTGGGCCGATCAACCTAGAGCGAAAAACATGCATTGTGTAATAACCCAGACTGTTTGTCACACCATGTACAGACCAAGGTCGCTGCGCAGAGCTTGGGATAGTAACAACAGATCGCGCTTGTGTGAAGCAAGTCTCGAGTCAACAGTTTGTTTTAAGAAATAACATGTAAACGCAGTGCCGTGTGCAAAAGCAAAAAGATGGCTTTCTAACATCTAACGTGGTTATGCTAACTTAACAATGCCTGTACGTATTCAGAGAGAACTCACTACAGCTCCTGGGGGTAGCTGGTGTAGTGCAATCTGCCCGCATGTCTCAGGCGATGCACCGCGAACCGAAAGAGGAATGACTGGTTACTGACATACTGCAAATCCTCTTGTGTGAGAAAGAGGCCGCTCGGATACACATCCGATAGGTGCCTGAGACCCGCCTCATGCAGCAGTCGAAGAGACGGCTTCTCATGTGTCACAGACAGAGCTGCGTGGTGCTCCAAATACAATGATGGGGCATATAGCGGCAATTTCCTCGCCATTTGGCCTATCCGCCACCAGGCATTTATGGTAGTGTCCACCGTGTTAATTTCCCTTTTTGGGGTGCCTCGACTCCTGTGAGTGACTACACTATGCAGTGGATCAGGCGCAACGTCTCCCTCCTCCACTGCAACATGTGGAGTGAAGGCATGTGGTCTGTACCAGTAGTATATGTATTGGGCCTGTGCGCTTAAATAATACACAAAAAAAAAAATCTGGAGCATCGAACCCACCTTGCGTATAACCCTTCGTAAGCGTCTCCCACTGTACTCTTGCATGTTTGCCACCCCAGGCCAGTCTAATCAAAAGACTCCTCAGATTTTTAAAAAACCTCATCGTTAGAACTATGGGGATGTTGACAAAAAGATAAAGAAACTGCGGGAGTACCACCATCTTTACTAGCGCAATACGATCCGCCAGAGATAATGGCAACCCAATCCAGCCATCAATCTGTTTTACCAGGTGCACGCAGGCTTTTCCATAGTTTTCCCTAATTACTACCTCTGGGTCACGGTGTACCCAGATTCTTAAATATTTCACAGGATCCTTGGTCCATACTAGTGGGAATTCCAGGTCGGGGCATATGGTCGACACAGTCAAAGGTATTACGAACGATTTATCCCAGTTAACATATAACCCCGATAGACGACTAAACCTAACATACTCTCGGAGCAATTGTGCCAAGTACTTGGATGGTTCCCGAACAAACAGAACCATGTCATCCGCGTACATGGAAATAGATACTGGCCGATAATTAAAGTTAAGTGTAGTCTCTCTGTGTCGTTGCCGAATAACACACGCCAGCAGTTCCAACAGTAGTGCAAAGAGGAGAGGAGAGAGCGGGCAGCCCTGGCGCGTGCCCCTCTCTATTTGGAACGACTCCGAAGTATAACCACCCACACGCACCCTTGCACTCGGCTCTGTATATAACACCGTGATCCATCGCATAAACAAGGTAGGAAACCCCATGCAGCGAAGAACATAATGTAGATATTGCCACTCGATCGAGTCAAACGCTTTGGCTGCGTCGAGCAACACCGCAGCCGCCTGCAACGATGGCTCCAATATATGAAACATAGAGAAAATGGTCCGTAGGTTATGAGACGTGGATCTGTCAGGTATGAAACCCGACTGATCCGGCAGAACCAATAGTCGCATCAGGGGCTGCAGCCTGTTCGCTAGTATTTTTGCTAGTATCTTCGCGTCCACATTGATCAGGGACAGTGGGCGATACGAATCACATCTGTCCGGCGGTTTATCTTTCTTAAGCAGTGTGATCATTAACGCTTCTCTTAGGGATGGTGGCAGCTTTCCCGACTCGTGAGCCTCTGCATACATTTCCAATAACTGTGGCGCGAGGATATCTGCATATTGTTTGAAAAATTCAACCGTAAGCCCGTTTGGCCCAGATGCTTTGCCATTAGCTAAACCGGCGATCGCGATTTTAATATCACGCTCACCTATAGGTGTACATAGGTATTCTCTGTGAGCATTTGACAGCCAGGCGCAAGAAATATCATCGAGATAGTCCTTGATTTCTGCTTCCGCCACATTACCCCCTGTCCGGTATAACCTGGAGTAAAAACATCTGAATTGTTCTAATATATCTCTCAGCTCCCAATGTTCCTCCCCTTGATCATCTACTATTCTATCGATACGCGGTTGGTCTATTCGTTCTTTTATCTTTAACGCTCCCAGATCTGCCTGCCTCACCATACCATCTAGCCACATACCTACGTGATATATATTTAATCTCTCTATCTGCTAACTCCTCATAATCCTTAAGCGACTGCTGTATCTCAGCCAGCGTGCCCGCGGCCGGGTGCGACTCATATCTACGTTCCAACTCAATTAGCTTGGCCTCGGTGCGTTCTAATTGCTTGCGTATATCTCTCAATATACCTGCAGTCGTACTAATGCATACTCCTCTAATGGTCACTTTAAACGCTTCCCATAGAGTAGCAGCCTCCGTCACCGTGCCCGTATTAATCTCGAAGTACTGAGTAATGGCGTCCCTGACCGTCTTTTCGTATTTGGGATCTGACAGCGCCTCAGAACGCAGACGCCATGTGAACAGAGGGCGCACATTAGTCAGAAATGTCACCTCCAGGAGAACAGGACTATGATCAGATAGTGTCCTGGCGAGTGGCATCACATCTGTCACCCAGTCCATTACTTCTAACCCCACTAACCAATAATCTAATCTTGACCAACTGCCGTATGCTGGTGTAGCATGAGTGCCCACACTCGCCTGGGGATTTCGGACTCGCCACACGTCTCTCAACCCAAACTCCTCCATTGCACTTAATATTCTTTTGGCTACTCTGGGAGTACGGTTCGAAATGGGGTTGGATTTATCCAAATCCATATTCAAATATGTATTTAAATCTCCACCCCAAAATATAGGGGCTTCTGGCCATTCCCGCAATTTTACACATATACGTGATACGCATTCAACATCATCAACAATGGGTCCATACATATTAACTAATATAATCATCCGACCACTAATCCGACCACACACCATCGCGCATCTGCCCTCCTCATCAACAAACAAATGCAACGGCTGAAACTCCACACCACGCTTAATCAATATCATGACTCCTCTTGCATACGACGAATATGAAGCTGATAATCGAAAGCATGCCCATCTGTTCGCAATCCCTTCAGCCGCATATTTAGTTAAATGTGTCTCTTGTAAGAATGCAATGTGGACCTCATGGCGATTTAAATATGCTAGAACCTGCCGCACTTTCCTAGGCGAATTAAGGCCTCTCACGTCCCAACTCATTAATCTACATTGATTCTTCTGTGGTCCATAGTTAGCTCTGTCCAATTACTACACACATTTTTCCATAATGTCAAGAACGTGAAGTAAACAAAATCAGAACACAACAAAACTACCCAAGCTACTTTCCCTACCCCCCCTCCCACTCTAACCTCCCAATCAGGCTGAGATTGTGACTTCCCTCCCACCCCTTGAGCAACACCTTTCATCTCCTTGTCACCCTAATTGCTAGAAGGGGAACACCCGCTGCAGGGTGCGGCTCGGCACGTGAACTCGCACCGAGATGCGGTTGCCAGAACCAGTAGGTACCCCCCGCCTATCTCAAAGGAAATATTAATCTCAATCACATAACATTCAGCACATCCACTATTGCAATCGCATTTAAAGAACGATAGAACAAGACTGGAGACAGGAGAAATATAAAAGCCTAGCAGGCCGAAAGCCTCCCCTCCCTCGCTATGCGACTGTAACAATCCGCCATCATCCATAGCAGCAACTGGGTGGTGTAGCCTATCATTTCCATATAATATCTGCGCAGCCCCCACAGCCTCACTCCATTTCGTCCAGTCCGGATTCCAGCAGTGACGCTTCTACTGTCTTTTGTTTAGGCTTCACCTTACAGATGTGTTTTGCAAATTTCAGCGCCGATTTAGCGTCTGTGAAGAAATGAGGTTGCTCCTCATGAGTGATCTTCAATTTGGCCGGGTACAGCATGGCATATGGCACTGACGTTTCTCTCAATAGTCTCTTTACCGGCACAAATTCCTTTCTAGCTAGCTGCACCGTGGGTGTATAATCCGGAAAAAAGGACAGCTTGTCAATGAAGGGCTCCATTTTGTTTATGGGCGTGGTCTCCGATAGGCCAAGTATACGTACATTTTTCTACGCGAGCGGGCTTCTAAATCCTCATTCTTGGCACTAATCACTTGGAGCACCTTTTCCATCTGAAGTAATTACGTCCGCGCCTCTGCCTGTGCATCATGCTCGTCCGACATTCTGTTCTCCAGAGTGTCCAGTCTGTGCTCGTGCTTCTCTACTTTCTTTTTTACCAAGTCAAGTCCCATTGCTAGTGCGTCGATTTTACTGTCGATAGTTTTCATTCCAGCCCGCAGTTCTAAGAGGATTGATCGTGTATCATCTTCGCTCCCCTCCACCCGCCCTGCCGCGCCCAAGGAGTCGCTCTGCTCTCCTGTGCCATCTGCAGCTCGGGTCATTCTCTTATTCCCAAATTGCAGCTTTGCTTGCTTCGGGTCTGTTTTGCCCATTTTCTATAATCAAAGAGTAGTGCCCTAGCACACCTTCCTGTTCAGTACTGAAATCACACAGACGCTTTCCCTCCTGTGTGACTGTGTTAGCCGCGCCCGATCTCTCAGTGTGAACCTCCACGCTCCACCACGCTTGCTTCAGGACACCGCTCGCTTTCGCAAGCACTCAGACACACATTATCCCCGGTGGACCTTAGTATTTCCTGACCATGTCTCTGGTATCCACACTCTGACGCTAGTATAGTTCTGGTGGTGCCCATCCAAGCACTGAGGGAAGAGCTGCAATTCAACCCCCAGCAGGGGGAATTATCCAGAGTGTAACTTAGTATGCAAGTGGGCTCTCTGTATGTGCCTACTTCGCCCGGTCGTCTCGCCAGGGCCCTCCGCCGTCCTACCCCCTGATTGGGAACAGTGACGAGGCAGGAACCAGCCCTCCGAGGCCGCACCTGGGTCGAGGGTTTGCACCAGGAGTCCGTCAATCAGTGCGCGGAGCTCAACCCGGGCCTACCAGAGGCACGGCCCCTCCCCGCCAGCACACCGGTCACCACGCCTCGATCAGGCCCAGCAACCAGTCCGCCCGATGCCGGGGGGGCCCGCCAGAGGTAACCCACGCTATCGCCCCACCCCCCTTGACCGACGGACTCACCGTCTTCGCCGCTGTAGTTCTGCCGCCTGCCCGGACCATCCGCCGGTCGCTTCTGCAGCTTTTTTGCAGTAGGCAGATTTCGTCCTCAGATAGGGCTGTGTCGCACGCCACACTGGGGGGCTCCCTCCGACTCCGCGTTTTCAAACACCAGGCGGAACAGGCTCACTCCTGCCGTCCCACCCTACGATCCGCCACCACTATCGCTGTGCCGCTACAATCATTCGGAGTGTCTGAGGTTAGTCTCTGCTGGTCCCACCATGATGCAGTTCCCAAAGCCGCTAGTGGGACGCTGCCATTTTCCGCCTCACTCCACCGCTGGTGCTGTGGCGAGTTGCAGGGAAGCCGTCAGGCAGATGTCCATCAGACTTCGTCTCCTTAGTCCCACAGCCTTCTGACGTGCTCCAGAGAGTTTGCACCCCGATCAGGCGGGGGTAGAGGATGGTATTAGCCCGGTATTGATTCTGGCGCGCGGAGCTCCCTTAACAGGCAGCCATTCCGCTACGCGCCTTAGCCACGCCCCGCTCTCCCTGAAACTTTATAGCTGAGTGTAGAATGCTGAAAATTCTGCCTCAATCAACAGTATGTCAAGGCAGGGTGTGCCATCAGGTTTATTAACATTAATTATGTGCTTGCGTGCCCACGGTTCTTTCAGTCTGTTGGCTAGGTGGCGTCCTGGTCTCTCTCCCTCCCCATACGCTCTGGCCACATATCTATAAGAAAGATGCAGGGTTTATTGTACCGCCATAGTTTCATATGCTGTGATCTGGTCTCTTATAGCCGCTAGGGTGACTGGCTTTAGGCTGGTCTCATTGTCGCGCTCTCACTGCTGCATTGTACGTTCTTTCTTATGTAGCTGTGTGCAAATATCCCGCAGTATGCCCACATGTGTACCCACACATACCCTGCGTATGGTTGCTTTGAACGTTTCCTATTTGACCCCCGCACTCCCCACAGTGTCTATATTGAAGGTGAAGTATTCAATTATTGCTGTTCGTAGTGCATCCGGGATTACCGGGTCCAATCGCACCGTCAGGTGCAGGTGCCATTGGAATTGAGTGGGTACATGTGTTGGGATAGACAGCGCCAACCTTACTGGCGCATGTGTGGAAATGTGCCTAAAAGTGGGCATACTGGTGCAAGGTCACCCTCTCGTCCATGTGTCCAGAGACCAACAAAATAGAGGTCAGCACTGGAGTTGGGATAAATAACACGTTTATTAATCACTCATGAGTGGAACCACATCCACACAACACTCTTAAGTGCTGCAAGGAGGTAACACACTGAAGTCACAGAACACAGGTCTTTTATACAGGTTTTCTGCAATGTAAGTGTTAGACCTGTCAGCCCTTTGGGTGGTCCCTCCTCATCATTATTTATTTTGTCCCACTTTTGCCTCAAACCCTGTTTGACTTTTTCCTTTTTGGGAACCACCAGACTTTTTCGTGTTGCTACAGATTCAGGAAGCCATTTTGGCTACCCCTGAAACTTCTGTCTGAGGGCCTGAAGCACAAAATGGTGGCCTCCTATGACATCACCAGCATCCACTGGAACCTACCAGCACCTTCCAGAACCTTCCATGAGATTCCAGAACTGTGTGACAGTTGGAAACCGTTTAGAATGTTGGGAGGATAAGAGAGGCAGTTGGCAGTTGGAGCTGGCAGTTGGCACCTGACTGGTGAAGAGAGAGGAGCACAACAGTGAAGGAGGAAGGAGTGAAGCAGCAGGGGTGGAAACTTGTGCCTGGAGTGGGGTCCATAAACCCACCCTTGATACTTGTCCCTACTGATGGATCCCAGCCTATAGCCCTGTGTGGGAAGAAGACAGAAGAAAACCATCCTAAGGACCTGGACAGCAGGAACAGGCCTTAGAACCAAGAAGACAGCAAGATTCTGACCTGAGAACTGGTTTCCCTGGAGTCTGGCGTCGAGTAGCCGAAGACCTGGAGCCCGAGGTGGAGAAGCGGCGCTGACTGAGGTAGCAGACGTCGTACCCGGAGCCGCCTGAGGTCGTAAGAGGGCGCCGGCGGAGGTCGAGAGGAATACCAAGGGTCGAGAAGGAAGTGAACCGAGGTCGAGCGAGCGGCGTCATCGGAGGAGTGAAGTCCGCCCTCCGGAGTCGTCGGAGACCGAGGTAGAGGAGCACCGGAGGTCGGGAGTGAGGATCGCACTCCGGAGTCGCCCGGAACCTGTGAGGAGGAACACCGGAGGTCGGGGGTGAGGATCGCACCCCGGAGTCGCCGGAAGTCGACAGCGAGGCCAGGCCGGCCGACGTCATCGGAGCCGAGAGCGCCATCGGACCGGAGCCGCCCGAAGTCGACTTCGTGAAGAGACTGCCCGACGCCGTCGATTCGGAGGTCGAGATCGAACCGAGGCCACCGACGTCGGACCGGAGCCGCCTGCCGGCGCCGTCAAAGAACTGACATTGTGCCGAGGCCGCCGAGACCGAACCGGAACCGCCTCACGGCGTCGACACGACTCCAGCGGCGTCGGAACATCAGAAAAGGGCAGTAAGTGGAGTAGAGGGCGCCTAAGGCCCTGTGGAGACCTGAGAGACTACTCTAAGGGGCTAGGGAGGTGCTGAAACCCACCTGACTGTGCCTGGGGTGAACTGGGACTAACCTAGAGAGGTTGTGTGGAGAAGGGAAGCCAGGGCATTGGAATTCCCCCCTTTGATCTACCTCAGTTTAGGCCTCAGCCTTTGCCTCAGCCAGGGAGTAGAACCCCCCCCAAGCCTTCCACAACCCTACAAGCTGTGCCTGGGCCAAATCAGCCCTTAAGAATTGAAGTGTCATCTGATTCACGAAGTGTACTGTATACTTCTAATTATTTATTGGGGATACTGTATTTATTAAGTTCTTATCTATTTATTGCTGCACTGAATTTATAGGTCCACAGGACTTGTTGGTGTACAGTATTTATTGGTACAGTATTTATTGGTACAGTATTTATTACCTCAAAGTATTTAATTGTCTGTATATATTGCACTTGTATTTATGCCCTGTTATTTATGATCACCCCTATTTATTTCAGCAAACAGCCAATATTTATTTGACCTGCTCTATTTAAGAATTTGTATATTGTGATTGTTATTTATTTTCCCAATCAGCAACTAAGAGAAAAAGATAAAGAAAGCATATTTTCATAATTTTTACGGTGTAGAGTCGTTTTTGGAACGGATGCACGCATGGTTATTGTATGGGTATATTGTATGCTTAGCACTGCGCCTGTTTCCTGACCACTCGAGCCAAGCTACCCCATTGTGTCGGGAAGGTCCACCACCACCCTGCGGAGTGGGAGTGGGCAGTTTCCAACATAAATTGGTGTTCAGTGGTGGGATAGAGCTGTGCCTACATATACTCAACAATAACTGTGGGTAGTCCATAGGCCTACACCGGGAGTTTTCTCACAGCGGCCTTCCTAATTGTGGGTTTTTGTTTTTTCCAAATTTACTCTGGTGGTGGGAGGAGGTATTACTAAAGGTACCCCCCTGCATTGTTACTGCACAAAACCTGTCCTCTAACCTGAGTGGGCAAGATGGAGTTTGTTCTTGAAAATCTAGACACGTACACTGTGGCCCAACTCAGGGAGTTTTGCCAGCGAGAGGGGGTGTACTGTCCCCCAGGAGCAAAGAAGGGTGCACTTCAAACCAGCTTAAGGGCTTGGGGGGAGGCACGCAGGGAAAGCAAGGCTGAGGAAGAAGACAGGGATGGAGAGCCTGACCCCGAGGGGGCTGAGATGTACCAACCTGAGGTGGGGAACCTGTCCGCAGGGCCCAGGACACTTTCTAGGAAGGGCAGCACTGTCTCTAGTGGGGGCTTATCCGAAGTGGAGTTAGCAGACCGGAGAGAGAAGAGACAGCTCACATGGGACTTAGCAAGGCTGGAAAAGGAGAAAGAGGAGCAAAGGATGGCCCATGAATTGCGACTGAAAGAAATAGATCTTCAGATTCTGAGAATCGGGGCACAACCTGTTCCTAATGGTGGCAGCCAAAACCAAGAGTCCACCAGGGAATCCAAACCTTACCTGCCAAAGGACATTGTAGCGGGCTATGGGGCGGGTGACGACATCGCCAAGTGGCTAGCAGCCTATGAGGTCTCATTGAGGGCCCATGGGGTTCCAGTGAAGTATTGGGGAGGGGGATTGTACAAATACATGCCTCCAGCTGGTAGGGATGCTTTATTGGCCCTCGAAGAGGAGGAGCAAACCCACTACACCACCATGAAACTGGCGCTCATCAGAAAGTTTGGACTAACTCCGGAAAAGTACAGGCAGAAGTTCAGGGGTAGTCACAAACTGGGCACACAGAATTGGGTGGACTTCCTGGACTATGCAAAGAAGGCACTGGAAGGTTGGATTCAGGGCAGTGAAGTAAGGAACTACGAGGAGCTGTTTGACCTAGTATTGAAGGAACACCTACTCGAGAAATGTTTCCCTGAACTGCGGCAACACCTGGTGGATAGCAAGCTGACCAGTCCCCGGAAGCTTGCTGAGGAGGCGGACATTTGGGCTAGTACCCGGGTGTCCACAAGGGGGACTGGAGGGGATACTCAAAGGGCCGGACAGGGCGCCCCGCAGAAGAAAGAGGGAGGGGAAAAGAAAAAGGAGTTCTCCAAAGGCCCCCAAAATAACTTCCAAGGGAAGGGAACAGGATTCACCTCTAAGGCTAACCCGCCCAGAAACCCTAATCCTGGCCAGAGTCAGCAGCCAAGGGTTGTCCATTGCTACGAGTGCGGTGGCGTTGGACACTATAAAGGAGATCCGAAGTGTCAGAAACGATCACCCCCTCCCACTGGAGGAAAGCCCCCCGGAGTAGCTAGTGTAGTGCTCGGGGAGGAGATGCCCTTAACTAAGGGAAGGGAGTGGGCGGGTGTCACTTTAGTGTCCCTGGGAGAACGGGAGATGGTTCCTAAGATCCAGGTGCCCGCAAATACTGCAAAGTATGGGCAGTGGATCACCATCAATGGCCAAAGAGGGGAGGCTCTGAGAGACACAGGAGCCAGTATGACTATGGTACGTAGCCAACTGGTGTCTCCAGAGCAGGTCATTCCCGATGTACTCCACCCAGCCGCGATGGCTGACGGCAGAACCGGTCACTATCCAGTGGCCGAGGTTCCCTTTGAATGGGGGGGGGTTGCAGGTTCACTTCGAGTTGCCGTAAGCCCTGCCGTGCCAGTCGATTGTCTGCTGGGCAATGACATGGAGCACAACGCTTGGAAGGAGGTGGAATACCGGACTCACACCGAGATGCTGGGTACACCTGACTGGGCCTGTGTTAGCACAAGGTCCGTGACTACCCGAAGAGGGAGTTCATTCCGGCTGGAGCCTGGAACAAAGGCCCAGCCAGCTGCCAGTCAAGGGAAGAACCGAGGACAGGAGGAGCCTGCCTCGGCGTCTCCACCCCGTAGGACGGATAGGCCACCGGAGGTGGTGGACCAGGAGTCTGCGGAGGGGGACGTTACCAACCTGGAGGACCTACCCATCCCGGCCGAGTGGCACGTGGAGGGAGGCCCGTCCAGGGAGGAATTCTGCCAGGGCCAGAGGGAGTGCCCTACCCTTGAGGGGCTGAGGCGACAGGCCGAAGCCCAGGCAGCAGGGAACGTTGAAGGGAACTACAGTGTTTACTGGGAGGATGGCCTCCTCTACAGTGAACCCAAGGCACCCCTACATGGATCCTCACGAGCCTTGGTAGTCCCTCAACGTTATCGAGCCTTCCTTTTAGAGTTGGCTCATGAGATACCCTTGGCAGGACACCTGGGGCAAGACAAGACCTTCGCCCGTCTTGTCCCACACTTTTATTGGCCTCAGATGAAAGTGTCGTCCGATACCTACTGCCGGACATGTGTGTCTTGCCAAGCCAGTGGGAAAACAGGGGTGAAGCTGAAAGCTCCCCTGGAACCACTTCCTGTCGTTAGCACCCCCTTTGAAAGGGTGGGCATCGACATTGTGGGTCCATTAGATCCACCGACTACAGCTGGTCACAGGTTTATCCTGGTTTTGGTGGATCATGCCACACGGTACCCAGAGGCAATACCTCTGAGGACCATAACAGCACCTGTTGTGGCTAGGGCCCTGATGGGAATCTTTACCCGAGTGGGTTTTCCCAAGGAAGTTGTGTCCGACAGGGGGACCAACTTCATGTCAGCATACATGCGGGCCATGTGGAAGGAGTGTGGAGTGACCTACCGGTTCACCACTCCTTACCACCCCCAGACCAATGGTCTGGTGGAGAGGTTTAATAAAACCTTGAAAGGCATGATCAGAAGTCTGCCTGAAAGCCTGCGGAGGAAATGGGACGTCCTCCTACCCTGTTTACTTTTTTCCTACAGGGAAGTGCCACAGAAGGGAGTGGGCTTCAGCCCCTTCGAGCTTCTGTATGGGCACCCTGTACGTGGACCTCTTAACCTGGTGAGAGACGGATGGGAAAGAACTCCCAGAAAGCTCCCCCAGGATGTGGTGAGCTACATGCTGGCCTTCCGGAGCCAAATGGCTAAGTTGTGGAAGCAAGCTTCTGACAACTTGGAAGCCAGCCAAGCAGTGATGAAGGCGTGGTATGACCACAACGCTCACCCGGTGGAGTTGGAGCCTGGCCAGAAGGTGTGGGTGATCGAACCCGGAGAGCTTAGTGCCCTCCAGGATCGCTGGTCAGGACCCTTTGAGGTGTTGGAGAAGAAGGGTAAGGCTACCTACTTGGTGGACCTGAAGACCCCTCGTCAGCCCCTGCGGGTGCTGCATGCCAACCGCCTCAAACCCCACCACGAGAGGCCCGAAGTCATCTTGATGATGGTGACTGACGGAGGAGAGGACGTGGAAAGCGAGCCTCTCCCTGATCTGTTTGCGTCTCAAGAGAAGGATGGGTCGGTGGAGGGAGTGATTCTCTCCCCATCTCTAACTCCTGAACAGCAGGAGGACTGTCGCCAGGTCCTGGGGCAGTACTCCTCGTTGTTCTCCCTTGTCCCGGGTAG
The DNA here is from genome assembly GCF_964204655.1 of Triturus cristatus. Classification (NCBI taxonomy): domain Eukaryota; kingdom Metazoa; phylum Chordata; class Amphibia; order Caudata; family Salamandridae; genus Triturus; species Triturus cristatus. Next base: position 1,345,652,917 of record NC_140589.1, read on the forward strand.
GACTCACCTGTGCGTCCATGACGTGGACACAGGAGACAGCCCACCTGTGAAGTCCAAGATCTACCGGATGTCAGACAAGGTGAAGGCCAGCATTCATAGTGAAGTCACTAAGATGCTGGAGCTAGGAGTGATTGAACCTTCTAGCAGCCCCTGGTCTAGTCCGGTGGTGTTAGTACCGAAAGCTGCACCACCGGGTGCCCAACCAGAACTGAGGTTCTGTGTGGACTACCGGGGACTGAATTCAGTGACAAAAACTGATGCTCATCCGATCCCTAGGGCGGATGAATTGATTGACCGGCTGGGAGCTGCCCAATATCTAAGTACCTTTGACCTTACTTCAGGGTACTGGCAGATCTCGTTGACTGATGGAGCAAGGGAAAGGTCAGCCTTCTCCACGCCCAATGGCCACTACCAGTTCTGTGTGATGCCCTTTGGGCTCAAGAACGCACCTGCCACGTTTCAGCGCCTGGTAAACCAGATCCTCACCGGAATGGAGAGTTTCTCTGCTGCTTATCTGGATGACATAGCCGTCTTCAGTAGCAGCTGGGAGGATCACTTGCGTCACCTGCAAGCTGTTCTCCAGGCCCTGAGACAAGCTGGATTGACGATCAAGGCCAGCAAGTGCCAGATCGGGCAGGGGTCGGTAGTGTACCTTGGACACTTGGTGGGTAGGGGAACGGTGCAACCCCTCCAGGCGAAGATCGAGGCCATCATGGCCTGGGAACCCCCCAAGACACAGACTGAGGTCCGAGCATTTTTGGGCCTCACGGGATATTACCGCCGCTTCGTGAAGGGGTACGGTACCATCGTAGCCCCCCTCACGGAGCTCACGTCCAAGAAACAACCTCGACGGGTAGTCTGGACGGAGGCTTGTCAGCAAGCCTTTGAGAAATTGAAGAAAGCCATGTGCGAGGCCCCGGTCTTAAGGGCCCCAGACTTTTCCAAGAAGTTCATTGTCCAGACAGATGCATCAGAACATGGCATTGGGGCAGTGTTATCGCAACTCAACGAAGAGGGTCTGGATCAACCCGTGGTCTTCCTATCCCGGAGACTACTTCCCAGGGAACAGAAGTGGAGTGCAATAGAGCGTGAAGCCTTTGCAGTGGTATGGGCTCTGAAGAAGTTGCGGCCATACCTGTTTGGCTCGCACTTCCTGGTTCAGACCGACCACAGACCCCTTCGTTGGCTGATGCAAATGAAGGGGGAGAATCCCAAGTTGTTGAGGTGGTCTATTTCCCTACAGGGGATGGACTTTCAGGTGGAACATCGGCCTGGAGTGGACCACGCCAATGCAGACGGTCTCTCAAGGTATTTCCGCCTTAGTGATGAGAACTCCCAAGGGGTTGGGTAGCTCTCCCCACTTTCAGCTGGGGGGGACGCGTGTTAGACCTGTCAGCCCTTTGGGTGGTCCCTCCTCATCATTATTTATTTTGTCCCACTTTTGCCTCAAACCCTGTTTGACTTTTTCCTTTTTGGGAACCACCAGACTTTTTCGTGTTGCTACAGATTCAGGAAGCCATTTTGGCTACCTCTGAAACTTCTGTCTGAGGGCCTGAAGCACAAAATGGTGGCCTCCTATGACATCACCAGCATCCACTGGAACCTACCAGCACCTTCCAGAACCTTCCATGAGATTCCAGAACTGTGTGACAGTTGGAAACCGTTTAGAATGTTGGGAGGATAAGAGAGGCAGTTGGCAGTTGGAGCTGGCAGTTGGCACCTGACTGGTGAAGAGAGAGGAGCACAACAGTGAAGGAGGAAGGAGTGAAGCAGCAGGGGTGGAAACTTGTGCCTGGAGTGGGGTCCATAAACCCACCCTTGATACTTGTCCCTACTGATGGATCCCAGCCTATAGCCCTGTGTGGGAAGAAGACAGAAGAAAACCATCCTAAGGACCTGGACAGCAGGAACAGGCCTTAGAACCAAGAAGACAGCAAGATTCTGACCTGAGAACTGGTTTCCCTGGAGTCTGGCGTCGAGTAGCCGAAGACCTGGAGCCCGAGGTGGAGAAGCGGCGCTGACTGAGGTAGCAGACGTCGTACCCGGAGCCGCCTGAGGTCGTAAGAGGGCGCCGGCGGAGGTCGAGAGGAATACCAAGGGTCGAGAAGGAAGTGAACCGAGGTCGAGCGAGCGGCGTCATCGGAGGAGTGAAGTCCGCCCTCCGGAGTCGTCGGAGACCGAGGTAGAGGAGCACCGGAGGTCGGGAGTGAGGATCGCACTCCGGAGTCGCCCGGAACCTGTGAGGAGGAACACCGGAGGTCGGGGGTGAGGATCGCACCCCGGAGTCGCCGGAAGTCGACAGCGAGGCCAGGCCGGCCGACGTCATCGGAGCCGAGAGCGCCATCGGACCGGAGCCGCCCGAAGTCGACTTCGTGAAGAGACTGCCCGACGCCGTCGATTCGGAGGTCGAGATCGAACCGAGGCCACCGACGTCGGACCGGAGCCGCCTGCCGGCGTCGTCAAAGAACTGACATTGTGCCGAGGCCGCCGAGACCGAACCGGAACCGCCTCACGGCGTCGACACGACTCCAGCGGCGTCGGAACATCAGAAAAGGGCAGTAAGTGGAGTAGAGGGCGCCTAAGGCCCTGTGGAGACCTGAGAGACTACTCTAAGGGGCTAGGGAGGTGCTGAAACCCACCTGACTGTGCCTGGGGTGAACTGGGACTAACCTAGAGAGGTTGTGTGGAGAAGGGAAGCCAGGGCATTGGAATTCCCCCCTTTGATCTACCTCAGTTTAGGCCTCAGCCTTTGCCTCAGCCAGGGAGTAGAACCCCCCCCCAAGCCTTCCACAACCCTACAAGCTGTGCCTGGGCCAAATCAGCCCTTAAGAATTGAAGTGTCATCTGATTCACGAAGTGTACTGTATACTTCTAATTATTTATTGGGGATACTGTATTTATTAAGTTCTTATCTATTTATTGCTGCACTGAATTTATAGGTCCACAGGACTTGTTGGTGTACAGTATTTATTGGTACAGTATTTATTGGTACAGTATTTATTACCTCAAAGTATTTAATTGTCTGTATATATTGCACTTGTATTTATGCCCTGTTATTTATGATCACCCCTATTTATTTCAGCAAACAGCCAATATTTATTTGACCTGCTCTATTTAAGAATTTGTATATTGTGATTGTTATTTATTTTCCCAATCAGCAACTAAGAGAAAAAGATAAAGAAAGCATATTTTCATAATTTTTACGGTGTAGAGTCGTTTTTGGAACGGATGCACGCATGGTTATTGTATGGGTATATTGTATGCTTAGCACTGCGCCTGTTTCCTGACCACTCGAGCCAAGCTACCCCATTGTGTCGGGAAGGTCCACCACCACCCTGCGGAGTGGGAGTGGGCAGTTTCCAACAGTAAGCATGTGAACAGAAATAGGAAGAACAACTTTTAGGAATAGCTATCAGCAAACAAGGGCAGATGAATAACCATGTGGTCAGCAAAGTGGGAGGGGGGAGCAGGAATGCTTATGGCAGCAGTAAATGGTTGACAGTTAACATCTGAGACCAGGTGCACTGACAACTATAAACCCCCAGCACGTACATTGCTTTAGCTAAGTCAGGAAGTCAACAAAAATAGATAACACAAGCAGAGTGAAAAGACAAAAGAATTACGAAAGAAACTCAAATGGACACCATAGCCAAAATGGCTGTTGCTTATGCTAAGTAAAATATTACACATTTTTCACGGACGGCCCTTTTAGCATAAGCTAAGACATTTTCTTATGCTTTAAAAGGTGTACGATAAATATCATGTATATCAATCAGCATCATATCGCTAACTTCTCGGTCTATTGCTAAACGGGCATTTACATTTTGGACATTCGTTTTAGATGGTAGACAAGTAGTACAAGTGGAAATACAGAATGAACAAAGCATCGGCCCACATTGGATACATAAACAACAAGAGAAGAGAATTGCAATAATTATAAACAAGGCCGATAATATATATTTTATTTTTTTTAGTTTCAAAAACCTTTATTACCATCTCAAAACAATTGTACACAATCACGCCTACAACCTCTCGGGCCGGCTATCATCTACCACATCTACTCGTTATCATCATGTATAGTCACAGCCATTTGTCCGACAACCCGGAGGTCCGGAGGCGATGCATTGCAATCGATTTCACATATCATCCATGCATATGTCCTATCCGTCGAAGGTCCCTATGGCGATGCTGTAGTCTTTGCCACACAACTACAATGTGCCTCTGCTACATAGTCAAAGGCCGATAATATTTTGAATCCCCATACAGAAAATACATTCCAGAACCATCCAGCCCAAGTCCATGTTCCTGAATCTTGATGTATCTCAGTGGCTATTTTATGAATTTTGGAAATGGCATCATAAACAGAAGGGGCATAATCAGGGATAAAAACACAGCAGCTACTCCCGATAATGCGACATGCTCCACCACGATCAGCTAGAACCACGTCTAGCACCATTCGGGTTTGCAAAACCACAATTCTCGTAATTTGAAGTTCTTCTGTAATATTCCCAAGCGCCATTGCTGTCTGATTAGTCACAGCCTCTACTACACAGGTTAGGCATCTAATCTTCATACTATTTAAAGCCGCCCCAACAAAGAAAAAGAGTCCCAAATTAAAGTCAACATATTGCTGTAATGCAGTGTCAGTTTGATCCACTTCATCATTATTTATAGTTCTTTTGAATCGGTTCAAAGAAATGTCATTAAACAGTTTTTGATATGATAAGATGTAGGTGCTAGGAACACAGGAGGAAGCAAAAAGGAAACATCCAATTGGTAGATGATAGTAGCCTTTACTCCCACAAATGAAATAAGTGTTGTGTGAGGACAGGAAACTGCTATTGTGCATTCCAGTAATGTTCAATACTGTAGTACAGTCACTTTTTCCCACTTGAATACTACCAAAACTGCTCACACAAAGATTTGCTTGGGCTCTAGTAACAGCGATAACAAAAGGCCCGTTACCCTTGGCTGATCGAGTGTTGGGGAAAACATAACGTGTGGAGGAACTTCCTTTACGATACTCCTCCATTTCCCATACAGTTCCTTTGGCTTGTGGGCCCCCTTCCTCATCAGGGTAACAAACTTGATTAAGTTTTGCATTAAGTCCTCCTACATCAGCTAGAGTAATATTAGCAATTTCAGAGGCCCACAACAGTGCGAACCAGGCTCTACAGGAGCCATTATGCGAGAATGGCAAGGGAATGAAAGGTGTTCCTCTCTTCTTCCGATGAGCTAGCATCATTTCACATACCCAGCAGTTGGTAGTGTTCGTAGCATTATGAGTACGATGCAACATTTGTATGAAAGTGTTATTTAGATACGACATCCAGTGTTTCTTCTCATGATAGGGAAGAGTGAAATAATAATGTTCGGTGGGGACAGGAGTAGTAGCAGTCAGTAAGTTTCGAGCCGGAGCGAATTCCTCCACAACCCATATAATAACAGCAATGATGACAACAGTCAAAGTTAGTCCAATAGCGAGCATCATATTTTTACTACAGACTTTTGCAGCATTCGATTTCTTCATCTCTGGCATGTTCATTTTGTCGGTGAAGAACAAAATAGATGGTGCCCTAAGGTCCTGGGCAGGCGCTGATTGCTTCCGGGAAGACTTCCTCAGGTTTTTCAGGTGACACAGCTCTCCTTTCTTAGTGACCAGGATGCCACGTGATCTGTCAACGCAGCTGGGCTCACGAGGGCATGCTGAACTTTACAACAGTGGGTGGCGTGCACCCAATTCTTCCGGTTGATCCCTCAAACCGCAGTTCTGGTAGCCAAGAGGACTTGCTCCGTTCCACGCCAACAGGGTGCCAAAGAATTGGTCCACTGGAAGGACTTCGTTAAAACAAAGTCACCAGGCCGCTGATCATGGCCATCACCCTGCGACCTGTCTGGAAGGGCTTCCCGTACCTGCTGATAAATAGAAGACAAGCTATCAGTTAACTGGGACAAATAGTCACTCATCAACACATAGGGTACATCATGTATAGGGCTAGGCTTAGGGATTCCCCAAATATTCATGGGCCTGCCAAACACAACCTCATATGGCATAAGGCCAGATCATGTATGGGGTATTGATCTGATAGAAAGTAGTGCTAGGGGCAGGGCATCAGGCCATTTCAAGGACGTGGAAGCCTGTATTTTAGCCAATTTCAGTTTCAGAGTGGAATTGGAATGCTCCACCAAGCCTGCTGATTGTGGGTGAAAAGCGACATGACATATCTGCTTAATCCCTAACCCTTTCATGACATATTCGACAACTTGCCCAATGAAATGAGGTCCGTTGTCACTCCATAAGACCCGGCAAATGCCGAATCGAGGAAAGAACTCCTTTAGGAGAACTTTCTCTGTCATGAGAGCTGTATTATCCTTCGTAGCATACGCCTCCACCCATTTACTGAAGGCACAAACCACCACCAGGACCTATTTCAAGTTATTACAGCGCTCAAACTGAATGTAGTCCATTTGCAGGACCTCAAAAGGTGCAGTTGGTGTCGTAAACCCTCCTATTGGAGTTCGCGTTCCCTTTCCAAGATTATACTGAAGACAAACCAAACAAGACTGGACCATCTTTTTAGCAGTGCCGGCAATATCAGGATGATCCCAAACTTGCATAAGTTGTTTTGACATTGAGGATGCTCCAACATGTGCTGGCCCATGTACCATGTGAATCATGAGATATAAGTAGGCTGTGGGTAACTTCCATTTGGTCATATCTTTATTCCTCCAACAGCCCTCATCATCCAGTGCTCCCTCCTTAGACCATTGGTCTAGTTCATCAGTGGAGGCAGATTATTGCATGTCCAGTACCTCGTGCCTGGCATCATGCCAACGTTCAGCTTGTGACTTCACTACATACATGGATGTGGTACTTCGCTGCATTGCGGTTTCACGGGCTGTGTAATCTGCAAGGGCATTACCTGCTCCTATTTTATCAGTCACTTTCTTGTGTGCACTACACTTAACAATTGCCACTTTCTTAGGATAGGTTAGAGCAGTAAGAAGATTATGTACTAATTCTCCATGCACTATCTGTGTCCCATGTGAGGTGAGAAAACCCCTTTCTTTCCATAAGCGGCCAAAATTGTGTGCCATCCCGAAAGGGTACTGGCTGTCAGTAAAAATATTAACAAGCAAATCTGTACTAAGCTCACACGCTCTCGTTAGTGCAATCAATTCGGCCGCTTGGGCTGACTTCTGTGGGATGCGAGCTGTTTCCACTACTGTGTGAAGTGTTGTAATCGCATAGGCAGCAGATGTAGTGCCATCAGGCAATTTTAGACATGAACCGGCAACCCATAACTCCCCATCAACACTAGAGAGAGGTGTATCTTGTGAGTCAACATGGCCCTTTGCTTGCTCTTCAGTAAGGAATATACAATCATATAACTCTTGCGACTGAGACTGAGTAGCTGGAAATGGCAATAGTGTAGCAGGATTTAGGGTCAGACATCTTTTCAGTGTAATATGAGGGACCAAGAGTGTCAATTCATATCCGGTCAAGTGGGCACTAGTCAAACGCTGTGTTTTTGTTTGATTTAGCAAGGCATCAACAGGATGGGGTACTAACACAAGCAGTTTATGTGACAAAACTATTCCTTCACTCTGACGTATTGATACAGCCGTTGCTGCCACCGCCCAGAAACATCCAGACAGCGCGCGAGCAACTGAATCAAGAACATCTGAGAAATAGGCACAAGGACGTTGCTTATCACCGTGTGTCTATGTTAAAACTGAGAGGGCACAACCTTCCCTCTTGTGTACATAGAGTGTGAAGGTCTTAGTGTAGTCTGGAGTTCCTAATACTGGTTCAGAGCAAAGAGCTTGGCGTAACTGTTAAAAGGCATTCTGACATTCAGTAGTCCATGGGAGGGGCATCGGAGTGTCTTTAGTCAAAAGGGCCAATAAAGGTTTAATAATGTACGAGAAACAGGGGATCCACTGCCTACAGAAAGACGTGAGGCCAATCAGTGCACGAACATCCTTTTGAGTACAGGGCACAGGAGTATCTAAAATAGTCTGAATGCGGTCTGGTGTAAGTGCACATCCCTCCTTAGACAGGAGGTGACCTAAATAGGTAACCTGCTGTCTACAAAATTGCAATTTCTTTCGCAAGACTTTGTGTTTGTGAAAGTTAAGAAATGATAACAATAACAGTGTTCCTTCTTCACACTGCTCAGGGGTATCTGCAGCCAACAAGATGTCATTAACGTATTGGATAAGGGCCACCCCTTTGGGTACAGGAAAGGAATCAAGCTGCCTTTTTAATGCCTGACTGTAAATGCTGGGAATCTCTGTATAGCCCTGTGGAGCTCTACAGAACGGATATGATCTATTTTTCAGGGTGAACCCGAACAAATAACGGCTGTCAGGGTGAATGGGTACCGAGAAGAAAGCATTCTTCAAATCGACCACCGAAAATGTAGTGGCAGTAGGAGGGACCATAGTGAGAATCAATAATGAATCTGTAGATTTTAGTGTCAGTGTCTCTTTTCAAAATAGGAAGTATAGGGCTATTGCAAGTGTTATAGGGGGACCTCTTCAACAACCCCCACTTTAATCAAATCCTGAACAATGTGTGCCAATGCTTCTTCACATTCTCAAGATATTTTGTATTGGGGCAGTTGAGGCAATTGTAGGAGAGTAGAGTCTGCTTTCTATGTTCACCCCCACTTTTTGCTTTTGCTTTACTGGTTTTCGACTTAGATGTGGCTGTGGGCCTGCTAATCAGACCCACAGCCCTGCTGTTCTCTCTCTAAATTAATACTATGTACTTTAGGTGCATAACCCAATTGGATAGGATCACCTTATTGGCCCCTGCTCAGTGTACCTTAGGTACCCAGGGCATAGGTGTACCCTAGGCCTACCAGGGGCTGCAGCATGTATTATGCCACCCCTGGCCTTCCATTATGACACAACTGGCTGATCACTCAGCTGGGGCAAGGTCGTGTAATCACCCCTTGCTTAGGTGTAGTATTCCTATACCTACCTTATATATGGACACATGTGTACCTATCAGCCACTCCTATGGCAGGCCTTAACAATCCTGGAGGCAGAGTGCTTGGTAACATGTGAGATGGTGCTCTAGCATGAGCTGAGCCTGTCTGCAGCTTTCGGAACCATGTCCTTATAGCTGTTCTATGATATAGCCTACCATATACTCTTAAAGTGCCTTATAATCTTAAACGGTTATGGTAACTATGGTTTGGCTTTATCAAAACATGTCGTGTAAGGTGTCTAACACTTTGGAATAATACCCCCATCCCATTTCTGGGGATGAGGATATTATCCCTCCCTTCTAGAGGGAGAAGACATGTTGAAACCTACTTACCCGGTTAAAGTTAACCAGAGCCCCAGCATCACAAAATGGATGCTGCTGCCACGACACAAGTCTGACCTCCTGCTGCTGGGAGTGATCCCGGCACGGGAGGCTTGGACAATAGGTTTCCTGCCTTGGGAGGTGCGAGCACCACCCCAGACAGGCCTTAGTGTATTGGGGCAGGGAGGGATGAAAGAAACGAGACACTGCCTGGGGCACACAAGGTGTCCCATGCATAGTCCAGTTCAAACCGGTGCTGGGGCACACCAGCCCCAGTCCTGGCGCGAAACTGGACAAAGGGAAGGGGGTGTAACCACCCCCCTCCCAGGTCACACCCATAAGGCGTGACCTAGCAGGCAACCCAGCCCCCCAGATTAGTATAAGAGTGGTAGCTGGGCCCTAGGAGATTAGATTATCCTGAACCTGCAACTTGAACAGAAACTCTGTGGTTCCGCTTGCCAAGGCTTGGTGAGTCCTAGTTCGACTTCGACGCTGCCGACAGCAAGAGCCTTCGTGGGACAGCTCGCCTCCTGGTCCTGGTCGTCCTCGACGTCTCCTGGTACCCGTGGCTGCTGCGACAAGCTTCACCTCTTTACCTGCAATCTCCCGAAATCGCCTGGTTCCTTCCTGGTTCCACGTGGTCACGGGCTAGTGACCCTGACTCTGTCCCTTCTGCTTGCAGGTATCCTTCCTTCTTGATCCCGGCCTTGGGATCCACCGGACACTCTTCACTGACTGCCTGTCAGCAACTTTCCTTCAGGCATCCATAGAAGTCCACGACGAAACCCGACGCAAGTTCACACCTATGCACCCGCAGCCCGTGGGCTAGGTAACTTGGGTACTTCGGTGCTCACAAGGGTATTGACTATCCTAGGGTCTAGTTTCAGAGTCTCGACTTTCTAGCTATACCAGAAGTGTCCTAAAACTGCTTATTTCAGAACTGTACTATTTCTATTGATTATACGCATTACGCGTGAGTGTTTCCACTCTGCACCTGAATCCCGTGGGCCTCCCACTTCCTAACCTTGGGTAGTGTAGTGTAGCCCCAGCGATTCCCTAGGCCTAGGCCTATCCTATTTCCCTGACAGTGGTCCTTATACCACTTCTTTAGTATATGGTTTGCATGGCCCCTAGGGCCTAACTGTATTACTTACCTGTGTGACTTAATGTATGCTTGAATAAGACTGTGTTGTACTTAACTCGAATCTCATAAAGAGTGCTGAGGGTTTGACTAGAATAAATACACTTTATTTTATATATATATCTGTTGTGGTGTCCTTTCATTTGGTATTCAAGGGATTATATATGGTATAACAGCTGGCTTCACATGCCATTCAGAGTTTAGCCTAAGACTGCTCTTGTCCATGCTACCACTAGGATAGCTGGTCTATAAGGTTGACTTTACAACCAATCACCATAAGGGTTGTTTGGACTGATATAAGGTGTACACTAGAACTAGTGACATCATACATCAGGCCAACTTCTCACACTGGTGAGCAGCGGTTGGGATCTGAGCTTGCTGTTGTAATACCATTGTAATCTTGAGATACTAAATTGAAAGATCACACAGATATTGTTTAGGTACATATAACATAGATTATAAATACTTAAGTCCTACTGGACTTAGTTGTTGTAGGTTGAAGGGCCTAGCATACCCTGACTACAACTACTAGAGAGGTTTAGTAGATACAACTAGTGTAGGTAGGTGTACACACCACACCCTCACTAGATCATGTCTCTGGGAGGAGATCTAGTAGATTCTCTCTCAGGAGGGGCAGGTCTTAGAAAGATCCCCTCTAGATATGATACCCTAACTTTTCAGGAGATGAGACAATTGTGTACCTCCAGAAAGTTAAAACAGGGTGCAAACCCTACCCTCCTTCAGCTAGTAGAGATCCTAGAGGAGTATGATGCTCTTAGGGCCTCCCAGGCTGGTACCCTAGGTACAGGGGAGGGTCTACCCGCTACAGATGAGTCAGATGGGACTTCAGATGAGGAGGTAGACAGCCAGGTCAGAGTTAGAAGACTTAGCCAGGCTAACCTAAGCTTACATGGGAGTCTGCATGGGGTCCACCCATACAGACCCCCAAGTGGGCTTAACCAGAGAAACAGGAGAGACAGATCCCCTTCAAGGGAATCTATCCACTCCCATGTCTCTAGCATCTCTAATGCCTCTTCTCACAGGGGAGTGACTTCCCCCCAGAGAAAAGAGCATGAAGCCAGAATGAGGGAAGCTAATCTAAGGATTGAGAGGGAAGAACTTGCCCTTGCCAAGGAGAAGCTTGCTCTGGCTAGAGAGCAAAAGTTAAGTGGGTTAGAACCCACTGGTGGCAGCAATATCCCTAAGGATAGAGACAGGACCTATGATAATAGAAACCTGAGCAAGATTGTCCCTCCCTACAAGTGTGGGGATGACATCCACAAATGGATAACTGCTTTGGAGAGGGCTTGCAAAGTACAGCAGGTACCCCAAAGTCAGTGGGCAGCTATCTCGTGGCTCTCCGTCTCTGAGAAAGGTAGAGACAAGCTCCTCACAGTTAGTGATGAGGATGCAGACAATTACACTGTCCTGAAGAGTGCTCTAATTGATGGGTTTGGCCTAACCACTGAACAATACAGGTTGTTGTTCAGGGATACCCAGAAGACACAGACTCAGGACTGGACTGACTTTGTAGATTGTGCCACTGAGGCTCTGGAAGGCTGGCTAGTGGGAAGTAAGGTTAAGGACTATACAGGGTTGTATAATTTGATCATGAGAGAACAAATCCTTAACAACTGTCAAAACCAGCTACTGCATCAACACCTGATTGATTCTGATCTGACTTCTCCCCAAGAATTGGGAAAGAAGGCAGATAGATGGGTCAGGACTAGAGTTAAGCAGAAAAACCAGAACCAGGGCGGTGATCAGAAAAAGGCAGACCAGAAGGGTAATGATCAGAAACAAAAAGACCAGAAGTCTTCACCAGGCCCCTAAAAGGCTCAGGGGGAGGGTGGTCCCAAAAAGGATAAAAAGAAAGATGGCCAAAAGAAACCATGGTGCAACTATTGTAAGTCCAACTCACATTGGTTTAGTGAGTGCACCAAAAAGGATAAGCCCCCAGCCACCATTGCCCCTAAGGCAACTGTACCCCCTAGTTCAGCTGTAAGTGGTGGTTCCCAGCAAAAGGGTGTAGTAGGGTTAACCCTGGGAACTGAGGAGGATCCTGGCCTAGTCAGGATACCTACTCAGGCTGTTCTGATCTGTGATGGGGACATAGCTTTGTCCTCTACTATAGGCCCCAGTAACCTGGGCAAGTACAGACAGACTCCTTTTATCAACCAAAGAATGGCTCAGGCCTACAGGGACACTGGGGCTAGTGTCACAATGGTGACACCTGCCTTTGTGGACCCTGGACAGATCATACTAGGTGAGAACTACCTAGTGACCAACGCTAGCAATGCCACTACCTCCCATAGTGTGGCAATTGTTAACTTCTCCTGGGGAGGGGTAACTGGCCTCAAGAAAGTTGTTGTTAGTTCAGACCTTCCTGTGGAGTGTTTACTGGGCAATGATCTTGAAACTTCAGTTTGGTCTGAAGTGGAGTATAGGACCCATGCAGAAATGCTGGGGATAGATGCACATGTCCTTGCTGTGACCAGGTCACAGGCCAAAAAGTGCACCACTGAACAAGTGCTGGATCCTGGAACTATGGACCAGTCACAACCCAAGAGAAAGAGCAGTAGGGTAAAGGCTGTGCCTTCCCCCCTGCCTCAGGTAGTGGATCAGCCCTCACAGGAGGATGATTCTGAGAGCCCTGAAGGAACTGTCCTAGAAGAACTTGAACCTGATCAGGTTGAGTTTCTTGGGACAGGGGGACCTTCAAGGGCAGATCTGAGGCAGGCACAATTAGACTGCCCCTCTCTTGAACCCCTCAGACAGCAGGCTGCTGCTGAGGCTGCAGGGAATGCTCAAGGTACCCATAGAGTGTATTGGGATGAAGGGCTGCTGTATTCAGAGGCTAGGGACCCCAAGCCTGGTGCATCCAGGAGGTTGGTCATACCACGAAAGTACAGAGGCTTCCTTCGTACCTTGGCCAATGATATTCCCCTTGCAGGACACTTAGGCCAGAACAAGACTTGGGACAGGCTTGTCCCTCACTTTCACTGGCCCCATATGTCAGAAGATACCAAGGAGTTTTGTCGCTCCTGTGTCACCTGCCAAGCCAGTGGCAAATCAGGTGGCACCACAAAGGCCCCCCTCATACCACTACCTGTGGTGGGGGTTCCCTTTGAAAGAGTGGGCATAGATATTGCAGGACCAATGGACCCACAAACAGCATCTGGGCACAGATTCATACTGGTGATAGTGGACCATGCCACCAGGTATCCAGAAGCTATTCCCTGAGGACCACAACAGCTCCTGTTGTGGCAAGGGCCCTACTTGGAGTATTCTCCAGAGTGGGCTTTCCAAAGGAGGTCATTTCTGACAGAGGTGCCAACTTCATGTCAGGATATTTAACTGCAATGTGGAAGGAGTGTGGTGTGAACTACAAGTTCACCACACCCTATCACCCACAGTGCAATGGGCTTGTTGAGAGATTCAACAAGACCCTAAAGGGAATGATAAAAGGTTTACCAGACAAGCTTAGGCGAAGATGGGACATCCTTTTACCCTGCCTTCTGTTTGCTTACAGAGAGGTCCCACAAAAGGGGGTTGGCTACAGCCCTTTTGAGCTTTTGTTTGGGCATCCTGTAAGAGGACCCCTATGTTTAGTAAGGGAAGGACGGGAGAGACATCTCAGACAACCCAAACTTGATATAGTGGATTATGTACTTGGTCTCCGCTCCAGGATGGCAGAGTATATGAAGAAGGCTTCTAAAAACCTTGAGGCAAGCCGAGAACTCCAAAAAGCTTGGCATGACCAAAAGGCTGTGCTGACTGTGTACCAGCCAGGGCAGAACGTGTGGGTGTTGGAGCCAGTGGCCCCAGCAGCACTCCAAGACAAATGGTCTGGACCCCACACTATTGTTGAGAAAAAGGGAGAAGTCACCTACTTGGTGGACCTTGGGACTCCCAGAAGCCCCCACAGGGTGCTTCATGTCAACAGATTGAAGGCATATGTTGACAAGGCAGACATGGGCTTACTCATGGCTACAGATGAGGGGCAGGAGGAAGAGAGTGACCCTCTCCCAGACCTGTTGACTCAGAACCCTGATGATGGCTCAGTTGATGGTGTGGTCTTTTCTGACATCCTCACTGTCCACCAGCAACAGGACTGCAGACAAGTTCTGCAATCCTACAGACACATGTTCTCTCTGACCCCAATTCAGACAAACTGGTGCACCCATGAGGTGGACACTGGTGACAGTCTGCCTGTGAAGAGTAAAATCTACAGGCAACCTGACCATGTCAGGGACTGCATAAAAATTGAGGTACAAAAGATGTTGGAGCTGGGAGTCATTGAACCTTCAGAGAGCCCTTGGGCTAGTCCTGTAGTTCTTGTGCCAAAACCTCACACCCAAGATGGTAAGAGAGAGATGAGGTTTTGCGTGGACTACCGAGGTCTCAATGCTGTCACTAGGACAGATGCCCACCCAATACCTAGGGCAGATGAGCTCATTGACAGACTGGCAGCTGCTAAGTTTTTGAGCACATTTGACCTGACAGCAGGCTACTGGCAAATCAGACTAGCTGAGAATGCAAAGGCCAAAACTGCTTTCTCGACCCCAGGAGGACATTATCAATTTGTGGTAATGCCCTTTGGTTTGAAGAATGCACCTGCCACTATCCAAAGGTTGGTGAATCAAGTCCTTACTGGGTTGGATGACTACTGTGCAGCTTATCTTGATGATATTGCTGTCTTTAGCTCCACCTGGGAGGATCACCTGGTCCACCTGAGGAATGTTTTAGAGGCCCTGCAAAAGGCAGGCCTCACTATCAAGGCCACTAAGTGCCAGATAGGGCAGAGAAGGTTGTGTACCTGGGCCACCTAGTCGGTGGGGGTCAGGTTCAACCACTGGAGAGCAAGATCCAGACCATAAAGGACTGGACTCCTCCAACTACCCAGACTCAGGTCAGAGCTTTCTTGGGCCTGACTGGGTACTACAGAAAGTTTGTTAAGAACTGTGGGTCCATTGTGACACCACTTAATGACTTGACCTCTAAGAAGATGCCAAAGAAAGTTCAGTGGACAGTGAGCTGTCAAAAAGCATTTGATGACCTGAAGCAGGCCATGTGCAGTGCACCTATTCTGAAAAGTCCAGACTACTCCAAAGAGTTTATTGTCCAGACAGATGCTTCTGAGTTGGGTGTGGGAGCTGTTCTTTCACAACTTAATATAGATGGTAAAGACCAGCCCATTGCTTTTATAAGTAGAAGGCTGACCCCTAGAGAGAAACGTTGGTCAGCTATTGAGAGGGAGGCCTTTGCTGTGGTTTGGGCCCTGAAGAAGCTGAGGCCATACTTGTTTGGCACTCACTTCAAGAATCTGACAGACCATAAGCCCCTCTTGTGGCTAAATCAGATGAAGGGTGAAAATCCCAAACTTCTTAGGTGGTCCATTTCCCTACAGGGGATGGACTTCACAGTGGAACATAGACCTGGGACTGACCATGCCAATGCAGATGGACTCTCCAGATATTTCCACTTAGAACATGAAGACTCAACTGGTCAAGGTTAGTTTAATGTCCCTAAGTTTGGGGGGGGGGTTGTGTAGGAGAGTAGGGTCTGCTTTCTATGTTCACCCCCACTTTTTGATTTTGCTTTACTGGTTTTCGACTTAGATGTGGCTGTGGGCCTGCTAATCAGACCCACAGCCCTGCTGTTCTCTCTCTAAATTAATACTATGTACTTTAGGTGCATAACCCAATTGGATAGGATCACCTTATTGGCCCCTGTACAGTGTACCTTAGGTACCCAGGGCATAGGTGTACCCTAGGCCTACCAGGGGCTGCAGCATGTATTATGCCACCCCTGGCCTGGCCTGGCCTTCCATTATGACACAACTGGCTGATCACTCAGCTGGGGCAAGGTCGTGTAATCACCCCTTGCTTAGGTGTATTATTCCTATACCTACCTTATATATAGACACATGTGTACCTATCAGCCACTCCTATGGCAGGCCTTAACAATCCTGGAGGCAGAGTGCTTGGTAACATGTGAAATGGTGCTCTAGCATGAGCTGAGCCTGTCTGCAGCTTTCGGAACCATGTCCTTATAGCTGTTCTATGATATAGCCTACCATATACTCTTAAAGTGCCTTATAATCTTAAACGGTCATGGTAACTATGGTTTGGCTTTATCAAAACATGTCGTGTAAGGTGTCTAACACTTTGGAATAATACCCCCATCCCATTTCTGGGGATGAGGATATTATCCCTCCCTTCTAGAGGGAGAAGACATGTTGAAACCTACTTACCCGGTTCTGACCTCCTGCTGCTGGGAGTGATCCCGGCACGGGAGGCTTGGACAATAGGTTTCCTGCCTTGGGAGGTGCGAGCACCACCCCAGACAGGCCTTAGTGTATTGGGGCAGGGAGGGATGAAAGAAACGAGACACTGCCTGGGGCACACAAGGTGTCCCATGCATAGTCCAGTTCAAACCGGTGCTGGGGCACACCAGCCCCAGTCCTGGCGCGAAACTGGACAAAGGGAAGGGGGTGTAACCACCCCCCTCCCAGGTCACACCCATAAGGCGTGACCTAGCAGGCAACCCAGCCCCCCAGATTAGTATAATAGTGGTAGCTGAGCCCCAGGAGATGAGATTATCCTGAACCTGCAACTTGAACAGAAACTCTGGACTATCGACATTCGACGAAAGAAGAAGACTGAAGAATCTCCCTTGTGGCCAAGGAGTGGCTACCCTGTGCAAACAGGCACCATCAAGAGACTTACCTTTTGCTTTGCTGAAGTTCTACGAGGGATCGACTGCAGAGCCTGACCAGAGCCTTGACTTCCAGACTTCTCCGACCCTGATCCATATCCACAGCCGAGCTGAGATCCGTGGAGGCGACGAGAGACGTGGGACCGGCTACCTGGGAAAAGTGGCGAGTATCTTCCAGCGCAGCTTCTGAGGCACCCTCAAAGTTGTGCATCAGGGATTGAGATCCCCAAGCACCATCTGCACTGAAGATCAGCCCCCCACACTCCACGAGTCCTGCGTGGGGCCCTTCTGCATTTTCCTGCTTGCCGCGTCTGTCCGGTTGCTTGCCCGTTGCCTAGCGACCTTTGCGACGACACACCTTTGAATTTCCACTGCTGGTTTGGCTCCTCCAGACTGGCTCCTGCTCCTCTGCAAAAGAGAAGCACCCCAGACCTTCCTGGTCTGCACTAGTAGCAAGTCCTCCATTCTTCGTGGGTTCCGCTTGCCAAGGCTTGGTGAGTCCTAGTTCGACTTCGGCGCCGCCGACAGCAAGAGCCTTCGTGGGACAGCTCGCCTCCTGGTCCTGGTCGTCCTCGACGTCTCCTGGTACCCGTGGCTGCTGCGACAAGCTTCACCTCTTCACCTGCAATCTCCCGACATCGCCTGGTTCCTTCCTGGTTCCACGTGGTCACTGGCTAGTGACCCTGACTCTGTCCCTTCTGCTTGCAGGTATCCTTCCTTCTTGATCCCGGCCTTGGGATCCACCGGACACTCTTCACTGACTGCCTGTCAGCAACTTTCCTTCAGGCATCCATAGAAGTCCACGACGAAACCCGACGCAAGTTCACACCTATGCACCCGCAGCCCGTGGGCTAGGTAACTTGGGTACTTCGGTGCTCACAAGGGTATTGACTATCCTAGGGTCTAGTTTCCGAGTCTCGACTTTCTAGCTATACCAGAAGTGTCCTAAAACTGCTTATTTCAGAACTGTACTATTTCTATTGATTATACGCATTACGCGTGATTGTTTCCACTCTTCACCTGAATCCCGTGGGCCTCCCACTTCCTAACCTTGGGTAGTGTAGTGTAGCCCTAGCGATTCCCTAGGCCTAGGCCTATCCTATTTCCGTGACAGTGGTCCTTATACCACTTCTTTAGTATATGGTTTGCGTGGCCCCTAGGGCCTAACTGTATTACTTACCTGTGTGACTTAATGTATGCTTGAATAAGACTGTGTTGTACTTACCTCGAATCTCATAAAGAGTGCTGAGGGTTTGACTAGAATAAATTCACTTTATTTTATATATATATCTGTTGTGGTGTCCTTTCATTTGGTATTCAAGGGATTATATATGGTATAACAGCTGGCTTCACATGCCATTCAGAGTTTAGCCTAAGACTGCTCTTGTCCACGCTACCACTAGGATAGCTGGTCTATAAGGTTGACTTTACAACCAATCACCATAAGGGTTGTTTGGACTGATATAAGGTGTACACTAGAACTAGTGACATCATACATCAGGCCAACTTCTCACAGCAATGAAACACCCTCCTTTACTTGAATATGTACAGGTGGAATAACCATTTGACCCACATCAGTATCTGATTTAGCCCACAAAGTAATAGGTAAGGATGCCAGGGCGACGTCCTCATTGATAAGACAAGATATCTCAACCATTGGAAAATTGTCACTCAAAATAACACGCACGCCTTCCAGGGAACAACGTATTGTGGCACAAAAATATTTAAGCATATCGATACCCACAATATTGTCAGGTGTGATAGGGGAAAGCAAAAATGGACATGCTGCAGTGAATTTATCAAGTGTGAATTCATGTGGCTGTGAAAGTTGGCTAGGTGTAGGTGTCCTATCGACGTTATCATTGTGCCAGACAGGGGAGCCCTAGGAACCCGTTTTTTAGACAGACCACTACGAGTAGCCCCTGTATCAACCAGAAACCGATCAGTAGATCCCAAGACGTTTGTGTCAACATAAGGACCCATTTGATCTACTGGCACCTCAACCGGTTCCTTACCCCATCCTAGGCATCTCTATGCAGAATCAGAATCTGCAAGGACCTCATCAGAATAATCAGACATTTGATATTGATTTTGTCTATCAAAAGTATTAGAGTAATTTGGTCCTTGTGCAATTGCCTCAAACCTGAGACAAGCTCCTGCACCTCCCCTGTTTCCTGAATTCCCTGGGCGTCCTCTCATACTGCCCCTTCCCCGCTGATACTGCTGACCTCGCAAAAGAGTGCACTCAGAACCCCAATGCCCAGTCTCTTTACAATAAGCACACTGATCAGGGGACAAATTTGCTCGAGGGAGAGGGGGTGCTCCAGGTGTATACATTGCACATCCGCCTCTTCCACCTCCCCTAAATGGTGGACCATATATTTGAGTCAACATAACTTTTGTCTTTAAGGCTTTATCCTTCTTATCCTCCCTGCCTTTCGCTTCCTGTTCCTGTCGCTCATAATATTGGGCCATAGTCAAAAGAGAAACTGGGGAAGACGTAGTCCAAGAATTCTCACTGGCCTTTAAACGACTAACTATTTCCGGTAACATATTAGCAACAAATTTATCGACAAACAAATGCTTACCCGTATCATCGGCCAATGACTGACCACTAAAATCATGGAATGTTTCCTCAAACCTTGAAAAGAAATCAGAAACAAACTCATCTGTTTTCTTTTTACAGGAAGCTAATGTAGTCCAATCTATTTTCTTAGGAGGTATGAGAGTCTTTAACTTAGGCACAATAGCTTTAGGAAGATCTAATATCTTCTTCTGAGGTTTCTGCGCAGGCTCCCTTTCTGCATCTGTTTGTTCTAAATGTTCCCAAGTATCACCATATGCTACATTGTCATCTATTTTACGTATCGTCCTCCACATATCGGGGGCAAAATAAGTCCAAAGAACATATCAATATCTGACAAGGTCATAGTGTAGGAGCTAATCAGACCCTCCAGGATTTCGCGATTTCGCAATTTGCAAAAAAATCGCGAAATTGTCAGTTTTGTAAAAATGCCACGATTTTTACAAAACTACCCACGAAATCGGCAGTTTTGTAAAAATGCCGCGATTTTTACAAAACTGCCCGCGAAATTTGGAAAATGCTATTGCCTTGTATAGAGCAAACCTGGCTTGACAGACACAGTGAAGTCAACATGCGTGAGAGCACAGTGACCGAAGCAAGCGGGTAACAGGGAAAACTACTGTGTTGAGAGCAATACAAGATCATGAACTTTTGTGTATGAAACTACTTTAAGGAGCCACCATATTCTATAACTCTTTTATTGTAAACAGTGGTATTAACCTATTCCATGTCATCAATGTATTCAAACGACTCCTCTGTTCCTTTTGCTCTTCCCAAGTATCGCTCTGGCTGTTAACAATTGACATTTGCAAAGGCTCTTTTCCGGCCAAAGCCAAAACGTACGACAATATAAATTCCAAAACTACACACTCACGAAAAATAAGGCTTACACATGTATGCTGCAAACATAAACACAAAATTATCTATTTACAAATACATCCAACCAGTTAAAAAATCATAAAACCAGCTAAACGTACTCACTCTCTATGTCCCTTGCATCGCACAAACCTATTTTACCCCTGGGCGAGTGTCAGCAATGCACCTTGGGCACAGTTACATGGGCATTCCCTCATTAGCATGAGTCGAGGGCCCACGCAAACAAGGGAATGCCCACTTCCAGTCAGGTAACACAGCCTTAAAGACCACTGCCCAGTCATATAAGGGTCCTTAAATTCCCTGAACTGACATACCAAAGGAGAGGGCCTTTAACAATCAGTATAGCCCGAGGCAGAAGGACTATACTGCTGTAAGAACATACCGCCCAATGAGGCTGGAATGTTCTAATTTGAAAAAGAGAGAAACAGAAAGAATGTTGGAGGACGAGGCTTATACCAGCCTTTATCGGCCCTGAGCCACTTCCCTGGCAACAACTCAATATGTTATGAGCTCAACTATTCACTTCTGCTGTGTTGTAAAGATACATCTCTTCTCTAATTCGTTCATAAACTATTCATATCTTTGTGCATTTTTCTTTATAATATAAACAGTTATTTCATTGTACGCATGTGTATTTGCTTGGATATTGGTTTTGGAGATTTTGTTGATTATGAGTAGAATTATGCGGCAGGAGACAACCAAATTATGCAGCATGGTTGACTAAACTAACCGGCAAGAAAAGACAACTGTGGATAGTATTGCTTCATTTTTTCACACTTGTTAACAATGTCTGATCACAGGTTCCTTTATCAAAATGAGGGAGTGAGAACTATTAAAGATTGACGCCGACACTGCCCAAGTTCATTCGATTAATCAGTAGAGAGTGGACCCACTTCAGTGGAATTGCAAACACCATCTAAAATCTTTATCAAATTATCTACAACAAATACCTCCTGCGCCACAGGATCGTGGCACAGCGTGTAGAAGTAACATAAATGTGAGCAGGGGAAAAAATCAAAATAGGAGACCAAAAGGGAAACAAGAAGATAAAAGCTTGTGGGCAGCCGCAGCATCAGTTGGGGCTTCAATAGCTGGTCCTAGACTGCTTTGGATGAAGTCATGGAAACTAGACTCCACACATTGAGGTCTACTTAAAAAATTACATTTTAGAGGATCAAAACTATTTAGTGATGAACTTGATGACATGGTGCAAAAAGGAGCGGAAGAGTACAAAATTCCCAAACCTTTTACGCTGGGGTCTAGAAAGTAATCCTTTTTGTTCAAGCGTCCTCTCCAAAGTCTTCAGGACAAGATTCCCTTTCGAGGCCAGGCTATGTTTGCTCAAGTCGACCTATGAGGACTGGACCAGGTAGGCAAGAGGTGACCTCCCTATGCAGTCTGTCTGACTTATTTGGATCAGTCACTATGATCACTACGATCCTGTACCCTAGGGTGCCTGAGGAAGAGGTGTCCTGCCTCATGGATTCAGGAGTCAGCGGTGCCCCGGCAGGGGTGCATACATGGGCGCTAGAACATCCCAGGGGGAAATACAGCTCCCTCCTATGAGGTTAGGACTGGAGCTGTGCTTCTGTAGAGCTACAGACACTTTAAACATGCCTAATTCAAAGTGGGATACTCTGTAAAAAACAGTTTCCATTGATTTCAGGCTGAAAATGAATGATTATGAGTAACATAAAGTGCCGCAAAATTGCCACAAAATTTCTATTTTTGTGCCGCTAAATTTCCATATTTGTGCCGCTAAATTTGCTGATCCATGCCGCAATATCCTGGGGGGTCTGGCTAATGGCTCCTTCCACCTCCTAATAAAAGGCGGCAGGATTTTTCCGGGGGTCGGGCAAAACAGCTTTAAGAGCCATCACATCAGCTCTACTCCAAGGAGTGTAAACCCAATTATATATAAAATATCTCTTTGCATCATCTGAAGTTTTGTCATCATTTGTTCCCGCACCCTTCGGAGGAACATACAGAGGTGTCGCTTCGCGCATAGGTTTTACAGTACCTGCAGTACTACTAGGTGCAGCCTCGTCCACCGGAGCATCTACATTCTGTACTTGAGATTGAACTGCTTCTATACCTCTCTGTTTTCTAGCTAATTCTTGCTCCTTTCGTAAAGGCAATGTTGCGTCTCATATTTTTACCACTCGTCTAATCATATCAGATAGGTTTGAAACAGGAAAAGTCCCCTCTGTTAATCGTTTATAATCAGTATTTATATCAGCTGGCTCTAGTTCCTGAGAAATTTGTCTATAGTCAAATATTACCTCCCAAATAAATTTTTCTACAAAATAAAATTGCTCTGCACTGTTCCACTGTTGTACCATAGTTACAATGAGCGATGCCACGTGAGACCCACGAGCCTCCTCCCTAGCAACAGTTTTTAATTTAGCTTTTTCTGCTGTAGTCAAAGTAGAGCGAGTCTGTCGCCCATCTTGTTTATCTTGTTCTTTGTCGTCTGAAGACAAATGCTCGTCGTCAGAAGCCTCATCAGGGGCACTTGAAGTGTGATGTTTATACAGGGGGGGACGTTCTAATAGGATGCAATCATCCTTAGTTGTATCAAGTAGGGAATAGAGAGGGCGCCTAATAGGATATTGGTCATTTATCTCTAATCGACGTTCTCTATATTCTTTTTCTGCTTTTTCCTTCTTTTCTTTATTTTTTAATTCTAGCGTTTTTTGATATATCGTTTTACATTGTACTTTTTCTGCTATAGCTTCTGCTCTTTTCGCTCTCTCTCTCGCACTTCTTTCTCCCACATACGCACACAATCAAACATATCCTGTCGACTTTTAAACAAACACTGCTCTACATATTGAACCTTTTTAAGATCAAATGACCCATTCACTGGCCATTGCAGATCGGAATCTCTCTGTGTGTATTTGTTCCACAGTGGCCCGTACATTATAGAGGAAATACCATATTTGACATACATATCTCTATTAGGCGTCCCTTCTGGGGGAGCTGGCTGACTTTTTTCTAACTCTACTTTGGTACCACCAGAGCAGCAACACCACCTATGGAGTGTGCTGAGAACAGGCATGTTTTACCAAATTATGTGTAAAATATTACTACTCCAAACAAATATTCAAAAAGGAGAAGAATCTCCACATTACCTGCCTTCAAACTTTGCAAAGATTGAATAACAAATTCAAACAAAAAGCCCAGGCTTAACAAATCAAGAGTGCCGCTTTAGCGACCTTACCAAACAGAAGACTCCAACTCCCACCTGCCGATCTCCGGTCGACCTAATGACCACTGCAGATTTGCGCCAAAGAAAACCTCAGTGGAGACTGGCCACCACCTGGAGGGTCAAATCAGGAAAACCAGAAAAGTCACGTCGGCCTGCAAAGACAAAGGTCTCCTCCTGCAGTGCGCTTCCTCAGCAATATTTCGATCCTCCATCAAGACCACTCATTCGGACAGCCGCGTCTCCAATGGGGCCCCACTTGTTGGGCGCCAACTGTGGAAATGTGCCTAAAAGTGGGCACACTGGTGCAGGGTCACCCTCTCGTCCACGGGTCCAGAGACCAACAAAATAGAGATCAGCACTGGAGTTGGAATACATTGCAAGTTTATTAATCACTCATGAGTGGGACCATAGCCACACAACACTCTCAAGTGCTGCAAGGAGGTAGTACACTGAAGTCACAGGACACAGGTCTTTTATACAGGTTTTCTGCAATGTAAGCATGTGAACAGAAATAAGAAGAACAACTTTTAGGAATAGCTATCGGCAAACAAGGGCAGGTGAATAACCATGTGGTCAGCAAAGTGGGAGGGGGAGCAGGAATGCTTATGGCAGCAGCAAATGGTCGACAGTTAACATCTGAGACCAGGTGCACTGACAACTATAAACCCTCAGCACGTACATTGCTTTAGCTGAGTCAGGAAGTCAACAAAAATAGATAACATAAGCAGAGTGAAAAGACGAAAGAATTACAAAGGAAACTTAAATTGACACCATAGCCAAAATGGCTGTTGCTTATGCTAAGTAAAATATTACATGTTTTCCACACATGGTCCAACAGCATTTTGGGCATGTGCTTGATGTCCCTTACCCAGGTTTGCATTTCTCTTGACCACAGCCAGTAATCTACACAGGACCATGTTCCATGAACCAATGAGATATATGTCCCTTCTCTTGTCTCAGGATGTCTAAACCTCCAAATGTCAATGAGACAATAGTCCTCCATTTCCCCCGCATCACCTGTGCCAATTGTTTTCCTGGCCAATCCGCTGTAACAGATCGGTCCATGCTTGAGTCCAGGTACAAGTTCAGTTCACCACCCCAAATAACGGCTGATGGCATCAGGGAACGCAGCCGTCACCTTATGTGTGTGAAAAATTCCGGATCGTCTACATTGGGCCCATAGGTGTTGATAATGGTCATTGGGGTACCACATAGTTTACCTTGTACTATTACATGGCAATCTTATTCGTCCGTCTCCGAATGTGTGTGGCTTCAAAGGGAACTTCCTTTTTTAATCAATATGATTAATCCTCTTGCATATGCAGAGTAAGACGAGGCCACCTGCCAACCTGCCCATCTCCTACCACTTCCGCACTGCGGCCCTTAAGGTGCGTCTCCTGCAACAGCACAATTTGTACCTTGCATTTGTCTAGATAAGTTAGTACCTGCCTGGTTTTTCTAGGGTTATTAAGTACTCTTACATTCCACGTAATCATAACCAACGGGTCATCACTTGGTGGCCCGTCTACCCTTCCTAGTCCCCATGATGCCACATGGAAGTAAACAATATGAGCAGAGCATTGATCCTGGCAATATCAATATACATGTTTTTGTAGGCAATTAACACATACCAAGAACACCCACCCCCTTCCACTTCAGCATGCCAACTTTGCTAAAGTCATTTCCCCAGTTAAAGAACCAAATATAACTAATAATGTCTGAGGGCTTACATGTAGTCTTAGTACAGAACCAAAACCTAACAAAAGGAAAACGGGTGCCCCCTGTGGGGTCAGCTAGAGATTGAAGTACCCTCCAAGTAGGCGGAGATGACCAGGGAGTCAGTAATCAGATATTGCTCGATGAGGCTGTTAAGAGGCGAGTCGTGATGTGAGTTTCCCTTACACGTGGTCCAGCTATGTCAACTTGATTTTACGTTCTCATTCCCTGCATCGCTTCCCCACTACAAATATGCAATACTGACATATAATGCGTTCATTCCCCTTTCAACCATCTCCTCAGTCCATGACCGTCCAGGTATTGTTTGGCCTGTGCCCCCAGCTGCCAACAAAAGGGGCTGGGCACGCTGAGTCAGCCCCTGTGGCCCCAGTGCGTCACGTAGCATCAGGCCTCTGGGTCCTGCCGAGGCCCTCTGCCCACCGTGATCTGTTTCACATACTCCATAGCTGCCTTAGGGGTGGTACATATTTTCTGAGTGCCTTGGTAGTCAATTTTCAGTTAAGCTGGGTAGAGCATAGCGTACTTAATTCCTTCCTGTTGCAGCTTCTTTTTCACTGGGAGGTACTTCCTGCGAGCAGCTTGTACTGATGCCGTAAAATCAGTAAAGAAGGAGAGGTCGTTACCTTGGTGACTTTTACCCTATTGCTCCTTGTATAGCCACAGTACTGGGTCCGGATCGCGGTAATTCAGGAGCTGCACAATGATGGGGTGTGAGGGTCCCCGGGTGCGGCCTCGCCACCAGCGACCTGTGTGTCCTTTTGACATCTGGCACATTTGAAAACCTCTCCTCTCTGAAGATGTTGCGGAGCAGCCCCACCACATACAGTTCCAGTTAACCAGTGTTGGTGGATTCTGGAACCCCAGTGATCTACAGGTTGTTCCTGTGAGATCTCGCTTCAATCAAAGTCCTCATTTTCAGCCTGGATGAGTTCCAGTACTTTCTTCATGTTGAGACATTTCTCTTGAGTGTTCGCGAGACTGTCCTCCGCACTGCTCCACTTCTGTAATTCTTGTTGCCTGCTTGTCCAGCTTGGCAGAGATATGATTAGGGCTCCCGGTTTTCCGTTTTTACGGATTTTTACATATAAATACAGACGGAAAACAAGTTTTCCTTTATCTGTATTTATATATAAAAACGGGAAAATACTAGTAAATGTTGCTGTGCTGCCGTCTGGTGTCTCCCCCTCCTTAAAGGGTTAAGAGGTGTCAGCCCGGGCTGAGAAAGCTTCCCGGGCACACACAGAGCTGCCAGCCGCACCCGAGTACTTCACAAGTCTTTGAAAGACCATTTATTTGTTAATGAGGCTTTTTTGTTATGTCACCCCTTTTAAAGCCCCTGCCAGAGTCAGATTAGGAGCCTCTATTCACACCATTGTTGTGTGAGTTGTGGCTCTTGCACCATGTTGTGAGCACGATTACAGCATGGAGCATTTGGTGACAGGGTGGGACTATTGATTTCAAAATTAGAATACACATGCGATGTGCTTGTTTACGTATAACGTGCCTTCCAGAAAGAAATTATATACAGTAAAAGTGACAGATTGAGGTGGGGATCCGTTATGTTTGAAAGATTGTAACAGAACTGACTTAAAATTGATATATGTTCCTGATGACAAAGCAATTAATTCCCTAAGCATGTCAAAAATAAAATATCTTCATATAGTTCTTAAAAGTGTCTTCCTTCCTACCGCGAGCCGTGCTTTTACTTCATAGGCTGCATGGATTTATTTTGGCCAGCGAGAGGAGCTGTTTGTGAAGAAGTCGGAGAAAGCGTAACGCAAGGAGCAGCGGGTGCTTTAAACGAAAAACACAAGACTCGGGAGACAGAAAGAAAACATTACTATCACGTAAAACGAAACGAGACCTTTACAGGACATCACACGAAGAATACCACCTTGCTCTCCAAAAAACAAATTAACAAGACAAGCACACAGTAAATCGTGGACGAAGCCTGGCATGGCGTGGCTGCAAAGTCTTAGGCATTTTAGAGCATGGATGCTGCTCTCTGTGATCACGGCTGCCTTCTTTGATACCGGCTTTGGCCAAATCCGCTGTTTCATTCCGGAAGAAATGAGAAAGGGTTATTTTGTTGGAAATGTCGCTGTAGACCTAGGTCTGGATGTGAAGCAGTTACCGCACCGCAGAGTCAGCCTTGTTTCTGGTAAGACGCAGCATTTCGATAGTGATGGCCAGGGACAGCTTTTAGCGCTAGTGGGGCACAATTGGGTTGCAGTTGAAGTCAGTGTGAGTTTCTCTCTGTGGGGCAGTATGATGTTCAGTGGGGGAAAGGATGTGGCACTCTGCCAATGACAGAAACTGCAAGGCTCTGAGACAAATGGCTTGTGATAGCACTTTTAAGCATATTTGGGACATTTTGCAAATGGCAAAGTTTTCAGGTGAATGTATAGTGTTGACCAACAACAACTGAGCGCATGTGTGCATTGTCAATTTAAATAAATGTGGAAAAATACTAGCTGTAGCGTCGTCTTTTGCTTGTGGCAAAAATAAATGTGGATAAATACAGAAAAAATGCCCGAAAAATAAATATGGATAAATATACACGGAAATGGCAAAAAAATAAATACCATAAACCCGGGAGCCCTAGATATGATCAATGTGTATATTTAGCATGTCTGTTTTTCCGTCTATAGGTTGCAGACTTTGCTGCATCCCTGACAATATGTTCTCCTGTGCTGTAGACCCATGGGGTGTAGTGTCTTTTTCAGAGTCCAACATGACTTTCCTGTGTGGTTTTGCAGTCCACTTTGCCTCAAAGGTGAGGCAGGGTGGGTATTTATCTATCTTGCCTATGTTTTGTCTGTGAGGGCTTAATGTACAGTTCCTCACTACAGGTGCCTCTTGCGGGACCTCTCTCTTTGCCGAGCTGGGGTGGCTACGCTAACTGTGTTGTTTTATTGTAGCAGTTTTTGTTTTTGTGAATCTTTTTTATTATTATTGTAATTTTTTATTCCCCCTCTTTTTCTTTTAGTTCCTGTGTCCACTCACTCCATCTGATCTCAGAGGGCCTCCACCACAGTGGCTCCTAGGGGGTCTCCGCAATGACGGTGCATGCTTTTCCCACCTCGGTAGAGCGACGTGTGCCTGAGCCTCAGTGCAGGGGGATCTCACCAGGGACCAGGCCTTTCCCGCCTCCGGCCTGGCCCGGCTCCCCAGTATGGACAAACACAGAGGCCGCAGATCGACCCCCAAGGCACAGTACTTTCCAGCACAAAAACCGGGGATGACCCCCGACAATTTAGACACCCGATGCTGGCACGATCCGGTCTCCGCAGCTAAAGCCCTGTATAGTCCCACCGGGGCCTGCACAGTACGTTTTCCAAGCCACAGCCCACTTGCTGCCCAGCCTTCGTGTCGCTTTCTGAAGAGTTGGGGATACGCTGCAGGTGGCGCCCGCTGGTTCTGCAGTTCTTCCCTGCTACCCGATGGCTGTGCCTCCTTCCTGTTGCAGCTTCTTTTTCACTGGGAGGTACTTCCTGCGAGCAGCTTGTACTGATGCCGTAAAATCAGTAAAGAAGGAGAGGTCGTTACCTTGGTGACTTTTACCCTATTGCTCCTTGTATAGCCACAGTACTAGGTCCTGATTGCGGTAATTCAGGAGCCGCACAATGATGGGGTGTGAGGGTCCCCGGGTGCGGCCTCGCCACCAGCGACCTGTGTGCTTTCGACATCTGGCACATTTGAAAACCTCTCCTCTCCGAAGATGTTGCGGAGCAGCCTCACCACATACAGTTCCAGTTAACCAGTGTTGGTGGATTCTGGAACCCCAGTGATCTGCAGGTTGTTCCTGTGAGATCTCGCTTCAATCAAAGTCCTCATTTTCAGCCTGGATGAGTTCCAGTACTTTCTTCATGTTGAGACATTTCCCTTGAGTGTTCGCGAGACTGTCCTCCGCGCTGCTCCACTTCTGTAATTCTTGTTGCCTGCTTGTCCAGCTTGGCAGAGATATGATCAATGTGTATATTTAGCATGTCTGTTTTTCCGTCTATAGGTTGCAGACTTTGCTGCATCCCTGACAATATGTTCTCCTGTGCTGTAGACCCATGGGGTGTATTGTCTTTTTCAGAGTCCAACATGACTTTCCTATGTGGTTTTGCAGTCCACTTTGCCTCAAAGGTGAGGCAGGGTGGGTATTTATCTATCTTGCCCATGTTTTTTCTGTGAGGGCTTAATGTACAGTTCCTCACTACAGGTGCCTCTTGCGGGACCTCTCTCTTTGCCGAGCTGGGGTGGCTACTCTAACTGTGTTGTTTTATTGTAGCAGTTTTTGTTTTTGTGAATCTTTTTTATTATTATTGTAATTTTTTATTCCCCCTCTTTTTAGGTCTCGTCTGACCCAGCGCATGCGCTGGTCTGGCGAGACTTATTGAGAGGGCTCCAAAAAGTGCTACCAGGCCAGCCTAGAGCTACAGTGCATGTGCGCGGGCGCGCGCGCCGCACTTTAGCGCGATTGCTTTCATTTTCGCGGCCGCATGGCCGCTTGGCATAGCCAATAGGTCTCGCTTTTGGGACCTTATAAGTATTTAGTTATGAAACTGTTGCATGGGTAAACACTTTAAATGTCCCGAAGGCGAGACCTATTGGCTACGCCAATGCTTGTTCTTTTAGTTCCTGTGTCACTCCATCTGATCTCAGAGGGCCTCCACCACAGTGGCTCCTAGGGGGCTCTCCGCAATGACGGTGCATGCTTTTCCCACCTCGGTAGAGCAACGTGTGCCTGAGCCTCAGTGCAGGGGGATCTCGCCAGGGCCCAGGCCTTTCCCGCCTCCGGCCTGGCCCGGCTCCCCAGTATGGACAAACACAGAGGCCGCAGATCGACCCCCAAGGCACAGTACTTTCCAGCACAAAAACCGGGGATGCCCCCGACAATTTAGACACCCGATGCTGGCACGATCCGGTCTCCGCAGCTAAAGCCCTGTATAGTTCCACCGTGGCCTGCACAGTACGTTTTCCAAGCCACAGCTCACTTGCTGCCCAGCCTTCGTGTCGCTTTCTGAAGAGTTGGGGATACGCTGCAGGTGGCGCCCGCTGGTTCTGCAGTTCTTCCCTGCTGCCCGATGGCTGTGCCACCTCCGGTGTCACCCACTGCTGCTCACCTCACCGGCCAGGTGGCCACCTCGTTCCACTGCAACTATAATTGCAGTCTTCTCTATTTAGTCTATGGCCACCTCCTTGGATGACCACTCAGACCTCACCGCGGCTCCCCGCTGGGTTGGTAGATGCTGGTGTGTTGCCTCTGTATAGCCTCCCTGGAGCCAGGACAGTTAGATTCACGCGGTTCAGTTCTCCTGCCATGGGCTTCACGCCATTTTCCTAGTTCTCAGGATCCACTGTGGGTGACCGCTAGCTTCTTCCGCTCTGCTCCATTGCTACCTGAGGTCTGCTCCACCTCCATGTGCTTCCCACTACTACTCACCACACAGGCCTTATCAAACACAGACCCCACTCACCGCTTCCTTGGCTGTCAGCGTTTGGCTCGTCAGACACCTTGCTCTTCCACAGTCTCAATGGCCGTCGCTGTGTGTCAGACCACGGCCATCTCAATTAATGCACCCTCCCTTCCTCAATATGGGGCGCGTTTTTATCGGTATCGGATTACGCATGGATATTGCTCCCTGATCCACAGAGCAGCACAAACCTATGGCCATCTGGCGTCTGGCTCTCTAGCCGCCCCTGGATGGTTTTCTTTAGCTCCAGTCCTTGGTTGTAGGGTGGTCAGGGTGAGCTGAATGGGGGAGGAGGGCTGGGCCACGGGTTCTGCATGTGCATTATCAACTGACCTGCCGGATATCAGTTGCACCGCATTATGGTGCTCTGTGCATGTGTGTGCGTATGCGTTCCATACGGACCTGTCTGATATCCGTAGCACCATGTATCGGTGCTGAGTGAGTGTGTGGGAGGTACTACCTGTGATTAATTACACCGCATGGCGATGTTACTTTATACGTTGATTCTGTAGTGTAGTTCCTATTTCCCTTATAGGCCCTGCGCATTGGAATAATATACACTATAGTTTTTGCATAGAACTAAGGTCAGTATGCTCCTATTGAGCACATTAAACTTAATTACTTGTGTGTGCCAGCTAACTCAGAGGTCACTAGAAACTTCTCGAATAAACAAGAAGGGATTAGTTTCAGAATCGGAACGCGTCACAGAATCGTGGAAACAATAGATAACAGTTTCACTCAGTCAATCGTGCATGCTTAGTTTATTCAGAATTACACAGAAATAGATAGACGGGTGCTTCAATAAAAGGGATTTATTAAACAGTCTTGTTTCTCGTGTAAGAGATATGAGCTGTTACAATCATTAGACAGTAAGCAAGATATAATACGCACAGCGTAAGCAGTAAGAAGAATTAATACTGCAATAGCATTGTCTTTTAGCTATGACATATATTCATATATACATACATAAATAACACAGGCTAAAAAGTGAATACTCGTCTGATGCTTCTAAATAGTTCTACCCCGGTGTACCTAACCTAAGTGTAGTACGTGGTAAGAGTAGGTGCTGTTTTCTATAGTATGGTATATACTAAGTTTGTATGCCAAGAGTCCCTCTAGGTTCTAGTCCGCTCCATACCTTTAGAATGAGAGAGGTGGGACTCTCTTTGCGGGTCTCAAACTCTAACACCCCGCGAAGGGAGTCAGAACACTGGAAGCTGGCTTCTCTGCGAGCAGGGATGACAGCGTCTGGTCAGTGCATCACGCCGGATATGGTCTCTTCCGAACTTGCCGTGGCGAACCGTGCAGTCAAGTTGTGCCGAGCCGTGCCATGGTTTGCCATGGTAAGGGAAGGTATATTTATACCTGGAAGGTGCTTAGGAATGCTAGAATTGACGGAAAGTCGGGCAGAGGGAGACGTCATGGATGAACCCCTAAGGAATAGTAGTTCATGCATAATAGATGAGTTCTTGGAGAAATCAATAATCCTAGCTAGGAAAAGTCCAGATGGCTTAAGGGTCTGGTTTCTAAGAACTCGTTGTGACGTGGAATGGAAGGATTTAGGTGACCATGCCTGTATTTGGATAGCATGGCTAATGCCTAAATAAGGACTGGGATTCTATGCCTAAATAAGTGCTTATTAGCCCACTCGTTGATAATTTCCTGCCATGAAGACCAGTTGCGAGATTACGTTCAGATAGAGAGAAATACCCTGCCCTACTATTGCATTGTGGGCAGGGTACTTCACTCTATCTGAACGTAATCTCGCAACTGGTCTTCATGGCAGGAAATTATCAACGAGTGGGCTAATTAGCACAAATTATCGCGGGAGTATGTGGTTAAATAAGGGTGGGGCCCAGGGGGTTGAACACACTTTTTCTGGGAACGAGTTGACATAGAATTGGGTTATACGCTCAAAGCAGGTATGTTGATTAAGTATGCATGTAGAGTGGTAGCAGAGTTTAATGGCAGGATGTATGCACGCATGAAGTAGGAATGAATTATTATAGGTACATTGAAAAATAGGTTTGGGATTGAAAGGAGCGTAGTATGCAAGTGAGTTTAGTGGTAGAGCGTATGCATGGACGAAGTGGAAATAAATTAGTACACGCACATTTAAAATAGTTTTGGGAGTGAAAAGGGTTGTGAGGCAAGGAGTTCACGGGGTTGGGTGATGAATTTAGTGAGTAAGAGTGAGCGTGAAGGAAGCAGGCGAGAGGGGTTCACGAGGATCATAGCCACATGAAGAGAGACATAAGGTGGGGGTTGTTGGTTGGTTTATGGAATACAGGGATTAAGGTTGAAGGGGGATACGTTCATTGGTAGAGTGAAGGGGTAACACTTATAATGCTCATGAAGGGGCTCATTAGATGAAACGAGGACGAGTTGGAACAAGTTACGTTATTTTGAATATCGATCACTAATGTATGCTGAAGATGTAAATGTTTAGAAATGGTTAACACGGTAATGACTATGTGTTTCATTCATTTTTTTGTGTCCCTGACGAAGGGCGCTTGTAGCCCGAAATGCATTGGGTTCTTTTTTTTTTTTTTACTAAACGCTGCTTTGAACAAACTTGTGCATCTGTTATGTTTCAGCAAGAGGTCTGGATGGGCACAGCTTAAACATTAGAACATTTTAAAAATGGCACAACAACCTGTGTGTGGATAAAAGTATATTATGGATGAAAAATTGAGGCGTAAAAAGGATGGAGTACGTGATTAAATATGGAGTAAATTTGGAATAACGAAGAAATGTTAGCCAAAGTGGCGCAAATCAGCTGTGTGATCGGTTTTTGGGGCAAGATGATGTCCCAGTTAATGATACCTGGCAACATGCCACAACAGCTCTGATCATTCAACATGAGGTAACTCCCATTTGAAAGTTGTCCAAACGTGTGGGGAGTGGGGGTGCAGGGGCGGGGGGACTCAGGGAGTTTCATTTATCTGGTTTTGCACGTATGTGGGGGGCAGGGCTGAGCAGACCTTTTGCGATCGAGGGAAGGGGTGAGGGGGTGGGGGCGAGTTGGGGTTTTCAAATTATTTGTTGCATAAATTTGTTCGGGCAACCTCGGAAAAAGTCAAAGTCATTATATCTGTGTGGGTTGATTGTGCAGATGTCTCTGGGATGCAGAGCTCTGCAATATATGTGCAACTTGACAAATAAAACCTGTTTAAAAAAAAACAAAGTTGTCTAAACGTTGGATTAATCACAGCGGGAGGTGAACCTTGCAGGTGGCAGTATAAATTTGCAGTGGAACCGCAACAGGCCCCGTGTAAACTAATAGCCCGACATATGAGTGAACCGCTCAGTGCATTTTAACAGTGTGTACCGCTAATAAAATCTTCACACCCCCCACTCCAACATCTGTGTGTGTAAGGTAAATCCCAGGATGTCCTGATGTATTCTTTACCCAACCTTTCATATTTCCCTACCGGCATGTGTTTAAGGCAATACTGAAAATGGAAAGTTGTAACAGGCAGAGTTATTTTGCCATGTATGATCCATTCTGTAGCAGTTTTTTCTGCTACCCTAAATGGCTATTTTTTCAGTTTTCAATGCTCAGGATTGTATACATTGCTCCCCTTTGTGCCAGTTCGATCTGTTTATCAGTGAGATTGTAATCAGAAAACAGAGAAGACGTGTTGATGAAACGCCAAGGCACATAGCCTGCACACAAGTTTTGTAGCGTCCAGCCTAATAACAGAATAGAACGTAATTGAGTCTGGCCATGATGCAGCAGGACCAAATCTTGTTCCACAATGTCTATAGCAGAGGATACAATGTTGCCCAATGAATATATCCTGGATGACAGAGTCGTTACCCTATTGTCGACCACAGCGAGAGATTTCTCTAAATTAATACGATCAATTTCTTGTATTCTTTCTGCAGCGTCTGCTTGGGTAACCTTCCATATTCCATTATAAGCAGCATAGATGCTGGCATATATGAAATGTTTTTTATGCTGTTTTTTGGGACCTAGCAAGAATTCCCTAAAGTCTGCACCTTCTTTAAGTAAAGATAAGTGTAGTTTCACATCCTTTAGTGTAGATGTCTGCAGCCAATCAAGGCATAGTTTTCCTACACTGTATGTTGCTATTACCCCTGGATGTCTTTGAACATAGCGTGGGTCTGGCCTATTGATTGTTAAACCTTGTATCTTGTTCAGGAATCTCTCTTGACAGGTGTTTGAGTCTGTGGGCCAGAGCAGCCATTTTTTCCATTCGGAATCTGATCTGTTGTTTTGTAAAATAGTATGTACGTCGACCACCCCCTATGTAGTGCTATTATTTGCAGGTGTAGGTATGGATGGTGTGTTCATGTCTTTGATCTTGGCTAACCCAAGGCAAGACATCTGTTGGACAGTGTCATTCAAAAACATTATTTGCTGTGGGATGATGCAGGCTCTAAGCAAAGCTTCTATCCCCTGTACTTGCCAATCTTTTGTACCCCAGACAGATTTTGTGTCGATTGTGTTTTTCCAAAACTCAAAACCCTGTCTAGACAGTTGGGCAATAAAGGCTGCAGAATAAATTTGTTTGGTATTTGTTAACATATTTTTCGCTCCAGTTTTGTTCACATTTTTAAAGTAAAACGTTTCTGGATTGGATGTATTGTACACTGAAAAATATGGAAACTTCATTTCAAACGTTTTTGAGCTACCACTTAGTGGTGTAGGACAATGTTACCATTGGTTATACATAAATACATTTCTAGGTGTTGCAGATTCATGCAGGAAATGATGACCATAGTGGTTGTAACAAAAAAGCTGTTCATAGTCTGTTAAACCCTCTAAGTATTCATGGTTAGAGAATGCAGTGGACCTTTCTAGATCATACATCATGTTATTAACAGTCTCAAAGTCCCAATCATCAGAATAGGTACTAGAGGTAATAAAGTCACTTAATGATATCTTAAATAAGTGTGGAATCTTCAAAAGTTCTAACCGACCAAATATATCATAATCCGTTTTGTTCCAAACTATACCATCTTGTATAGGAACGGCTGTGATGTTCACTGCTGACAAGTCTCTTACTTCACGATGGGATGATTTGTGTGGTTTCAAAAGTAAGTTCACATTTTTACTTTCTGTGTCCAAATGAATATATCTTCCATTTATCAGCATGCTCAGAGTCAATACTAAAGCTAGCCAAAGCAGAAAGAAAAATATTCCAGAAATAATCCATAGTTCAATCCAAGTTGAAATCAGATAAGTCTTTTTCACGTGATGGAAGAAGTCTTGTGTTTGTTCTTTGAAAGTTTTTTGGGCTGGCGCTGTTTGCTGGGATCCTCAGAAAACGTATCAAAGTTAATGAAATAGCCAGAGGCAGTTCTGTCAATGGCAGGGGCGGCTGGTGACATTTGAAAGTGGTGTGACGTAAAATGATTGGTATACTGCACTGTTGCGAGCGAGCGTAGCGAGCGAGCCCGAACCACCATAAGGGGGGGTTCGTTGCGATTCTCTTCCCGTGAAAATTTTGAAAAAAGAGAAGAAAAATTGTGCATTTTCAAGCAAATTTGAGAAAGCAGGAAGGTTAATAAAGCAATTGTGAAAGTGCCTCTGTGAACTGTCACTTTTCTCTTTACCTATCTCTCTCCTAGAATTCACCACCTTCACCTGTAAGTGGCTGCAAGCTGCTCTATCGGCGTCACTCTCTTCCAGTGAAACTCTCACTTTCCTCATCATCTAAGTAACCCTTCCTACCTTATCTCTTTCGCTATCTCAGCATCTCCCCTCCTCTGTCACTGGCTGGATGCTGCTGACACTGCCCGGTGACTGTCTCTTGCTGCCCCTTCCATTGTCTCGCAACCCCCATGCTCTCCTCTCTCCCTATCTTGCTTCCTATTTCTATCTTGCTATCTCTTCCTATCTTGTTGCTGTCACATCCATCTTGCTTGCTATCCCTCCCTACATCTCAGTATCCCTTCCTCCCTCGTCTCTTTCTCTGTCTCCGCACCTCCATTCCCCCGTCATAGCAAATGACAAGTAGTTACGACAGAGCACATCTCACACAAGAATCGGATGAACTATCTCTAGACTCTACTATAGCGCCTAATATGTACCGGTGATTGCAGGTGGTGGGCACTAAGCGCTGCCACTCTTTTAAGGTCCGGCGTCCGGTCCGGGGCGTATTTCTCATCATTGGCCTTCACCCCCAGAGCAAGAGAGAAAAACCGGGGAATAGAAAGAGAAGGAAACAGTGACATAAGGGAACAAGGGTGCAGAAAGGAACGTGTGAGAGTAACGGAGCTGACCTAATGCCCATTGCTTTTATCATTACAAAACCAAAGCAGAATGGTTTAAAAAGACCATGTTTGTGAATACAGAGCCGCAGTATGCATTTTGTTTTCCAATGCACGCACCTAACAAGCAGATATTTCAGTACCTCCAGGAATAGTGTGCTTTCCCACCCAGGGAAAACATGGTTGTTCAAAGAGCGAGGAGGCAACAAAAGTAGGGCTTTTGTTTTTTTTATTTCTCTCTACCCTGAGTCTGCACTTAGAAATTGAAAAATGTCAGCAAAAGACTACGTTACCAGCAAGTGTTTTTCTTTTTTGGATCCATTTCACAAGGAAGCAAATAAACGAAAGGAGGAAAGAGAAGGTAATACCTGTTTCTTGAAGTCTCCGACCGGTTTTTACTACATGAGGAGGAGCGAGACAGAGAGGGAAGAGGGGGAACAAAGGAGGGGGGAGGCAGCTGCCAGCAGCGGGAGAACTGGACTCAAGCAGTGACTTACGACAGAGCACATCTCACAATCGGTTGAATATCATGAACTATCTATCTATAGCGCCTAGTGAGACCTAATGCCCATTGCTTATATCATTAAAAAACTAAAGCAGGATGGCTTAAAAAGACCACGTTTGTGAATACAGAGCCGCGCGCGCAGTGTGCATTTTATTTTCCAATGCATGCAAAAACATTCTTCAAAGAGCGAGGAGGCAGTCCCGAGGGGGGGATTGCGCGGGGGGGGGTCGCACGGGAGAATACAATTAAAATTAAGACGAAAACGTACCTGACCGCCTCTGCTCCTGGTCCGCGTTGGCGCCTCTGCCCTCTTCAAACAAGAACAGCACGTCAGCACTGGAGTGGCAACCCCTCAGCCAATCCTGGCGCTGCTGCAGCGCCTGGATTGGCTGAGGGCACATCGTACTCTTCGCCCGCCGCCTGCCCATTAGGAGACCGAGGGGCTCTTAATGGGCACACGCAAGTCCGTGAAAACACAAGTGCGCATCACTGGGCATGGGCTAAAAATTAGCTCACCTTGCCCACTCATGTGCACTTGTGCTGCAGTGCTGCCTGTCCCTGGCTGGTCTGACAATGCATGTCAGTCAACATGACGCAGGACCGCCCACGGTCCGACGTCATGCTGACTGACATGCATTGTCAGTTCTCCCTCGGCGTCTCTGAACTTAAGTAAACTAAGTTCAGAGATGCCGAGGGAGCTGCGGCCGTGGGCGAGGGCGGGGGGGCAACGCCCCAAGGCCCCAATGGACGCACCGCCCCTGGTCAATGGTTGAAATTGCATCAGGATTCGTTGAATTCGCTGGAACCAGTGGATCACTTGCTACGTTGGTATAGACAGGTGTATTAGGACGAACTGTTATTTGGGTTTCAAGAGGAATGAGTTCCATAGTATTGTTGCTTAGTCCTTCATTTCTTACTGTTGGATTCTCAATGGTGATGAATCTTTCAGTTTGAACTTCTTGGATAGTAGCTAGAGTAGTCTGTCGGCTACTTGGTCGGAGTCCACATGGCCTACTGCTTAGTATTGGCCACATAGTGTGGTTTGATGAGATCGATAGACACACATTTTTTCTCCTTTTTACCAGCAAGGGGCGGCAGAAGTACTGTTCTTGATCCGTGGATTGCTAGGACAGGTACCGGTTGTCTGTAAGAAGGCCCAAATTCCTTCTTGTCTGCGATCTTTTCTCTGACTAGATCCCCGAGCTTTGGGGTCCAGACAGGCCTTGCTGGGACGGCTGGATTTTCCCCAGTGCTGGTTGGCTTCAGGAACACGTTGCTTTGTTTTGATCTTAGTTCATTTAAGTCCTGTAAAACAGCCCAACGATCTTTGATATCAAATGGTTTATTTTCCACCACTGTGCCTTTACATTCGAGATCAGGAACCCACATTCTTGTCCCAAATAGGACCTCATATGCAGTGAACCCTCCTAGAGAACTTCTTGGCAAATTGTTTAATGAGCGTTGGATCCCATAAAGATGTTTGACCCACCCATCACCCGAATCTAATACTCTAGCTGTTATAGACCGCTGTTATAACAGCAGACCGGTGTTATGTCCCTGTTTTTCCTTTCCACAAACGAATTTCCCTCATGATGGAATGGAGAGGAGTACCGCAATGCAATGCCCAAACTGGCCATGGCTTCTTTGTAAGCCCGAGAGATAGACGCAGGGCCCTTGTCAGAGTGTAGCGTACCTACTGCGTTTGTTTGTGCCGATAAAGACTCACAAATCTTTTATAACAGTTCGAGCATCAGCTGAGCGCTGAGGCCACATCCATAGGAACCTTGACTAAGTGTTTGTGGGATTGCATTTGTCCAAGAGGACGCCTGCACGTAGATAGTCTAATGCTGTCTAACAATGGTGTCTGTACTGGGCAGGCTACTTCGCAGCCTGGTGTCTGGTGGCGTTCTGCCCTGCGATCTCTATTGCTGTCTATGCAGTTATTCATGAAGATGTGAATAAGTGTATTCATTCCAGTCCACCAGAACATCTCTTTTAATGTTAAAATTGTTTTAGAGATCCCCTGATGTGACAGACCCTCTCCCAGATGTGCTTCATAAATCAAATTTCCTCTATGTTCCATGTTTGGAATTACGCTATCCCCCACACCAGGGTTTCGAGCAAACGGAACGTTGTTCGCATCAATTGTATACGAGTGGAAATTGTTTAGGTAACGCTGCACCACTGCCTTTGCTTGAAGCATTGACAGCCAACAATATCTCACTGTCTATTTTTGTTTTTGAACGAGTGATCGCAGCTCCAGAAGCCGTTTGCACAGCCCCCTTTGCGGCTTCGTCAGCCAATGAATTCCCTGCAACGTGAACGCCATCACGTTGATGACTCAGCGTGTGTATCACGTAAGTGTTTTGTAGTCCGTCTCGCAACTGAACTACTTGTTCCCAAAGCGTTTTATGCTTGATTGTGCCACCTTTTGCATCTTTGAAACCATTTTGAAGCCAATTCTGTAAATATTCAATATATGATTGAACACAGTAAAAAGAATCGCACACCATAAGTGTGGGGAATTCGCGATCCGTATTTTCAAGTGCCAATTTGAATGCTTGTAGTTCAGCTCGCTGAGCTGTACAATCTCCTAGAGATTGTGTTTTAGTGACCATCGGTCGGAATTTACAATTACTCATACGACCTTTAACGATCGCGCATGCTGCACTGTAAGCTTGCTTACTTTCCGTAGCGGGTTGTGCTGATCTGTCAGCATTAATTATAAATTTATACTGGTCAAGAGGGAGAATCTCAATAGGCAGAGGACATTCGTGTTCGTATTGCAGGATTGCTTGAGTTTTTAAATTAGGGTCAAAAACCTATTCATCATCTGCTGCAGCAAGAGAATTAACCCATTGTATCCATCTTGGATGTAAAACTTTTGCATTTGGAATGCTCGCTTTTGTAACTACCTCTAAGGCTGGTACCGGAGTCACAACAATAATGCGTTTCCCCTGAGCTAGAGCTCTTTCTTTTGCTACAGCGGTTTGTACTGCTGTCAGAATTCTTTCTGTCGAAGTGAAGCGTATTTCCACTTGTGTTTACAAATGTGATTTGTATGCAATTGGTACTTTTTCAGCTTCATTAAAAGTTAAGTAGGTGAATCCGCATTGACCCGAAATTATTCGGATCACTAAATTGCATGTATTTACGGGTGTTTGTAAGTGATTTGTTGCTAACATGTCAGTTTGAAGTGAACGCAGGATTTCTGTGTGTTCCTGTGTCCAATCTTTGTTTTTGAAATCAGGTTTGATTAATTCGTAGAGAGGTTTAACCCTTTCTGCGTAATTTAGAATGTAAGTTCTTCCAAAATGCAGGAAACCT
This sequence comes from Triturus cristatus, assembly GCF_964204655.1. NCBI lineage: Eukaryota > Metazoa > Chordata > Amphibia > Caudata > Salamandridae > Triturus > Triturus cristatus. Next base: position 1,345,694,048 of record NC_140589.1, read on the forward strand.
AGAATCGACTGTAAATTTTTCCGCGTTTTTGAAAGTTGGAGCAGCGCACACTTTTCGAAAAAGTTAGCTGCCAGGCTTTTGCCTTCACTTGAAAGCTCATATCCTAGGAAAAGGACATTGAGATGGGCAATTCTTGATTTTTTTAGTAGCCCTCAGAGGCAAGGCCCAATATAATGGTATTTTCCCTGTTCAAGTGCCTATCCAGGTCATCGTCTGTCAGATAGATATCATCGACATATGACAATGCCTCGGCATCATAAATTTGCAGTAATTCTGTTACTCTTGCTGAGAATAACCCCTTGTGGGAGTTGACAAAAGTGACGCTGGGTCCCCATTATTGAGAAAGCTGTCAAGTACCTACTTTCAGGTGGTATGTTTTGACAAAAGAAACCATTTGAAATATCCAATGTGGTTTTATATTTTTTACGCACAATGTTATTCATTAGTGCTGTACTGTGTGCATTTTGCACTGCAAAAGTTTTAGAACAAGTGTTCAGGTGTCTGTAATCCAAAACTAGACGATATGTGTTGTCTGGTTTGGAATCAGGAAACAAATGATTTTTCATTGATGAGGTGCATGTTTCAATCACCCCTTGGTATTCAAGTTGATCTAAGATCTCCCTGACCTGTTTCTTAGCTTCTTGCTTAATTGGGTACTGTCTTTGTGCAGTAGGTTGACATTTTAATTGGATTTTATGGTGAGGTGAGTCTTCATCCCATCCTACATGATTTTTGTATAATGCTGGGGCCTTGGCAACTGCCCATTTCCTAGCATAAGTATATTTTAAATTTATAGGAACATGGTTGGAGAAGGCTGGCATAATGATGTCTTCGCCATGTGGGCACTCCCTGACAAATTTTGTTAGCCAGTCTTGTTCTGCTAGAAGTATGTCATAACCCCTTGAATGTTTTCCCAAAAGAGTGCTTTCACTTTTCTTGGTATGTCTCCCTGCATCCGGAGTGTTATTTCATATAACTTTTGAGGAAAACTAACACTGGTGTCTACAGTCTCAACTGTGATGTACTCATTCAAGTCCACTATCTCCAGAAGTTCGTTCAGGTTCTGGCGAGCTATTGTTACTTCTGCTGCACTGTCCAGCATTGTAACCCATTCTCCGTTCTTGAGTTGTGTTCTCAGAATTCTCGGCATGTCTGATCTTCAGACCTGCTACCATTTTCTTAGTGAATTGAGGTTTTGGTTTGTTTTTCTGAATGTGTTGATCGTCTCTGGACTTCACGCGTTCTTCTTTGTGATCTGGCCATCCTCTTCTTTCGGATGTCTGTGAAGATGTCTGAAAGGTACAAGAGTAACGTGTATCAGTATCTTCATACCTGTCAGGTTTTTTCAAATCATCCCCATTCCTGAGGTTATACCTCCTGTCAGAGGACTCCTTTTGAGGAGACCTACCTCGGGATTGAGAACGTTTCTCTTTTGAATGTTGTTTGTTGTTTTCCCGCTTCTTTTTAGAAGATGTAGGGTTGTGTTTAATTGAGTTATTTTCAGGACCTTCAAACAGTTGTGGTTTAACTGGGTAATTCTATCAATTCTTGTATTTGATTAAGTAATTCCTTATCTGACATTGCTTCAATGTCAGGATGAGGTATGTAGCTAAAATCGGCCATGTTGCTCCTGGTCTACCTAGTGGACCGAGCCTGGTTATGTGATTATACTGTTTTAGGGCGCCTTTAAACCAGAGCTGATCCTGGTATGTGAGTGGAATTTCAATATCCTAGAAGGGAATGTATTCCTCAGGTGGTTCATCTTCTTTGAAGAAGTGAAACACGTGTTACGGGATTTGATTCTGGGAATGTAATCCATGAATAGAATATCTCTGTCTGAAAAGATTCATGTGCCTCTATCACAAAAATTGCTCTACCACCTCTTGGTGTTAGGCCATGTTTTATAAGTTTTAGAGTAATGGCTCTCCTTAAATTTGGTGGGATGTGTATAACACCCACATCGGTTTCATGTAAACCTGTAGTATTAAAAGCTGTTGCGACTTGATCAACCGCATCTACAACATCCCCCTTAGTGGACATTGTTTAATGAAAAATGTAGAACAAGTTTCAAGGAAACACAGATAAGGTGCACAATATTTTGGAACACTGTATCCTTCAACGTTGAACAAACCAAGCAGCTAATACATAGGATTCTCATCCTACTCAGCTATGGCGGCTATTATCCCTACCCACTCCAGACGTCTTATGGAGTATTATGAGTAGGGGTCTCTGAGAATAGCACAACTGAGTTACTTCAGTATCTAGTGTTAAACTAGTGCCTTACCAAACGTTGGGCGCCATGTAGTGTAGTTCCTATTTCCCTTATAGGCTCTGCGCATTGGAATAATATACACTATAGTTTTTGCATAGAACTAAGGTCAGTATGCTCCTATCGAGTACTTTAAACTTAATTACTTGTGTGTGCCAGCTAACTCAGAGGTCACTAGAAACTTCTCGAATAAACAAAAAGGCATTAGTTTCTGACAACCGCATAAACATGACAACTTTGTTTCCCTTAGAATCGGAACGCGTCTCAGAATCGTGGAAACAATAGATAACAGTTTCACTCAGTCAATCGTGCATGCTTAGTTTCTTCAGAGTTACACAGAAATAGATTGACGAGCGTTTCAACAAAAGGGATTTATTGAACAGTCTTGTTTCTCGTGTAAGAGATATGAGCTGTTACAATCATTAGACAGTAAGCATGATATGATACGCACAGCGTAAGCAGTAAGAAGAAATAATACTGCAATAGCATTGTCTTTTAGCTATGACATATATTCATATATACATACATAAATAACACAGGCTAAAAAGTGAATACTCGTCTGATGCTTCTAAATAGTTCTACCCTGGTGTACCTAACCTAAGTGTAGTACGAGGTAAGAGTAGCTGCTGTTATCTATTGTATGGTATATACTAAGTTTGTATGCCAAGAGTCCCTCTAGGTTCTAGTCCGCTCCATACCTTTAGAATGAGAGATGTGGGAATCTCTTTCCGGGTCTCAAACTCTAACACCCCGTGAAGAGAGTCAGAACACTAGAAGCTGGATTCTCTGCGAGCAGGGATGACAGCGTCTGGTCAGTGCGTCAGGCCGGGATATGGTCTCTTCCGAACTTGCCATGGCGAACCGTGCAGTCAAGTTGTGTCGAGCCGTGCCGTGGTTTGCCATGGTAAGGGAAGGTATATTTATACATGAAAGGTGCTTAGGAATGCTAGCATAGACGTAAAGTCGGGCAGAGGAAGACGTCATGGATGAACCCCTAAGGAATAGTAGTTCATGCATAATAGATGAGTTCTTGGAGAAATCAATAATCCTAGCTATGGCTTAAGGGTCTGGTTTCTAAGAACTCGTTGTGACGTGGGATGGACGGATGTAGGTGACCATGCCTGTATTTGGGTAGCATGGCTAATGCCTAAATAAGGACTGGGATTCTATGCCTAAATAAGGGCAATGCGAATTGTGCCTATATAAGGACATGATTCAGGGGAACCTATGAACGGGCATCTAAATCGAAACACAACAATTCCATGCCAAAAGAAACTAGGTTTGACATTTGTTTTCACACATGCGGCCTTGGCCCACGATGCTGTTTAAAAGTGTTGTAATCATCTGTGTGTACACATTTCTGATATCGTTGTGATCAGGGGCAGGGGTGCCTCGTTCTGACAATGTTTCTTACCGCAAAAGGGTGCGGGGTGGAGGGTAAAATAAGATCTTTCCCAGGTGTGCATATTACTGATGTCATTTTAACACAGTTGGGCCTAGTACTGCTAGTGATATTACTAAATGTGATTTATGACTAGAAAAACATTATGTTCATGTTCTATTAGTTAATGTGTGTGTTGAATACAAACTTTATTTACATTCACAACGCGGGAAGTCTGTTTGGTGACGCTCAGTGTATTTTGTGAGAGTGCTGTGCCAATGCTTCACACATTGCCTCTGTGATAAGCCTGACTGCTCAGTGCCAAGCTACCCAACGGTGAGCACAGGTTATACAGTGAGTATAATCACCCACCCCTGACGGAAGTGGTAGATTTTGTTTAGTTAGGGCCTCGCTTCAGACAACCTGACCGTGCCAGTGCCAACACCATGGCTAACCTAGATGTAGTGTGTAATTATGTTATCCGTAGGCCAACCTGTCCACAAACCTTGTTAAGTCATTGCTCAAGTAGAGCAGCTTCTCTCGTGTCTCTTGTACTCAAACATGACCTCTGCCCACTAAATGGATCCATGTCTTTGGACTCCCCAGCTCAACACACCTTTCTATCAGGGAGGTGTACAAGTTTGATAGATTATTTTTTCATTAATTTGGAGTCATGGCAGCTGGTCAATGATTTCGTAGTCGAGCAGAGAATTGAGAGTGATCAGGATCCACTGATAGCATACTTAAGTGTGCCAACAAGGACAAAACCGACGTTACTCTAATCCCGGAGTTGCGTAAAAGCGCATAGCAATTAACAACAAACAGAAAGTCCATTAAATGGCATAAGCATAAAAGGCCAAACTCTGGCCTTGACAGAGACCTAACCTTCGGGCAAAAAGTTCTCAATGCCTCCCAGGAGCTAAGAGATTTGAATAACCTAAAAAATTTCCTAGATTTGAAACCTAAATCAACCTGACTTGGAGGAAAGGAGGCTGACAATTAGATCCAGATTGTAGGAATGCCAGTGATTGTAACATCTTGTATATGGAATGGTTCAATCAGGAGTGTAGCAAGTTAGAAATCTACTCCTTTGTTGGTACTGAAGCAAGGCATGACACCCCTAACGGGGAAAACCATTTAAAAGAACAAAATATGTATAAGCGTCTTGCTAAATATAAAAAAAGCCAAGTAAACTTACAGGCCTAGCAGGCACTCATGGAAGCCCTCGGAAGTAAAAACACCAGGTGCTTCTGGGAGCTAGCAAGGTGGGGATCACAAGATATTCAAAGAAAGGTGAAGAGTACTATTTAGCCTGCCTCCTGGTTTGACCATGTTTCATCATTGTACAGTCTTCCAAATCAAAGAAACCTGAGTAGCTGGGGAATAATTCTGGAGAATGAAGGACAAATGAATAAAGAATGCCTCCTGGAGGAGATCCGAGGTGTTATACAACTGTGAACTTCAGAAAGCAAATTAACAAATAAGGAATTCTCTGAAGACAAAGTTTAGGTAGCCATTCTTAGCCAGAAACAAAACAAGGCCCCTTGTCTGACCCCAATATTTATGCTAAAGCTTTCAGTAATTTCACCTTTTGGGCCATATCTGACTGATGAAGTATTTTTACTATATAATTACTTGATAGCAGACACTAGTTTTACTGGGCACCCCAAATCTAAAATCCCTTGTAGACCACCGTAAAATTACCGGCTTTTTTCTGTGCGAAGTTCTAAAGAAAACCACAGGCAGAATTTTTTTGCTGGAGGATGTTATAGTTCTGGGAGGTGCCACCTTATCTAAGGCATAAATAACCCAGCTATTGAAGCTGGATATGCCTTTGTCGGGATTCCCTGTCATCTGGAGGGGGAACCGTGAAGCACAGGAGTCATAAAGTAGGTGACACCCACCCCAGACGTGCATTGGAGACAGCTGTCAGGCACACAGAACAGTAATTGCAGAGAAATGTCCACTTTCTAAAAGTGACATTTCTAAAACATTAATGTTAATTCCAACTTCACCAGTAAGGAGGATTTATCGTTACCATTCCAAAGACTTGAAAAGCTACTATTCTGTGATTAGAAATTACAGCTTACACGTGTATTAAGTAATTCTCAAAGCTAGCCAATGAGAGGGGTAGGCTTCACAGTAGTGAAAAACGAATTTGGGTATTTGTCATTACCAGGACATGTAAAGAGGTTAAATACACATGTCCTACTTTTTACTTACATGGATCCCTGCCCTTTGGGCCTACCTTAGGGGAGACTCATATGTAATAAAGGGGGAGTATAAGGCATGGTAAGTAGTTTTAAATGCCAAGTCAAAGTGGCAGTAAACACACAGGTACTGCAGTGGGAGGCCTGAGACAGGTTTGAAAGGCTACTTATGTGGGTAGCACAATTAGTGCTGCAGGCCCACTAGTAGCATTTGAAATACAGGCCCTGGATGTATGGTATACCACTTTAGAGGGACTTACCAGTACATCAAATATGCCAATCAGGTATACACCAATGTCATTGTGTTTAGGGGAGAAGCACATGCACTTTAGCAGTGGTAAAGTGGTCAGATTCCTATGGTCAACGAAAAGAATCAGCAAAATAAAAAGGCAGAACGTCTGGGGAAAGACGACCCTAAGGAAGACAGGTCTAACAGCTACCAAGTGTCATTTCTCATTGACACAAGAGCTACCCTTAGAACAGCAGACGTCCTAGGGCTACCCCACTCGGGAACGACGATCCAAGTTGTAGGTCTCACAAATAAGCAAATTACTAATCTTGTTTCAAAGAAAGTACCTGTAAAAATAGGTTCATTTGAGGAAGACCATCAGATTGTGGTATGCGATTCAAGTCCTGTAAATCTGTTAGGGAGAAACCTTTTGTACATGGTAAATTGCACTATTTACTGCACACCAGATGGTGTTGAATTTCAAACGCATGGTGAAGATGTTGAATAATAAATGGCCCAACAAGGCACAGCTGTCTGATTATATCTTGTGAGAATGGTAGAAGATTTACCTCTTGCTTTGAGAGATTCTGTAAAAAAGAAAGTATGGAATTTTTCAGGGAAAGACATCCGAATAATCAAAAGGGGTAGAACCAGTCAATCACAATAAAACTAAATGCAGAACGCCACAAGAGACAGTGGCTGGAATAACACCAGTGATTGAAAACATGTTAAAAAAGGGAGTTTAAAGGAAATTATCGGAAGCCCTAGCAATTCGCCAATTGTGGCTTTACAGTTGCAGATCTCTGTCAGGCATTCTTCCATGTTCCGTTGCATGAGGACAGTCAATTCCTGTTCTCATTTGTGTTTAGAGATAGATGTTTGGCATGGTGTTGAATTCCACAGGGGTATACAGAGAGTCCTTCAATCTTTAATCATATCTTGAAAAGGAATCTTGAGACTCTGCAGATGCCCTACAATTCAGTTCTTGTGCTCATGTCTAAGAGACAATGAAGGAACTTTGAGATCAGCTCATGCTGTCTGCGCAATTCAAGAAGTGGTGGAAGTCTTCTGGCTTCAATGTGTTACCTCTGCACAAGTGACTGAATTGATTGGCCATTCAAGAGCTTGCTGTCTTTCAGCTCAGTTGATAGTGAATACATTAACAGATAGTCAATATGGATTTTGTGTGGTCCATCATTTTGGCAGTAATGGTCACAAAATGGATTTATGACATCACCAGTTTCCTCTATTAGAAATGGGGAATATGTAATAAAATGATTGGAAGCTTTTCAGTTACCCCCAAGAGATTACAGTAGTTAAGTATGCAGCTGAGAGAAGTGGCAATGACAATGTCACCGTTGGAAATCGATATGCTGATGAAGTTGCACGGTTTTGTGCATTTGTGTCATGCACATTTAATGGAGAATATGCAGATGAATCCAAAGAGGACACTATCTTTTCTATGTTGTTGCCAGTAGCTGATACTTGGGAAGAAATCAAGAGTCTACATGAAGGACTTTCTGAGGCAGAACAGCAAGGGTGGATTATAGCAGGATGTGTTAAAAATGCAAATTATATTTTGATTTCAGCAGATGGAAGACCACTGTTGCCAGATAGTTTGTTGTCCCCAAACACAACATTTCTATGGTCCCGCACACATTGTTAGGGGCATAATGGTTTGACTGTTTAGGCACAATAGGTTTACTCCCTGATTCAGAGTTTTAACTGAGGAGTTATATAAAAGGTGTGTTACATGTCAGCAGATGAATGTAGGAAGAAGAACCCCTGAAACACTTAATACACATTGGAAAATCAGGAGGACCCTTTAACAGGGTGCAGTTGGACTTCTTCTAAATGCCTGCTTACAAAGGGCTGAGATATGTCCTGGTTATGTGGAAACGTGCCTTTTAATGAGCACACCGGTGCAGGGGTCACCCTTCTCTGTCCACGGGTCCGTAGACCAACAAAATAGAGATTGGCACAGAAGCTGGAATTCAAATAACAAGTTTATTAATCACTCATGAGTGGGACTACGTCCACACAGCACTCTCAAGTGCTGCCTGAGGTAGTACATTGAATACACAGACCATGGTGCTTATATACAGAGTTTGTTGCAGAGTAAGCATGTAGTTACAAATAGGAGGTACAAGCCTACACAGGAATAGTTACAGCCAGACATGGGCAGATGGGTAATCACTTCGTCAGCAAAGTGGGAGGGAGAACAGAACTGTTTACAACAGCACAAATGATTGACAGTTACATCTTTAACCAGGTGCATTTTAGCAGCTACTTTTCTCAGCATGTACATTGCTTTGGCTCAGTACAGAAGGAGTTAACTAAAGCTGATGACACAAGCAGAATAGAAGAGCAAGCAACAGTGAAGACGGAAGAATTTCATAGCTAACAAAGTAGATGCCACAACCAAGATGGCTTCAGCTTATGCTAACGGAACTTATTTCAGATTTCCACGGCGACCCTTTTATAATATGCTGAAGACATCTTCCTATGCTTTTGAAGGAGTACGAAAAATATCATAGACCTCAATCTTCATCATTTCACTAATTTATTGATCTATTGCTCGGTGGGCATTTACATTTTTGACATTTTGTTTAGTTGGTATACATGAGGTGCAAGTAGAAACACATAGGGAACAAAGCATTGGGCCACATTGAATACATAGGCAACAAGTGAAAAGAATAGCAAGAAATATGCATAGTGCTGACAATAATTTCCAGCCCCATACAGTAAACATGTTCCATAGCCATCCAGTCAAAATCCATGTCTCTGAATCCTGGTGGATTTCAGTGGCTATTCTATGCATCTTGGAAATTGCATCAAAAACAGAAGGGACGTGGTCAGGGATATAAACGCAGCAGCTACTCCCGATGATGCGACATGCACCACCACGGTCTGCAGAGATGACATCAGGAACCATCCTATTTTGGAGGGCCACAGTTCTCGCAATTTGAAGTTCCTCTATGATGTTACCAAGTGCCATTGCTGTCTGATTGGTTACAGCCTCTACAACTCGTGTCAAGCGTCTGATCTTTCGACTGTTTAAGGCTGCACCAACAAAGAAGAATAGTCCCAAATTAAAGTCAATATACTGCTGTACTGCAGTATCAGGTTGATCCACCTCATCATTATTTATTGTCCTCTTAAATCTATTTTTAGAAATGTCATTAAACAGTTTATAGTCTTTATGATAGGATGCAGGTGCTAAGAACACAGGTGGAATCAAAAAGGAGACGTAGCAAATTCCTGACCATCCTATGGGCAGATGGTAATAACCTTTACTTCCGCAAATGAAATAGGTGTTGTGTGAAGACAAAAAACTGCTATTGTTCATTCCAGTAATATTCAACACTGAAGTACAGTCACTTTTCCCCACAGGAATATTGCTAATACTGCTCACGCAGAGATCTGCTCAAGCTCTAGTAACAGCAAAAACAGGAGGTCCATTACCCTTGATGGTTCGAGTGTTGGGGAAAACATAGTATGTGGAGGAATTTCCTCGATGATACTCCTCCAGTTCCCATACAGTTCCTTTAGCTTGTGGATCTCCTTCCTCATCAGGGTAACAGACTTTATTCAACTGAGCGTTAAGTCTTCCTACATCAAAGTTAGTAATATTAGCGATATGAGAAGCCCACAATAGTGCAAACCAGGAGCCATTATGTGAAAATGACAAAGGAATAAAAGGTGTTCCTCCCTTTTTCTGATGAGCTGGCATCATTCCACATACCCAGCAGTTGGTAATGTTCGTAGCATTGTGTGTATGGTGCAACATCTGAATGAAAGTGTTATTGAGGTAGGGCATTCTGTGCTTTTGCTCATGATAAGGTAGAGTGAAATAGTGATGTTCAATGGGGACAGGAGTAGTAGCAGTCAATAGATTTCAAACAGGAGCTACTTCCTCTACAACCCAAGTTATTGTAGCGATGACAACAACAGTCAAAGTGAGTCCAATAACAATCATAGTTTGTTTATTACAGATTCTCGCAGCAGCCGGTTTCTTCTCCTCAAGCATATTCATTTTGTCATCAAACAACAAAGCAGATGGTGCCCTATGGTCCTGGGCAGGCGTTGATTTCTTCACTAACTTTGAGACGAGTAGTCCCTAATAGACTACCCTCATTTGAAGTCAGTCTTTAACCACCCAGGACAGAGGCTCAAACAGTCTTTTTCAACAAAGTGTCTTTCCTCCTGGGTTGAAGCTGATATCGGGATGTACCACGGATCGTGTGGTCCGGTAAAAAACTTCCTCAGGTCCTTCAGGTGACGCAGCTCTTCCTTTCTCGGTGACCAGAATATCACGGTGATCTGTCAGCGCAGCTGGGCTCACTAGGTCCTGAAACACTTTTCGACAGTATGTCGCATGGACCCAGTTCTTCCGATTGGTCACTCGAACTGCAGTCCTGGTAGCCAGTAGCACCTGCTCAGGGCCTCGTCATCACGGTGCTATGGAGTTGGTCCTCTGGAATTACTTTATGACCACAAAATCACCAGGACGCAAGCAGTGGTCTTCACCTTGCGACCAGTCTGGAAGGGTGTACCGAACCTGGGATAAGTAGAAGACAAACTATCAGTCAAATGTGACAAATAATCATTCATCAACACATATGGTACATCATGAATAGGACGTGGCTTAGGAATCCCCCAAATATTCATAGGCCTTCCGAAAACCACCTCATATGGTGTGAGGCCAGATCGTGAATGTGGTATTGATCTGATAGATAACAACGCCAGAGGCAGCGCATCAGGCCATTTTAATGACGTGAAGGCTTGTATCTTAGCCAATTTCAATTTCAGAGTGGAGTTATATTGCTCCACTAGCCCCGCTGATTGTGGGTGAAAAGCAGCATGAAACTTCTGCTTAATCCCCAATCCTTTCATGACATATTCGACAACTTGCCCAATGAAATGGGGTCCATTGTCACTCCATAAAACTCAACAAATGCCGAAACGGGGGGAAAACTCCTTTAGGAGCACCTTTGCTGTCGTAAGAGCTGTATTATCCTTCGTAGCATATGCCTCCACCCATTTACTGAAGGTACAAACCACTACCAGGACATACTTTAGATTGTTGCAACACTCAAACTGGATGTAGTCCATTTCCAGGGCCTCAAAAGGTGCAGTTGGTATCGCAAACCCTCCTGTTGGAGTTTGTGTTCCCTTTCCAGGATTATACTGGAGACAAATCCGACAGGACTGGACTATCTTTTTAGCCGTGCCGGCAATCTCTGGGTGATCCCAAACTTGCATAAGTTGCTTTATTAAGGATGCTCCAACATGTGCCGTCCCATGTGCCATGTGAATCATAGGATGTAAATAGGCTGTGGGTAACTTCCATTTTGTCATTTCTTTATTCCCCCAACAGCCCTCATCATCCAATGTTCCCTCCTTGGACCACTGGTCTAATTCGTCAACAGAAGCAGATTTTTACATGCCCAGCACCTCTTGCCTGGTATCATGCCAACGCTCAGCTTGTGACTTAACTATATACATAGATGTGGTACGCCGCTGCATTGCAGTCTCACGAGCTGTGTAATCCGCAAAGGCATTGCCTGCTCCTATTTTATCGGTCACTTTCTTGTGTGCGCTACACTTAACAAATGCTACTTTCTTAGGATAGGTCAAAGCAGTAAGGAGATTATGGACTAATTCCCATGCATTATCTGTGTCCCATGTGAAGAAAGAAAACCTCTTTCTTTCCAAAGTTTCCCGGAGTTATGCTCCACGCTGAAGGCTTATTGGCTATCAGTGTAAATGTTAACAAGCAAATCTGTACTAATCTCACATGCTCTTGTCAGTGCTATCAATTCGGCTGCTTGAGCTGACTTCTGTGGAATGCGAGCTGTCTGAACTGTTGTAATCGCATAAGCAGCAGATGTAGTTCCATCAGGCAACTTCAGGCAAGAACCCATAGTTCTCCATCAACATTAGAGAGAGGCGTATCCTGCAGCTCAACACAACCCTTTGTTTGTTCTTCTGTAAGGGATATACAGTCATGTAACTCTTTTGACTGAGACTGAGTAGCTGGAAGTGGCAATAATGTAGCAGGATTCAAAGTCAAACATCTTTTCAATGTGATATGTGGGGCCAAAAGTGTCAATTCATATCCTGTCAAGCGGGCACTTGTCAGATGCTGTGTTTTCATTTGATTTAACAAGGCATCAACTGAATGAGGTACTAACACAAACAATCTATGTGACAAGACTATTCCCTCACTCTGACGTATGGACACACCGCTGCCGCCACCGCTTGGAAACTACCAGGCAGCGCGCGATCACCTGGATCAAGGACAGCCGAAAAATGTGCACAAGGACGTTGTTTATCACCGTGTGTCTGTGTTAAAACCGAGAGGGCACAGCCTTCCCTCACGTGTACATAGAGTGTGAAAGTCTTAGTGTAGTCTGGAGTTCCTAATATTGGTGCAGAACAAAGATCTTTACGTAGCTGTTGGAAGGCATTCTGGCATTCAGTAGTCCATGGGAGAAGCATCGGAGTGTCTTTAGTCAAAAGGGCCAACAAGGGTTTAATAATGTACGTAAAGCTAGGGATCCACTGCCTACAGAAGGAAGTAAGGCCAATCAATGCACGGACGTCCTTCTGAGTACGGGGCACAGGAGTATCTAAAATGGTCTGAATGCGATCTGGTGTAAGTGCACGTCCCTCCTTAGACAGGAGGTGACCTAAATAGGTAACCTGCTGTCTACAATATTGCAATTTCTTCCGAGAGACTTTATGATGATGAGAGGCAAGGAATGATAACAACAACAACAGTGTTCCTTCTTCACACTGTTCAGGGGTATCGGCCGCCAACAAGATGTTGTTGACATATTGAATAAGAGCCACCCCTTTTGGTACAGGAAAGTAATCAAGCTACCTTTTTAATGCCTGGCTATAAATGCTAGGACTCTCAGTATACCCTTGTGGAGCTCTACTGAACCTGAATGATCTATTGTTCAAAGTGAAGCCAAACAAATAGCGGCAGTCAGAGTGAATAGGTATTGAAAAGAAAACATTTGTGACAATCCGTCTCAGACTTGACTCTCCTCAGGATTCAGGCGATGCTATAGGGGGTCCACCTCTCGGCGTCCCCAACTCCAGGACTAAAGTCACGGAAGGTTGGAGCAATCAAGCGAGGGAAGGGAAGGATGGGAACAGCGGGGAGTAGAACCTGTAAAGAAAGAAACATACAAACAATATGCCAGGTTAAAACACTGTAGCTACACTCATCAATTCTCGCTAGTGCAACCACAATCTATCAGGCTGTTGTCTGAAATAGGAAGGTATACTGTGCTGGTAGCACTATTACATCATACACATACCAACAACGTAACCTCAGTCAAACCCCCACAACAGCAGCATATGGACTCTGGCCTGTAACACTCTCAGCGGTATTACTTCTTGCCTCTCTTTGTATTACAACCACGTGCAAGTCTATGAACCCCTCAGAGCCTTGTCCTTTCGACTCTAAGAGTTCCGCTTGGGCCACGTAGAAGTTTTCTCTGGATACTATAGCGGCAATGAAGACCGTTCATAATAAGAGAGTCGTAACCCTCTGGTGCGATGTAGACTAGAAGGGGGAGCTGCACTCTGCTACCATGCGTCCATGCCAAATACCAGATAGTAATCCTAAGCCGCCTGCTCAGCGGGCTTTACTCACCCCCGTGGTAAGGATATGGGGTGTGTAAACAGTCACCTCCACCGGAGGCTGAAGCGGGAGAGCCGAATGCCCTCGCGGGTCTCCTGCCAAGCGCCCGGACCACCGCGACCCGACACACCCAATGACAGCGGCTGGGTGCGGGATCGGAAGGCCCCTCCTGTCCTAGGGCGGGACTTGGGCCAACAATACCTGTATGTCTTTGCTCCTGCTCCAGAGCGTGGAAAAAGGCTCGTCGACCTCGACTCGTGTCAGCCTGGCCGGCGTCGGGAACGTAGAGAAGCACAGCCGTTGGTGCTTAGGCAAAACGACCGGAGACCCAGGAAAGTGTCACTGAATAGGGTCTCAGGTCCAGGATACGGCCTCAAAACGGGAATCGGAAACAAACAAATGACGAACACGCCATCTTGGAATTACGCACAGCGTCCTGCGTGCGTCTCGTCCTTTTCTGTTCGAGGCTCCGCCCACACCAGTCCCAGGGAGTCTGGGGATTGTAGGCAGGGTAGGCGCGATGCCCGAATCATGACAGCATTCTTCAAATCTATTACACTAAAAGTAGTGGCAATAGGAGGAACCATAGTAAGAAGTGTCGTAATGTCAGAGACTACCGGGTATTGGGGCACCACAATTTTGTTAACCTCTTGTAAATCAATAACGAATCTGTAAATTTTAGTATCAGTGTCTCTTTTCAAAATAGGAAGGATAGGGCTATTACAAATGTTATAAGGAACTTCCTCCCCAACCCCCACCTTGATCAAATCCTGAACAATGTGCGTTAATGCTTCTTCGCCTTCCCAATATATTTTATATTGGGGCAATCGAGGCAATGAAGCACCTTCCTTCACGGGGGCGTGGCTTGGCGCGCGACTAAGATGGTCGCAGCCCTGTAGAGCTCCGTCGTGCTGGTGCCCTTATCCTGGGATTTATCCTGCAGGGGAACCCCTCCTGGGTGCTGTGAGCTGTGGCGGGGGCGGCTCGCTCACCCCCCAACACATCGGCGTGACAGTCGGCACGCGTGGACATTGTATGTGCGGCGGGGGGCGCCTGCAAGTTGCGGCCGGCAGTCCCGGAGTGAGGCTGGAGCTCGGCGCCCGGCAGCGAGCCCGACTGGACACCGCGGCTTGGTGGAGGCCCACTGGGCCGCGGCAGTTACGGCGCCGGAGCTCGTGATCCGGAGGTAACGCGGAGGACCCGTAGAGGTGCCAGTGCGGTGCGCATGCTGTGAGGAGCCGGCATTGAGGACCCCCGTAGAGGAGCAGGTGTCCGGTGCTGAAGGAGTGCACGGCGGGAAACCCTGGAAGACGGACGACCTGGCTGGCTGCGGTGAGAGCGGGGTGGGCTTGACGACCCAGTGGGAGCCATCCTGTGGCTCGGAGCCCGCCGAGGCGCGATCGCATTGCCGGGAAGGGGGAGGCGCTCCCCGCTGCGACCCCCGGCTGCCCGTGGTGAACTATGGCGCAAGGTAGCGGGAAGACCGGGGAGTGAGACGCTGCCTGGGGCCCACAGATAGCAGGTCTTCCGCTGCTGCCCCGTTGCCCCGCTGTGTGTCCTGGGAGTGCGACACCTTGCCCTGAGGAGCCACGCGGAGGAGCGGGTGTCTGGCGCCGACGGTGTGGACGGTGGACAGCTCTGGGAGGCGGACGATCTGGCCGGCTGCGGAGAGAGCGGAGTAGGCCTGAAACCCCGGCGGGAGCCACCCTGCGGTTCAGAGCCCACCGAGGCGTGATCACGTTGCTGTGGAGGGGGAGGTGGCCCCCGTTGGGGCACCCGTCTGCCAGCGGAGGACTATCGTGGAGGTAACGAGAGGATCGGGGAGTGTGACGCCGCCCGGGGCCCGCGGATAGCGGCTCTTCCTCTGCTGCCCACGCGGTGTGCCCAGGGAGTGCGGCGCCTTGCGCAGGGTCATTGCTTGACTACCGACGTGGAGGCCCGCGCATGAGAGTTTGTGTGGGAGCGTAGCGAGTGGATCCACGGTGCTGCGGAGGGACAGACGGCTTGTACTAGACGGGACGTGGTCGCCGGTCGCGTGGACTGCGGGCGGATGCCCACTGCACAGCAGCTGGTCATGGGTCGGCTGCGCAATGCCCAGAGGGATGGCCAGCCACCGGCGGCCGGCCCGGGCCGGGCTGCGGCGCCCGGAGACTCTGGCCCGGCTCCACAAACTGAGCTACTGGCGGCTAAACTGGACTCTGTGCTGGCCACAGTGGAGCGGATAGGATCCTCGCTCGAGCAAACGAGATCCTCCTTGGAGGCCCGCATTGACAAAGTCACCGTTGACTTCACGTTGCTCCACGCGGATCATCGCAAGCTGGCGGACAAGGTGACGCTGCAGGGGCAGACTCTACAAGACGTACGGCCGGTCGTAGCCACTCACACGGCCGCCCTCCAGGACCTGCTTGACCGCGTCCATGCTCTGGAGGATCGCGTGGACGATGCCGAAGGACGTTCACGGCGCAGCAATGTGCGCGTGGTGGGCCTGCCGGAGGGGGAGGAGGGGCGGCAGCCGGAGCACTACGTGGAGGAATGGCTGCGCGGCCTGATCGGCCCCGAGAAGCTTTCGCCGCACTTTGTGGTGGAGCGGGCCCACAGGGTGCCGGCGCGGCGGCCCGGCCACGGGTCTCACCCTCGACCCTTCCTGTTTAAGCTCCTGAACTACCGGGATAGAGATGTGGTGCTCCGGGAGACCCGGCGACTTGGCAACATCGCTGTCGGCAATGGACAGGTACAATTCTTCCCAGACTATACTGCCCTGGTGCAGAGGCGTCGCAGCAACTATCTGGCGGTCAAGCGTCGCCTGCGCGAGTTGGAGATATCATACGCCCTTTTGTTTCCTTCCCGTCTGCGGGTGGTCACCGCCGATGGCACTCGCTTCTTCGATGCACCATCTGAGGTTTGGGACTGGTTGGAGGAAACTGGGCGCAGCGATGGCCGGCGGCCGCCGAATGTGGAAGCAGCTCCGCGGCGTCGCAGGAGATCTCGGCAGCGCAGGGGGAGAGGACACTGGCGAGAGGAGGAACGCACCCTGGGAGTGGCCCCTAGCCCGGAGAGGAGCAGAATGGAACGGCAAGAGGCGCTGGAAGCGGTGGCCACTCTTGGGTCCCCGGACTGCAGGAGTGGGGAAGCTACCCGAGAGCAGGGTGGACTGGTGGCCAGCGGCTCCTCTTCTCCGTCCACTGTAATATCGGATGACCAGCTGCTGCCGCTGGTCACCCCACAGACATCGGACCATGTCATGTAGGGCATGGGTGGTGGGGAGGTTGGGGTCATCGCCAAAGGTACTCCCCAGCATTGGGCCTGACTCGTGTGGGCTGCTGCCACTTGACCCGGGCCTGTGGGGTGGAGGGGGTGCTGGGGGGTGGACGGAGGGGGGGCCTGTTGTCGGGGTATCTGGAGGGGTTAGCGGGGAGGCTGAGATGAGGAAGAGGCGACCGGGCTTGTGTTTCTCTCTAGTGGGGTGCGCACCTGTTGTGCTGGACGTTCCCGATTGCGGGCACACGCTGTGGGGGCCGCGCGCTCCTCCGGCTCGCATTGCGCCCTGCGCAGGGGAGGCCCTTGCACCGCATATACACAGGCACCTTTACAGGGGACCACACATACGCAGCGACCACCACTCGCCCGCCCCATCAGCCACAATTAGGCTCAGTTTAATATTGTGAGCGTTGCCTCATGGTTTGGACGAACGCCCGCAGAGGGGTTTGCCCTGATGGTTACTTTGGCCTGTTTGGTCTGGTTTTGTGTTTGATTGTACGTTTACATGATGTTGTTCTAACTGGTTATCAATGCAGCTCCCTATATAATCTAGTGACAGTCCTCTGCCTCCCGCTCTGGGGCGGAGTCCCTGGCCCCGGTCGCAGATCTCCACTTTGGATCTACCCATGGCTGTTACCAATGTAATTACGTGGAATGTCCGAGGTATGCACACGCCGGCGCGTAGGTACTCGGTCTATGCATACATGCAGCGACACGCAGTGGCCATAGCTCTCCTGCAGGAAACACATATGACACCGAGGGAACTGGAAAGACTGCGCATGCGCTGGAGGGGTCAGGTATACGGCACCACATGCTCGGCGCACGCTAGAGGCACGCTGATATGGGTGAGGGCGGGTACCCCATTTGTTTGTTTGGAGGTGCTGGTGGACCCGGAGGGGAGGTATACCCTGGTACACGGGAAGATTGATGGGCAACAGGTGCTGCTGGGGTCCCTTTATGCGCCCAATGTAGAACAGCCCTCTTACCTGGCCGGGCTGTCGACGGTGCTTGCGCCGTACGCTGGCCTTCCCTGGCTCTTGGGCGGAGATTTTAATTCCGTCCTAGATGTGCACTTAGACCGGTCCTTCCCACCCCTGCGGAGCACACAGGTGGGGTCGAATGCTAGGGCCCTGACCGCCTGGCTATTGCAGTGGACCCTGATTGACTTGTGGCGGAGCATGCACCCCGGCGACCGCGTCTACTCCTTCTATTCAGCGGTTCACGGCCTCCATGTTCGGTTGGACAGGGTGGTGGGTACCCAATCGGTGCTTCCGTGGGTGGTTCGGGCGGAGTATATGGGTAGGACACACTCGGACCATAACCCCCTCATCCTGGGACTTCGGTGGCGCCCGGATAGACCTCCGGTTCCGACCTGGCGCCTTCAGACGGTGGCTTTGGAGGACTCGGAGTTCCGTGCCTCCCTGGGTACAGCGATCGAACAATACTTTGACCTAAATGAGGGCACTACGGATAGTGAGTTGCTGGAATGGGACGCCCATAAGGTGTATATTAGGGGGCACTGCTTGGGTGCGACGTGGAATATTCGTAGGCAGTTGGCGCGAACTCTTGCCGCCCTGGAATCCCGCCTCCTTGCGTGTGAATTGCCTGGGGAGGGTGGCGGTACAGGCTCAAGTGGCTTATTGGAGCTCAGGGCACGCCATGCTGAACTTCTAGAACGGCTGCGCTGCCTTAACTATGCGGCCCACTCGGCTAGGGTGCACGCTACGTCGGATAGAGCCAGGCGGCTCCTGGCCTGGCTGATTCGGCAGGAGACCGCGCGGGGCCCTATAGGCGCCATTGCTGGCCCCGATGGTACGCTTGTCCATACCCAATGGGAAATCCATCAAGCATTCACGGCGTACTATACCTCTCTGTACCGGTCAACTGGAAGGAGGAGAGAATGTGACCTAGATGACTTTTTGGGCAGTGTAGTACTGCCCGTGGTGCCGGAGGAGCACCATGATCTTCTGGAGGGCCCCCCCACGGTGGAAGAGATAGGAGATGCTGTCTCCTCGCTGGCGACGGGTAAGGCGCCGGGGCCGGATGGGCTCCCGGCGGAATACTATAAGGCCTACCGCGAGTCCCTGATACCAAAACTCCACAGCCTCTACTTAACAGCTCTGGAGAACGGCACGTTACCGGAGTCGATGAAGGAGGCCTATCTGATTTCCCTGCTTAAGCCGGGCCGCGATGCTACCCAGCTGGGGTCTTACCGCCCGCTCGCCCTGCTCAACACAGACTATAAAATCCTGGCGAAGATACTGGCGGAGAGGCTGGCGCCGGTGGTGCCTGCGCTGATACACGGTGACCAAAACGGCTTCGTGCCTAAACGCAGCACCTCTCTCAATTTGAGGCGGTTCTTTCGAGTCATGGCGGAGAGCACCCGCCTCTGGCCCCGGGCAGGATGTCTGATTTTAGACCTGGAAAAGGCCTTTGATAGCCTGGAATGGGGGTACCTAGTGACTACGCTGTCGCGCTTCGGGATGGGGCTCGGCTTTCTCCAACTGGCGGCTCTCCTGTATAAAGGTCCGACGGTGAGAGTGCGTACTGGCCCATATGTTTCAGAACCCATTAAGGTCGGACGCGGCACCAGACAGGGCTGCCCGCTGTCGCCTCTCCTGTTTGCGCTCGCAATGGAGCCGCTGGCGGCGACGCTTCGTAGGGACCTGGCGGACTGCATTCCGCTGGGGGATGCGGTGCACCAGGTATCCCTTTACGCGGATGACCTCCTAGTCTTTGTTAGGGATGTGTCTTCTATCCCTGTAGACTTGGAATGAGTCTTGTCCACTTTTGAACAGCTCTCGGGACTCCGGGTGAATGCCGCCAAATCCTGCCTCTATGCATTTCGAGACGACACTCAGGACCCCGCTTACCAGCTTGGTGGGGTGCGAGTGCGGTGGCAGTCGGACACCTTTCGTTACTTAGGAGTCCAGATCTATCGCCGGCCAGAGGACCTGGTGGAGGGCAACCTGGGGCGTGCCGTGACGGCGCTTCGGACTCAGATGGCCTTCTGGAGTACGCTAGCCCTATCTGTCACTGGCCGTATAGCGCTGGTCAAGATGGTAGTGCTGCCTCGGTTGTTGTACTACTTCGCCAATCTGCCGCTGTACCTGCCGGCATCTTTCTTCGCAGGCCTCATGCGCTCCCTCCGGGATTTCGTCTGGGGAGCGGCACGCCATAGGGTTGCGTTGCCCAAGCTATGCCTTCCCGTTGGCCAGGGCGGGCTCGCAATGCCCTGCCTTGAACACTACTATTTGGCGGCGCAGTTGCAATGGATAGCCCGGTGGCTGGCGGACAGATGTCGGGAGGATACTGCAACAGCGGAGAGTCCTCCGATGGCGGTGGCGGAGCTTCTGCGGATCTTACACCCGACGACGGGGGCTTCCCGGCCAGCACCGGCGCTGCTGGCGGTGGCGTGCAAATGCTACCGCAGAAGCCTCCGGCTCACCAGTACCAGGACCCCTTATGCCCCGGCTATGCCCCTGGAGGGTTCCCCTTGCGGCCGGGACACACTTGGGGCCGCGGAGCTGAGGGACTGGCATGCGGTGGATATCCACACATTGGAGGATCTCTACCGTGAGGGGGAATTGTTGTCATTCGCGACCCTTGCGGAGGAGACGGGACTGGCACAGGGCCAGTTCCTCCGCCATCGGGCCCTGGTAGAGACGCTCACGGGGCACTGGGGAGACCTACGGGAAGAGCCGGAACAACACTTGGTGATGCAGTACCTCCATGTCTTGGGCCGCGGGGGACACCTGATCAGGTGGTTTGCTGCGGCACTGCGCGCGCATGCTGTGCCGGGTCTGGGTGCACTACGCGAGAAATGGGAGGGAGACCTCGCCCGCCCCATGACAGACAAGGAATGGGACAGGGTGTTGCAGGGGCCGAGGAGGGTACCTCGAAATATGAGATTTCGTCAAATACAATTCTTCGTCTTGCATAGGGCCTACCTAACGCCTGCCGCCATTAATAGGTATTTCCACCGTGTGGATGCCAGCTGCCCCCGTTGTGCGGAAGCTGATGCTGATCTGCTTCACATGCTGTGGGGCTGCCCGGAACTGAGTACATACTGGCAGGCGATACACGGGATACTCCGTCGGTGTACGGGACGGGAGATCCCTCCTGAGTGGCCTACTTACCTGTTGCACCTCTTTCATAGGTCACCCCCGGTCAAGGTAGCATCTCGTTTTATAGACCTGGGGATCATAGTGGCAAAGCGACTCATCACTAAACGCTGGAAAGCAGACGCTGCGCCACACGTACGGGCGTGGCGCGGCTCTTTTCTAGTCTGGGCCAAGGCGGAGGAGGTGGCACTTCGGAGAGAGGAGACGCTGGGTCTCCGGATGACACCGATCGCATCCCAATGGGGAGAGATGCTGCAGGTCCTGCTACAATCTGATGGGGTGACTCTGGCTGGGGTCGAGGGTGAGCTGCAGGACCCGGGTTAGCTGCGGGGAGGTGGTCCGATCTGACGGGGTGCCGCAGCGCTGGGGCTGATTTGCTTGGATTCTGGCATTCCTGCGCGTCGCAGCCCGGATGTTCCTACACATGACGTCCCTGGGGTGGGAGCCGGGGGGGGGGACTCGACGGGAGGGGGGGTTTGAGGGAGAAGGACGCCTGGAATTGAGACAGGAGAGCTGCTGTTAGATGTTGTTTTCGTTGTTCTGTGGCAAGCAGGCCAGTTCCCCAGTTGCAGTATGGGTGCGCAAGGCTGTTTGATTATTGATCTGGGGGTACACTGGGCAGCACGCGTCTATAGTGAATAAGGCGGTGACTTGCTACTCTCAACTGACACAGTGACTGCAACAACACGCGTGATGGTAGTGGTCATTACAGACTCACGGGTCACAACTTTAGCCCATACTGATTGCTCCTCAATTGGCGTAAAGTGTTATGCTTATATGTGGCATGCTACGAGTCCTTACTGTGTATCAGCTGTAATTATGCTTTTTGCCATTCTGCACTGCATTGTATAATCTTCTTGCTGCAAACTTTAAAATTCAATAAACAGATTTCTAAATAAAATGAAGCACCTTCCTTCACTTGAATATGCACTGGTGGAATAACCATTTGACCCACATT
Source organism: Triturus cristatus (assembly GCF_964204655.1). Lineage (NCBI taxonomy): Eukaryota > Metazoa > Chordata > Amphibia > Caudata > Salamandridae > Triturus > Triturus cristatus. The sequence continues at coordinate 1,345,716,137 of NC_140589.1, forward strand.
GGTATCTGATTTAGCCCACAAAGTATCAGATAAGGATGCCAGAGCGATATCCTCTTTAATGAGACAAGACCTCTCAACAATTGGATAGTTATCATTTAAGATAACATGCGCACCTTCTGGGGAACAACGTATTGTAGCATGAAAATATTTGAGCATATACATACCCACAATGTTATCCGGCGTGTTAGAGGAAAGCAAAAATTAACATCCTGCAGTGAATTGATCAAGACTAAATGCAAGTGGCTGTGACAATGGGCTAGATGTAGGTGTCCCATCAAATCCTATGGATGTTATCATTGTGCCAGACAGGGGAGCCCTAGGAACCAATTTTTTAGACAGAGCACTACGAGTAGCTCCTGTATCAACCAGAAACCGATCAGTAGAGCCCAAGAAATTTGCATCAACATAAGGACCTTTCTGATCTACTGGGACCTCAACCGTTCCTTACCCCATCCTAGGCATTCCTATGCGTAATCAGAATCTGCAAGACCGTCAGCAGAAAAGTCAGACATTTGATATTGGTTTCGTCTATCAAAGGTATTGAGTACTTTGGTCCGTGCTCAACTGCCTCAAATCTAGGACGGGTTCCTGTGCCGCCTCTGTTCCCAAAATTCCCTGGGCGTCCTCTCATACTTCCCCTACCCCAATGATCCTGCTGACCTCGCAAAAGGAGGCATTAAGAACGCCAATGTCCAATTTCTTTACAATAAGCACACTGATCAGAAGACAAAGTTGATCGAGAGAAAGGGGGTACGCCAGGGCTATATACTACACGTCCGCCTCTACCACCACCTCTGAATGGTGGACCATATACTTGAGCCAACATAACTATTGTTTTTAAATCCTTTACCTTCTTATCCTCTTTGCCTTATGCTTCCAATTCCTGACGCTCATAATACTGGGCCATAGTGAAAAGGGAGACTGGGGAAGACGCAGTCCAAGAACTCTCGCTGGCCTTTAGGCGACTAGCTATTTCTGGCAACATGTTAGCGACAAATTTGTCAACGAACAAATGCTTACCCCTGTCATCTGTCAATGACTGCCCACTAAAATCATGGAATGTCTCTTCAAATCGTGTAAAGAAATATGAAACGGACTCATCCGCTTTCTGTTTACAAGACGCTAACGTAGTCCAATCTATTTTCTTAGGGGGTATAAGAGTTTTCAACTTAGTCACAATAGCTTTGGGAAGATCTAATATCTCCTGCTGTGGTTTCTGCGCAGACCCCCTGGCCGCATCTATTTCTTCTAAATGCACCCAAGTATCACCATATGCTACATTGTCATCTATTTTCCGAATCGTTCTCCACATATAAGGGGGCAAAATAAATCCCAAAAACATATCGATATCTGGCAAGGTCATAGTGAAGAAGCTAACGGCTCCTTCTACTTCTTCATAGAAAGCGGCAGGATTTTTCCGCGGATCGGGCAAAGCGGCTTTAAGAGCCATAACATCCGCTCTACTCCAAGAAGTATAAACCCAATTATAAATAAAATATCCTTTTGCATCATCTGAAGTTTTATCTTCATCTGTTCCCGTACCCTTCGGAGGAACATGCAAAGGCGCAGCTTCGCGCATTGGTCTTATATTTACTTCAGTACTACTTAATCCATTATCTGTTTCTGGAACTTCTACTATCTGTTCTAGTAGCTTTTTCGTCAATAGTTAGAGTAGAACGAGTCTGTCGCCCATCTGACTTATCTTTGTCTTTATCGTCTGAAGAAAGATGTTCTTGGTCGGAAAGATCATTCTCGGGGCAGAGGGAAACTTATACGGGGCGGGGGTTGATGGGATATATGGGGCGCCTAAAAGGGTACTGGCCACTTGCCTCTAAACGACGCTCCCTGTCTTCTTTTTCTTTTATTACCTACATCTCCTCATTTTTTAATTCTAGCGCTTTTTGATATATCGTTTTTCGCTGTTCTTTTTCTGCTATAGCTGCTTCTCTCTTCACTCTCTCATGCACTTCTTTCTCCCACATTCGTACACAATCATACATATCTTGTCAACTTTTCCTTTTAAACAAACACTGCTCTACATACTGAATCTTTTTAAAGCCAAATGACCAATTCACAGGCCATTGTAGATCAGGATCCTTTTTCGTATATTTGTTCCACAGTGTACTATACATTATGGAAGAAATACTGTATATAATAAACATATGTCTATTAGGTGTCCCCTCTGGGGGAGCCGGCTGACTTCTTTCTAAATCCATATTGGTACCACCAAGACAGCAACACAACCTACGGAGTGTGCTGGAAACAGGCATGCTACCAAGTTTTTGTAAAATATTACTTTTCCAAAATATTCAAAAGTGGAGAAAAATCTCCACATTACCGGCCTTTATCTTTTGCAATAAATAAATCAAACAAACAAAACCAGAATCTTGGTCAAGCAAATCAAGAGTGCCACTTCAGCGACCTTACCAAACAAGAGTCTCCAACCACCAACTGCCAATCTCTTGGTCGACCTAATGGTCACTGAAAAAATAACACCAAAGGATACCTCAGTCGGGACCGGCCAACACCTGGAGGGTCAAATAGAGAAAACCGGAAAAATCACTTTGGCTGCAAAGACAAGGGTCTCCTCATGCAGGACGTCTCCTCAGCAATATTTCACTATTCTGTCAAGACCACTCCTACGGACGGCCGCCTCCTTGATGAGGCCCCACGTGTCGGGCGCCAACTGTGGAAATGTGCCTTTTAATGAGAACACCGGTGCAGGGGTCACCCTTCTCTGTCCACGGGTCCATAGACCAACAAAATAGAGATTGGCACTGAAGCTGGAATTCAAATAACAAGTTTATTAATCACTCATGAGTGGGACTACGTCCACACAGCACTATCAAGTGCTGCCAGAGGTAGTACATTGAATACACAGACAATGGTGCTTATATACAGAGTTTGTTGCAGAGTAAGCATGTAGTTACAAATAGAAGGTACAAGCCTACACAGGAATAGTTACAGACAGACATGGGCAGATGGGTTATCACTTCGTCAGCAAAGTGGGAGGCAGAACAGAACTGTTTACAACAGCACAAATGATTGACAGTTACATCTTTAACCAGGTTACTTTTAGCAGCTACAGGCCTTTTCTCAGCACGTACATTGCTTTGGCTCAGTACAGAAGGAGTTAACTAAAGCTGATGACACAAGCAGAATAGAAGAGCAAGCAACAGTGAAAACGGAAGAATTTCATAGCTAACAAAATGGATGCCACAACCAAGATGGCTTCAGCTTATGCTAACGAAAATTATTTCAGATTTCCACAGTTATATTGTGCATTTTCTCCAGATGGGTGGAAGCCTACCGAACACAAATAAATGACAGTCTCAGTTTACCCGTACGTCTGGAAGGACCAGAGGGGGGTGAAGTCCAACAAAATCTTATGCCGGTGCAAGTTCCTGAAATCTCACAAAGTGGAGTGGAAATACCCACTGAAGAAGAAGAGTTGAGAGCTGAAGATAAAGGATCTATTGAAGCATAACAAGAGCAACCAAATGATCCAGGTGAAGAAATGGGTATGAGAAGAGAAATAACCCTATGGGGATCAGAATGGCCAAATGGCAGGAGGCAATTGAGATCAAGAGTATTAGTTGAACATATACCACAAACCATAATCGAAGAAACAGAATCTATTGGTATAAGCAAAACAGAAGAAAATCACCAGATGCCAAGGAAATCCAAAAGAGCAAAAGTACCTTGCCATAGGTATTCTGCACCTGAATGGACTTACTGCTCAGAGATTGTGCCAAATGCATCAGGTGAAAGTCCTATTGAACTAAGATCAGAGACATTTGAACCGCCATTATGTGCCACACCAAGAAACAGCATTGATTAAAATAAGATTTCTGAAACACATATCACAATCAAGAACCTGACAAGAACTATGTAGTGACTTCAAAACTGAATTAACTTGAGATGACCAATGATTAACTGTGTTAAAAGCAGGGAAATGAAGGACTGAAATAAATAAAAAAATTGACAATAAACAATTAACGAAAATGAATAAAAAGAATTCCCTAGGACCAGGGTTGCAGTAGAACAATAGGGATAACACAGTTATAAGATGGGGTAGGGCTAGGGATGTCGCATGAAGATTTTACAATAGAAGCTAAATGAAATAACAACAATTTGATCATCAGAGGTTTTGCATGTTTGCACAAGTAGATGTCAACGGAGTATATTGAATCTGCCTGCTGCTATATTCTACTCAAGGTCTGACTGTATACAAGCATGTGCATCCTTACTAAAGCTAAGTGTAGAATAATGATTGTTGTCACACTAATAGCTGTTCTATTAGCTGCTTTAGTTGGAACGAGTTTTACATCAGAGATAGAAACACTAAGGTCTACACCTGCATCTACAATGCCTGCACATACAATGCATGAGATAAAATTAAAGGCTTGATTTGTAGCTTAATCAAAAGAAGATTTTCCAGCTGGTAATTAAACCTGCCGACAAGGGAGGGGGTATTGTGTTGTGGGACAGTGAAGAATATGATAAAGAGATTTTAAAACACCTTAATAATCCTATTCATTACCACAAGATCTGTGATAATCCTAGACCACACTTAAAAGCTAAAATACTTCACTTGACCACTGAAGCGTTGGAAGGCAGCTACTTGTGGCCAGAGGCAAGATGGCGGCCGGACGCTCGGCTGTGTGAGCTGGTGGTGCGTCCTCTCCTGGAGAAAAACATTCTTTCCTTCTCTGAGACTATAACCCCCCTGGGATGTTTGGGGAATGTTAAACGCAAAAACGGGGAAAACGAAAACGAAAAGTGAAATATTGCTTACAGTGCTGACGAGCTGTAAAAATGAACGATTGCCATGTTTATGGGCTTGATACAATTACAAAATATCCTTACCGGCAAGCTGCTGTGGATGTGGTGTGGATCCTCCTCCCATTGCTCCGGATTCTCGCATCTATCTTGTTCACCTTCCGTGCGGAGGTATTCACTCGGGACAATGGCTCCAAAGCCTCCAGCGAAGAATCCCCCAGCCAAGATGCGAGCATCAGCAGCACGGACTGTCAGTCCTGTAGAAATCTCCGCCTTCGGCAAGGAGCTGCAGGGGTCCCGTAGCGATGTGATGGCGGAAGGAGAGGTTGATGGTAATCGAGCGGTGCTCGCTGTGACCGGCAATAAAAAACAGAGACAAACCCTGCCGGCACTATTTAAACTTCAATCGGCCAGAACAAAGACACCTGCTGGTACGGTGAGTACAGGGAGCGTGAAGCTGTAAAGCGTGGTGGATGAGGTGGACGAGGTGGGTGATCCGGACTCTCAGTCGGGGGGCTCCCCACGTTGTTGCTGCTGTTTCAGTAAGCCCAACTCCTACTGCTGCTGCTCCGGTCTCTGCTGCATGCAGGGATGAGATTTTGATCCCTCTTCCTTCGGGTGTTCAATTTCACGAGCACAGCCCGTTTGGTCCACCGATCACTGGCGCTGCCAGCAGTGTACCCCCGGTGGTTGTAAAGGGGGCACTGCTTCGACCCCCGGTGTAGGGGCCAGTGAGATCCAGGAAAAAAAAATCTCTCACCCGGGGAATGGAATTATGGGAGTTGTAGTTTCACAGGACATAAATATTGTTACTCCTTCTCAACATATGCCTGAAACTGCCCTATCTGCTACTCTTGTCAATGCACCAGATCAAGTGGTCTCTCTCAGGGCCGACGAATCTATACGGGAGCTTGAAGTGGCCGACAAATTTTACTCGCTATCAGAGCACACAGGGTCATCAGAGGACGATGACTTAGATAGGGAGCTGACAGATGATGATAGTGATCCTGCTGATTGGCACTCTAATGAAGCACCCAAGGATGAAACCTTATCCCGTGGCCCCCGCACGGTCCATAAAGCCTAAAAATCCAAAGCTCAAGGGATTTTTTTGTCAAGTAAGGCCCCGGGATCACTTGGATTAATGGCCTGGGACAATTCCTTCTCTACCCAGCCAGGCCCAGTGAATGATGCCTTAGCTCTGGGTGGTACATTGGCTGATCCTCTTCAGGCCCCTCCTGGCGAGATGACACTTTCAATTATCTATCAGTCCATCATGGCTCACCGTGAAGAAACACGTCTGGAAAGCGCTCGCACTGAAGGGGCATGTCATAGGATGCAAAAGTCAATACGCAGAATTGCCAAAACTTGCTCTGACATCGCTGCAAGAACTCTCAAAGCCGAGGAAAGAATCTCCACTCTGGAGGATGAGGTGGCAACCCAGAAGGGTCATACCGACCTTATTAAAACACAAAAAGACGACATGCTTTGGAAGCTAACTGACCTTGAAAATAGGGCTAGGCGAAACAATCTGAGGATCCTAGGGATTCCTGAAGGTATGGAAGGGTCAGACGCCAGGCAGTTCATTGTGGAACTTTTCTCCAAGGCTTTCCCAGATGTAAAGCAGTGGGACTGGCAGCTGGAAATGCGTGCGCATCACTTTCCTTTCAAACAAAGACAAAAATCCGGCCAGGCTGAGGATAAGCCTTGTGCAATCTTAATTTGTTTGAATAATTTTTTGGCTAGAGAGAAAATTTTTGATCTAACTAGGCCCGACAGAAAAAGAGCAGGGAAAGGTTGCGAATTCTTCGCTAGACCAGATTTTTGCCCAGCAACTGTTGAACGGAGGTGGCAGCTTCGCCAACTAATAGCTCTGTTTCAAATGAAGGGTGCTCAGGCTTTTTTATTCTTTCCCTCAAAATTGAAGGTAATTTATCAGGGCCAGACTAAATTCTTTTTCTCCAAAATTCAGGTGAAGGAGTTTTTGAATTCTGCACAGTCAAGTATGCTTTTGTCTTATCATTCCAGGGGGGCCCTAGATTTAAAAGAGGGGTGTTTAGCCTATTGATAGGAGCACTTGCTCCTCTTATTAAATTGTCATTTATTATTGTATGATCTACAATTGGCTCAAACACTCGGGTGCTGTATAAAGTTGGGGTAAAGGATCCAGGTGGGGGAGCCGACAAAACCAGCTCATCCCATCACAAGGAATTAGGTCCTGTTGCCCTATTAGGGGGGTTTAGGGGTTGGGGGGGTGGTGGTGGGAGGGTTTTTTTGGGATTTAGGGAGGGGTTGGAGCTAGTGGTGGGGTTAAGGGGGGGCGCCGCTGGGGCGGTTCAAAGGTTTTTGTCTTATGCTATAGTCATGGCACTGCTTTTTGTAGGTTTGGTGCCATGTCAAAATCTGTAACTTTGATTGTGATTAAAAGGAATTTTGGTTTGTATCGGAGATTAGCTCAACTTCTGAGATCAAATGGGGGTGGATAAATTGCGATTGAACTCATGGAATATATGTGGTCTAAACGATGGTAAAAAACGGGCCCTTTTTCCTAAAATTATTCACACTATGCAATTGGACGTCGTATGTTTACAAGAGACACACATTCCGTGGGGGAAACGGGACAGTTTGAAAGTTCCTGGCTACGATTTAATTGCTTGCTCTCGGCAGACATCCATGATTAGAGGGGTGGCCATTTTATTGAAACGAGGGGTTGGGGTTTGTAAAAAGGTTCTAGAGGATAGTTTAGGCAGATGGGCTATAGTCGAATTAGTGCTGGACAATAGACCTCTAACCATCTGTACAATATATGGCTCTAATATGGACGACTCTGAAGTCTTAAAATATCTAAATATAGAATTAGCAACATGGTCTCAACCAATGATTGTGTGTGGGGTTATGACTATCAACTTGCCCGGAAACTTGGATTTAGTAGGGGTTCAAAAGTATTCTGGTAGGAAACCTAAGGTTTTTAAGGCCCTTCAGACTCTAGTTCAAGAACATGGTTTGATCGATGTCTGGTATAGGCATAATAAGGATAAAGATGGGTATTCAATATTTCTCTGCCCCCCACAATAAAATGGTCTGTTTGGATTATTTTTTTTTTGTCCGATCAGGTGGTAGAGGCATCTTCTATTTCTGTTTGTCCAAGAACCTTATCTGATCACAACCCACTCATAGCCCTATATCCGCTGCTTCGCCTGGCCAGACCTCCTAGGGCGTGGACATTTGAAAGAAACTTATTATTGAACCAGGCTTACTTGGAACACATGAGAAAGTGATTACCTGAATTTCTAAATATTAATAGGAGTTCAGCCTCCGATAGTATAGTGTGGGACACACTTAAGGCTTCAGTGCGCGGTGAGACCAAGAGCTGTGCAGCCTTCCGATGGAAGACCACACAGGAGCAGATTAAGAGACGTTTTGAGGAGCTTAGTTCGGCAGAGATGGAACTAACATGTAATATTAAGGAAGGCCGCAACACAGATTAAAGTCAGCAGAGGGTTGCTATAACTAAGGCTAAACTCTTGGAGTTCTTTGGGCAGGACCTGGCCGCTAAGTTCATTCAATATCGTGCTACGATGTATGAGTTTGGGGAAAATTCGGGCAGAATTCTCGCCAAGAGGCTCCAACAGAAAAGTGTGTCAAATCGTATCATCAGAATCCAGGATCCGCAGGGCAACGTTCAGGATACCGAAGAGGCGGTTATGGATGTCTTCCAGAAGTTTTATACTTCGCTTTATATGGATGATAAGGCTAACTCCCCATTCCAGTCTATGTTTGAGGGCTTTTTTCAGAATATTGATACCTCAAAAGTCACAATGGGACAGAACGAGGTTCTTTCTGCCCCAATCACCTGGGAGGAGGTCGAGCTGGCAATAAAATCTTTGGCTAATGGGAAGGCCGCTGGCCCCGACGCTATTCCTCTAGAATTTTATAGGGTATTCTGTGCTGAGACCCGCCAGGATATCTTATCAATTTTTAGGGCAGCATAGAGGGGGACCGTTCCGAACTCATGGCGTCAAGCTACGATAGTCCTTTTCAAGAAAAAAGATAAGCCCCAATTAAATCCTTCATCTTTTCGACCTATTTCTCTAATCAATACTGATAGCAAAATCTATCAAAAAATCCTATCTTCCAGACTAGCGGCGGTTATTACCCCGCTAGTCTCTATACGCCAGCATGGGTTTATCCCGTGCAGGGATACGGTCGACCATGTTCGGCGAGTAATTGCCCTATTGGACTGGGCCAAGGCTACCAGTGCTCCCCTCGGGGTGATCCTGTTGGACGCCGAGAAGGCGTTTGACAGGGTCTCCTGGGGGTTTCTAAGGGCAGTGCTTCGCTGGAGGGGCTTCAGCGCTGAATTTATTCAGGCTGTCAAGGCATTGTATATTTCCCCAGCTGCTACAATCCGCATCTCTGGTCAGGAGTCAGGGTCTTTTGATATTAGTAGGGGTACAAGGCAGGGGTGGCCTTGCTCACCCCTGCTCTTTGCCTTATATATCGACCCTTTTCTTAGCAAAATCGAAATGGATCCAAATATTTGGCCGATTAGGATCGAAACTACTGAATATAAGTTACTAGCCTATGCTGACGACATTGTTGTTTAAACTAGTGATGTTAGCTTGGCCTTTCCAGCTTTAAAAAGTCTTGCAGAACAATTTGGCCATCTATCAGGGTATAAGCTGAACGTCTCAAAATCGCAGGTAGTCCAATCAACCGACATGTGTCTCTCTACCGTTCCTGTGGTTTTTGAAACAACATATTTAGGGGTTAAAATCACTGCTTCTGTAGATACCATCCCCGACCTGAATATTCTCCCAGTGATAGAATCGGTCAACACTAAGCTCGAAAGGTTAGATCATTTGCACCTTTCTTTATTCGGCCGCTGTAACGTACTTAAGATGCTGGTCCTTCCAAAATTTCTCTATTTCTTTAGAACTATTCCCCTAGAGCTCTCGCAAAAGAGTCTTGTTAAGGCCGAAAGGATCTGTTATAGGTTCCTCAAGGGTATCGTTGCTCACGAAGGGCAGCCAAGTGGATGTGTCTTCCTAGGGATCGGGGAGGCTGGGCGGTCCCTAATCTCTTATTATATTATTAGTCTGCCATGCTTCAACATCTAGGTTTACCGCTGCTGGGAGATAGAGCAGAGGTTCCACTTTCTAATAGACCCACAATTTATGAGATAGGTTTGGGTGAGGCCACTAAGGGTATATTAACTTGTATTCTGGAGCCAAGTTATTTTAAGAAAACCAGGTTTAAGGTCATAGTTACCATGTTCTCAGTTTGGCGGAAAATTCGCCATAAATGGTCAATTTTGAATATTAACTTTTATACGCCTTTTAAAGCTGCCCGGCTTCTCCCCTCTATTTTTCAGGATCAGGATATCTTTAGATGGCAGCTATTAGGCATGAATTATATAGGCGATCTAAGTTTTCAAGGGCAAATGGCCTCTTTTTCTTTTTTAAAGGACAAATTTCATCTGAATACTCATGACTGTTTCAAATACCTTCAGATCAGAAGCTTTATTGATAAACGCCTACATGAAACTCATACAGTGTTTGAAAAGGTCATTATATTTGAGTTGATTCAAAGAAGGGCTCGAATTGGGACAATATATCAACATATGCTATCCGGTCTTCCGGATGATATTGATCTTCAAAATTCTAAGTGGGAGACTAAATTGGGCAAGACTGGGGTGGACATAAGGTCAGCTTTGGATTTTGCAAGCTACGTTTTAATTTCTGGCAGTTTACGGACCCAAAGCTATATGGCAATGTTCGACCTATATTATACACCGGCAAAAATTGCAAAGTGGGGGGCCCGGAAGGGTGACTCCTGTTCTAGATGCCGCCGTCAAGCTGCAAATGCTATACATATGTTTCATTCTTGCCCGAATTTGAGGGAATTTCTTCATGATGTCGAGTGCCTTCTAAACTCGGTGCTCAATATCCCGGTCATTATCTCTCCAGAGTTGGTAATAATGGGCTGTGTAGATACCGAGATATCTGAAAGAACGATTTATGCCTCTGCATTTTTGTTTGTAGCAATGTCTATGATTCGGTTGTGTATTACCTCTCAATGGCTAAGCCCTGAAGCCCCCACGTTTTTTAATTGGAGAGCCAGGTTTCTGGCTCTGTTTAATTTGGAGTCTGCAGTGTCCTTATTAAGGGGAAGAAAGAGACGTGAGCTCGCTAGTAAGATTTGGCTTCATTTAGAGGAATGGTCAAAGTAATGATGTTCTACCATCGATAAATAATACTATGCCTAAAAAAAAAAAATCTATTTTTTTCCCTCCACTTCTTAGTTGATCTCCCACTTTATCTCCTATTTTTGCCTAATATGTTGTATAAATATTACTCAATAATGTTTGATGTCTTTCATTCCCTAATGGTACCCCTGTATGTAGTTATTTATGTCTGTATTCTTTTATGTCAGCTGTTTTTTTCATTTTACTCTAAATAATGTGTTGCGCTCATACCTCTCAAAATAATTTTGAAAAAAAATTAAAAAGGAAGGTGGCTACTTGTGCAAGACTGAATATGATTACTTAAATTTTACAACTCAAAAAGTACCCTTGATATATGTGCTGCCCAAAGTACATAAAAATGCCCAGAAACCACCCAGGCGACCAATTATTTTGGCGTGTGGGTCAATACTCGAACCCCAGGCAAAATATATTGATACGTTCCTGTTAGACCTGTCAGCCCTTTTGGCTGTTCCCTCCTCTTTTTATTTTTTTTCCCTTTTCCTTCTCATTTTTTCTGTCCACTAACTACTTTTTGGGTGTTGACGTAGAGGCTCTGGGCGCCTCATCCTTACTACCTGAGGGAGAGGCGCAAGGTGCTTCACTGATGAAACAGGGAGAGGAAGGTTAGACTCACAAAATGGTGGTTCCAACTGTCACCTCAGCACCTGGGCCATAGACTGCCATGAGAGGTTCCGGAACCTTCTGGGCCACTCTGGCCAGTCAGGCCCCAGGTGATAAATAGAGGTGGGGGCAGGGCGGCCATTTTAAGACGGAGTGAGATGAGCTGTGAGGTAGTCAGAAGTAAGGCACCTGAGTGGGGAGGTGGCTGCGCTGGATAGGGAAGTGACAGGTCTTAGGGTCTGCGCGTCTTCCAATATCAGCTGATACCACCCTCAACCTTCTGACCGGTCCCTGAACGCAGCCAATGACTTTGGGGGTTACCGTTCCCTGGGAGCCTCCAAGTAGTCAGAATCCCTGAAGGTCTGGATCCAGGGGAGAATCGCCATCTGGGACTACCTTTCTCTCACCCCTGTCGTTTTTTTTGTCAAACCATTTTTATTGCAGGACCAAGTACAACGTACAGCAACTAGGATGCATGCCAGTAATGCAGGTTTCCCGTCCTCCCCGTAACCGTTAGTCCGTGCAGTATACACAGCCGTACTGCCCACATCCCGGAGGCCGGGCGACGTCACATAGTCCCATGGCACATTAATACAAAACTGTCAGGAGCATACTTCCGGAGGGGAGCCCTGCTGCCCGCTTTTCTCTCACCCCTGTCGTTTTGAGAAAGTGGCTCTGTATATACTGTTCCCTAATAGGTACAGGGTGTACAGAGTCCACAGTCCCCCAGAGGCTGATAGAGGTCAAAGTTAGGTATGACCTTACTCTCAAAAGTGGTAGCTTGGTCGAGCAGTAAGGCAGTACCAGAGGACAGTGTAAAGCATTTATTGTACACACTCAGTCAGCCAATGGTTTCACACACTCAATAACTGAACTCAAGGCCAATGATTTATATATATAAAATATATGCTTGTTTTATTTTTAGAACCACAAAGGGAGTAAAAATATACTTTCTCAGAATGAGAGGTTCAATATAAATACTTTTGTCTTAGGCAATAAATTTGTGTAAGCAGTCACAGTTGGTTGCAATAAACAATCCTATTTCCTAAACATAACAATGCATTGAGCTCAATGGTAAATTCAGGTTATTTGTAATAAATTACTTTTCAGATTACTTTTGGAATTCCAGGTCTGGCTCCTAGAACCAGCCTGGGGTCAGTATTCAGAATCAAGTGATGAAAGTCGACTTAATAACTGTAATGATTTTTAAATAATATTTGGCTATTTCAAAAGTTAGCACTTAGAAAATATTTCACAGAAAACATTCAATGGATCTCTATGGCAAGAAATTCAAATTGCAGGTAGAGTACTTTATCGTTACTTTAGTAATCCAGGACTGGGTGCCTAGACCCAGGACTGGGGTCCTTATCAAAAGCAGGTAAGTAATTTCGTTTGCAGAAATGGTACGATTTTAAAAGAATATTTCAAATTTGCAAAAGTAGACACTTAGAAGAAATTTCACAGAAAAGCAGACAATGGTTTCCTATGGAAGAAAAATGAGTTAGAGGTAAGTATAGTTGTGAACACTTTTCAGAGTCAGGGCTGGGCACCAAGATCCAGCACTGGGAGCTCACCTAGGAGCAGGTGAGTAAATTCGTTTTTGTCACTTGGCTGATTTTTGGTGAATTTTTGCAGTTTTGAAAGGTTCACACTTAGAAGATTTTTGAAGAAAAAGTCAGTCAATGTTACCCTATGAGGAAAACGAAGTTAGCGGTTTAAGGGTAAGTACTCGACTGGTAGAGTTGAAATTCCGGGCATGGACTCAGGGGTCCCCCAGTGTCAGGTAGGTACAGTTGGTTCACCCTCAGCGGTTTCAGGACGGCCGGGTGCAGAGAGAGTTAGGCCCAATGTTATCCTATGAGGGATAGGGGGGCCTTGGTTGGTGGCTGCTGTCTGGCAAGCCACGCGGCTGTGGGAGCTGGGCTCCTGGTCACTTACTCAGGGCAAGTGGGGACGTAGATTAGTGTAGAGAGTGCACTGCCAGGGCCACTCGGGCGGCTGGGTGCAGGGTGCTTTTGAGCCTTCGGGCGCTCAATGGAAGTCAATGGGAATATTCCGGTTTGGAAAAAGGCTGCAAGCTCGGGGATGAGGATGCTTCAGATGCCACCACCACTTCGAGAGGTAAGTTGTGTAGTTGTAGGTTAGGTGGGTACCCCGGGATTGGGCACAGGGGGCCGCAGGGCGCCGGGTGCAGGGGTGCCTTTTGATGTCGGGAATCTTACCCTCTTGTTGATCGCGGTTGGGGTGGCACTCTGTTCTGAGGCTGCAGACTTCTTCCGGAATGTCGAGGGGGGTCCTTGGGTGCCGGACTCGGGGTCACAGTCGCCGTGGGGTCGTCCTCAGGGTCTTTGTTCACTCCGGCACTGGCCAGGCTTGGCTGGTGCAGAGTGTGCTGGGTTCGCGGTTCCGGGCTGCTGCCAGGGGTTAGAGATAGGTTTCTGAGTAGAGCCTCTACTCATGGGAGTCCCAGGGGCTTTAGAGTTCAAAGGTAGCCAGGTCCTCTGGGGTTTTTGAGGTTGCTGGCCACAAGAGATGCCGCGCTGGAGCAGGAGCAGGTTCGAGGGTCGACAGGCCGGTAGGGCTGGGGCCAAAGCAGTTGGTGTCTTCCTCTTTTTAGCAGCTGCAGGGCAGGTCTTTGTTCTTCTTGCTCTTCTTGTAGTTTCGAATCTGGGATCTGGGGAAGGAAGGTTCAGGGGGCCCCTAAATACTAGATTTAGGGGCGTTACAGGTAGGTGAAGGCCAGGGACCAATGGGTCCTTGTCCTGGGGTGGGTACACCCCCTATCCTGCCTCTCTCCTGTGGGAGGAGGGCAGTAGCCTAATCCTGATAGGGTAGGGCCTCCTATCTTCAAGATGGCGAGAGCCCGGAGATGTGCTTCACCTCGCCTCCCCCACCTGAGGGGTGGGGTGGGCAGGCTGGCACATCCCCTGTCCTTGTATGGGGTTTCCGGCCAAGCTTCCTGCCAGAGTGGGGGGTTGCAGTGGCCTGGGGAAACTCCAACTGGCGGCATGCCTTTGAAGCTTCCCTTTGCTCATCCTGGGGGAGGAGATTTCTCACCTCACCCAGGATGTGCATTGTTGCAGGCCCGGGAGAGCAGGGGCTCTCCCACCCAGGGGTCCAGCAACGTGTCTGCTGTGTGGCAGCCTCGGCAGCCTCAGAGCAGACGTGGATTGTAGGTTAGCTGTAAGGGGGCATCTCTAAGATGCCCTCTGGGGTGCTTAGTACATTAAATCCCACACTGGCATCAGTGTGGGTTTAATGTGCTGAGAAGTTTGATACCAAACTTCCCAGTCTTCAGTGTTGCCATTATGGTGCTGTGGAGTTCGTGTTTGACGAGCTCTCAGCACCATGTACTTGTAAAAGGCAGCACTGTACTTACAGTGCCCAGGAATGGACCTGGGTACTGTAGGGGCACAGGGCTCCTGCTCCTGTGCCCACACCATAGGCATAAGGCACCCAGCCAGAGGGGTGGCTGACATATGCCTTGGCAGTATAGGTAATGGGCATGGCACACAGAGATGTGTGCCATGTCGACTCTTTGTTTTGTCCTGCACCCAGACACTCAGCCTGCAAAGGCAGTGTGTGTGTGTAAGGGTACAGGGCCTCTAAGGGTGGCACAATGAGTGCTGCAGCCCTTAGAGGCCTTCCCTGGTCACAAGGCCCTGGGTACCTAGGGTACCATTTACCAGGGGCTGACATGTGGCCAGGGTTTGCCAATTGGGAGTTTGTGTGTTTTAAGGAAGGAACATAGGCCCTGGGCACCTGATTGGCAGGAGCCCAGGGCACAACAAGGAAAAGTGCATCAGCTATTAGGCAAAAAAAGGGGGGGTTACTGCAACAGAAACCCACTTTCTCACACAAGCCCCCCCCAGCCCAAAGGCCAGGAGACTTCTGCCAAAGCTGGGAGAGTCTACCTAGTCTTTCAGGCGAGGAAGAGTTGGGGAAGTGGTTTGAAAGTTGCAGGGCCTACTCTGCCTTACATCCTTCTGCCTAGGTCAGTCCCTTTGGGGGAGCTGGCCTGTCTTATTAGTTTCAGGACCTAACTCCCAAGGCTCCTCTCCTTGTCTTTTACTGTCCTGGTCCCATCTTTCTATTTTGGGTTTAGAGGTGTATACCTCGGTAGTTTCTAACTTAGCCAGGGCTAGGCCCAGCTTACCCACAGAGGCTACCCACAGCTTGAGCAACCCCACCATGACCAATAAGGTCAGGGGGCCTGACTTGCTATTTGGCAGGGGGTTAGGCCACCATGCCAAGGATAGGGCTGCCATAAAGGCTAATACCCAGCAGAGGCTGCTGACAGCTGTCAGTGCCCAGAACCACACCTTTAGCTCCTGACTGGCAAGTGAGGGGGCTATTTTATAGTTTTCTTTGGGTCCTGGCTGTTGGTCTGTTTGAGGATAGGGGGTCCCTACTCTTGGTAGGGAACACCCCTCCTCTACCCCTTGTTCTGCCACCTGAGGAGCCACTAATTCAGGCTGGACAGTTGCCTGACTAGTCAGGTCTTGCTGTTGGCTAGGGGGGTCTTTACCAGTGCCATTGTGGGAGTTTTCCCTTACTGGGATAGAATCTCCCTGGCTCTCTGGAACTGTGGCTAACAGTTGCCCACCTTTCCTACCCTGTTTCTTCTCACTCTTTTGGGACTCAGCTGCACTGACTGCAGGTTGAGCCCCCACAGGTTCTTTGGGTGAGGCCTGGCATTGGGCCAGCACCTCTCTTTGGCTCAGTTCCACATCTAAGTGATCATTCCCCAAGAGACAATCAAGGGGGAGGTTTTTACTGACTATCACTTTCCTCCATCTAAGGGACCCAGCTGTGGCTAGGGGCACTATAGCCACAGGCCTAACAGTGACTCCCCCTGGGACAGTTCTTACCCTTCTTGTTTCCCCTGAGACATATTGGTGTGGGAATACCAACCTGTCATGTACCACAGTGTGACTGGCACAGGTATCTCTCAGGGCAGTGGCTGGGATTCCATTCACCAGTAGGTGGTGGAAGTGTCTACTTCCCTCTGGGATCTCCAGCTTGCTTCTTGGGCCCATTCCCCAGTTGAAAGCTAGGAGGACTTCCTCATCTGAGGACCCTCCCTCCCAAGCTACACTGGCAACCCCTGGGCCTGCACTAGTCACCCCTGGAGCTGTACTAGGAACCTTATTTTTAGGACAGCTAGAGTCCTGGGTGTGGTGTCCAGCCTTCTGACAGTTGAAACACCATATTCTGTTGGGATCCCAATTCTTACCTTGGTACCCTGGTTTAGTTTGTGAGGTGTCTTTGGGCCCACCCTCCTGGTCAGGTTTTTGGGGGGCTACCTGGGACTCCTTTCTTTTATCCACAAGGGGTTCACTCTCTTTCTTCTGGGGAGGTTTTGGGACCCCTTGGTTCTGGTCCCTCCCAGTGAACGTCCTAGTCACCCTAGTCTTGACCCAGTGGTCTGCTCTTTTTCCCAATTCTTGGGGGGATTTTAGACCTAGGTCTACCAAATGCTGATGCAACTTTTCATTTGTGCAGTTACTCAAAATATGTTCCTTCATGAATAAATTGTACAATCCAGTAAAATCCTGCACACCATGTCCAGCTAACCAACCATCCAGTGTCTTCACTGAGAAATCTACAAAGTCAATCCAGGACTGGGTCTGGGTTTTGTGAGCCCCCCTGAATCTAATTCTATACTCCTCAGTGGTGAATCCAAATCCCTCAATCAGAGCTTTCTTCATGAGGTCATAGGATCCTGCTTCTGGCCCAGAGAGAGTCAGAAGCCTGTCCCTGCAGTTACCAGAGAACAGTTCCCACAGGAGTGCCCCCCAGAGAGGTTTCTTTACTTTCCTGATATCACAAGCCCTCTCAAAGGCTGTGAACCATTTGGTGATATCATCACCTTCCTCAAATTTAGGGACAATCCCTTTGGGGATTTTAAGGTCAGAAGTTTCCTCCCTATCCTTGTTTTTATTATTGCTGCCACCATTGATGGGTGCTAAACCCATCTCTCTCCTTTCCTTTTCTAGAGCCAGGAGCCTGGACTCTAGATCTATTCTTTTGGCCAGCCTCATAAGGCTGTCCTCTTCACTGGGGGGACCCCCAGTGTTGTCTCTGGGACCAGAGCCACCTGTGTGGTCTCTAGGTGCCCAGATGCTATGTCTTGAGTTGGAGGGTATGGGTGCCATCTCCTCCCTAGGGAATAGTATGGGGAGGTTGCTGTCCTCCTCCCCTGTTTCCCTTTCCTCATCTGACTGGCCATCACCATGTTCAGATGGGTGGTCTTTAGCATACTCAGCCAGGAGCTCCTGGAGCCCTTGTTTGGTTGGATGCTGACCCATTTGTAAATTTTTGAGTTTACATAAGGACCTCAATTCCTTGAAAGACAAGTGTAAGTAAGGTGTGAGGTCGAGCTCCTCCACCAGGTCCATGTTATTATTATCACTAATAGCTGGGTTTGTTTGAGACATTCTAACCTGACAGTTCTAACCCTCTACCCTGACTATAGTGACTTTTATTTTTCTAAAATTCTAATGGGACTTAAGCAAGGCCCTAGCAAGACTTTTAGTAATTTTGGAAAAACCAATCAGAATTCTAAAGGCAATTTTTAAGAGTTCTGTCGTGTGATCAGATGGTAGCCAAGTAGTCCAACAAATGCAAGTTTGTATCCCACCGCTGATCCACCAATGTGAGAAAGTGGCTCTGTATATACTGTTCCCTAATAGGTACAGGGTGTACAGAGTCCACAGTCCCCCAGAGGCTGATAGAGGTCAAAGTTAGGTATGACCTTACTCTCAAAAGTGGTAGCTTGGTCGAGCAGTAAGGCAGTACCAGAGGACAGTGTAAAGCATTTATTGTACACACTCAGTCAGCCAATGGTTTCACACACTCAATAACTGAACTCAAGGCCAATGATTTATATATATAAAATATATGCTTGTTTTATTTTTAGAACCACAAAGGGAGTAAAAATATACTTTCTCAGAATGAGAGGTTCAATATAAATACTTTTGTCTTAGGCAATAAATTTGTGTAAGCAGTCACAGTTGGTTGCAATAAACAATCCTATTTCCTAAACATAACAATGCATTGAGCTCAATGGTAAATTCAGGTTATTTGTAATAAATTACTTTTCAGATTACTTTTGGAATTCCAGGTCTGGCTCCTAGAACCAGCCTGGGGTCAGTATTCAGAATCAAGTGATGAAAGTCGACTTAATAACTGTAATGGTTTTTAAATAATATTTGGCTATTTCAAAAGTTAGCACTTAGAAAATATTTCACAGAAAACATTCAATGGATCTCTATGGCAAGAAATTCAAATTGCAGGTAGAGTACTTTATCGTTACTTTAGTAATCCAGGACTGGGTGCCTAGACCCAGGACTGGGGTCCTTATCAAAAGCAGGTAAGTAATTTCGTTTGCAGAAATGGTACGATTTTAAAAGAATATTTCAAATTTGCAAAAGTAGACACTTAGAAGAAATTTCACAGAAAAGCAGACAATGGTTTCCTATGGAAGAAAAATGAGTTAGAGGTAAGTATAGTTGTGAACACTTTTCAGAGTCAGGGCTGGGCACCAAGATCCAGCACTGGGAGCTCACCTAGGAGCAGGTGAGTAAATTCGTTTTTGTCACTTGGCTGATTTTTGGTGAATTTTTGCAGTTTTGAAAAGTTCACACTTAGAAGATTTTTGAAGAAAAAGTCAGTCAATGTTACCCTATGAGGAAAACGAAGTTAGCGGTTTAAGGGTAAGTACTCGACTGGTAGAGTTGAAATTCCGGGCATGGACTCAGGGGTCCCCCAGTGTCAGGTAGGTACAGTTGGTTCACCCTCAGCGGTTTCAGGACGGCCGGGTGCAGAGAGAGTTAGGCCCAATGTTATCCTATGAGGGATAGGGGGGCCTTGGTTGGTGGCTGCTGTCTGGCAAGCCACGCGGCTGTGGGAGCTGGGCTCCTGGTCACTTACTCAGGGCAAGTGGGGACGTAGATTAGTGTAGAGAGTGCACTGCCAGGGCCACTCGGGCGGCTGGGTGCAGGGTGCTTTTGAGCCTTCGGGCGCTCAATGGAAGTCAATGGGAATATTCCGGTTTGGAAAAAGGCTGCAAGCTCGGGGATGAGGATGCTTCAGATGCCACCACCACTTCGAGAGGTAAGTTGTGTAGTTGTAGGTTAGGTGGGTACCCCGGGATTGGGCACAGGGGGCCGCAGGGCGCCGGGTGCAGGGGTGCCTTTTGATGTCGGGAATCTTACCCTCTTGTTGATCGCGGTTGGGGTGGCACTCTGTTCTGAGGCTGCAGACTTCTTCCGGAATGTCGAGGGGGGTCCTTGGGTGCCGGACTCGGGGTCACAGTCGCCGTGGGGTCGTCCTCAGGGTCTTTGTTCACTCCGGCACTGGCCAGGCTTGGCTGGTGCAGAGTGTGCTGGGTTCGCGGTTCCGGGCTGCTGCCAGGGGTTAGAGATAGGTTTCTGAGTAGAGCCTCTACTCATGGGAGTCCCAGGGGCTTTAGAGTTCAAAGGTAGCCAGGTCCTCTGGGGTTTTTGAGGTTGCTGGCCACAAGAGATGCCGCGCTGGAGCAGGAGCAGGTTCGAGGGTCGACAGGCCGGTAGGGCTGGGGCCAAAGCAGTTGGTGTCTTCCTCTTTTTAGCAGCTGCAGGGCAGGTCTTTGTTCTTCTTGCTCTTCTTGTAGTTTCGAATCTGGGATCTGGGGAAGGAAGGTTCAGGGGGCCCCTAAATACTAGATTTAGGGGCGTTACAGGTAGGTGAAGGCCAGGGACCAATGGGTCCTTGTCCTGGGGTGGGTACACCCCCTATCCTGCCTCTCTCCTGTGGGAGGAGGGCAGTAGCCTAATCCTGATAGGGTAGGGCCTCCTATCTTCAAGATGGCGAGAGCCCGGAGATGTGCTTCACCTCGCCTCCCCCACCTGAGGGGTGGGGTGGGCAGGCTGGCACATCCCCTGTCCTTGTATGGGGTTTCCGGCCAAGCTTCCTGCCAGAGTGGGGGGTTGCAGTGGCCTGGGGAAACTCCAACTGGCGGCATGCCTTTGAAGCTTCCCTTTGCTCATCCTGGGGGAGGAGATTTCTCACCTCACCCAGGATGTGCATTGTTGCAGGCCCGGGAGAGCAGGGGCTCTCCCACCCAGGGGTCCAGCAACGTGTCTGCTGTGTGGCAGCCTCGGCAGCCTCAGAGCAGACGTGGATTGTAGGTTAGCTGTAAGGGGGCATCTCTAAGATGCCCTCTGGGGTGCTTAGTACATTAAATCCCACACTGGCATCAGTGTGGGTTTAATGTGCTGAGAAGTTTGATACCAAACTTCCCAGTCTTCAGTGTTGCCATTATGGTGCTGTGGAGTTCGTGTTTGACGAGCTCTCAGCACCATGTACTTGTAAAAGGCAGCACTGTACTTACAGTGCCCAGGAATGGACCTGGGTACTGTAGGGGCACAGGGCTCCTGCTCCTGTGCCCACACCATAGGCATAAGGCACCCAGCCAGAGGGGTGGCTGACATATGCCTTGGCAGTATAGGTAATGGGCATGGCACACAGAGATGTGTGCCATGTCGACTCTTTGTTTTGTCCTGCACCCAGACACTCAGCCTGCAAAGGCAGTGTGTGTGTGTAAGGGCACAGGGCCTCTAAGGGTGGCACAATGAGTGCTGCAGCCCTTAGAGGCCTTCCCTGGTCACAAGGCCCTGGGTACCTAGGGTACCATTTACCAGGGGCTGACATGTGGCCAGGGTTTGCCAATTGGGAGTTTGTGTGTTTTAAGGAAGGAACATAGGCCCTGGGCACCTGATTGGCAGGAGCCCAGGGCACAACAAGGAAAAGTGCATCAGCTATTAGGCAAAAAAAGGGGGGGTTACTGCAACAGAAACCCACTTTCTCACACAAGCCCCCCCCAGCCCAAAGGCCAGGAGACTTCTGCCAAAGCTGGGAGAGTCTACCTAGTCTTTCAGGCGAGGAAGAGTTGGGGAAGTGGTTTGAAAGTTGCAGGGCCTACTCTGCCTTACATCCTTCTGCCTAGGTCAGTCCCTTTGGGGGAGCTGGCCTGTCTTATTAGTTTCAGGACCTAACTCCCAAGGCTCCTCTCCTTGTCTTTTACTGTCCTGGTCCCATCTTTCTATTTTGGGTTTAGAGGTGTATACCTCGGTAGTTTCTAACTTAGCCAGGGCTAGGCCCAGCTTACCCACAGAGGCTACCCACAGCTTGAGCAACCCCACCATGACCAATAAGGTCAGGGGG
This sequence comes from Triturus cristatus, assembly GCF_964204655.1. Classification (NCBI taxonomy): domain Eukaryota; kingdom Metazoa; phylum Chordata; class Amphibia; order Caudata; family Salamandridae; genus Triturus; species Triturus cristatus. Next base: position 1,345,737,993 of record NC_140589.1, read on the forward strand.
CCTGACTTGCTATTTGGCAGGGGGTTAGGCCACCATGCCAAGGATAGGGCTGCCATAAAGGCTAATACCCAGCAGAGGCTGCTGACAGCTGTCAGTGCCCAGAACCACACCTTTAGCTCCTGACTGGCAAGTGAGGGGGCTATTTTATAGTTTTCTTTGGGTCCTGGCTGTTGGTCTGTTTGAGGATAGGGGGTCCCTACTCTTGGTAGGGAACACCCCTCCTCTACCCCTTGTTCTGCCACCTGAGGAGCCACTAATTCAGGCTGGACAGTTGCCTGACTAGTCAGGTCTTGCTGTTGGCTAGGGGGGTCTTTACCAGTGCCATTGTGGGAGTTTTCCCTTACTGGGATAGAATCTCCCTGGCTCTCTGGAACTGTGGCTAACAGTTGCCCACCTTTCCTACCCTGTTTCTTCTCACTCTTTTGGGACTCAGCTGCACTGACTGCAGGTTGAGCCCCCACAGGTTCTTTGGGTGAGGCCTGGCATTGGGCCAGCACCTCTCTTTGGCTCAGTTCCACATCTAAGTGATCATTCCCCAAGAGACAATCAAGGGGGAGGTTTTTACTGACTATCACTTTCCTCCATCTAAGGGACCCAGCTGTGGCTAGGGGCACTATAGCCACAGGCCTAACAGTGACTCCCCCTGGGACAGTTCTTACCCTTCTTGTTTCCCCTGAGACATATTGGTGTGGGAATACCAACCTGTCATGTACCACAGTGTGACTGGCACAGGTATCTCTCAGGGCAGTGGCTGGGATTCCATTCACCAGTAGGTGGTGGAAGTGTCTACTTCCCTCTGGGATCTCCAGCTTGCTTCTTGGGCCCATTCCCCAGTTGAAAGCTAGGAGGACTTCCTCATCTGAGGACCCTCCCTCCCAAGCTACACTGGCAACCCCTGGGCCTGCACTAGTCACCCCTGGAGCTGTACTAGGAACCTTATTTTTAGGACAGCTAGAGTCCTGGGTGTGGTGTCCAGCCTTCTGACAGTTGAAACACCATATTCTGTTGGGATCCCAATTCTTACCTTGGTACCCTGGTTTAGTTTGTGAGGTGTCTTTGGGCCCACCCTCCTGGTCAGGTTTTTGGGGGGCTACCTGGGACTCCTTTCTTTTATCCACAAGGGGTTCACTCTCTTTCTTCTGGGGAGGTTTTGGGACCCCTTGGTTCTGGTCCCTCCCAGTGAACGTCCTAGTCACCCTAGTCTTGACCCAGTGGTCTGCTCTTTTTCCCAATTCTTGGGGGGATTTTAGACCTAGGTCTACCAAATGCTGATGCAACTTTTCATTTGTGCAGTTACTCAAAATATGTTCCTTCATGAATAAATTGTACAATCCAGTAAAATCCTGCACACCATGTCCAGCTAACCAACCATCCAGTGTCTTCACTGAGAAATCTACAAAGTCAATCCAGGACTGGGTCTGGGTTTTGTGAGCCCCCCTGAATCTAATTCTATACTCCTCAGTGGTGAATCCAAATCCCTCAATCAGAGCTTTCTTCATGAGGTCATAGGATCCTGCTTCTGGCCCAGAGAGAGTCAGAAGCCTGTCCCTGCAGTTACCAGAGAACAGTTCCCACAGGAGTGCCCCCCAGAGAGGTTTCTTTACTTTCCTGATATCACAAGCCCTCTCAAAGGCTGTGAACCATTTGGTGATATCATCACCTTCCTCAAATTTAGGGACAATCCCTTTGGGGATTTTAAGGTCAGAAGTTTCCTCCCTATCCTTGTTTTTATTATTGCTGCCACCATTGATGGGTGCTAAACCCATCTCTCTCCTTTCCTTTTCTAGAGCCAGGAGCCTGGACTCTAGATCTATTCTTTTGGCCAGCCTCATAAGGCTGTCCTCTTCACTGGGGGGACCCCCAGTGTTGTCTCTGGGACCAGAGCCACCTGTGTGGTCTCTAGGTGCCCAGATGCTATGTCTTGAGTTGGAGGGTATGGGTGCCATCTCCTCCCTAGGGAATAGTATGGGGAGGTTGCTGTCCTCCTCCCCTGTTTCCCTTTCCTCATCTGACTGGCCATCACCATGTTCAGATGGGTGGTCTTTAGCATACTCAGCCAGGAGCTCCTGGAGCCCTTGTTTGGTTGGATGCTGACCCATTTGTAAATTTTTGAGTTTACATAAGGACCTCAATTCCTTGAAAGACAAGTGTAAGTAAGGTGTGAGGTCGAGCTCCTCCACCAGGTCCATGTTATTATTATCACTAATAGCTGGGTTTGTTTGAGACATTCTAACCTGACAGTTCTAACCCTCTACCCTGACTATAGTGACTTTTATTTTTCTAAAATTCTAATGGGACTTAAGCAAGGCCCTAGCAAGACTTTTAGTAATTTTGGAAAAACCAATCAGAATTCTAAAGGCAATTTTTAAGAGTTCTGTCGTGTGATCAGATGGTAGCCAAGTAGTCCAACAAATGCAAGTTTGTATCCCACCGCTGATCCACCAATGTGAGAAAGTGGCTCTGTATATACTGTTCCCTAATAGGTACAGGGTGTACAGAGTCCACAGTCCCCCAGAGGCTGATAGAGGTCAAAGTTAGGTATGACCTTACTCTCAAAAGTGGTAGCTTGGTCGAGCAGTAAGGCAGTACCAGAGGACAGTGTAAAGCATTTATTGTACACACTCAGTCAGCCAATGGTTTCACACACTCAATAACTGAACTCTAGGCCAATGATTTATATATATAAAATATATGCTTGTTTTATTTTTAGAACCACAAAGGGAGTAAAAATATACTTTCTCAGAATGAGAGGTTGAATATAAATACTTTTGTCTTAGGCAATACATTTGTGTAAGCAGTCACAGTTGGTTGCAATAAACAATCCTATTTCCTAAACATAACAATGCATTGAGCTCAATGGTAAATTCAGGTTATTTGTAATAAATTACTTTTCAGATTACTTTTGGAATTCCAGGTCTGGCTCCTAGAACCAGCCTGGGGTCAGTATTCAGAATCAAGTGATGAAAGTCGACTTAATAACTGTAATGATTTTTAAATAATATTTGGCTATTTCAAAAGTTAGCACTTAGAAAATATTTCACAGAAAACATTCAATGGATCTCTATGGCAAGAAATTCAAATTGCAGGTAGAGTACTTTATCGTTACTTTAGTAATCCAGGACTGGGTGCCTAGACCCAGGACTGGGGTCCTTATCAAAAGCAGGTAAGTAATTTCGTTTGCAGAAATGGTACGATTTTAAAAGAATATTTCAAATTTGCAAAAGTAGACACTTAGAAGAAATTTCACAGAAAAGCAGACAATGGTTTCCTATGGAAGAAAAATGAGTTAGAGGTAAGTATAGTTGTGAACACTTTTCAGAGTCAGGGCTGGGCACCAAGATCCAGCACTGGGAGCTCACCTAGGAGCAGGTGAGTAAATTCGTTTTTGTCACTTGGCTGATTTTTGGTGAATTTTTGCAGTTTTGAAAAGTTCACACTTAGAAGATTTTTGAAGAAAAAGTCAGTCAATGTTACCCTATGAGGAAAACGAAGTTAGCGGTTTAAGGGTAAGTACTCGACTGGTAGAGTTGAAATTCCGGGCATGGACTCAGGGGTCCCCCAGTGTCAGGTAGGTACAGTTGGTTCACCCTCAGCGGTTTCAGGACGGCCGGGTGCAGAGAGAGTTAGGCCCAATGTTATCCTATGAGGGATAGGGGGGCCTTGGTTGGTGGCTGCTGTCTGGCAAGCCACGCGGCTGTGGGAGCTGGGCTCCTGGTCACTTACTCAGGGCAAGTGGGGACGTAGATTAGTGTAGAGAGTGCACTGCCAGGGCCACTCGGGCGGCTGGGTGCAGGGTGCTTTTGAGCCTTCGGGCGCTCAATGGAAGTCAATGGGAATATTCCGGTTTGGAAAAAGGCTGCAAGCTCGGGGATGAGGATGCTTCAGATGCCACCACCACTTCGAGAGGTAAGTTGTGTAGTTGTAGGTTAGGTGGGTACCCCGGGATTGGGCACAGGGGGCCGCAGGGCGCCGGGTGCAGGGGTGCCTTTTGATGTCGGGAATCTTACCCTCTTGTTGATCGCGGTTGGGGTGGCACTCTGTTCTGAGGCTGCAGACTTCTTCCGGAATGTCGAGGGGGGTCCTTGGGTGCCGGACTCGGGGTCACAGTCGCCGTGGGGTCGTCCTCAGGGTCTTTGTTCACTCCGGCACTGGCCAGGCTTGGCTGGTGCAGAGTGTGCTGGGTTCGCGGTTCCGGGCTGCTGCCAGGGGTTAGAGATAGGTTTCTGAGTAGAGCCTCTACTCATGGGAGTCCCAGGGGCTTTAGAGTTCAAAGGTAGCCAGGTCCTCTGGGGTTTTTGAGGTTGCTGGCCACAAGAGATGCCGCGCTGGAGCAGGAGCAGGTTCGAGGGTCGACAGGCCGGTAGGGCTGGGGCCAAAGCAGTTGGTGTCTTCCTCTTTTTAGCAGCTGCAGGGCAGGTCTTTGTTCTTCTTGCTCTTCTTGTAGTTTCGAATCTGGGATCTGGGGAAGGAAGGTTCAGGGGGCCCCTAAATACTAGATTTAGGGGCGTTACAGGTAGGTGAAGGCCAGGGACCAATGGGTCCTTGTCCTGGGGTGGGTACACCCCCTATCCTGCCTCTCTCCTGTGGGAGGAGGGCAGTAGCCTAATCCTGATAGGGTAGGGCCTCCTATCTTCAAGATGGCGAGAGCCCGGAGATGTGCTTCACCTCGCCTCCCCCACCTGAGGGGTGGGGTGGGCAGGCTGGCACATCCCCTGTCCTTGTATGGGGTTTCCGGCCAAGCTTCCTGCCAGAGTGGGGGGTTGCAGTGGCCTGGGGAAACTCCAACTGGCGGCATGCCTTTGAAGCTTCCCTTTGCTCATCCTGGGGGAGGAGATTTCTCACCTCACCCAGGATGTGCATTGTTGCAGGCCCGGGAGAGCAGGGGCTCTCCCACCCAGGGGTCCAGCAACGTGTCTGCTGTGTGGCAGCCTCGGCAGCCTCAGAGCAGACGTGGATTGTAGGTTAGCTGTAAGGGGGCATCTCTAAGATGCCCTCTGGGGTGCTTAGTACATTAAATCCCACACTGGCATCAGTGTGGGTTTAATGTGCTGAGAAGTTTGATACCAAACTTCCCAGTCTTCAGTGTTGCCATTATGGTGCTGTGGAGTTCGTGTTTGACGAGCTCTCAGCACCATGTACTTGTAAAAGGCAGCACTGTACTTACAGTGCCCAGGAATGGACCTGGGTACTGTAGGGGCACAGGGCTCCTGCTCCTGTGCCCACACCATAGGCATAAGGCACCCAGCCAGAGGGGTGGCTGACATATGCCTTGGCAGTATAGGTAATGGGCATGGCACACAGAGATGTGTGCCATGTCGACTCTTTGTTTTGTCCTGCACCCAGACACTCAGCCTGCAAAGGCAGTGTGTGTGTGTAAGGGCACAGGGCCTCTAAGGGTGGCACAATGAGTGCTGCAGCCCTTAGAGGCCTTCCCTGGTCACAAGGCCCTGGGTACCTAGGGTACCATTTACCAGGGGCTGACATGTGGCCAGGGTTTGCCAATTGGGAGTTTGTGTGTTTTAAGGAAGGAACATAGGCCCTGGGCACCTGATTGGCAGGAGCCCAGGGCACAACAAGGAAAAGTGCATCAGCTATTAGGCAAAAAAAGGGGGGGTTACTGCAACAGAAACCCACTTTCTCACAGTCGTTGCCTGGGATTTTCTAGTCAAACTGGCCCTAGCACCTGTCCACTGTCCCTGGCTATAGGGGAGGTGCCCAGGCCCTATATTACAGAGGTTGGCTGGCTTACCCATCGGCTTTGAGGTGAGCCCTGCGCCCTTAATTTGAGCCCCCCCCCGTCACAATTCCTTGCCTGGAGTACTCACCGCCGCAACCCCGGGGTTGAAAGACTGCCTGAGTTTACCAGGGAGTGGCTTGTGGTCATCGGGAGATCTGGGGAAGTGACGGAGTCTCTTGGGGAGTGCTGGCCGGCATCGCGTCAGCCCGCTGAGGAGAGACTCGCATCCAGGAAGTGCGGGGCGGATCTGGCCCTGAAGTCACCGCCTAGAGTCACGTGAGCGGGGCAGACGCCGAAGCACCGCCCCGCTGTTGCCAGTGGAGAGAGTAGGCCGCGCCCCCGCAAGCCGCGCTGCTACTGCCGGCTGCGGGAGCCCGAGACTGAGGGCGCGGAAGTGTATTGGATCATCCCCCTGGCCTGTGGAGACCGCTAAGGAGTGAGTCCAGGGGGCTGGGGAGAGTGAAGGAGCGAGGCTTCCACCAGCGGAGGAGCCCCACCCGCAGGGTAGTCTTTGGGGGAGGCGGTTGGTGGTTGTGCCCTGTTCTTCACTTTCCCCCTGTGAGAGATTGTCCTGTCAGCGCAGCAAGCTCCGTCTGCCCCGAGGAGGTGGGCGCTCGACTCCCGTTTCTGAGGAACTTCGTGAGAGGAGGACACCAAGGAAACCGTAAGCTGGGCATAGACAGAAGGGGGGAGAGCCAAGAGGGCACAGGAGAGCACACGAGAGCCCGCATTCACGGACAGATGATGTCTATTTAGCCCAGGTTGAACCAGGGTCCAGGTTATAAATAACTATACTTGGTCCTAATTCCACATGAGACTGAAGTCAAAGTAGTAGTAATTACACGCATAGTGCTGAAGGCAGCAGCCCGAGTCCTGATACCAACGAGAGTTTATGTGTAATGCCTATCTGGAAGGGATTAATCTTGATAATAAAGAACCTACAAATAAACTGCCTAGCTGTCACTAAGTAACTGCCAGCAGCATGGTCCTTGTCCAGCTAGGATCTGAGTGTAATAAGTTATTTATCAGTGACAGTCTAAGAGTCAGGAGGCATAGCCGTTAGAGAGACCAGCTGTCAGGAGAACACCGCTTAGACTAGGGGATAATCTGAATTGTGTCGTAGGCGAGTGTTCTTCAGAGCGCAGTCTGTGAGGATTTTAATAATCCCTCCAGAGTCAAGGCGCCGGGTGGAAACCACATAGAGTGTCTAAATAATTGCTGTGCTAGAGTTATATCAAAGGAACTGTTACTGTCAAATGAAATGTTATCCTGAAATGAAATGAAATGTTTATCCTGAAATGTAATGAAATGTTTGATCCTGAAATGTAAGGAGATGTTTTATCCTGAAATGGGAAATTGAGTAACCACGTTTGAGAAGACAAGATAAAGACTTCTAGTAAACTTTAAATTTAATCGGTGTAGTGTCCTTTTTAAGTGGTGTTGCGTTGAGTTGTGAGCTGGGTGTGATGCAAGCACGAGACGCTATGTTGGGATAAATGCCTGTTGGCATGAGCCAAGCTACCTCTAGGACGTTAGGTCCAACAGTTCCGTAAACCATTTGTAAGTTCAACGCAGGCATACATAAGAGACACCATGGACTTGATTGCGAAAATTGAACACTCGGTGTTCGATGGAGACCGACAATTGTTGGTCTCCTTTGACAGCGAGAGTTTATACACTAATATTCCCCAAGACGAAGCATTAATGGTTATGGAGATAGTCCTTGAACAAAGAACGAGGCCGCACCAGGTCCCTACTGATTTTCTATTAGAACTAGCTAAAATCTGCTTGAAAAACAATTTATTTTCTTTTAAAAGTGAGTTGTTTTTACAAGTAAAGGGCGTGGCAATGGGGTGTTGCTTCGCCCCAGAGATAGCAAACCTTGTCATGGACCAATTCGAAAGACAGTATATCTTTAATGAGGCGGCACCCTTTAGAATGCACCTGAACAGGTGGGTGCACTTCATTGACAATGTATTTTTGATATGGAATGGGAACCATGAGGAACTAGAAAATTTCCACACTTGGTTAAACACACGTACCCCAGACTTAAGGTTCACCAAGTCTGCAAGTAGTGTCCGGATTAATTTCCTGGATGTATGGATTTTTGATAATGATGGCAAGTTGGAAGTGAGTCTATATACAAAACCAACCGATAGAAGCACACTACTAGAGTTCACGTCCGCTCACCCTAGAAACCTAAAGGAAAATGTGCCCTATGGGCAATTTTTAAGAATACGTTGCAATTGTTCTAATAAAGTTGACTACTTCAAAAATGCAGAAAGACTACAACTAAAATTCTGTGAGAGGGGACACCATAAAAAATTGGTCAGAGCCGCCCTGAAAAGGGCGTGGTTCACACCCAGAGAAAGTTTATTAACACCTAGAATAAAAGAGGATAAAGAACAACTGACAAGTGTCCTTACATTCAATCCCAAAGCCAATAAAGTGAAGCAAATCATTGCAAGAAATTGGAGACTTATTGAACATCTGAATATACCTATTCCTCTCTTTTCCTTCAAAAAAGGTAAAAACCTAAGACAACATCTAGCGAAAGCATCTAGCGAACCACAGATTAAAAAAGATGTAAGAGGCTTGTTAGGCCAACAGCCCTGATAGGACCTTACCGGTGCAATAATTGTATTGCCTGCCCCTGTACTAGTGACGCTAAATCTGTGCTCATTAACAACAAGACACACGTAATGAAGACATTCTCGAACTGTAACACCAAACATGTGGTGTATGTAGTGACTTGTCCATGCGGGAAGTCCTATATTGGACAAACCACTCAATCTGTAAAAATGCGGGTTTTACAACATAAATCCCGCGTAAGATGCAAAATGCAAGCAGCACCACTGGTACAACACTATATTGACTGTGGGCACAATGAGAATGACCTTACTTGGTCTGTATTGACTGTAGTGGAGGTATGCAACAGGGGACAACTTGAAATGATGTTAAATCGTACAGAAGCACAATTTATAGAGAGATACTATACCGCGACAGAAGGGTTAAACGATCGAGATGAAATATGGGCACTAATTTAGAGACCGTTACTTCAGGCAATGACAATATATGTATGTTTGAATCAACCATCTTTTGCTTTGTAATAACATGCAGGCCTCTCCATATTATGAGATGTAAAAATGTTGGGTATATAACAGTGTATATATTGTTTGGTGTGGTAGAGCTGGTACTAATGGAACAGTTGATTAGATTCTGATTGTTCTGATAAAGATTTTTTTATGTTTTTTGTTTAATTATTTATACGTATTTATAGTAGAATGTTGAGAATGTAAGCCCTTCATTTGACACACAGTGTTTCACCCGTGAGTGGACGTGGGAACATTAGCAGGTGCAGATTCTGTATTTTTACTGCTTCTATCTGATTTAGTTGATAATAACCCGCTCATAATTGAACCTTATGTATAATCAATTCTGTCCACAAAGTTCGGTGGTATGCAGTTGTTATAGAGTCAGCCCTTTATCCCCCGCGATACGTAGCCCTGGGGAGTTCTACGTTATTCATGTTGGAGTCCGGTTAAGATCAAGACCCCTCACAGTACTTTAAGATCCCGTGTACATTGATTTTTTCTACCCGATATAGTTTGATTCGTAGATCTTGAGTTTATTTAGAGCTTGCTTTTATTATTAGTTATGTTTCTTTTTGTTATTATTTTTTCCGTATAACTCATTGTCCGGAGACACCGGGCTAATCATGCTGGAGTCTGTCTTCCAGATCCATGCGCCATATGTCGGATGACGTTTATATATTTCGAATTGGCGTCCACACCTGACCGCCCAGATACATGGCATCAGTGGCGGCGACTACACGGACCTGACCGAACGGCCGTTATACACGGCAGGTAATTGACTGGTAATTCGAGTGCATGCTATTTTCGTGTGGTTAAACCACAGAGCTCACTCGCAGTCGGCATGTGGGTCGTGGGCTCATTTTTTCCGTAGGGATTGACGTATTAGAAGAGTACTCCTTTGAGACCTGTTGGCTCCCCCATACACAGCTGCAGTTTTGGAAGGTAACCATGATGGACGCGTAATGGTGATTCGGTTATTGTGACGGCATTTCTTTGAATACTCTTTGGAATAGAGGCTGTTTTACTCGTGTTGCCATTTGTGTCATCACCTGCAGATTTATTCTTGTACGAAGGAGCGTTGAAAACAGGATAAGCGCCCAATAGTACTGTTTCGGATATGATTCCGACTTGGATAGTTGAAAGTGGATGTAGGTATTTAGATTGTTCCTTTTGTTGATGCTATTCTATTTTATTTTTTCTTGAGGGAGCACTATTTAGATTGTGCACATTTTTATAGCAGAGAGGTAAATGGATGTTGGTTCCACATTTCCCCCCCACACCTTGTCTGGCGTTCTGTGTTGCACTGTGGTTTTTGGTGTAGGTCTTATACTGGTGGAGGCTGCATTGAGGTGCTGTTTACATGTCCACAGTAGCACTTTGTGCTCTAATGAAGGGATAGAATAAGAGTGTTAAATAGATGTGTGTGTATATATATGTAATTGGAAGCTTTTATCATCCTTTTAGATAGCATATGCCCTTGTCCTGAGGAAGCCTGAAGAAATTGGCGCGTCGAGAGCTAAAATAGAAGAGTCCAAATATTGTGAATATGATTTAAAGCAATGCGCGCACATTACGAACTGATGAGAGGTGTAATACCCCGTGAGCAAAGGAGACTACCTCTTAGTGTATCACTTAGATTCATGAGTGTACATGCTTTTGGGTATCTGTAATGTTTTGAAAATTATGTTTTCAATTATGACATGATTGAAAGCTAGGGGTAGGGTTTTTAGTGAAGTCAGGAAGAATGGCACTCAAACCTATTCGCCTATTGTCTACTATGATCAGACTAAGTACGGTGCTGCCAGGTCGGGGGAATTACCCAATAACCCCCGGAAGTGTGTGAGTCGAAGGATCCACACTAGAAAATTGAGCACAGTCCCGGGCACACGTAGTGTGGGTGTAACAATGGCATGAGAGTCTTGTTTGGATCACAATTGCAACGGTCGACACCAGTATAATGTTAGTTATTTTAACGAAGCAACGACTGAATTGAAACAAACAACCAGCCGACACGTGTTCCGTCACTAGGAGTAGTCCTGTGACTCTTTAGGGATGTGTGGCGTTTGTAAGAAATGGGAAAGAATGTCCCACAGAGCCGGTGATAATTCCAACCCAGCCTGGGGTACGTGATAGATTGGATGGTGAATGATGAGGTAGGGTGTAGAGGCACCTTGGTGGGTGGTAGAGCCGCGCGAGGATGGATGATGCAGGCGCTGGGTTGTGGGCCGCGGACGTGTACTGTCACAAAGTCCGTACAGGTATATTGGAGGGGCTTAGGCGGCTGCGCCGATCAGTGGGTGGACGTGTGTAGGCCCAGGAGTTGTATGTAAGGAATAGAATTAATGCTTTAACAATGACACCACCACATAGACACGTTGCAACGAAAAAGGTGTGCAACAGTGGGTAGAAGGTAAAAGGCACTCCTGCATCCGGCGCACTGCGGCCCCCTGTGCCCGACTCCTGGGTACCTACCTATCCTCCAACTACCCAACTTACCTCTCGAAGTGGTGGTGGCACCTGAAGGATCTTCGTCCCCGAGCTTGCAGCCTTTGTTTGTCCTTGAGCTTTCCCATTGAAATCCATTGAGCGCCCGAAGGCTCAAAAGCACCCTGAACCCAGCCGCCCGAGTGGCCCTGGCAGAGCAACTTCTACTCCTATCCACTTCCCCATTTGCCCTGAGCAAGTGACCAGGAGCCCAGCTCCCACAGCTGTGTGGCCTGCTAGTCAGCAGCCACCAACCAAGGCCCCCCTGCCTCCCATAGGATAACATTTGGCCTAACTCACTCTGCACCCGCCTGCCCCTGTGCCGCTGAGGGTGTAACAACTGTACTTACCTAACCCTGGGAGACCCCTGACTCTGTGCCCAGGATCTTAACTCTGCCAGTCGAGTACTTAGCCAAAAGCTGATAACTCACTTTTCTTCCATAGGGTAACATTGACTGGCTTCTTCTGAAATTTCTTCTAAGTGTGGAGTTTCTAAACTTTAAAATATTTACCTAAAATCAACAGAGTAACGAAAACGGAAATACTCACCTGCTATTAGGAGATTGGTGCCCAGCACTGACCCTGAAAAGTACTTACAACCATACTTACCACTAACTCAATTTTCTCCCATAGGAAACCATTGACTCTGTGAAATTTCTTCTGTCGATTTTTGCAAACTACAAATATTCTTTAAAAATCGTACCAACTGTGAAAACGCAATTACTTACCTGTTTTAGATAGATGCCCCAGTACTGAGCCTAGGAGCCCAGCACTGGATTACAAAAGTAACGAGAAAATACTTTACCGGTAACTTTAATTTTCTATCATAGGAAACCATTGACTGTTTTTTGTATGAAATTTCTTCTGTCGATTTTGCAAACTTATAAATATTCCTTAAAAATCGCCTGTGTAACTTAAACGCAGTTTCTCAACTGCTTACAGGTGGTACACTAGTGCTGGATCTAGGATCCAACACTGACCTAGAAAAAGTAACCATAACCCCACTTACCTGCTAAATAAATTTCCTTCCATAGAATAACATTGGTAATTTGATTAGCAAAAGTTTCTGTCAACTTTTTAAAATAGCAAAATATTGCTTAAAAATTACAACAGTAACTAAAACGAATTTACTCACTTCAGTTCAGTTCAGTTCATACGTCTTTATTTCGATATTATTTCATCATAAAAGACATGCAATAAGACATTCCACTCATGACTAAAAAACTCCAGATGTCAAAATTACACATAATATTAAAAAATCGGGAAAATAGAATAAAATACATACAAGAGTTAATTAGCACAAATCAACACTAATAAGCGGAGTTTAAACATATTATACACAAAAAATAGAATTTAAAAGTAATTAAATTGTCAGTTAAAGACGTGTTAGAAATATGTACTTATTATAAAGGGCTATTTAGCCACTATTACAATGTTGACTGGCTCTAATAATCCATGTCCAACCCAGAAATTTTGCAACAGCTATGGCCACTGGGATCGATGTATTAGTCCTTAAGAGCCATAATCCCTCCTGGCACACCCGAGTTTTCATGTTTTCACAAATGGGTTTGAGCCATTTTCCTCGGGGGGCTGAATAGGATGGGCAAACAAAAAATACATGGCCTATGGACTCTTTTTTGTCCCTACACCAAGGGCAGTACTCATTCGTCTGGCCACGCCATGTAGATGTAAAGGATCTCACTGGAAGTGACCCCACCCTAAATTGATGGTATAGTTTTCTGTCACAGCTCTTTATAATTACATCCCAATACTCCTCTAAAGAGGGAGTGAGCTTGTGTTCCAGGAATCTACCAGAAAGAGAAGTGGGATCTGACTGGACTATATGTTGATAACGCATAGTCGCCCAGTACTGTTCTTTAAAATCCTTTTTTGAAGGGAAAATGATATTGCCGGGATCCGACCATAACTGATCATGGCCCATGTTTACCAGTATCGATCTCACAATTCTAAACCAAGGGATGTTAGCAGATCCCAATATGGATCTAACATCTAATATCTCCTTTGCAAAAGTAGCAAGTTCAGGTGTTGACCAAATCCTTCTCCACAGAGCAACGGATCTAAATCGTGCCACTTCGTCAATGGGGTAACAACCCAGGTCTAGTAACAGGGGTTTCAAAGGACTAAATTGGGGCAGGCCAATTAAGTTACGTAGAAATTTATTTTGGACTTTAACCAAGGAGGACAAGTCTGAAGAGCCCCATAAATCTGCACCATACAGGATTGCTGAACTTATTTTGGCATTATAAATTCTTAATGCAGGACCAATCCTTTTGGTTGTAGAGGTTCTTTGTTCCTTGATTAAAGTACCAGATAGTTGGGCAAATTTCAGTGACTGGACATCAACCTGTGGTTTCCATCTTAACTTATTTTCAAGTACAATCCCTAAATATGTCATAACTTCCACCTGCTCTAGTTCGACACCGTTCATCCTAACGTGACCCTTCTGTGGCTTATTTCTAGTAAACACCATAAATTTTGTCTTGCTGACATTGACTTGAAGGTCGTTGTCTTTACAAAACTCCTCAAACTTATTTATGGCGAGTTGGAGCCCCTTTAGAGTCTTAGATAGGATGAGGGTATCATCCGCAAAGATGAGAAGTGGGAAATTAGTACCACCTAAAATAGGGGCATCAGTAGGAGTGTCTACGAAATACTGCACGACCCTGTTGAAGAATAACAAAAACAGTGTCGGTGCAAGGACACATCCCTGACGGACGCCACGGGTGACTGGAAACCTCTCTGTTATCTGTCCTTGCCTGCCCCATCTCACCTGGGCAAAGTTAGCCTCGTGAAATCGTATTATTATATCCAGGAGTGCTGGCGGCATTCCCGAGTTTCTTAGGGCAGCTCATAGCTTTTCTCTTGGTACGAGGTCGAATGCAGACTTTAAGTCTACAAACGCTGCGTAAATAGTTCCACCGCCCAAAGTCACCACCTTCCAATATATAAGAAGGAATCTAAACACCTGATCAATTGTACTGACACTGGGTCTAAATCCTGCCTGCATAGGAGATAATATATTCTCGATCTCCATCCATTCAAGGATTTTAACCAACACCATCCTAGCTACAACTTTCTGAATTTACTCACTTGTTTCCAAGAACTGTCCCAGGACTGAATCTAGGATCCAGTCCTGGAGTTAGAAAAGTAATCCTGAAAGTAATCAATTGCACATAACTTAAAACTCCCATTGAGCTCAATGTATTATTGTGATGCCTATTGCAACAAAACTGTAACTATTCTGCCTATTGCATTCTGAGAAAGTATATTTTGATACCTATTGTTGGTTCTAAAATAAAACAACCATATATTTTTTACATAAACCATTGGCCTAGAGTTCAGTTTTTGAGTGTGTGAGACCATTTGCTGACTGAGTGTGTACAACAAATGCTTTACACTGTCCTCTGATACTGCCTTACTGCTCGACCAAGCTACCACTTTAGAGAGTAAGGTTATATCTAATTTTAACCTCTGCCAAACCTCTGTGGACTGTGGACTCTGTACACACTGTACCTATTTTGGAACAGTATATACAGAGCCACTTTCTCACAACTAGTACATCTAGTGCCGTACAAGCTGTTGACAGAGAATTAGAAATGGAAGAGAGAAAGAACAGAATATAAAAAGTTGAAGTAAATTGAAATCCTGAAAAATAATCAGACGACTCAACAGAAAATGAGAGTGAATTCTAAAGAATCATTTGTGATATTTTTCCAACCTTCAGAGGGGGAAGACTGTTGACATTAATTTTATTCCCTAACAAAATGCTTTTATTAATAATGTCAAAATTGTATGTTTAAGTAAAATGTATACAAAATGCAAAATTTGCAGTAAGTAATCATACTTAAGTGTTATAGGCCCACAAATGAATAAAAGTGTTGATTCAAGGTGGCCTAACATTCGATGCCACGCTAACTGAAAAATAATAAATTAACACTGAAAGGCCTGTTTTCCACATTGACTAGTTTTTTTATTTTTATTTAATTTTTTGAAACAACAATTGACTGCATTTTGAACGTCTCCCGTCAGAAATTGTCTTTCCCTTAAAAGAGATCAATGGGGAAACACAATCACCAGATCATGTTTGTTAAAGCTTCCAACTTTCGACTTCTAAAACAACGGTTGGAATGTAAATGAACTGAACGTCTTTTAATGAGTTAGTGTCATGTAGATGACTGCTCCTTACATCTCCTTGTGAAAGCACAAAAGGTCCAAACGCTGCAACCACAATAAAGATTAGAAAATGCACACATTAAATGAAAAGCCATTCCTACTGTCATCTCTGCACAGGAATCAACACCACACGAGGACAGTGCACCGCTACTGCAGTGTTTTTACTGTCACTAAGCAGCGGAGTCACGTGCTCCATGTACGTCCTTGTGACGTTAGGCCAATTAAATAAGGGACTTAACTTTACTGAAAGTCAGTAACATATAAAGCTAGAAATGGATAGAATAGGGCGAACATGACGCACTGGCAGTCGTTATTGAAGCAACGAAGAAACCTAAATGCAGGTCTCGATATGAAAATAAACGACCAGTTATTGAATTATATTATAAAGAATAAGAGTGTGTTATTTCACGGGTCGTGTCAACAGCCCAAAAATAAATAACGTTGCTAACAACGTATAGGCTTAATCATAATGATTTGGGTATAACCTTGCTTTGATCTACTACCCCGTGACCCACATTCCAATATGGCTGCCGGCTTCACACGCTTTAGCGGCTGGACTCGTAGTACATTTCCTATGTACACCTCCAAATACACATCTGTTATCCCTATTTCTAAGCCTACGGAATATGACGTTTTTGTGGGGGGTGGGCTTTGCCCGTTACCACAGCCACCAAGAACATATGTAGATTGACGGAACACCTAGCAAATAGTCACACTCTCCTTTCTTGCACTCTGCCCTGTCATCGTTCACGAAGGAAAAAAAAACTGCAGAGGGCGGGACCGTTCGGGGAGGGCGCGTAGAAGACTTAAACGCGAGCGACAATCTGTACGGCCAATCGCCACACAGGGGGCGTGCGTCCAAACAGCAGTTCACCAATGGATTCTGGCAAGGGGTGTGGCCCTGGTTCCAAACGCTCGGCGGCGCCATGGGCTGAAAACTAAACCGAGATGGAATCTCCCAGTCTGAACCGGTTTCAGCCGGTTCCTAGTTTGTAGCATTAGGAGGGGAAGCAGCGCCTCCCGCACTCCCCCCTGTGCCCCGCCGCTTGTAACGCAGCGCAACACCCGCCAACAGGCCCAGTCTAGCACCATCCAACCTAAGAGCAGCGCCGTAATTGAGAGCAACACGCAGCCCAACCTCACACAACCCGAACCCGCCGCATACCACGCCCGGATAGGAGAGGCAAAGCCTCTACTTAGAGACCGCGCCGGAACCACCGCCGCTGGTAAGAACCCACCAGTGTGTGAGTGCAGAGGTGGTTGCAGTCTCTGGAGCTCGAGGAGGGCTGCAGAAGCGTGGCAGGGTCTGGTCAGATGGCTAAGGGGGAGTCCCGGGTGTCTGATAGGGATGTGTACTAGCGTCACGTTGGTAGGTCTTGGTTTTGAATGGCAGACACGCGGGAGGTTTGACAGTTGCCAGTGGTGGGGTTTGCGTTGGGAGTTCCTGTGGTTGTATTTTTAGGTGGTGAAGTACTGGTTGCCTGCATGCCCCATCAGCTTATATAGGGTTAGTAGCGTTGATTTTAGGGTAGGCAGGAACGGCGAAGTGGATGAGCTGTGTAGTGGAAATTTCCAGAAGTGGTAGAGTGTGTTGGTGCAGGGCGTCACGTGCCTGGAGGGGCGGGGCCGCACTCTTGGGGAGGGTTGTATCGCGGCACTGACGGCGCGAGATGCCAAAGCTACGCGGACTGTGCTCTACCAGCCGCATGGTTGCTGGCCCTCCCTCTCAGGCACCGTGAATTCTGTAACACCGATGAGCTGGAAATCACTTCATCTCTGAACTTCACTCCCACCGAGTGTGGGCCCCTGGTGAAGACATGCTGAAGACTTAAGCACTTTGGAATACTCCTGACACTTCAGTTCTTGGACCTCCCTTTGAGCTTAGTTTCTATTTCTATGTACATACACGCGTTCCTTTTGGATCTGTAAACAGGGACGATCGTTAGTTTTGAGTAAGAACTGGTAAATAAAGCTTTGTTCGCATAGTTGAACAAGTGTGAGTATATCTCAGTTTTTATGTGGCTCTAAGACCCTGTACTTTGAAACCTCTGCACTCCGTGCCCTGAATATGCCCATAGATGGCCCTGGGCGTCTGCTACTTTAATTTACCAAGCATTATCGGGACTTTAATGCACTTATTTTTAGATCATCTGTAATCCGTAGATTTTTTTGGTTAGTTTGACAGAATACAATTGCACGTGTGAATCCTAAATATGACAAAGGCGTTGGGTCCCTATACGTTGTTAATACGGATTTCCGGACACACTACTATGTTCTCTCCATTTTTAACACGTTTCTTCAATGAAAGTGAAACAATGTCCATATTAAAAGTCGAACCGAGATGGTTCATGAATCTCAGTCACAAGCATGACACAATTTCTTTATTTACATATTGTAAGATAAACTGTTAGTTATCACTTGAAACGGCGTCCTTTCGAACTAAACTCTTACGTAGTAAATAAATCTTGAGGTAGTTTAAAGTTTGTACGAGTAGAAAACAGTAAGCATGCAGTCTCAGCCGTGGTCGGGGGCACTGGAGTTGTCCCAAGAGAAGAACACATTTTGCATCATGTTTGAGAGAGACAGTCGTCAATTTTTCTTTATTGGGTATAAATCACATTTCCCCACATGCTTCATAAGTTTGATGCTCAACTGAAAGATTGACTTTTCATTGGTCGACTGCCTTGGATGTTGACGTCCTCATTTCCTTGAAGCGATCAGTCATGGCGGGTGATTTTAATGCTCAAATTATTAGTTTTAGCATTAGCTATAACAATTAAATTCATGAACGGTTTATAGCCATCAAAATAAGTTGGAACCTACTACGAAGGAAACATAAAAGATGGGCATATTGCCAAAATCGTAGATCAGAATAGCAAATTAAAATACTGTGCCAATTACATCCCCTTGCTAAGTAGGCCTGCCGTCTATCTCTAGACTACTTTGGTCATATCACCATGATATAGGCTGCCCATAGGAAGCATTCTGACCCACACATCAGTTTTGTGACCAGTTGTGAGTTCCTTATTGTATTTTATAACTAAAAGACATTTAAAAAAGGCCACTTAGGGCACACATCTAGTTTTAGTATATACATAGGTGTAATAAAGTCTCACAATCTCAAAGTTGACTAATGGGTAGGTTTGTTTAAAAAAACAAAACCCGTACTGGTGGGAAAAACCCAGAGGGGGCATTTTGATCCCAGACTCCTCTTCTGCGTAACAGCTTAATTGATACCAGGGTCAACAGGTGTTGGCATAGCCAATGGGTCTTGCCTTTGGGACCTTAGAAGTGTTTAGCCAGAGCTATTGGCTTTGCTAATGTGTCTAAGCTATGTTGGAGGGTAGTGTGGCTTGTGTGCAGCATGTTGCAGAGTTATAATAAGTGTTATAAGCATTTTTGTTACCTTATTTACAAGTAAGATCTTATGTATAACTGAACAACTTATTAAACAAGCATTTACAATGCAAATGTCTCGGCAATATTATAGGTAGAGCTATTGCTCATTATTTTATCATTTTTGTATCCCTAAATAAATGGCATTGTCATTTCTATTGGCATTAGCTTTTTTTTTTTTGCATATGTGATACCTATTGCATTAGCAGTGAGGTAGTGAGAGAGAGAGAGTGAGGTATTGAAATAGAGAGTGAGGTAGTGAGAGACTGAGGTAGTGAGATAGAGGGAGGTAGATAGATAGATACAATGCAATGGTCTCGGCATTGTTAAAGTTAGAGCTATTGGCATTGCTCATGACATTCTTTTTGTTTATGTTTTTGTTGTTAAAACATTTAAAGAAACGGCATTGTTATTTACAATTTAATAGCTTAATCACTCTCAAATGAGACCTATTGCATTTGCACCCACACACAGAGCCACACACCCAGAGCCACCCACACAGAGCCACTCACATAGAGTTGTCTTTCCCTCGGGTCTGTTTAATGCGGGAAGGTGCTACATGTGACAGTGCACTGAAAATGACGGTAAATGATCAAATAGTACAAGTACAATACATATCTGTTACCAAAAGAGCAAAATTGCAAGGGTCGCAATTTTAGGGGTGACCCCCCCCAGCAACATAGCGCTGCCTGCCTTAAGAAACTAATTTGCCCGCAACATGGCCCTAAACTCGTTGCGAAGGCTGCAGCATCCTGGTGTTGCCCTTTGGGCCTCCCATCCAAGTACTAACCAGGCCTGACCCTGCTTAACTTTCAAGATGAACCATGAACGTGCAAATTCCAGAGGAGCCGGCTGCGTGCGAGGTTGCCTGACTAATGCCTAATCACGATCCTCCGCAAGCGCAAAGGGCCCAAAGAGCAACACTAACAAGCCTTGCAGATTCCCCCGAGCCGATAGCGTAACATCGTGCCCCTCCAATGATCGATGAGGGGTAGACAGTCATGGCACAACGCAAATCTTCCTTTCCTACCTAAATTTGGCAAGCCTCGCCGCTTCCTTGATCGATAGTGCGTTCGTACGAGATTAACAATCGTGCGCCCAACACAAAATTAAGTTACTACATAACAGCAGCAAACATGCTCCGCTGCGCATCATGCCTGCTGTGCGTGGAATGACTCTAATGCTGTAGAACTCACACACTCTCGCGGAGAACGGCAATGCTGTGGCAAAGGGGCAGAGCTTCACACGGTACATACAAAACGCCAACAGATCAGAATGGTCACAAGCTATGGATCCTTGAAGACTCCCCCTTCTGCTCTAGGCCCGCTATGACATACCCGCCGAGACACAAAACAGGCCCCCCATTCAAGTACTAACCGTGCCCAACCCTGCTTAACTTACACAGTGCCCTGGAATCACCACAATACTAGTGACTGCATATGAGAGCGATACCGAGGGAAAACAATCGTGCGCCCCCCCCCCCCCCCCCCCCTTGCAAAACCAGTTTGTTTTGTGATAGGTAATTTTGATGTTTCCTCAATAGGTTTTGGGCCCTTGCCTGTCGTTGGCACTAGGCCTACCCACGCAGTGAGATACCATTTTTCTCAGCAGAATTTGGGGGACGTGGTGTGGGTGGAATTATGTGGACCCACGCAGATTCCAGAACTTTCCACCACAGAAATGTGAGGAAAATGTGTTTTTTTTGGACAAATATTTAGGTTTCCAAGGGATTCTAGGTAACCGAACCTGGTGAGAGCTAGTCAAGTTACCCTATCCTGGATTCCCCTGGGTGTCTACTTTTCAAAAATGTGTAGGTTTGCTAGGTTTCCCTAGATGCCAGCAGAGCGAGGGTTCAAAATCTACAGTTAGGTACTTTGCAAAAAAAGGGTCAGTTTTCACTGTGAAAATGTGGTGTCCACATTGCATTTTTGGCCGTTTTCTGTCGCGGGCACTAGGCCTACCCACGCAAGTGAGATACCATTTTTCTCGGAAGACGTTGGAGAACGCGGGGTTTATGGAATCTTGTGGGTCCATTCAGATTCCAGAACTTTCCACCACAGAAATGTAGTGGTTTTTTTTTTTATAATGTTTTAGGTTTGCAAGGGATTGTGGGTAACAGAACCTGGTGAGAGCCAGTCAAGTGACCCCATCCTGGATTCCCCTGGGTGTCTAGTTTTCAAAAATGTACAGGTTTGCTAGGTTTCCCTACGTGCCATCTGCACTAGGGCCCAAAATCAACAGGCACATTGCTAAAAATCGGAGTCTAGTGGGCTTTCTGTTGCCCTGGGGGCAATCGGGGGAGGGGGGTTCGTCCTGATATGGTCCCAAAGGGGGCAGAAAAACTGGCTATTTTTTGTGGGGGTAGGGGCATTGGTATGACCATTTTGGGCATCCCCCATGCATAAAAAAAGCCTGCGTAATCGCTGGCACCTAGTGGGCTTTCTACCCCCTCCAGGGGGCAGATCAGGGGCCACTGCCACCATCTGCCCTCCGGGGGGGGCAGAAAGACTCAAATTTCTCTGGGGGTGGGGGTATTGTCATGTCCTTTTTGGGCAGCCCCTACCCCAACACTAATAAAAAAAAAAATCCATGGTTTCTAGTGGGCTTTCTGCACCCCCGGGGGGCCAGATTGGGGGCTACAGCTCCCATCTGCCTCCTGGGGGGCATTGGCGTGCCCGTTTCGGGAAGCCCACACCCTAAAAACAATTGCGCAAAAAAATCCCTGGTTAGTGGGTTTTCTGCCCCGTGGGGGGGCAGATTGGGGGCTACTGCTCCAATCTGCCCCCTGGGGGGGCAGAAAGGCTGTAATTGTGGCGGGAGCATTGGCGTGCCCATTTCGGGCAGCCCCCACCCTGAAAACAAGTGCGCAAATAAAATCCCCGGTGTCAAGTGGGCTTTCTGCCCTCTCCCGGGAGCAGATTGGGGACTAATGTCCCGATCTGCCGCCCGGGGGGGGGGGGCAAAATGGCTGTAATGGGGTTGGGGGGCATTGGCATGTCCATTTTGGGCAGCCCCCACCCTAAAACAAATTGCGCAAAATAAAATCCCCTGCTTTTAGTGGGCTTTCTACCACCCCCTTCCTCGGGGAGGCAGGTTGGGGGCTATTGCCCCCCGGGGAGGCGGCAGATAGGCTGTAAAGGTGGTGGGGGCATTGGTGTGCCCGTTTCGGGCATCCACCACCCTAAATAAAATTGCGCCCAAAAAATCCCTGGCATCAAGTGGGCTTTCTGCCCACCCGAAGGGGCAGATTAGGGGCCAATGCCCCATCTGCGCCCCCCCCCCCACAGTGGTGCAGAAAGACTGTAATGATTGCTGGGGGGGGGCATGGGCTTGCCAGTTTTGGCCAGCCCCCCCCCCCCTCTTATTTTTACTTGCTAAAAAAAACCCTGGTGTCTAGTGGGCTTTTGGGGGGGTGGGAGACTAAGTGGTGCCAGATTAAATTGGGGGAGCAAAGGCCCTAAGGGGCCGCTCCCCCCTCCCTAGTGGGTGGATCCCTGCTTGGAGATCGCCCTCGTGTGGCGATCCCCAGGCAGGGATCCACTGGGGAGGGGTACCACTGGAAAGGGGAGATTCTCCCCTTCCAACGATACCTCTCCCGTCTTTCTACATGCTCAGGGGGCTGAGATAGCCCCCTGAGCACGTAGAAAGGGAACCTGAAATGAGTCTCTTGGCTCATTTGTTTCGGTTTCACTGAAATGATGTGAGAGTGCCGATCGTCATTTCAGGGAAACTAGGGGGGGTGCGCCCCGGGAGCTGGGGAAGCTCTTCCCCCAGCTCCCTTGGCTCTTTTGGTATAAAGGGAATGGGCGATGTGTCCTGACGAGCTGGGCTCGTCATGAGCACACGCCCACTGTGCGCCATGACGAGCCCAGCTCGTCATGAGCTCTCAAGGGGTTAACATTATGAATATTTTGGGGAAATACAAGCTTACATCAACATATTACTAAATGATGCTGCAAATATATGGTACCCAAAATCTTAAAGTAGCTTAGCAAAATGTTTTGTTTCCTACCTTCATTTTTTTTGTTTACATTTTATTTTGAAAACATTTGCCTATAATCAGAGCCTTCTGGGAGCATTATACATCGCCTCATATTACTAAACTTTGAAAACGTGTGTACACATTTATACCAGAACCACTGTCAGTAGTGCAGGCAGAGCTTACAACATTTACTTCTAGTGCTCACCCTAATAATAAAGGCTTTGCATTAATGAACCATAAATACAAGTTTGAAAAGCATGATCACATGGACACACACATTACTTTAACTGTAGACCGTGCCCTTCCCTGATCCATAATGTACTATAAACTGGCAGCCAAAGTGTTTGTGCTGCAGGGAGTCGGACCTACTTGTCCAAAGGACAAAATACACATGAAAACTTGTTGCCCTTGATCCCAAACAATATATCCCGGGCATCGGGCTATAGGAATTCCACATCCCTGATTCCAAATTGAGACCTAAAGAACTGTTCATCAATGTCTTATTATTTTTTTTTTTTTTGTCATGTCATTATCCCTCCACGTCAAGGAGATTTGCTTTAGTGTAAACCAGGTTGCCCTTTTTCAGTATGTACTATTTTATAGTGTTCTCAAAGTCCATTCCCCCTTTACATGTTTAACCTTGAAGCTTGTTTCTCCTACATAAGATTGTCCACACAGGTACATTAACAGATACTCAGGCAGTGAAGTTAATGTGATGTTTTAGACTGACATTCTGTGCTGGCTCCACCTGCAGTAAAGATGGAGATGCCACGAGATCCGCAACCAAAGGTTCCCACCACTTTGGACATATTGTCAACATTATTCTGTATCCTTTTTCTCTTTATATGGACCAAGCTGCTGGGTACATTTTTTCTTTCTCAAATTCAAACAGCATTTTCCCTATCCCTTCACTATTTAAAATGTTCCAAAATCTGATCAACTTTTTTCAATTGGTTACTAATTCAAGAGCGGTGATAGTAACATGCTGATATCTCATTCACCTTGTTTGTATCCTCAAAAATGCTATCCCAGTTAAAATACTTGGATCTTTTATATGCATGTCTTATGAATGTCCTGGGGAACCTTCTGGCGAAAAGTTTACTTTAAAAGACTTTCTGAACAGGTGTTCTAGTTCAGTGTTAGTACAACTCTTTCAAAGTCGCAGGAACTGTCTAAATGACCTGCTCTCTTCAGCTTTAAGGATGATAGCTTTCAAGTTGGAGTAATGTATTTTATTTTAGCATTCTGCTGCTTGCCCCACGCACGCTCATCCGTGTTGTTGCTTGCCCCCACCCTCCCCAACCTGTGCTACAAACCCTCTGTGTTGCATCCTCCGTTCCTTGTGTTGACTGTCATCCCACCGGCAAGAAGAAAAGCTGCTGCGTCCAACACTGGCTGTGCCATAGACCTTTAAAAAAAATGTTTGGTGATACAGCATGCCAACCACACTGCGGTACAACATGGCTTGATATTTGCAACACCAATTAGTTCTTGTCTCTTAGGCAAGACTTACTGGCTTTGTGAATGATTGTTGTTGGTTGTTCTCTTAGACCCCATCCCAATGGCTCTTGAGTCCTCATGTGGCATGTTTTCATAGCAGTTGATTCTTGTATGAAGCAGAAGATCACAAAAAGGAGACTGCATGATTATGGTGAGATAATCCATGAAAGTCCCAGTCAATTTTTTTCTAAATGCTTGGTGAAGCTCATATCATTGTCTTCTGAGCTTGCACTGATGACTAGTGTATGTGATACTTTACTGTGCCTGGGAACTTTGTCAGAATCCTGGTGTGACTTCAGGGCTCACCTCTCCTAAACGCCTGCTGTTGGGAGGAGGCATTCTCCATTGTGCTATTTGCGCTGCTTCCTCCCCCTCCCAACAATTTGCCTAATCTCTTGGCTAGTGACACTGGGCATTACTGGTAAGATTTATTTATTTATTTATTTATTTATTTTTTTTTTAAAAACCTTTATTTGTGCAGAGTAAAAGAACAAATACGGGCCTACAACCATCAGGCCGGCCACAATACGGTTGAGCACAGAGGCAAACAATACATTCCCTGTGCGGCAAGGTCAAGATTAGCAACGATTCAGGATTCATACACTGGAGGGATCCTTGACACCGGGGGAAGGAGAAGTGAAGGTTAATTTTAAGGTTTTCAAAAAAAAAAAAAATTTTTTATCGAGAATAAAGTCAGTAAAGGATAGAAACAAGGAGATTCGAGTCCGCAAGTCGGCTTCATACACTGGAGAGCAGCAGCATCATTAAAACAGCCATAGAAAATCTCATACAGTAAGGCGATGCAATTAGATAACAGGATCATCACAGTAGTAAATACGCACCCCCTAAAAGCCGCCCCCACTCAATCCACCCCACACCCGGACCCCGAATCGAAACAAGTATAGCGCAGAGACATGAAAGAAAGAGGCCCATAGAACTAAGAAGAAACAGTAAATTACCCCCCCACCCTACACCAATGCGGAGGCTATGGCCTACCCCCCCCCCCCAGCATAGTGCCTGTCGCCCAATGAACCCGAAATATAGACGAGAGAGAAAGTAGGAATAGAGTAAAGAAACTAAGAGAAGAAAGAAGAAAGGAGGCGGGGAGGAGCCCACGTATCCTCAGGAGAGCCCGACACCACCGGCCAACCAAGCCTCCACACACTGAAACCCCACTACACCCGAAGGCGGTCGTGGGAAGACAGCATGTAACACCACGGAAATGAAGGCAGACAGATCGCGACGAGTGCGCACAACATAAGTAGACAATTCCAGTCCCAGTCCAGCCCGGCCGTGAAGCCATGATGATAGAAAGTAATCTAGCCCTGGCCCGATCGCGGGCGTACGATTAGACCCGCCCCCTCTTGAATGCCCCCCATCCCGAACAGACAAAGACAATATGGCCACTTGGGAGAAGATGGAGAAGTAGAGTCACAAAATGGCCGCCGATCATCTATGGAGGTCCCCTTGCACACCATATAAAATCCAGACCTGGCTTGTAAAGTACATGAGTTCCACATAAAAGGAGTCATAGGCCACCGTGAACGGTTCCTCGAGGTCGCCAGGTGTAGTTCAGCTGGAAACTCCTGCGGGCACGGTGAGGCAGGCAACAACAAAGCAGGCAGCAATGACCGGGGAAACAAAGTATCTGCCATTGAGCAGGAGAGCGATTGATCCCGAGCGCCGGGAAAGCCAAATGCAGACACCAGTGTAGCACCGTTATACCCAGTCGTTGCTTCCCCGCAGGAGGGCCACAGCACTGGCAGACTCACGTCTTGTTGATCACAAACGGGGCGCTCACGGCCCGCAGCAGACAGTGTAGAGTCGAACCGCTCACTCAGCGTTTGCAAGCCGACACACAATTGCAGACGAAAGTCCCGCAGGGCAGCCAGAACGGAGCCGTATGTCAGCGGAGGCTGCGTCCCCCCAACGGCAGCAATCCGGGACGGCACTGGGGAGCTGGAGTCTGGTAGAGGGAGGGCGAAGCGGGCAGCGGGCGAGACCGGAGCATCACCCCCCAGCAGCGAGCAGGCAATCAGCGCCATGTTTTACCGTTGAACGGTACCGTGGCCAGGGGGGGGGATCGTGACAAGGAGGCAATTCCCAACAGGTCTGCGCCGCAACAGGTGAAAGCCAGCAGTCTCTTCCCCTCCCTCGGGCGCTCTTTGCAGCCGACTAGACCATAGAAGAAGGGGGTCTGCAGCCTTCCACGGCGTGGTCCACAGAGCGGGGTAGGAGACCCGCCACACCGGGGCTTACCCTCTGGCTCCAGCCCGTCAGATGCAGGGTACAGGAGGTGTCCGGGCGTCTCTCTCCCGGCTCTTCTGGCGACCGTACGTGGCGTGAGGCGGGATCGGGACCTCGGGCTCAGATTTGCACCAGCGGGTCCGGTGACTGCGACGCTTCCAGGGGGCCGGCCGAGGCCACAGTAGATCAAGGGTCCAGGGCGGGGAACAAAGGCACCAAAAACTCCGGCATCCGGGCGGGCTAAGACTTCGGGAAAGCGGCGGCGCAGTCAGCGCGTCGTCGCACGCGTTGCACCTCGAAAATCGGCAAGGATAGGAATCAGGATGATAGTCCGAGGCCAAGGGCCGACGGAGCCGGGCGCTCAAGCGACTGCTCCGGTCGCCATCTTGGCTCCTCCCCACTGGTAAGATTTATTGAATAACACATTATTGTGGTGCTCTGCGTTGATTCAAGAGATATTTGGGCTAAGTTTCATGGGAGATCGAAAACTGCACAAAGAAACAATGGGTAACTACAAAAACTGGGAAGTCCAATAATGTTATAACCAACGATCTTATGGACTCCATGGGCAGGCTTAATAAGGAAATCTCCAAAGCCAGACTGGTGACCACTTAAGGTGCATTTCAGAATGCTATTGATGAAGTTGTCACTGAGCCTAACATCCTGGTAAACGAATCAGTTACCACCTGATAATGCAATAATTATTGGGAATGCATTGAGCACCGTCCCAACACGTTGAAACAGAAGTCCACAGTAGAATTGGCCTAAGATGGTCAGGCATTAGTGAAACAGCCCTGCTAGAAAAGATCATGGAAGCTAATAAACATAATTTTATTGCCTGCACAGAGAGGGATTCCTGCCCTTGGAAAATTCTTGTCGCCTTTTGTAAGCGCAGCAATTAGAGCTAGCCTAAAAGCTAGAACTAAACATGGTCATTTAAATATGGCAGGCTGGTTTGATCAACAGTGTACATGCGCGGGTCAGGATTTTAGAAGAGCCCTACAGTTGATACCAAGAATCGGAGTAAGTCTAAAACAAGCATTTTATTATGCAAACACGCACTAGAGAACAGGAAAGCCCAATTGCGGAAAGCGGCATGGGAAGCTACAGAGCAGGCAGCCAAATTTGGGGACAGCGCCCTGTTTTGGAAGACCAACTGTTCATCTGGTATATAACTGCCCATACGATGGAGATCCATGTGCAGCCAGCAGACTGGCTAGTCCACTACGTTGGGATTTTCAACGCTGACGAGAGTTGTGGGACCTCCCTCAAACAAAATAATTATGGGTGGCCCTTCTTATTTTACTCCATTTACCCTCAAAATTAATTCTGCTTTAGAAAAATGTGCTTATGGCAAGGCCACTGGCCCAGATGGGACCCCCGTAGATCCGTACAAATATCAACTGGCACTATGGGGACAGATCTTAATTAAGGCTCCCTGTTTTCCGTTTTACTGATTTTTACAGATGAATACAGACAAACATTTATTTTCTTGTCAGTATTTATTTTTAAATGTGGATAAAAATGGAAATTGGGTTCATTTTATTTAAATCTAAATACTGTGTTGTAACTGCCAGGCCAATAGTTGTGTGGATTGATTGGTATATGGGCTCAAAAAGAAAGGACTTTTAGTAAAAAGGTTTTAACAGCAGTAGATGTGCACACGGTTTATACTGAAATTTGTATATTTTCTTAGAAGTAAATTTGATTTATCTTCTACCGGTGTTTACAGCATTGAAACCTAGTAGGTATTCAAGCATGAGTGCATATTTACCGGTTAAATAAATGTGTAAATATACTAATTGCATCTTCATTTCTCCACAAAACCCAAAATAAATATGGATAAATTCAGATAAAATTAGCAAAAAATAAATATGGTTAAATACAGACTGAAATGCCCAAAAAATAAATACCATAAAACCTTGAGCCCTAATGTTAATACAAGTGTACACAGCGGTGGCTAACGGTTATATACCAGCAATGTGGGCTTGAAAGCACTATAGTCTTGAATAGGGCGGATGTACAGTGCTAGAGACCTGTTTCACTCCTTGGTACCTGTTAAGGTGCTGGGCAGGTTTTTATTAGAAAGATTAGAGACCTGGGCTGAGGCCAATCGTTTGCTTACTTATGTGTTTTTAAGAAAGAAAGTGGCACTCTAGTAATTTCACTGTATTGAAATGTTTAGACTAAAATTTGTATAGTATTTTAAAATAGGTTATTAAATTGCCACTGTGTGTGTGAACCCCAATTCCACTGACTTAACGATATTACTTCTGTACCTTTATTTTTATAAGATCTTTTTTTATTTATCTGATTTTATGTATCCAATTGATAGCACTGTATTTCTGTGGCTCTTTTATGGATTTATTCCGAATAAAGATTTGACTTTGTAGGTCTTTAAAGCAAAGGTGTTTTATTAGTAGACACATTGTAGAAGTCTGACTTTATAGTGGAGCCTTCATAGCCACCAATTAATTCCATGAGTGACAGAAGAGGATCAGGATACCAGTACTGATGACAATATACAGTGATAAGAGTAACGTTCAAGTTTGCCTATGGAGTGTTTTCAATGCCACTGATTTCATGTCTGGAGTTGAGGAGCATGAGACAAAGATCATGGAAGGATAATTCATGAAATAACATTTCCGCAACTCTTGTTTTTTGGGAGTGCTCAGTGTCTGCTTCTTTGTGTTTGAGCGCACTCTAAGCGTTTCTCCACTGAAGTATTTTCAGTAACTTGCAGACCTCTTATGATACATTTTATGAGCCTTCCTAGGGTATTTTCATTGTTGCTTGTTCATGCTAATAGTGAATGGGCATGAACTTGAGGCAAACTGATTTTACTGAACATGTGCTTTTCGAGTTTCTGTATGCTTGTGAATCTTAAGAATTCTCTGTGCATACGAATTCCCTATTAAGAATGAAAAAACAGGTTTATTCTTCAATGCATGTGATCCAGCGCGAACCCGATAATTTGGACAGGGATGAACATTCAATTATTTCATTTACTTTGGCCCATACACATACACCCAAGTCCCTGTGGCGCTGGTGTCAAGTTTGCAAATTTCTTACCACTTCATATCCAACTATTGAAATTTAGACCGTACATTCTACATGATAAACCTCGTTCAAATTTCCATATTCTTGGTCGATGGACCAATTAGTTGAAAAATTGAAGGTAAGTCACTCAAATAATAAACGGACAAAAATAATCACTCATTGTTTGCAATTTGTTAAATTTATCTAACTCAAAATGCATTAGTCTTAGAAAATACCTCATGAGAGAAAATACACTCTAAACCCTCAACAAATAGTAAATCTCAAGAAGCATAGGTTGCATGGAGGGGATAGATAGAGACATCAGACATGTGCATAAATCGATTTTCAATTCGGAAAGATAGATGAAGAGACAAAAGCATGGATTATAACTTAGAGCACAGGTCTTCAAACTGTGGGGCACGCCCCCCTGGGGGGGGGGGGCGGGGCGTGGATCGGTTCCCAGGGAGGCGCAAAGGCCTCTGCAAGCGCATGTAAATGAAGAAGCCTGGAAGTGCAGCGGTGTTTATTTGCTGCATTTCCAGGCTGTTTTCATTTACTCTGAAGCCCTCACGAGTGCTATGGGACCAGAGGTCAGTGGGTGTGCTGCTGGGGGCTCACTGGGCAGTGTCTGGAGTCTTAAGACTACAGTACGCCTGAGTTTTCACATTTACATACCTTTGGAAACTGGTTACCAAGGCTTAGTTTTTAGGTTTCGCCTAGCGAGGCAGCTCCATGCGGTGCTCGCGTAAGCGAGATCTATTGTTGCCGACTTGCTTAGCGATGCGGGACGGGATGGGTGCACGCGCTTTAGAAGACATGAGCTGTGAACGCGTGCGGCGGTGTTAGCTGAAGTTGCAGGACAGGCCATGTGCACGCGTATTATTGATGCCGCGTTAACGCGCCTCCTGCTTGGCGCGTTAACACGCCTCTTGCTTTGTTGCTGTAATTTGTGCACACGTTTAAAAGACAGTAAGGACAGGAGATGTGCACGCATATTAGTGGCCGTGTGAATACACTTTTTGTTGTTTTTGTTGCTCAGTGCCTCACAACATTTATGTGCACGCGTTAGCTTTTTTGTGGTTTCGCAGGTCTTTTGCATTTGGTTAACACGCGTCATGCATTGTGCTTGAATAGCAAACTTTTAAAATATTGTTTTTGGGCTTCATTAATGTGGTCTTTGCTGCCTTTTTGTAATACTATAAATAGCACTTGTGTGTGCATACCAGCTGTGGCGCATGCATTAAAAGAATGTTGGGAGATGTGCACGCGTATTAGTGGCATCGTATGAAAATGCTTTTTTGGCTTCTTTGCTTAATGCAGCATAGAAGATTTATATATGCACGCGTATTAGTGGCATCGTGTGACTATGCTTTTTGTTACGTTGCTCAGTGCAACCTAAACATTCAAATTTGTGTGTGTATTAGTGTTGTCTTCTGCCGTCTTCTAAATACGCTTTTTGCTTCCTTGCTCAGCGAATTACTTGTATATGGTTACCTATACTTGCTTTTTATCACTGAAGCATCACGCCGTAGCAGCAGTTTAACAACATTCTATCCTGTGTACAGCTTTTACACACACTGCCCTTTTATACAATGTGTTTTCATATAACTCTAAAAAAACTTTATTTACTGAATATAGTTCGGGGAAATTACTATTTACTATACATTCACAAACATCTTACTTAAAACTGCTGCACTACCTCCACCGCACACAACATCTTAATATGCACTACCAAGCCATAACGCACATGCACAGCGTCATCAGCAACACTCCAATAACAGGAAATATGTACGCAAACGTCTACCACAATAGCCGTCTATTTCTATTTGCGGAGCACGCGCATACCATCGTGAATCCTTCTATATCACACACACAATACATACATATTTCTATAATGCAGTACACTTAAAAATTTAAGTTGCGCGCAATACATTACATGTATCACCAAAATATGCGTCCTAAATCATTTAATTTTATATTGCGTTAACTTATGCTAAGGCTTATTAAAAAGTTTTTACTACCACCCATTCACCCACCTTGTCATTCTCGCACACACGTCATTACCTCACAACACTCTCATTCCCAACAGCTCGTAACACAACCCACAAGCACGTTTAAAACTGCAGCACGCATCCATTTTTTACTTTTAGCCCTTCAAACCAAAACTTTACTTACCCGCACTACATAAAATACCTTTTTTGTATACGTTTAACATACTTACTTTACTTATTACCCAGCAGTACTTAAGTAACATAACACATGGCTTTTTGTTTCCCTTTCTATTTCTTACTGTATGCACAATACTCCTTTTGTGCGCACACTACTTTTCAATAGTTTTGAGCATATTACGATTAGCAGGTAAATGCACAATACTCCTTTTGTGCACACAATACTTTTCAATAAAGTTTTGCACGTGTATGTGCTGCTTTACAAGTTTTCATTAAAATAAAGTTCTTTTCCAGGCCAAATGTTCACTTCGCGAACGCCCTTAGCTGCAATTTGCTAATCCCCCCCTCCCTATATACTTATTACTAATACTATCCATGTAATTGCCTAGCAACATTTGAAACAAATACTCTATTTATAAATAGCATGCGCTAGCAACAAGATGCATTTTATTTACAGTGTATTTCCTTCATACAAACAATATACACCTATTATTTGCGACCTCTTTTCTCTTTCTTGTTTCTTTTTCTGTACCAGCTGCCGCCTAACATAACTAAACGCAACAATGCGATACATTTTATTTTTTACAATACAAATCTTAGGCATTTTATACTAACATATATCCTTACCTCACTTGCCTTTTCTCCCTCCACATTACTTAATTCCTAATCATCATTTACTACTCTCCTCATTCCTGCTCACTTAACTATTCTCTGCCTATTCCACTTGGTAGCAGCACTTCAAACATTTCTTAGCATATAGTGCATTTACAAATACAATAAGCTACGTTCAATAAAATGCAATTTATTTACAATGGTTCCTCCGTATAAAGCAGCCTTAATTTATCAGCATATTGCCTGCACCCTCTCCCCCAAACTAACCACTTTCACTCTACACGTTGCCTCCCAACAACATACTCTAGTTACAACTCTTACATAACATAATTACATATGTGCATTCCCCTTAAATCTTTATTTATAATAAACTACATAACGTTATGCGCTATATTATTTAACATCCCTTTCCTAACTTAAAAACAAATGCTCAATAAATATTATTCGGGGAAGCTTACAGGTTATTCTGCAATCTCCGCACTACCGGTCCCCAATACATACCCCGGCAGCTGCCCCGCCCTTTTCCCCAACCTTCGCTCTCCTTTCCCCACCGCAGTTTGGTCCACATCCTCATACCCTCCTCACCTCACTCTGTAGCCGCTGCACCTGTTCCCGTAACAAAATTCCCTTGCTGTCACAAACGTCTCGCCCAAAACTGCTAAACTATATCCACCGCGCATTAAATACCTTATACTAACACATAACCCGCCAGCTGCTACTCGCCTTTCCCCAACATTTTCTCTTCTTTACTCACCGCACTTCAGTCCACCTACTCATACCCTCTTCAGCTCACTCTGTAGCCGCCGCACGTCTTCTAACAAAATTCCCCTGTTTTCACAAATATCTCGCCCAAAACTTGGGGACTACATACACCACCCACAAAATATGTAATATACCCTAACACAACCCCCCACCTTTCCCAACCGTCTTTCTCATTTACCTACCGCACATCACTCCACTTCCTCATACCCTCCTCACCTCACACTGTAGCTGCCGCACCCATTCTCGTGACAAAATTGTCCTGCTTTTACAAACGTCTTGCCTTAAACTGCTACACTACATCCACCGCGCACTAAATATCTAATCTACACTAACACACCCTGCCAGCTGCCCCACACCTTCCCCCAACCTTCTATTCCTTTACCCACCGCACTTAAGTCCACCTCCTCATACCCTCCTCACCCTGTAGCCGCCGCACCTCCTCTCTTGACAATTTCCTTCCTTTCACCTAGGTCGCGCCTAAAACTGCTGGACTGCATGCACTGCGCACAAAATATCTAATACGCACTAACGTGCCATTATGCACACGCACGTCGTCAGCAACACTGCCGCAACAGGAAATATGCGCGCGAACGTCTACCACGTGATAGCTGTCTATTTCTGGAGCATAAAGTACTAATAAACTTTCGCTTGCTACAAGCTATACCGTAATTATTGCTTAGTGTTTACAGTATTATGCTCGTTAAATCTATACGCTGCTCCACTCCTTGCAACACAAGTATGTTTTTAAATACTAAACGCAGCATAATGCACGCAAATCGCGTCATTGAAGCAATAAAATACATATCTTCAACTACTATAAATTATAAAGCACCTTTAATGTACCACAAACATTTGCATACAGTCTCTACATGTATCCTATGTATACAAAATGT
The DNA here is from genome assembly GCF_964204655.1 of Triturus cristatus. Taxonomy (NCBI): domain Eukaryota; kingdom Metazoa; phylum Chordata; class Amphibia; order Caudata; family Salamandridae; genus Triturus; species Triturus cristatus. Next base: position 1,345,772,102 of record NC_140589.1, read on the forward strand.
CACTTTATTGTCTTCTTCTAAAATGACAACCTACTTTTATCTTTTGTATAAATGCCAATTCAAATATTAAAAATGCGTTTACAACAAATTTTCACTTTCTATTGCAATATTATTACCTACGCCAATACTTAGTTATACTACTGCAAGACCTATTGCATTGCAAATGCTTGTTTTTTGCTTCCAGTACCCCCTGGGTCCCCCACTCTACCTATTTTTACATTGTATTTTACATTTACTGCTGTAGTGAGAATGAATATAAAGTAGGGTTGCAAATAGAAAAAAATCCACCCATGTATGTTTAAAGAGCCTTCAAAGACCTTGCTTTGACACTAAATAGGGTCTTAAATAACAAGCATTGGCATAGCCAATAGGTCTTGCCTTTGGGACGTTATAAGTGTTTAGCCATGAATTACATTATCCTGGGTGGTTCAATTATAGCTTATTTCTTGTATATGTGTAGGGTTATATTAAGCCCAAATTGTATCCATTAAAAAAAATATCTGCCAAACTGCAGGTACATGACATGTGAAGCAAAGTAAACAAGCTTGATGAAGGTAGCATCCATCCCACCCTGGGACGGGCCTGGGAACGGGGAATTGTTCATTTTGATAAGTGGGGTTAGGCCAGAAGGCCCAGTAGGAGGACCAGAGTGGACTAGGCAGGGGCTGCCATGAAAGAACCAGGGACTGATTCAATAGAGAGCTGAAGCTTGTATACGTCACAACTAGGAGGAGTACATCCAATGAACCACGGGGCATATGATGGGAGACGGGGGGGGGGGGGGGGTATATAAACCTGACAGTCAGGAGTATATATTATGAGGGATCAATGATCAAAGGGGACAGGGACAGCATATAAAAGGGGGCTGGGGAGCACACAAGTTAACAAAGGAACCATGAATAAGTACAGAAGAAGTGACTAGGCAAGTATGGAAATGTGGCAGTATTGAGCCCATATATAAAATTGGCCAAAGGGAGTATAGTAAATGACCTAGTAGAGCGTATCAAAGACCAGCGAGAGTATGTAGGATGTAACCAGGTAAAGGACGTCAAAAGGAGCAGGGGAGAATATGCCAAAAGGGACTACGAAAGCACTTGAAAAGGGAATAGGTTAGATTGCGTCAAAAGGGGCCCTGTAGAAATCATGTCACAAGGGGAGGGGAAAGCAGCAGGCAGCTTATGGGGCAGAGAGGGTGCTGCAGGTAGATTTGTGGTTATAGAGGTGGTGTTCCTGGCAGCATGCACCTGAAGTGCTTCAGAACTGCTGCATAGCTAGAAGCTGGGGGTGCCAATGTTCTTCCCTGTTAAGGGGGCATCACAATCAACCACCTGTTGACATGTGTTGTAGCAGCACTGCCTTGGTACCTTGGTCACCTGCCATGCTGAAGCACTACAGTGCATGCTTTAAAGCACCCACTGAGTGTCAGTGTGGCTGTAACACCAATGAAAGCTTTTGTATCTCAGTCCCTGCACTGGGTACAGTGGTGCCACCTCTAGGAGTGGATTGGCTCACATGACTGGTGAGGGGATACAGATCACGTCACCTTAGTGTGGTGCGGCTCCTACAATCTTACAGATTTGTATAAAGAATGACACTCTTGAGTGTGCACTATATGACACACAATGTGCAATGTATGCTGCAGCACAATGTTCTGAAACTCTCAGGAACTCTTTGTATCTTCGCCTGGTGCGCTTCTCTCCAGACCCCATGGATCTCAGTCTCTTTAAGGGCTCTGGTCCCTCACTGCTGAGTCATCCAGCAGCTGGTCTTCATTTCTGCCCTCACAGGTCACGTGGCCTGTGGTCAGCAGCCGATGAAGCTGCTGTCAAGTGACAGGATAAATGAAGCAATGACACAAGCTGGTGCTTTCTGGGGGTCGCCATAATGACAACAGGAGCAGATAGGGGGTGGCAGGACAATAGATGGGGAGAGGTGTGTGGGAAATAACCAGGATTGGGAGAGAGGAGTAAGCAGAGCATCTGTGCTGGAGCTGACCCAAGCATGAATACTGCCTCATGCATCGCGCCACTAAAACTACACCCTCATTGCTGGCTGCCGAGCCCGCGGTGCACTCGGCGCTGTACAGGGATAACTCAGTGGTGCTTAATATGAGCCGGTGGCTGATGGTGGGGCATCAGAACACATGTTTGGGGACTGGTCTGGCACTTATTTTTATCCGTCAGATATTTCCAGAGTGCCAGAGAGTAACAAGAAGTATGAAGGCATGTACTTCATAATATTGACGACAAGGAAAGGAAAGAACAGCGAGCACTAAAATGTATCCTGCTTGGATATCTCCATTGTTAGATGGTGAAAGGGAGACAGTAACACCTCTTGAAGACAAGGAGTGGACAAAAAGTGGACACGAGTGTTGCAAGCGCGATGGGAAAAGTGAAAGTAGGCTGCGTGTGCGAAAGTGATCGCGGCTGTACATATTGCAAAGCTGCCGCGTGCACGCTTGCGTGACTGCAAGCTTGTCGCCAGCCAGCAGCACTTTGAAAACTCACCTACTAAATGTCTCTCCGAGCAGCACATGCGTGCTGACTCAGCCAGACCTAAAAACGTATGTTCTAATTTGTAATGTGACTCTCTGATTGTTCCTTTTATTTTCAGTCATGAATCATTCAGGTAGCCCTAGAACACATTTAAAACTGCTTTATATTTGCTGTTCGAAGTATGCACAGATAAGTGCTGAAAATAGGGCTTTAGGTACTGTATATTTTTGTACTGTCTAGGCCATCGAAATAATGAGCTAGCAACCCTAATCATAAAACTGGAAGTTTGTTGCAGGATCAGCACATTATTTATTTCCTTCATCCTCGATTCCCTGATTAATTCCATAATAGCAATAGTTTAACTTGTATCTGAAACCTTACGCCCTGTCAGTAACATGCTGATTAACTTCAAGTGTCTGGGAATTCGCCCTGCGTTCAGACAACTCACTCCTCTTTCTCACCCTTCACTTTCACGCTCACCCTGTACTCGCCGAGCATAGTTATGGTTTTCCCGCATTTGCCACATAATCCATTGTCTGCTGCATAATTTGTAGATAAAAAAATGCGGGGCGTGGTTGGACGGCGGCGGTAATGGCTGCCTGATCCTGTCGGTCTGCAAACGGAGGAGTGTTTCAGGCTGCTATCAGGAGGAAAAATGAGAGTGCAACAAAGCGGAGACCAGACTTCTTCATGTAATGGTGTGAGGATCGTTCTGCAACCGGGTATTAACATTATAATCGCTGGGAAGATCGGCAATCTAGTAACAAGGCGAGCGGAGCCCGCCTGGGTTGCACAAAATGGCGGCGATGCTAGAAACGACCAAGAAGATGTGGATCTACCGCACACTGCTTCGCTACAGCAACCTGTGCGATCTTCTAGCCTTGAAGGTGCGTGCTATACGCTAAAATCGCAACGGCTTTGTAGCAGGGGGATTAACTTTCTCAGCGCCACATGCTAGCAGCAATGGCCTCCCTGTGAGCAGTTATTCATACCTCCTCATCCTCAACCTCACATCACTAGTGCGAATGTGTACGACACTAGCATTTGCAGCGTACGACACTAGCATTTGCAGCACGGCTCTGCGTATGCTGATTGCCCGCATTTGCCTCTCGACATCACCCACCACCCAGTGCTATCTACAGCGCCGGCATTAAAGGGGGAAAACTTCGAGTAGCTGTTTCTCAAGAAGGCGGAACAATGGCGAAGCTTAAGGCCGAAATAATGACAAGCGACAGCAGCGCCAGATCTAAGCGAGACGCTCTGAAAACTGAGACCCCGATGCCCGCATTCATCACCCGTCATTAGACACCTCCTGGTGTCAATTACAGCGCTGGTGTCAGAAGGAACTTTTGAGTAGCCTGTTTTCAAGATGGCAGAGCAAAGGCCGAAGGTCTGAGGGGGGGTCGTGATAAGCAGTGGCGGCTCCCGATTTACGCGACCAGCCTCTGAAAACTGTGACCAGCTGCTACATCATTCTACAGTTTCAGTCACCCACATTGTAATACCAGGGAGAACAAGGTGATCAGGTGCCTACCTAATGCTCATGTAGCAGATCCTCGGAGGACGGGGTGCAGTGAACAGAGCCCGCCTGGGTTGTCTACGATGGTGCGCTTGTGATATACTGAAGACCCGGAAGGTTTCTGTTACCAAATTGAATCAATATTGCTCCACTGCACAGTTGGTGCCTACTGCAGCTCGCTGAGGTGGGTGTTGAGCCCAACACATTATAGCATCAAGCAGCATAAACAATATTATTCATAAGCTGCATTCACCAGCTTTCACAATTATATAAAAGTATTGAGCAGTATTAAGCAGTATGAGCAGTATTATGTAGCATTATGTAGTATTAAGGCGGTACATCAAGTGAAGCATTAAATGTACTAAAGCAATAAAGGGAGGTGACGGGCGCCCTTTCCTGCTATCTAACACGTTATTGTGTCTAACCACACTGCAGTGTGCACTGCCTATGCCATAGATTAACTTTGCCATAAGTTTGGTCTTGACTCCACACCCTCTACACTCTGATGCCTCTATAAATCTAGAACTCTGAACTAACTCCCTGACGCTGCATTTCTGCAACCTCTTAAGAGCAGACCTTACTCTGGATAATCTGTAACCCACCACATCAACAATTTTGGCGGCATAGAGAGATTGTATAGATCAGCACTGGTACCAAGGACACTACTTCATAACCTCCGGCATCGGTACCACGGGCATGCAGTGATAAAACAAGCCGTCCTTTGGTAACCTCCGATCAGCTTCAGCCAACCTTACCTGACTCCACCAGAGGGCACCACTAATCATCAGACGTCATCAGAAAGAGATCGGAAGCTTCACTACTCTTAACATCTAAGCAACATTAAAGGTACCCACCTCATCCTTCTTTGCAATGGCGGGCAAAGAAAGAAGAACCCCCGTATAAGAAAGCAAAGCCAGAACCAAGCTCTTCAGACTCGTCAAACCGGACCTAAGCAGCACAATGGACATGATTCTGAAGAAACTAGCAGATGTCCACGATTTGGCAAAATCTACAAAACAAAATAGACGCCATGCAACTGGAACTCTAAGCGATCCGTGCAGATATGAATACCATGAGCTCAAAAATATGTGATGCAGAACAAAGAATAAGCTATGTCGAGGATGTGTCAGCCCAAGCTACTAAAGAGATTGAATATGTTCGCACTGTCACTAATGAGCTAAAGAAACATAACGCAGAATTGGAGGACCGCAACAGACTAGGAAATATACGCATTTTTGGAATTCCAGAAGGTTCAGAGTCTGATCCGGGGCCATGTTTGGCCTTCCTGGAGACTTGCATACCCATGATTACTGGGATGAAGTTCAACCACGGCTTGGAATTAGACAGAGCCCACAGAATCCCTCCTTTCTCTTCCTCTAACAAAAAAGGTACTCTTCCCCATGATCTGCAAACCTCTTCAATACCGACACACCGAAGCCATCCTGAACTTCGCAAAGAAAAACCACCAAGTAACCTGGGAAGGTCAACTAATAATTTTCACACAGGATTATTCGAAGGAAACTGTGGATACAAGGAAAGGCTTCCTTCAACAGCGAGACAAGTTGAGGGGGAAAAATATTAAATTCTCGTTTGCAGGCCCCTTGAAGTTCAAAATAGTGGATAACGGGAAGGCTCATCTTTACAGACCCCCAGGACCTGGCACGACACTTAAAGGTAACTCCCACCCAGGAGATGGACATCTCTTTGGGTTCCTCCAACAAAAGAAAGACCAAGTATCCTTTTTATTGTGTTATATGGCTCATCCTTTTCCTATCTAAGTAATATCTCTGACATAGATCTACTTAATATCTCTGCCATAAATATCTAATTACATTGGTTTTCAAAGGGTTGTTCAGTTTCTGTAATGTTATACAGGTTTGGACTTGTAATGTAGCAGAGTCCACTATGGCTCTCGAATCTCTTACTTGTAGTCTACATCATTGCTAATTACTCTAGTAAGACGCCACTTCGCCCTCAGAAGTTACTACCATCGAATGTTTTTCGATCGCCAAATTACACCCACTAAGGCGATACTTAAGGCGACATCTACCTTAGATTATGACTGACGTTTGCTAACATTTACACAACCTTATGCCACTCAATGATCCGTTAGACTACAGTGGCATCTACACTATCTCCGTGTTAACCTTCATGGTTGTTCTCTCTAATGTTTCTCCTAACGATAAATTGTTGAAAATTATTTCTCCTGATGATATAATGATGTAATACTCTCCGAGTTGCCAACAGACGGTCCTGCTGTCGCAGCTCCTACATTCGTTTTGTTTGGGGATGGGGGGGGGAGGCAGGAAGAAGAATAGGAGGGGGGGGTCAAGGGGTAAATGTACTTATGTTTGTTTCCATTTTACTTTTATTTAGCGTAGGGTCTCTCTATGTATGCTTAGACTACACTCCTGTCCATGCAGAAACATCAGGTATGTTATATATTTGCTCCGGAACAGATTGAATGTGAATGATGGCTATTTGATGCAGAGTTCACCAATAATTATGCAGCTTATCCCCCACGATAAAACCGCTATATTGCAACCATTTAGCGATAACTAGATCCTAGGATGGCTCAAAATAAATCCATAACAGAGGACCTAAACATTGTATCTCTGAATATTAAGGGTCTAAACCATCCAGTCAAACGCAGGAAGATCTTAGAGTATTTAGCTAAAACTAAAGGTGACCTCATCCTGCTCCAAGAAACAAAATTATCAGAAGATGACGCGGGGTATATCAAACACAACTGGATCTCTCATACCTTTAGCTCCCCAGCAGTCCACAAAAGTGTCATTACCCTCGTAGCTAAAAAAAAATTCAACTTCACCCCTATTTCACACAAGCATGATGAGGAGGGAAGTCTACTAGTTACACACCTGCAGAAAGGAGATGACCCTATCCATGTGATCAACATATATGGCCCTAATTCCGATTAACCTAATTTTTGGGAAAAGATCTCAAGCACAATTGAGAACATCCCACAAGACTATCTTATCATAGTAGGAGGGGACTTCAACCTGCCGATGGATCTTTATAGATTGCCAATCGAAATGCAAATACCATCCAACACGCGCACATGAGATCCTCCACAGAATTTGCTCCAGATTTAACCGTAAAGATTCATGGCGTCTCCAACATCCAGACACAAGAGACTATACTTTTTACTCTGCCCCACACAACTCCTACTCTAGGATTGATTATATACTAATATCAATTTTTCACGCACCTCCTAGATCAAACCGATATAGCCCCGAAACTGGTCTCTAATCACTCCTGCATCAGCACCAAAATTGCAGGTACCCACCCCATCCCGCCACCGTAAAGATGGTGCTTTAATGACGAGATAGTCTCTGACCCAGTAAACAGAATGAAAATCGAGACCGCAATTAAACAGTACATTATTGATAATGACCTCCCAGAGATGCTCTTAAGGCGACCATCAAAGGAGTTATTAACATCAAAGCACAGATCAATAAAAAACTAAACCTAGGACTGGAAACTTTAGGAAAAGAAATGTAATCACTTGAAATAAAACACACTGAGAAGATAGACAACAAAGACTTACTAGACCGGCTGCTTAAGAGGAAGTACAAATATAATAAAATTGTGAGCAAACGGGCCGGGGGTATAGATTAACAAATTCAAGGCACTCAAGTTATGCGAAGGGAACAAAGCAGGTAAACTACTAGCCTCTTGCCTTAAGGACAATCAAACAGTTTACTATTAACTCGATCAAAGACTCCACCAGCGCTATCCAAAACAAACAAAGAGATCCTAGGGGTCATCCACTCCTTCTATGAGGATTTATACAAAAATAAACTAGAAATAGACTCAGATGAATGTACCTAATACTTAGGTTCATGAAACTTGCCAAGACTATCGGAGAGTGATAGATTGATGCTGGGGAAGCCCATCTCCAGAAACGAACTTTCAACCTCTATCAGATCACTTAAGAACAATAAAGCCCCAGGCCCGGACGGCTTCTCAGCTTCCTTTTACAAGGAATTTGATAGTTCACTACAATCTACCTTATTAAAACTGTTTAACTCTATTGCAAAAGAAGGATGTGTCACTAACTCAATGAGGGAATGCCAACATCATCGTAATACCGAAAGAAGGGAAAGACCCACTGTTAACAAAATTACAACCAATATCACTGATCAATGTGGATTGTAAGATCTATTCCAAAATCCTAGCCAATAGACTTAATGCAGTCCTCCCAAAATTAATTAGCAACTCACAAGTAGGATTCCTAAAATATCGTATGTCCAATGATAACACTAGATTACTGTCATATTTTGGAGAAAGCAAAATTCACACCTACCTCCTCTGTCGCCATTACTCTCGACGCGGAAAAAGCTTTTGACAGAGTATCATGGTCTTTCCTGAAACACTGCATGTCATCCTTCAACCTGGGCAACTCATTTATTAATATGGTTATGGCACTTTATTCGGACCCCACAGCTCGAATAGCAATCAACTGTTCCCTTTCAGAGCCTTTCCATCTAGAACAGGGCACCAGACAGGGCTGCCCCCTTTCCCCTGCTTTGTTTCTCCTGGCCCTGGAGCCTCTAATTCAGGACACCAAACGAAACTATGAAATACACGGAGTAGCGTTTGGTGCAACTCGGGTGAAAATAGCCGCATATGCGGATGATATCCTCCTTGTCACAGAAAACCCAAGGGATTCCATAATAGCACTAATTTCCACCATAGAAGTCTACTCAAAACATTCTGGGTACAAACTAGACAGAGACAAATCAGATGTCAAACCCCTGAACATTTACTGTACATGTGATATAATGGGTGACTCAGGCCTTACCTGGCAAACTAAGTTAATCAATCAATCAAGCTTTATTCGACAATTGAGTCATAAAAGCACATTACAATCCCGGTATAAAACAGTTCATAAATTATCTAAAAATTTTTAAATTACAATTAAATCTCTAAACAACCATCAAATACAGTACTTAAGAAGCATTAAGCCAATCTAAAACCAATTCGTTTTAATTTTATGACAACTTGGCACAATTCACGGGGCATACTATTTTGATTACCAGCCGAGGTTAACTACATCTGATAAATGCTACTGAATAGGAGTATATTAAGAGCGGTTTGCTTCATAACTCAGGGCTTTTAACCGTATGCACCAAGCCCACCCCAAAAACTTGGCCACAGCTATACAAATCGGGGGAGCAGAATCTGTGCACAAGATACACAGAGCTATAGCGTAACTCCTAATGCCCAAGAGTCTACAAATGGGTTTTATCCAGATTTTTCGAGGTACTACTTACATGGGACGAAAAAAATAGTACATTTCCTACTGTTTCACATACATCTACACATCTATAGCACTTATCGTTTTTACTGTGTCGACCCCCCTCCCCCCCCCCCCCCCCATGTATTAATGCGGCACGATCTAATTGGCAGCCCCAGCGCATATCTTTCTGTAATGTAATACCCAAATATGTAAATGAAGTGACCTGCTCGAGGGGTAAGTTATTCATGTAAATCCTCCCCTTATATGATTTATATTCGCTAAAGGACATGAACTTGGTTTTTTCAGTATTAACTTCCAGACCCCTTGCTTTGCAGAACTCTTCAAAACACCCAAGTGCCTTTTGTAAACCGCTTGGGGTCTTGGAGATAATCAGCGTGTCATCCGCGAACATGAGGATAGGGACACGTGACCCTGCCAATACCAGCGCGTCGGTGGGGGTCAGCGAGAGGAAGTCGGCCACCCCGTTGACAAAGAGCGAGAACAGGGTCGGCGCCAAGACTCATCCCTGCCGCACGCCCCTGCCAACCGGAAAGTCCTCCGTCACCTCTCCCACACCCCCCCACCAGACCCGAGCAACATTACCCTCATGTAAGCGGATGACTAGGGAAAGAAGTTCAGGTGCCATTCCCATTTCTCTCAAGACTTGCCAGAGCTTTCTTCGCGGGACTAAATCAAAAGCCGCTTTTAGGTCGACAAACACCGCGTATAAAGCACCCTTTCCTAAGACCACCGTCTTCCAATATAAAGTAACAAAACGGAAAACTTGGTCAATTGTGCTTGTCCGTCGGAATCCAGCCTGCATTGGGCTTAGGATTTCCCGGTCTTCTATCCATGTTAGGATCTCGTGTAAAAACATACGACCAATGATCTTCTGTATCGAGTCTATTAGGATAATTGGTCTGTAGTTGCCAGCTACAGACTTATCGCCCTTTTTGAATACCGGGACAATTTCAGCTATCTTCCATGAGGAGGGGATATCGGCTCCCTGGGCGATTGCATTAGCAAGACGTGCGATATAACTACACCAGAGGTGTCTATCACTAATAAACACATCTGCTGGGATCCCATCCATGCCAGGTGCTCTACCCCCAGTCACTGTATCTAGGACCCTTTCTGCATCTGCTGGCGAAAATATTGCCTTATCGTAATATACATGGCTAAAAGTATCACAAGAATTTTCTTCACAGATTGCTGCATATTGTGGTTTAAAGTGGTCAACCCACGCATTCTGGGCCACGTTATTCTGTGGTCGCTCTGGGACACCACCCCTATCCCATTTGTATATGTCCCAGAATAGCTTGCCATTCTTACGTTTGCAAGCATCAAGGAGATCCTTCCACTTTTCATTGTCCCACATTTTCTTTGCCTCTCATTATCTTCCTATAATGTAGCCTGGCAGACTTTACCAGTATTGAATCATTCGTCTTGAGGGCACTGCCAAGTTTAGCCTGGGCTTTCCTGCAGTCAAAATTATACCATCCCTCGTAATTGTGGTGCTTGGTGTTCCTTTTTGAGACGGGTCTGAAAAAATATTTTTTCAGACCCTCAAAAAGCCTATTATGAACATCCACCACAACCTGGCAGGAGTTCCAACCATTTACAGCTAAACCAGGTACTTGTAATGCACTGGTTACTTCCTCTTTAATCGCAGACATAATTTTTGGGTCTCCCACAATCCTACCCCACTTTAGATGGCGCATATTATTAGATACAATTTGATCAGGCTCCAAATTGCCTTGCTGGGATACTAAGTTCCCAAATAAGGGCAAGTTGAAGACCGAAACAAGTGGGTGATGATCACTCTTGGTTCGATTAATGACCTTCATATCTCTAAGATGGGACCAAAGCTTCACATGAACAAGCAAATAGTCTATTCGACTCGCCCTAGAGCCATTATCAAAGGTGTTCTTTCCTAGTTTATCTGACACACTTCGCCTGTTGGCTGCCCTCAAATGGTTACCTATACACAATCCTTTTAACTGGATTGCTGCCTCCGTCCACCTTTTCACGGGAGCAATCTTGAGGGTTGGAATACCCCATCTAGCGTCGTCCTCGGTTGTAAACTGTGATATGTCATGGCCCAAAGGCTCAAAGGAGGTATTAAAATCGCCTGCTACTAAGGTTAAGGTGTTCAAGGGCAAAGAGCCCAATATGTCTTCCAGTTCCTTTACGACCACAGACCTTTTGCCCCCCGGTAAGCCTCGTGCATACACATTAAAAATTTCCAATTTAATCCTGGTCTTAGGGATAATCCTTATTGATAATATATCATCACTAGTTCTTGAACCTTGGTTTTCTTGCCATCCTAAATCCTGCCTTATCCATATAGTTAACCCACCAGACGGACGGCCTCTTGTGCTTTTTAATGCAGGGACATAAAAATTGAGGTAGCCATTACAGAACACAGGGTCTATTGACCAAGTCTCTTGAAGGAGACGTACATCAAATTTTGTAATAAACCCCATCCATTCAGAAGAGACTATTTTAGAACCTAGGCCTGCAATGTTCCAGGATATTATAGACGATGATCCATTCTCTCTGTGATTTCCCTCATTAATGTCTAAACTCTGCAATGGAGCACCCAGGCCATCCCTCTCTGAGTGGGCCAATTTATCCTTAATATTAGTGCCCATATTGAATTTGGCACCATGTTCGTTACCTCCTCCAGCACCGCTTGGAGGGTGCGACGGACACCCCACCTCTTTCACCGAAATTGATGGTCTTGCCACTCCTATCTGATTCAGGTCGGTTGTTATTAACCCAACTAGCGAGTTTAGTTCACTACCAGGTTTAACAACCATTGCTAGATTTAATTGATCTTCACCTTTCTCAAGGAGGTTTTGGGTTAGTTCGATTGTTATATTCCTATCTCCAGAGTGGGATGGCCGTCAATCACAATCTTCCAGCCCAGAGGACCTATCCATCCGGTTGTATGTATTTGGCCCTCTGTTATTCCTGGTACAATTATCAGATCCTCTGTATACTTGCTCGTCTAGGATGGGCTGTTAATATACACAATAAAAAAAGGATAAAGGAAAGGATGGTAGTACGCGGGTTTGTCTTCTGCCAATTACAAATGTGTTCCCCTGCCTTCTTGTCTCTAAAATTAATTATTATACAATCTTCCACTATTGATTTGCTTTTGGGACCAACCCAATCTACTCGTCGTGCAAACAAAATTTCGGCTGAGACATGCTGGGGTAAGGGGCGATTTGAGTTAAGCCAAAAAATGCACTTGTTCTTCAATTCCCTATAGTCCTCCCTTTTATCTGAGCCCAATGGTGTAACCCCTGCCGGTATCACCACATAGGGTGTGGACTCAGGTGGGAGGTGTATACTTCGGAATTTTCTTGCTACTAAGGTGTTGGAAGCTCCCCTCCCCGATTTCACAGCTAGTGGACTTTCGTTAGCTGTTGCCCTCCCTGCACTCACTGTGTTACATGCAAGATTCTTTGTGGTGACCCGGGTTTCCTGCCCCACCATTGGGGAGCTGACTTGGACTACAGTGGAAGTAGAAGTCGAAGCAATATTTGCATTAGTGATGCATTTGTCATACGATGTGCCAGACGATATACCAGACGCCTGTCAATTACTAGCATTCTTTGAGCGAGTCTGTGTTGATGCGTGTAACGGCTCCAAGCATACCAATCTGTTATCTATTGCATCTAGTCTGTCATAGATTGGAAGACCTGTTTTATAGAAGATTGATTCTATCTTTTCCCAAAAGTCATCTCCCAAGTCTGGCGACAGTTATTTAGATGGAATCAAAGGAGGGAATGTTGTTCCATTTCCAGGGCCAGGAATAGATTTTCCCGTGGGGGCAGGAATCCTCTCACTTGCATTTACAGGGTTAGTTCTCCTTGCCTTTGAATTTTTCCCTCCATTAACCGTTTTTCCACGTTTCCTTTTAGGTCTCTGGCTCTTCGAATTTCCGCTATTATTTGGATTTAAGATTTTCGCCTTGACATTAGTAGCAGATCGTGTTTTTACGCACTGGGTCTCAACATCGGTTTGTATGGGGGTTTGTTTGCCTAGCTTTTGGTCTTGTGTTGAGATTAATTCCTTCAGATTCTGGAAGGCAGTGAGGGGGCCCTTCATGCAAAGGACAACTGATTGCTACCTCTCGTTCCACAAGACTTACTTCATTAATAGTTCTCTGTGTTTTATGGTGCACCGGGGAACGAACATAAGCCAATGGACCCAAAGAAGAACGTTTATCAGCTAAAATTTCCAAGGACAAACGTTTCTCAGTTTGATCAATTTCCTTTTCCAGAATGGACGAAACTCTCACCAGAAATTGATCTAATGTCCCAGCTATAGGTTTTCGATCTCTATCTGTAGCTGACGTCATAGCAATGTTGAAAGTGTAGCCTGCTTTCAATCCTATGTGTTAACCGTATACAAAACTGGCAGATTTTGGTGCAACAGTAAGCAGATATGGTATTACTGACCTTGTCCGGTGATGTAAGGGAGATGTCCCGTCCTCACTCGGTCTCTAACGGGCCCGCCCTTGGCCCGGGCTTCGCCCGTCTGCGCGCGTCCGCGCAGCGGAAATGAGGATGGACTTTATAGGTAGCGAGATGAGATCAGCTACAGGTGTGACGCCAAGCCCTCTGGGACACGTAGTTCTGGTCCCGCTGCACTCTCCTGGATACGACGATGCGGCTCCTGCGCCAGCGGGAGCAGCGAGGTACTTTGTAGGTAGCAAGATGAGATCAGCTACAGGTGTGTGACGCCAAGCCCTCGGACACGTAGTCCTGGTCCCGCTGCACTCTCCTGGATACGACGATGCGGCTCCCCGCAAATACCTAGGGGTTGAATTTGGCAGTACTTTATTAGAAACACTCCAACATAACAAACACCCCCATTGAGAAAATTAACAATCTTCTTGATGCTTGGTCCCCAAGATTCATAACGTGGTGGGGCAGGATCGAAGCCATCAAGATGATCTCTCCCCAAGTGAACTATCTCATAACTATGCTTCCCCTCATCCGATCAGAAGACTTCCACCATAAACTCGACACCCTACTCTCTAAATTCCTTTGGAAAGGAAAAAAAGCAAGGATCCGTTCGAAGAAGCTTAGATTAAACAAATCCCTGGGAGGTGTTGATCTGGCTGACAAACTATACCAGACTTCATTCCTAGTGAAACAAGGCTCATACTGGATTGTACCTCCAGAGGATTACACCCCAATTTGGCTAGAAGTCGAAAAATCTATCCTTAACAACCATACCCCAGCGGCCCTTCTAACTGCAAATCTTACTGAAATCACTTGCGCAAAACCTATATTCAACAACACAAAACTGGCCCTACTAAAAGTGGATAAGCTATTAGACGTCGGCATCAAACGGTCGAACCTTTGATCCCTTTGGAATAACCGTAGAATCCTATACAAAGGGAATACTCTGTATAATGCTGCCTGGGTCACAAGTGGTATCTATTTCCCTCAGCAACTCTTCAACGGAGCCTACCCACTAACCTTTAAGGAGGTGCAAGACCAATATAAATTAGATCCACTCGAATTCTATAACTTCCTAAAAATAAAATCTGCTTAAACTAAAGCGAGTCGATCAAACTTATATCCCCCCTCTACCGCAATGTATATCAAAATTGAACAGGTTGGGCCACCAGGTTTACTGGATTTATAAACTTATACGCCCGCAACAATCTGCCCTCAATAAGAAACTTGCATCCTTTTGGGAATCACACTCCTCTCTCCCGTTCTTAGTGAAAGACTGGTCCAAAACTTGGAACTCCGTTATGAGGAACAAGATCAGCCCAGTATTCTCCCAGATGAAGTTCTGGCTATTACATAAGGCATACTGGACACCAGCCCGACTACACTCACATAAAATACGTGAACCCCCCCCCCCCCCCCCCCCCCCCCCCCCACCTGCTGGAACTGCAATGACAAAATAGGTGACCTGGAGCACTTACTGATTCAATGCGTATGCGTGATATCCTTTTGGGATAAGATTTTCGAATTCATATCTAACCTTTTCTCATACACCCCTAGTAGAGAACTATTGATGCTAGTATTCGGGTTCCTCCGAGCAAATTCACTAAATGAAAGAGATGAGGCACTCCTGGATCTGCTTCTGATGGCCGCGGTTAAGGTCATTATCAACAATTGGAAGGACACACGCAAAGCATCCTTTAAATGTTGGTTGAATTGGTTATCAAACCTGAGGGGCTGACAATGTAGTTCTCCAGAACTCACCCTGGAAACCCCATACCAGGCACCCTTGACGTCTACTTCAACAGCCACAAGCCGCCATGAAACACCGCACCCCAGTTTTACTACTCCTTCCCATAGAACATTCGCGCCAAGATTAGCTGCAATCAGGCTCACCTTAGCATTATATAGCCATTATGGTTTATACTGTGGTCTGTTCCCTGAGCAAAGATAATCCCTCACTACTCAATCATAATTTTCGACATCGCTATACTGATCACTTTAGTCAATCTAAAGCGAACACTACGTATGTATGAAAACGATACTCTACCATACCCAACTGACTCCTTAATGTATAGTTTTTTTTAATTTACGGTCTACATATTTTATTTATATTCATATATTTACTTCTTATGTCCCTTTAATTGTAGTATTGTGTTGCTATATTTGTATCGCTTCATTTGGAAACAACCAATAAAAATCTTTTTGAAATAAAAAATAAAATAAAATGCAACAACACATGTTACCTCACAGTGGAAGGCCCTTACTAAAGGTTGACTGGTCACCTTTCTGTTGCTTATTGCTATATGTGGGTGTTAATGTGGTACTTAGGAGGGGCAATAAAGGCCAGGACAATTTTAACAAGTGTAAAAATAGCGCAGTAATGGCATCACAAAAAATGTAGCATAATTTGCCTTTGCTTGCTGCAGAATTTAGTCCGCCATGCTGCAGAATTTGGCCTTCTCCTGCCGCATAATTCCAATGGCCCTGTTTATAGTGCTGTGAGGTCCCAGCCTGTGGCAGAAAGCACTGTATGTAAGTCATTTTAAATCGGTATTCACATACTCTAAGCTAGTCTGCTGCAAAATGATGCAGTGATTGAGATACAAGTTCTTACAAAATATACTTTTTAGTAATAAGTCATCAAACTGGATCTAATGCAGACATTTTTGTAAGTGTCTCCACTATTCCAGATTCCAGCTGATAACGCCTTTACATTACATCTTAAAACGAATAGATCTTTGCCACCATAAAGCTTTAAGCAGATCCACTGGAATTATTCAGCAGAAGAGGACATTATGCGGCACGTTTGACTAAATTATGCAGCAAGAAAAGGTTAATTATGCGGCACAATGCGCCACATTTTGTGGTTAGCATTGCTTCATTTTTTTTGTCCATTTAACTCCCTAACACTGTCTGGGGAAATATTTCACCTCAGAACCAGTTCAACACGCAAATACAGCAGTAAGCAACTACAAGATTACCAGTAAATCTTTGCAAAGGGCTCTCCAGTGCTCCGGAACGCTTTGTCACGCTTTAAGTAACTTTTGTTCAGTTTGTGCTAGAATCAAGTTTCTTTTGTTGAAATCTGTAGATTATGTAGCAAATGCAGTAAACTGATAATTATGTGGAAAACGCTGCTGAAACTCATATTTCCAGTGGCCCTGGCTATAAGTGAGCGAGATTCATCGATATTGTCTAAGAGAAGGCCCAGAATAGGGAGCACTGTATGCGGACTCATTTTTAGGTCTCGCGACCTGCGTTGCACTGCGCAGCAGTGCTTGCGCAGGCGAGTCCTTTCGTCCAGGGTCCAGAAATCGACCCTGGAATCGCATACGCTTGTGAGTGTGAGATTCCTTTTCAGCTCCCCCATTGGCCTTTGCGTGCGTTGTCTTCTAAAACACTGCACGCAATTGGACCCGGGCGCGCGCATAGCTCCTCCCATGGCCTATTGGTGTTTATTACCCGCTTGGTGCGCGTAATAGACACCAATAGGCCGTGGGAGGAGCTGTGATCGTGCCCAGACATAGGCGTGACGCGTGCGCCACTTGTCTTATTTTGTATGTGTTCTACGTCTTGGTCTCTTTTCCGTCTTCTGCAGCCCACACACTCTGCGCTCTCGTTCTTAAACTGCACTGTCTTCCCTTCCACCTTGTCCCCAATTCTAGTTTATCCTACACCCTTTTACATCATTTTGTATATGCCCTTGGCCATTTCACCGAGGGTCACTGACCGGCGCAAAGGCATGTTTTGCGCCGCTGTCTACCCCGCACGCTTTAACCATGTGCATTTTCCTATGCTCTGCCGTCTTACCTACGTTTGGGCTGTTCTTTGATTCTCGCTGAAAGAAAGGTGGAGAACGGCTCGGGCCACCTGGACTTGGGTGATGGGGGTCGGGCCGCAACCTGGAAGGATTTATTTTCCCGGTGTTTCCCTAGACTGTCGATGCCTCCGGAAGTGCCTCTGCAAACACCGTTCATTCCGTGTCTGCACCGCACCGAAGAATTTCGCTTCGCGGCAGATGCAAACGGTTCAAAAACAGAACACCGGGTTCCCTTTTTTTTCCCCCCACACCAACAAAAGGAGAAATGGGACGTAAACAATCAAACTCTCGCAAAAGGGCGGCGGTCTGCAACGGATGGTGTTTCGCGGCAAAGGAACTTGTGTTTTAGACCATTTGTGCTATTATCTGCTAACCATTTCTCAGGGTTTTGCTCAGATTTGTTAAAAAAATTCCCAGTTTTCCGGCCACGAACGATGCCAACTATTTCCAGAACCTCGGGTTGAAAAGAACATTTATCCCTTAAACAGTAAAAAAGAAAGAAATGGTGTTAAGTAACATACATGCTAATAGACCCGATTCCGGTTGGAGACTCCTGTTTTTAAGAAGGCAAATTAGCATTATTTTATCTGTTTTCCGCGTGAGCTTTAAAAGTGCTGTCTACTGGGAGGTGATCATTATTTTAGTGGCACCTCGTAGCTACCACACAGCAGTAGCATCCCCAGGACTCAGCAAGAGGCGCTGGCCCTTTAAAACCAGCTGCATGCCTAATGCAATGTTTACTTTTCATTTGGTGGATAGCATTAGAGCTCTGGAGAACTGCACTTCTGAGTGTCTTTGAAGGTCTGAGTTACTGTAACTTTATATAGATTTAGGCCCCTCCCATCAGAAACATGACCGCATGGAGTGAGCGCGCGCTCTAGGTGGGGGACTCGAGATGGGCCTTCGCCCAGGGCACCTGATACCAGAGGGGCTCACTGAGCAGGCCTAGCACTCCTATTATTCAGTTTTCCAGCGCCTGTCCAGTCAGCCCAGGCTCTCATTCCCTCGCATGCCGTCCCACCTGGGGTTTCACTTCAAATCTGGCATCAGTGCAAAGGTGCTAAAGTGTGGCACAGGTGAGGCGAAGAGGTGGAAGGGTGTACTGGGGCTGGTCACTGCTGTCAGCGGGTCACTCAGCGCGACCCGACCTGTGGACACGATTGAGCCCCCCTCTGAGATCACTGCAGGACAGAGGAGAAAGATGAGGGGGGTGGCAGCGAAGGTCGAAGGAGGGTAGGCCCCCGACACTTCCCCCTTTTGTACCCCAGGAAAGGTGAGGATACCCCGAAGGCTCTCCGGCGCAGGAAGGTAAATCCCTGCATGTCTGGGCCATTGGTATATTTTTCCAGAACAAACTCGCGCTTTAAGATTTTATTTTCAGGAAACGAACATGTCAAAGATGGTGTCTGCTCCTTACAGGCTCAGAGCTTCCAGAGGAGCCGTCACAGATCAGAGGTGTGAACTACAGCCCTGTGCCTCAACCATTTCATACTGCAATTCCGCCCGTCCCAGTCTCCCATGTCACCTCTGCAGTGTGTACGACATTAACGCAACCAGAGGGGGTATGGTGTTTAACACCCAGACAATCAATAACCCGTTTCATACAGAAACAACCTGTGACTTCATGTGCTGACAGTAACGGAACCACACCAGGGCAAATCAGAAAGAAGGTCTCGCATTTACGCGAGTTTCAGCTATTGGCATTGTAAATGACAATGCCTTTTTTTTAATCTTTTGGAACATAGATAAAACGCATTGTCATTTACAATGCCAATTGCTTAAACTCATGTAAATGCGAGACCTATTGCATTGCAAATGCTTGTTGTTTTGACAAATGGCCAGAGACCACTTCTTCAGAGAGACCCTAAAGCGGGGGACAGTAAAAGTGTTTTTTTTTTTTTTTTAAAAGAGACATTCATTAGTGAAGCTGGTACTGCTGCCAAGTGTGTAAGTGGCCACTGCTGGTTACCATAAAGGAGCATATGCAGCAGGATTGTGCAGCAGGACTGGGGCCCAGGGATTTTGGGGGCCCACTGCATCACAATTATGACGGTCTACCTTTAAAAAAGGGGCATCGGAGCTTATTGTCCTTTCAAGCATTGGGACAGAGGTGATCCGTCATCGTGGGGAAGAGGTAAAAGAGGCAGTGGAGATAGCCTGACTCAGGACTGCAGTTATCATTAGTGCAGAAGGTATGGTTGCATTGGGGTCAGAGTGTGAGGGGCTCACAACACCCCAATTATGGGGAGCAGTTTGTTTGGGTTATCTGTTTTTGTTTGATGCATTTGCTGTTTTAGAAGTCGCATATTTGGTGCGGTTCATAAGCTATAGAAAAAGTATTTCTGAAATCATCTCATAAACCCCGCTCCCTGCACGCAGCCATGTCCCTTCCGCTCCCCCAATCCTTGCCATAAAGTTTTGGTGGGGGGCCCGACCTCAAACCATTTGGCTTAGGGGGGGCTCAAAGTAAAAGTTTGAAGACCTCTGACTTGGAGATATCAAAGATACCAACCCGAAGAATAAGAAAGGAGTGAACACCGCCTAGGTAGTGGCAGGGGACCCTCTGACAAAGAGTCAGGGATTAAAGACTCTAAGATAAGGATAGGACTGGAACAGCTAGGCCTCTCTGCAACCCGACAATCTGCAACACACCCTTTCTCTCCTCATGCCTAATGCAGCAGCCGCATCTGCCGCCCTCGCTTCCAACCCCGTACCTAAATCACCTATTCTTTACACCCTTACCCTATAGATTCCATCCCACTAAAGTTGCTAAAATCACCCTTTCTAGCTACGGGATTGGTTAAAATGTGGGGCGGATGATCACCCTATCATTAAGTCCTGCTTCTTTGAATAACCCCATTGTTAAACTTTGTTCCCACATATTCAGTATACATCCCTATTCTCTCAAGAGGTGAAAGCATCAAATTAAGGACAAATTTTAATACATTCAACATTTTGTGGATTTTCACACTGAGTCACTGGAGTTGGCTGCACGTCAAACGTCATGTCCTTCACCGCGCCATGCTCTTTCAGCGTTTTCTGCCACTCAGTCACGTGGTTTGTGTGCTGCAAGTTTCACAGTTCTGCTAACTTAACCCAAAATGGAGACTCGTCCATTTACTAAAAAAACAGAAAGCAGACATTTATTGATAATGCGATAATGAAATCTTCTGTTAACCACCCACCTTAACTCTAGTCCATGTTAAGTTATCCTAGCATAGCATAAGCAGAAAGCGGCATTAATAATTATGACAATCAACACATGTCATGCTTTTTACTACATATACATGCACTGTGCCATGCAATACATACATAACACGTTCTACACACCATATTACATTTTTGATTATTTACGTAGTGTTAAGATTAATTTCATGCACATTGCAAAGCAAAATTTTCCTCGTGTGATGTGTTTACACGTTAATATACTTACTACTTAAAATTAGTATGTATTACAGGGTTACTTGTTATAAGCGGGTTTCTTTTTGCAAATCCCTGCTTCATCACATGCGTTTGTGATGTGGTCTGCTGCTATTTTGGCCTGGTCAGATTTGGCTTAGTTGCACACTTTGAACACCTGCTGGTAAGTATCCACCAAGTATCTGCTAGAGCAGTGTCTGTTGCAGCAGCTTCTAATGTACATGCTCAGTTGGTGTATTTACTTGTGCCTTTAGCATAGCAAATCAAATGTGGCATCGCTGAATAAGGCAATAAATCAGTGTTTCAAGTTTTGTCTGCCTTTTTTAACATTGCAGAGTTTTATGGTTTTTGCGCTTTAAAGCATTTGGTTGAGGACTATACAGTCGAAATAGAGCAGCCCCTTTAGTTGGCTCATATCGATTTCAGTTGTTTGACACCATAAATCTCTACTATCTTTGGAAAGTTTTTAAAACCACTGCTAATCAGAGCATTCAGTCAGCTTTATGAAGCTACTGGGCTGGCTGGTCCCAATGTGTACATGGGGAGTTGGTTGGTTTTAATTTGTACTGTATGCTTGTTGTACAAAACATTGGAAGTAACATGTTAAAACAATAGTGGGTAATAGATGATTAGCAGCATATAAAGTGCCCTTGAAAAGATGAAAAAGGTACAGCAGACCTGATGACCCAGGGGAACATGCCTATTAGAGTCATGGACTTTCCCATGACTTGGTTCTGAAGTATGCTTGTAATACAGTGCAGACACATTTTAAGATCAAATCTGGGGGATATATCGGTTAAAAAGAAGAGCACACAGGAACTTGTTTGTTCCAATGCACTGTATCTACAATGGTTTTTGTCTGCTCATGTGCCTTTGATATGGTCATATGTTCGAAACTTAAATAAAAAACGAATCAAAATGGCCCATTAGTTTAAATAGAGGCTCAAAGGAGACAAATTGGGAACTGTAAAAGAGAATAGATATATAGGTCTTTAAAAAAATTTATCTAACCTGTAGGCCTTTACTTATAACAGGAACTGAGAGCAAAAGTGGCTGCAGGCTCCTTGAAAATGATTGGCTTACAGAGGATCAAGGAATAAAGCACTCTAAGGCTACAGCAGTGTTTAATAAACGTAAGCTATATGGATCGTCGGGAAGTACAAAGCAGTTGCGGACAACCTTGAATAGGCTTCATGGGCTTTCAGGGCCACAGGTTAAGAACCACTACCATAGATCAAGGGTGGCTTTACCACAAAGTTCTAAGAAGCAGCTAGTGTGCTAACATTCTGAATTTGACAAGTGTGATACACCTGACCACCATCTTGATGGAATCAAAACTGTAAAACAAAGTATTTCCTATAGAGTACACTTAAGTTAATGAAGAAATCCAGTATCTTTTGTTAAATTATGGTTAGTGCACTAGAAAGTGAAAAGGAAGTCACATTTTCATTGAGTCCTCAAATATCTTCCTCGTCCATTTCAGTAAAACATTGACATGCAGAGTCAAACATGCATTTCCAACACCAAAAGCAGTTTGTCAGTTGACTCCCTAATAATAAACTGCAGATTCGCTACAGAGTTTTACTGAACTAGAGCACTAATATATTGTGTTTGGCCGAAAACTTAAGCACTTCTCAGTTCCATTTTGTTGTAATAGGACAAGCTGAATTTAAAGTCTTTACTGAAGAGCATGCTGAAGTAAATGAGCATTGATATGTTGATGCAGGCATGAAACCAGCAGTTGTCATATGAAGTCATTAACAGTGCATTGTGAAGGCGAAAGTTATAGTTGAGAATATTAACAAGTGAATTTTAGTTTTTTTATAACATTCGTTTTTATCATATTTGAGCACCTAACAGAAAACCCACTCTAACCTTTGTTTTTTTTTTCTATGTCTATACACACTTGTAAATTAATTTCTTCCCAGTAGTTTAAGAGAATAACGTTTTGCAGAGGTTAGAGGGCCCCTAATATAACTACGGAGAGTGTACCATTGGTTTTATTTCAATTGACTGACCACATCTATTTTAGCTTTTGATTTGCACAAGGTAACATGGTCAAGCTATGCAAGATTTAGTCGAGTTGATATGAGGTATTTAGGAGTAACACTGATGTGAGAGTGGGAGGGCTAGGAGGCTCTGCCAACATGTTGGTTACCTTGAGATAAGCACTAGATTGGCAAAAGTTGTGTGCTTCTACTGAAAGTGTTTTGCACTTATTACGGTGATAGATTAGGTTATGTATTTGTAAAGCACACTACCTTCAGGGAGGGTGGCCTGGTGCTTTACAAGTCTAGGGTGACCTAGAGTTGGTGAGGGGCTTATTCGAAGAGCTAGAGCTTCAGGTTCTTACAGAACTGAATAAGTGATTAAATGAGTTGATGTGTAATACTTGCTCCAGGCATAAGTAGCAATGTAGGTGAAAGCACGACCGCCAGTTCTGGTTCTGTTTTTGCGAGGTACGTTTGTAGGAGTCTGGCCGAGAGAAGTGTCTGGTAGGTTTTATTAAATGAAATATTCCTATTCAGATAGGCTGGACCTGCGTTGTGTAGCACTTTGAGGATTATGTAAAGTAACAATAAAAACAGTAAACCTGATATTTGTCAAAAACATGTTACGGTCAATAGACTGTTAGTTTTTAAATTACTTCATATTGAACACAGCTTTAGGATACAGCATGTTTAAAAAAAAAAAAATGTTTAAGGACTCGCTAGCGTAGGCTGCGCACATGCGCAGTCTCGCTGGCGAGATTTCATGTTTTGGGGGGTTTTCATTAACCTCTTCAGCGCTGCGCGGATTCCCGCGCAGTGCTGAAAGATCTGAGCGCGGGCGGGGCCATGACGGAACGGTTCCGTCATAAGCACAGCCCAACCGGCGTGCATGACGGAACCGTTCCGTCATTGGCATCGAAGAGGTTAAAGGGCTTTAAGCCCCGCCCCTCTTTCCCATTGCCCGGCGTCACCGTTTATGCCAAACGGCGGCCAGTCATTGGGAAAGATGTTGTTGACGTTTTCGCTCGGCTTTTTCTGCTGTTCCACCTCGGACGGCTTCGCCTGCTTTCCTTCTGAAGTAAAAGGTTTCTTATCTTTATGGGGCCAAACACATGGCCCCATAAAGATAAGAAACATTTTAGCAGGCGAGGCCGTCCAAGTGGGACGGCAGAAAAAGGCAAACGAAAACGTCATGGCGAGTGCTTCTTTAGGAGGGCATCGATCTATACTATGAGGCGCGCGCACTGGACAAAGCCCTTCTATGCATGGTTTAACACGAAGCACTTTGTTTTTTAGATGTTTTTATTTGTGTTTTCTTCAGCGTGGGAATCCCTCTGGTGGCTTAGGCACGCATTTAATGGAATTTCCATCTGTATTTTGTCTTTACTAGAGCTGTATAGAATTTTAAATAAATGTTTAAGCATTAACTAGCTCAACCCTCAACCCATTCTCAGCGTTCACCTTACTCCTTCATTAATCTTAAAGCTTCATTAGCAGTTGCCTCAGACTGCAGCGGTGGCAGTGAAGCAGAACAGAATGTTGCCCTCTCCGTCACCCCGGCGGTTCCTGTCCTGTCTGCATCAACACTGAATGCGTCCGATTGTTTGATCTGAATGTCTCCCCAGCCACAAACTGACACTTATCCTGAGGGGCTAACACTCGACTTGTTAACTACAGGAGTTTAATCACACCGGGTTCATTATTTATTTATCGTAAATCAGGGAAACGCATAACAAAATCTTGAGAGAAAGTGGCAGATTGGAAGCGCGCCATATTGACTACCATCCAGTGAGAGGACGTCTCTGCCAGTTGGCAGAATGACATCACTGCAGCGCTGAACACTTTTAAAGCTAGAATTAACTTAGAGAGTTCTGGGTGGGACTTGAAATCGCAGTAGCTTATAGGAGAGTTACATCCAAAGGACAATCCACTGGATTTTTTCCCAAATGACACCAAAAATAATTCAAAGATGGATGTCTGTGGGCGTGTATATGCAGGCAAACACAAGGGCAGCACGCACAAGTGCCCAGTTTTGAACGGTTTTTAGGACATTTACATAGCAGTGTTCATCTCCCCCCCCCCCCCCCCCCCCCCCCCCCCCCCCGGCATGCAGTGAACTGCAAGCAGCAGCCAGGAACTAGAAGCAGTGTCTGAATCTGCCTGGTCCCAGCTGAAAGAAATAAAGCTTTGGCAAAATATTTCGTTTAAAATAAATAGGTGTGGCATTTTAAATGTGTATGTACTAACTAGTTATTTTGTATGCGTTGTTGATTCATTACGTCACCCAGCGATACATGTATGCACTCACTCATCCCATATATTTATACACACACTGGCTCATTCTAACATTCACCAATCTACAGTCAAGCTCGCAAATAATTGGAGACAAATAAAATAGGATTTGTGCAAATAAACAAAACATCCGTGCCAATGTTAGGCTGCAGCTCTGAAGAATTTAAGATAATTGACCAGTATTTGAACAAAACTACATACCCCATGCTTAAAGCTGAGGTCAAAAGGTGGTATAGGCAAAATTAAATAGTTTTCGGATTCAGAGCAGCCTACGACAACTTATTCAGCATATATTTGAAGTGAACAAACAATCTGTGTGAACAATTCGCTGCCAAATCTAAAACTTATGCATGGATGGCAACCGGACACACAGGCATTTAATTTAAGAGTCACCTCACATTAAGTATAACTGAGTAACAGTTAATGGAACGATGGCTTGGCTAACTGATGTTGTATAAATTAGAATAGCATATGTACCAAGGCAGCAGATCCATTTAAATTTGCGTGAGCAACTTTTAGGTACACATCTTTGATCGTACAGTTAACTTCCTGAAGTTAAAACAAGCATTGGCTGCGCGCTTCGTGCTCAAAGTTCAAACAAGCATTGGCATAGCCAATAGGTCTCGCCTTTGGGACCTTATAAGTGTTTAGCCATGCAATAGTTAATGTTGCAGTAAGGATATTGTGCTGCATAACTAAATACTTAAAAGGTCCAAAAGGCGAGACCTATTGGCTATGCCAATGCTTGTTTTTTTAGGCTTTCAATTTATCCTGCATGTTTAATTGGTGTTGTGTATAGTAGGTGAAAGCAAGAATGCGCCAGTGTTTGGATGGACAAGTGCAAGGATGAGTGAGTGTATTATGACTTACTGAGTGCCTAAAGAAAAAAAAAAACAACTGATGTACAGAATGCAGAACAGTCCTACTTTTCCCCCCTCTGAAGCCATCCGTGTCTCGAAAAACATTCATTTCATAGGCCAGACCCATGTTTGTCCAAACATTTTTTCCGATTATGTAGTTGATGCTATAGGTACACTTTTAATCTCATTTTGCGTTATTTTTTAACCTATTTATTATTAAATGGGAAAACCGAAAACATTTGTTGCAAACACGTTCCAAGTCCAGCCCTTATATTTAACCCAGTTCTACCTAACGTTGCAATAGAATCTCCTGTCCGTGTTCAGTGTGCACTAAATATGCCTTTTAATACATCGTTATTACTTTCAGCAATCTGCTCTTCAGTGCAGTTGGAGAGGTATGCCAGTGGCCACATACTTTGCAAATACCTTATGCTCCTGAGATGGCAAAATAACTGTTTTAGGTTTGCTAACCTTCTCCTGCAATCGCCAAATCAACATTGATTTGGGTCTTCCAGTCCGTCCTTTTGTCGGAGGTTTTAGCTTACTCTCCTGACTATTGTTTTTCTTTAAAAAAAAAAAAATGTACATTCATGGGGGCGCTTGATAAGTGGGCTTCTCTGTTGGTCTTTTAAACAGACATTCACATTCTGCTGTTGGCCACCACAGCACAGAGCAGTGCATCAGACCACTTCACAGACATTCACATTCTGCTGTTGGCCACCACAGCACAGAGCAGTACATCAGACCACTTCACCCATTGTCTCACTTCGAGTAAGTGCACAAATCCAGTCCGTGGTGCTGACAGCCCCCTAAAACTAGTTCCCTTTTCTAACAGTCGCCAATTATTGCAAGCTGGTGAAAATCAGTTTAAGTTTAATTTATTATGCTATGGTACTCCTACGGAGGTCCATATAACGTGACATAAAATAATGATTTAAAATGCGTGTTGAAATCAACGATAGAAAAGTATAAAACCTCCAGCCTGATGCATACAACATTTAGAAGCGTTGATTGCGGTCCTTTCTAAAGTGATTGCACACACAGCATCATAAGAAATTTGTTGTGTGGCTGCAGTTCTGCAAGTACAACCTTTGAATGTACTGTTGTGCACTAGACACAACACCTCTTTATACTGTATACTATGCCATCCAGCTTTAAACTAATCACTTGTTCCTTACCTCCAGCGGGGGGTATTGCACGCCATTAAAAAGAAAGCAAGTAAAGGTATCATTTTAAACGTCATCAATACACACAAATACATGGTTCAGATCTTGAATATGTAGCTGGCACAACTTGCATCTCTTTTTCTTTTTCTAGGATTTTATCGTAGCGGCCAGTAATTACACTTAATATCCAGTCTCCGCTATAGGATCAACCTTTGATCCCATGGGGCAGATTGCATTTGAAAGATGGGTGAGGTTTCTTTCCCAAATAGCTCTCCTAAACCACCAAAATACACTGGTTTGACTGGCAAAGGGCAGTATCTCTGGTCAAACTTTACAACACAGGTTCCTTAATCTCTTCAGAGCGGACTTTGGACATAAAGGAATCTGTATTCAAGTTTGGCCCCAAAAATTCATTTGACTGATTAAAAGCCCTACAAAATTAGCTCCATTCTTTCTGAAGGGACAAATCTCAAACTTCAGGGCTGCATCTCAAACTTCAGGGCTGCCTGCAGTCTTTCCTCCTCCACACAAGATTGTTTCCCCATCTCAACACAGCAGCCAGGGAAAACTAATAAGAAGATAATAGACCAAACTTCAGGTGAAAACACGTGGAGCTAAGTGTATTCAGATTACACATCTGGCGGAAAATTCGACCTACAATCCCCTCATGAATGCCAGCAACTCAAATCTAACCATTTGCATGCGTAGCATGAGGTGGGGGATTTTGGTCCTATAAACTGAGAGGACATGTCCAAAACCTCTCCCGCAAGTTTGTCAAATTCGTATAGGGCGTTGGCCTGAGAAATGGACCTGCTTGAAGAGAGCTTCATATGATCAGATTCCTGCCCAATCTTAGAGAACCTTCCTGAGACAAATATACAAGTCCCACTATTTTACATTTTTCAGTGCCAAAGTACCAATTAAAATTCTTCAGTCTTGACCCAATCTTACGAAAGATCAAGAATTTGCTTTTAGAAATATTGATAGTCAAAAAATTGATTTCTACATACTTCGACAGTGCTACAAGACTCTGCAAGCCAATTGGAGTTGGGTCCATAATGGCTGCATCACAGTATATAGTAGGGAGCCAATTGACATTGTGCCAATTCTGGAAGGATTAACCCTGCACTTGATTTAAGATGCCTGGAAGATCATCAGTATATAATGAGAACAAAAGGGGAGCCAACAGGCAGCTTTGCTTAAGACCGTTTTGGGTTTTAACCTTATGGGATAAACCTGCGTTCCACCCATCGGAATTCGACACCAGGCATGTGTGCAGCTCCATAATAAGACCCAAAAGGTGTTGCGCAACACCCAAATGAAAGAGCTTTCCCCCACCGCATTTAGCAATCCACTATCAAACGCTGTGGAAAAATCAATAAACATAGTATATACCTGCTTACCTTGGGAAATGGCGTATTTTTTCTCTACTGTATGAAGGACTGATATTATGCAATGTGCTAAGATTCCTCCTAAAACCGGCTTGTTCTGCAGGAATAATAATCTGATGTTGAGCCCCCTGCTGTAAATGACAAAGTACACTCTTGGAAAAAAGTTTGCCAGAAGCATTCAGCAATGCTGTCTGTCTGAAACTTGCCAGGGAGGATTTTTTTTTTATTCAGCTGTACAATTATACTACCCTTCCATGATTGGGGGATTTTCCCAGAAGGATAACCATAAATAAATCTGGGCAAGGAAAGATTCCCAAGTTACAGCCTCATTTTTAATGACTCAAATGGGAACCTCGTCAGACCCCAAAGCGCCAGAGATTCTGGCATTCTTTATAAACTCCCACCATACTACAAACAAGTCATCCATACGTAGGGTGCCCCTTGGTGAGGGACGTGAGGCCCCCTCTGAACTTGGGGAACCGGAGATGGGAGCCCTGCTGCTTCTGTTATCTGGGGGTCCACATATTTCACACTGTAGAGGACGTGAAGGAGGGCAATATAGGGAGGGCGCTCCGCTCGCTTAAAGACACTATGACTTTCTGGGGGAGACTCCCCTTCTCGGTGATGGGTCGCCTCTCACTACTTAAAATGGTGGCTTTCCCTCGGCTGCTCTATTTCTTTGTAACACTACCGATTTGGATATCAGCGGCCTGGTTCTGAGAGCTGGACTCCTGCTTGTCCGCTTTTATATGGGGGGCAGGACGCAGACGGGTAGCCCTTAATGTTAAAGCGGCCCAGACTGGGGGGCGGCATGACAGTGCCTGACATGGAGGCCTACTACTTAGCAGGACAACTGCAGAGGTTCACACAATGGGTGGCGGGAAGCAGGGAACCGGACAGGGAAGTGCCCCCATTCGCTCCGGAGAGGACCGCTGTGTTCTGAACTCTTCTAAGGACGATCAGGCCTCAACAAATCAGCAGTAACTAACACAAAATGATACACCGTTGCTGGGGCAGATGCCTACAGAAAACCAAAAATAAGTGCCCATATTCTCCAGAGATGGCGCTGTCTCTGTTGGAAGCCCTTCCCCCACGGAGGACAGTGGCGGGGCCTGGATGATTGGGTTGACGCAGGAGTGACGAAGGTTGGGGATCTTTTCTGGGACGGGGAGCTCCTCTCTTTTGAGGACTTCAGTGCTGACTGGGACATACCACAGGGGCATTTTTTATTATATGGGGCGGTCACGGGAGCGATAAGAGGACATTGGGGTGCGGGGACGACTGAACCGCCGCAACACTACACATGCGAATATGAGCTTTGCGGGTGGAACCATCAAGGCTGTGGCTTACCTCTATAGAGCCATAGGACGGGACTCCACACAACTGCTGGACAGACTAATACACAAATGGGGGTGGGACGACATTGGCAGGCCACTAGACAAGGACTGGTACAATGTTTTAAAATGAACTGCCAAAGTATCTAGGAATCCCCGGTTTAGCCTGATCAGCTTCTATATTCTTCACCAAGCCTATTTAACCCCAGAACGTATCAACCGCTTTTTTGATGGCGCGGATGCTAGATGCCCGAGGCGTCGAGCAGGGGGCGACTTTTATACATATAATGTGGAGCTGTGCCTCCTTAACTCATTACTGGCAGGAAGTGACACAAGTGACAGCGAGGGTGACGGAGAGGGTGGTCACCTGCACGCCTGCCCACATACTGCTCCACTTATTTCCACACTCTGCTAAAACCAAAACCACAGCTAGGTTCCAGGACCTGGCATTTGTTCTGGCGAAACGAGAAATAACCAGCAGCTGGAAGACACCGGGGGGCCCCAATGTCCTCAGATCGAAACGTGAGCTGGTGAAATGGGCAGGTTGCCAGGGCAGGGAGTAGGCAAGCTGGAACGAGCCCAGGCATGGGAGGGGCTGATGGCGGACTTAACAAGAATTGGCAGGGACTCAGAGGCATCCACCCCAGAGAGGCTTCCAGACTAGGGCAGAATAACTCAGTAGAGGCAGGAGAATGGGAGCGTTCCACAGCATCGACACACACTGGAGAGGAAGGGGGTCGCAACGGAAGGTCCCGGCACAGCACCACTACTCGCGCCTCGCGTGCCAGAGAGCTTACTGACCGAGCTGAACAATAGTCATGGGGAGACAGCAGTGTGGGGGCGGGGGAAGTTTTGGTTTGTTGCCTTAATGTTGGGGTGGGGGGTTTATCTTACATACATGGTGTACTGCAAGGAGACAGCAATGTGGTCATTCTAGTTACCATATACGAATGGGGTCAAGCGAGGGTAATGACGAATACACTGATTCAGATATGTCTTTTTGTCCAGTCTACTGTACATTGACACCCTAAAGGGGTATGTTACATGTCGTATAAAAGGCAATAAAAATGTGTTTTAAAAAAATCCATAAGTAGGCTGACCAGACGTCTCGGATTTCCCCGGACGGTTCCAGTTTTTGAAGGAGTGTCGCAACAATTGCCTCCAGATTTAAGAAATGTCCAGTTTTTTTAGGTAGTGCTTGGGTCATTTAAAGAAATGTCCCGGCTTTTAAGGAAGGGTCTGGTGAACCTGCACGTTAATCAGTGTTATGCAGGGACACACTTCGACCGGCCTTCATAGAAACGAGGACAGAAGTTCACTTCTATAAATCTCCTGCTGTGCTGCTTCGCCTCATTTAAGCAGCAGAGCAGGATTGAATGAGGTGTGAATCAGGGCTGCAGAGGCCATAGGGCATGGCCAGGTACACCAGCAGCTGGACCCTGGAGCTCTTCGCCGAACAGGAGGTAATGTGAAATACATTTTTTTTAAAAAGAAAGAACTCTATTATAAAGTGTGTGTGTGTGTCTGTATGTATATATCTATCTCTCTGAGACCGAATAGGACATTTAGTTCTATACCCGTCCCGGTTTTTCATTCGGAAAATCTGTTCACCCTATCCATATGGAGAGTCACTGGAATATCAAGCTAGCATTTTCTGGAATGGGGGGATTGCCTGTGCCTTCACCCTAGAATTGCAATATTCGGCTATCAAACACCAGTACTTATAGAGTTTTTAGCGCTTGTGGCCTCTCTTCACTTACTCACATTCCCTCATACTTTCATGCAGTTTGTGACTGGTTCTTAACCGTTTGGGGTGGTCCATTTCATGCTTTTGAGCCAAGGAAAACAGTAAATGCTGTTTTGTTGTTAGGACATTAATTGTCTGATATTACCGTGAGTGGAGATTTATGCTTTTCCACAACCGAGGACCATGAAGGTCTAGTGCTCAATTTACAGAACTCTTCCATATGGGACTCAAAAAAGAGAAGAGGGTCACCATAAATGGGTCTCCCTTGATCTTAGTACTTATGGCAGCCGTATTTTTAACTTTCCAAAAAGATTGACCTTTCTACTTTTTTTCGAAGCCAATCCTACCCAATTGAAGGTTCCCAGAATCTAACTCCTGCAGACTCAAGGCCACAAATGTATCAAGTAAGCAATGTACCTGTGGGACAACCAGTGAGATTCTCAAAAACCCAAACATGTGAAAGGAGACTACCATATAATCAAGGAGACTTAGTGACCCGAAACACAAACTTAAAGCATAGACACAAATTTGAGGGATGTGTATATAAACTACATGATTAGAGTTAACTGTAGTCTTCAGCAGGTTTGCCACCCCTACACTGGAATGACCCCTTACTGAATGCCTTGCATTACAGGAAAATTCAAACTCGCCACTTGAGTCAAACTGTGTACATGACCAGGTTTCTTGTAAACACACGATTAACAGATTTTTTTTTTTTCTTCTTCAAATGCAATTTTTCCTCACCATGGCCCAATCCGGACATATTCCATTACAGAAATAACCTACCCAGGCTACCTCAAAGAGTCATTGGTGTGATTCAAAGCACCCGCCACCCAACTCCACTGAGGTCACCCTTCAAGTCAGAGGCCCGAGGATGGATTAAGGCCCCCTTCCACCCCATTGATTACTACCCCCCCCCCCCTCCCCCCCACCATGCCCTAGTGAACTGTCTTTGTTTCCGGTGTGTAATATAGGAGCCAGGCACCACTGCATCCCTCACCAGTGACTGTAATACTTTAGGACCACGCGATTGTTGAATGGGAGGGTCCAAATCTTCAACAGGGAGAACCTCAATCCCTAGCTTTAGAAAATTCCAGCAATTCAGAACAACCACATTTATGATCATCAGGGAACGAAAGGTGACTAGAATAAGGGGACGAACCAGACTAATAAAGTCACTTTTGTTATGTTGCAACTTTTCAACAACTTTATGGCGCCAATCTCCATAAATAAATGTAGGCTAGAGCCTCTGTTTACCAGGGGAGACATGATCTAATAACAGGATAACATCCAGGACAGATGACAGTGCTCTGTTCCACACAATTCCTTTGTATAGGGCCTATTGGAAGCATCCATAGAGATCCTGAACATCAGGCAAAGGCGCGTGCTCTATGGTTGAGCGGAGGACAGGGGTACGAGGTGGAGGCTACAGTAACAGGCCTCAATCATAAACATTTTACTAGAGCTATAGGTCTATTGATTTAAATCTACTCAACGTATTTGTGATGCTCTTGACCCACAAACTGGTTCAAAATTATGTGATCGGGTGAAAATAATTTAGTTTATTGAGCCGTAATGGTTTTCATCATCACATATGAGAGCACCTTCAAATGTGCGAGTTCAGCTTATCTGCTGTACAAAAGACTTTTGTTTAATTTACTAGACTAAACTTTCTTTCCATTTATAACACATCTAGCCACTTATAATATACACATGACCTCTGACTTGCCTCTTAGTTCATCAACAACATTTTTTATCAAGGTAGGAAGGTTTCTAAAATCAGGTTTCAAAACTATCACTTTCAATAAATACATAACTAAAGCAAAAAATGGTAGCACACAGTCATTTGAAATCAGCAGATTTTACATTGAAATGGCCACAAACCGTCCCACTGAAACACAGCTTTACTGATAAAACTATAAAGTACAAACAATGTATAGAAAGTTTCTGGAAATGTCATTTGCATGTCACCAAATAAAGTGTTCTGGATTGTTTTCCTCTTATTTAACTCTGTTAGCATCACACTTCTTAGTTACAAAAAAATTTGCTTTTGTAATTCCTGTTATCTGACGTCCTTCAGACAGCTCACTTGACAAAAACCTTTAACTCTAGAAAGAGAGAAAAATAAACCTCCTTTTCCAAGCAGCAATTGTTGTTGAGATAAAAACAAGATTTAATGACCTCTTTATTGCTCATTCACTTTCTGCATGAACAGAACACCTTTTCCTTTCCAGCCTGAGTTTACTTGCCTGATGGGACTAGTAGGTGCTAAAATAGCTAGATCTGAAACATTTTTACTCGTAATTGCGAGTGGGCGAGTAGATTTTTGGAGGCCTGAGTAATTTCATGATCTGATAGACCTCTAGCTGCAGATTCCTTAACTAGTGAATTCTCATCGGGTGTCAGCAGTACCTCAGTGTGCCATAGCCTTACGGCCGTATGACTCGTGTTATGACGTTGACTCCAGTTGTGACGTCAATGGAGTAATAGAAGTCCCCCTCCAGGGCGCAGCCGTCTGTTTTCTCTTTTCAACACTGCAACGCAGTTCTGGAGAAGCAGTTCCTTAAGCAGTTTTGTCCTGGCCTATTTCGACAGTTTTTTTGTTGAGGGAATAGTGCCTTTCTTCAGTGTCGTCTGCCTTTAAGCCTTGTGGGTCCTATACTTGACAAATGTAAGTTACAGACCTGCGTTCTGTTTGTATGTGGTGTTTAGGAGAACTCCATGACTGAGGATTGCGGCTTCTGCCGAGACTGTAGCCAAAGGTGCTCAAGGAACGCTGTATGAAGTTGCTGGTGGCTTGTCTGTCGGGCCTCTGAGACCTTGCATTTCGTCTTCTCATGTGGAGGTCAGGTTGCCGGTCTCTAGGACGTAGTACTTCAGAATCGTCAAAAGATAAGTGCAGGCGTTTGAAGTCGCGCCACTCTCGACTGCACTGCATGGAGACTCAGTCTCTCACGGCTTCTCCCGCTCGCTGGTCGAGGAGGATGCTTGCGACTCCACCTCACGTCTCCCAATCTTTCTGGGAGCCGGGGAATCAGTGTCCCAGATGAGGGAGTATTTAAACTCTTCTACATCTTCTCTTTGGTCCTCCAACATTCACTGGAGTGCCCAAGAGCCCCCAACGTGGTTAACGGAGCCACGCCGGTGTGTTCGTCCTCTGTGTTGGTTGGGCCATTTTAGTCTTTAGGTCAGCGCTGGTTGGTGTCGGCCAACTCCGCTACGGAGCAGTGCACAGCCCTTCGGGAACTTCACCTTCGGCATCTCTTATCGATAAGCTGACTTCGACATTGCCGCCTGCGCCGCTGATCGAAGTCTCTCTCCTCCTATCGACGTCGAATCGTTGCATTCTCAACGTCTACTGGCTTGGGGTGAGGGGTTGGTGGAGCAAACTGGGGGAAATGTGGCATTTTCACTTTCTTCTCAGGGTGAGACTTCAGAGGGTCACCTTTGTAATGAGTGATACAAGGGGGCTGGACATTTTTAGGATATCTGAGATTATTCCATCTCCAGGGTAGGAGAGTTGGATATCTCTTTTGGGGAGGCTAGTGGGCTGGAGTCCTCTCCAGCCTTGGGGGTTTCTTTTCTCTTCTAGTCTTGTTACTGAGACAAGTTCTTCCTTTGCATATGTTGAAGAGTGGTGGCTGTTTTGTAGTCCACAGACCCTCCGATTTATTTTCCTTACCAAAGTCAGTCTGGGGAAGAGCCTGTTCTTCCATACAGTGAAGCCTTGTTTGACAGCTTGTTAGGAACTTGAGCCACGCCTGATTCGGTGGATTAGATTTTGGCTCGTATGTCTAATGGACAATTATTCCAACTGGGTACTCTTTTTGGGTAATTTTCAACTACTTTGCTTATTTTATTCATCTTGACCATCTAGGCCTAGTGTTGTGAGCGCTTGCTAATGGCAAGGTGTCATTTCATGAAGATTTTTATTACACAATACCAGCCTGTTAGGATACTTTTGGTAGGCAACATTATCTTGGTGCCAAGTTACTCAAGGTGTTTTGTTGAGAGTGCATTATCTCTCTTGATAGTATATTGTATGGTGTTCTGGAGGACTGTTTTTTCAGTTCCACTTATCCGTTTGTGTATACAGAGTATATTTAAGGGTGTTGCATATGGTTTTACACATGCTGAGTTATGATTCTGCTATATGTAAAAAAAAAGTACATTCATTCCTTAAACAATTGTGAGCGGTGATTTGCACCTCTTTACGTTTGGATTAGGGTCTATATGCAATGCTTGGAACGCGGTGATATAGATCTGGACATAATTGCTCAATTTCTATGACTGACAGGTCTGTTAATTGCCATCTTTCCATTTTTTCCGGTCACTATACATTGTGAACCTTCAGGTGGTCATTTCTGCTAAAACATTTTCCTGTTTCAAGGATGATGTTCATCTACCTTGATACTTGGATTGGTAGCTCTGACCTTGCAGTGAATTAGTTATTCATCTTGGTTTTAATGGAAATGGTTCTGGAAGCCATTCCTTTCTGTGGTTATTAGGTTATGTTTCCTTCAGATATTTTTTTTACTGATGTAGAGAATACGGGTTACATGGCATTTGCTTGACCCTGGCCCGTTTAGTTCCCCAACTCTGTGCTCACAGAGATCCAACTCCTAGACCAGCATCAATCTGGTTCTCGGAAGGGGCACAGTACTGAATCGGCTCTCACCCACGTTAATGACGACCTCTTAAAAATGCTTGACCAAAATGATTCCTGCCTCCTAATCCTCCTTGACCTTTCTGACGCTTTCGACGCGGTTAATCACGGCAACTTTCTATACATTCTGAAGAACAGGATGGGTTTCTCGGGTCGGGTGTTACAATGGTTTTCCTCCTTCCTTCACCACAGATCACAAAGAATCAAGGCTAACTGCGCACTCTCCAGGACTCATGGGTGTCCCCCAAGGGTCTGCCCTATCTCGTATCCTCTTCAACCTTTTCTTGGAACCACAAGCTAATTCTCTGAATTCCACTAACATACTCTTCCATATGTATGCGGACAACACACTACTTTATTTGAAAATCTCATCCCCGGACAACATCATCTCACTCAACACTACCCTAAATACTTCACAAAATTTGGTTAAAGGAGAACCATCTACTGCTCAACACCTCAAACTAATTTCTTTTTCATCTCTCCCCGAACCACATCCCCAAAGGTAGACAATTGGCTGAATCACCTCACTGCCTTAAATTGCACCCCTCATCATAGAC
Organism: Triturus cristatus; assembly: GCF_964204655.1. Lineage (NCBI taxonomy): Eukaryota > Metazoa > Chordata > Amphibia > Caudata > Salamandridae > Triturus > Triturus cristatus. Next base: position 1,345,809,104 of record NC_140589.1, read on the forward strand.
TCAACCAAATCTCTTGGAATTACCCTGGACAAACACCTGAATATATAAAATCATATCAGCAATGTGTGTAAGGGAGCTAATCACTTGATGAGGACCCTCAAATATCAAGACCTTCTTTCCACAAAAGGATTAAGCAGGTCGTATAAGCACTGGCCCTGCCAAGGCTGAACTACTGCAGCGCTACGTTCTGTGGCCTTCCCAAATACACTCTGGCTCCCCTAAGGGCATCACTGAACTCTGCGGCCAGACTGGTCACAGGTACCAAATGAAATGAGCACATATCCCCAATCCTAAAATCTCTTAAATGGTTGCCCTACGAAGCTCAATCAGTTAAAGATTGCCGTTCTGGCGCACAAAGCCCTGCATTTCAAAACTCTGGTACCTAGCGCAAAAACTTGAATTGTGCTGCGGTGGTTGAGCCTCAAGAAGCGCTATCACTCTCCTCCTGAAACCACCCATCCTTAGCAAAAAGAGAACCGGTCTTTACCTTAACATGGGCTAGGATCACTTGCTACAACCATTGTCCCCTCATGTGATGCTGCTCTTCTTTACCGCATTGTGTCCACCTTCGTAGCCCGTTATATTCCTGTTTATCTTATCACTCTCCTTGATTCGCTTGTCTGGTAAACATGCGAGTATTCCTGTTGTGTATTCCTACTTGATGTCTATTGGATCTATGCTCTTCTTTTCCGCTGTGTGTACCCCCTTTTGTAGCCTGCTACATACCAGTTTATTGTACTACTTTCCTTGGTTCGTTTGTCTGGGAATTATGCGATTATTTGTCTGGGATGTATGCGATTATTCCAGTTGTGTATTCTTGTCTATTGGATTTATGTCCTTACTTCCTTTGTAAAGCGGTCGGATATCCTTCGAGATCTTGTTCGCGCTATATAAAACTCCATAAATAAATAAGGGCTCACTTACCTTTGGGGTTTAAATTCGATTGTCCCTTTTCTTTTTCTTAGGACAGGTTCTTTTGAATACTTCATACTGGTGTAGGGATCTGTAATTTACAGGGTGTTAATTGCCTTTGGCCTTCTAGTCCATAGGTTCATTTCACCCTTTAATAACAGTCAGAAGAAAACAGTAGGACAGTAATAAATCTGCCCTTTGGGGCATGATTTTCCATGCCTGTAGGGTTTTCTTTTATTTACATTGCCTGTGATCCTTGCCAAAGTTTTTATAAGGAGCTCATACTGTTTTTAATCTAATTCCTACGTATGTCTGGTCAATGGGTAATTTCGACCGGCTGGGTCTCTTAGGGAACTTGTAGGATTAGTTACGTTAGATACCGTATTATATGGTAGAGACTGTCTAGTCTCAGATTCCTTAACTCCCGGCCAATCCTCCTGGCTCTGCGAATGATCTGTAGTGCAAGGATTATTAATCTTTTCAGTACTGGTTTTGTATACCACTAACAATTGTCACGTGATTGTGTGATTCAACGGACCATTGGATCGGTCTCCTTTATCTTGACTTGGTATTGTTATACATTTTATTTATGGTTGCTTCGTCATTCCTCTTGGTCTGGGAATTGTCATAACCTTTATTTCCATTTGCTCTTCGTGCTTTTAAAGAAATGTTGGTCTTTTTTGGCACGGTATCCACAGATCGTTTCTATAGTTCTGCTGCGAAGGTTTCACAGAACAAACAGATGTACGCATGCCTGATGGGACTTGTATGGCCCCATTAAGCTCACAGCTTGTCTGTCATCACAGTGCCGTATGATCGTACAGCGCCATTCTCTGGTGTGCATAGGTACTGCTGAAAATATTTCCGATCCAGTGACTCCTGGGGAGAATTCACAAGTCAAGGTATCTACGGCTAGACTATCTCTACCAGATAATACGTTACTGAATCAAAGTAATTTATTAAAATCGGTTCTAGTACTTGGTGGGTAAGACAACTGGTACTCCTTATTAGATCCTCCTGAGTGGGAACTTTCCCCTCGACCACCCAACCAGATTACTAACATCACTGGAACCTGTCTCTGGCAAGGGAAGAGACCCCCCCCCCCCCCCCCTTCCCAATACCCCTATCACTTCTGGAGGCTCAAGGGGGACGTTCTCTGTGGGAATCAAAGCCCCCTGAGGTTGGAGGGACAGCAGAGTGGAATCAAAGCGATGCTCCAGTTATCATATCTCCCCTAACAGGATTAAATGTACGGAATATTCTGCGTAAGGGGCGCAGTCAAGGCACTGTCTTCAAGGGGGCATTGCATCAACCCACCCTTGGACTCTTCATATCCTAATCCTTGGGGAAATCTAACTTTTTTTGTGTTCTGTTTAGGATTCTTAGTTTTTAATTTTCCTTGTCTTAGTCTCACCCTTCTGACTCCTTGCAGAATATTCCACCGTGCCATCCTTCCCAACCCTGCTTCGCATACCACATGACTCTTGCTCGATGTGATGCAATGTGATCGATGTACTAGCAATTGCCAACTCCTTTTCCTGCCCCACACCTAACTGTGATGCTGGTCCATTTACCTTCCTAGCTTTTTTGCTGCCTTTGTTTGACTCCTATTTAAATTACCCTTTTTAAATGTGGGAAATATCTCTTATCTTAGCTGTGCCCAAAGAGGAGCACTGATCCGGGTCCACAAACAACATACTTAAACATAGTCCTTCATTATCAGTAAAGTCGTTTTTTTGGGGACACCACATAACGCAGTGGTGTACCAGCCTTAATAGTAGCATCCTCCCAAGGGTACAACTGTTTTAGGCTTTTGTTTCACGATGTTATTCTTTAAAGGATTTAAAACGGACTTGGACTTGGAAGGGCTAAGCACCACCTCTTTGCTGGCAACTGTAGCGGCTTCATCACAAAATTCACTTAACTGAAATACTTGGGCTGCGCCTAGCCCTGCACGGTGCTCACCTACCCGAGGTAAACTTGAAGAACAATCTTTTATAGTGTTATCAGCGGGAATAAAAACCATTAGCTGGGCAGCTGCAGATGGCTGCACAGAAGACAAAGTCGTGGCGGGTGTACTGGACCTTCCTGTTCACTGCTAGCTGTCAGTCACACTGTCATCACTGACTCTTTTCGAACATTCATAGGCCGTAGAGCAAGACATAGCCAGAAGTGGAGGCATGGAAGGACGAGAACTGGAGACTCCAGTCACTGCCTCCGAGGCATCTTAAGGCATTTTTTGTCAGAAAAAAACTGCAATGGGCTGAGATTTTTTTTTAAAGGTGCTCGGAGCTATGAGTGCCACGGATTAATGTCTGTGCATTTGTGTTTTGACTGGGTAAGTGCGAAACTTCTTGCCCAGAATGCAGTTTCTTCTATGTGAACTGACAGCCTAACGACAGCCAATTTTATTGCAAGCGGGTGAAATTCAGTTTTCGGTTGAGGCATGCCTTATTTTTCTTTTGTGGCTATGGTTTTTAGTTAAGTTTCCTATTGCACCAGCATGTCAAAGCAGTATATTTGGCTTTACCATTTCATGTTTTAAGTGCTTTTATCCATTCTCCAACATTTATTACTATGTATGAATTTGGTATTCTTTATTTGTGTTTTCATTTCTCCTATGCTTTGCATTTTAATCTGTCTGTTCAGTCTTCAAACAAGTTCTTATTAACCAGTACCTGTATGCACCTTTCATCCCGTGCATTTCTCTTAACTTACAATAAGCTATTCAGGACTTCTGCATTAAGGAATGGCAACCAGCATGTACTCTGGAAACCACTGTTTTATACTGGTATAGTGCATTGGAGATCACAAATAATGGGTAGCCCTCAGCAGGAAGTAGCTGCTAATTTATTGTAGATTAGTTTTTATTACGGAGACTAGCTATTTAGTAAAGGCATATTCAGTGTCTCCCTTACTAAGTACATTGCCATTGCTACTATAAATTAACTGAATGCTTCTCTTTATTTGATGGGGTCTCAGATGTCCGTGACTAGCCTGCTGCAGTCTCTCGCCCCTATAATAATCTAGAGTAACATTCTTTATACACATACATGATTGGACAATAGACCTCCAATTTTTGTCCAACAAAGGACTGCAAACTTGTGCGGTCTTTCAAAGTAGAAACTCAGTGGAAAATGTGATATGCTCCTAAGAACACTTGATTGAACCTTCGTATGCATGTGCCACTTAAGAGAAATTGAGTTGTAGAATAACAATTGCCTATCTGAATTGAAACAAATCTGTTAAAATTGTTATCCATGCAACTGTTTTGTTCAATTGAAATGTAGACTTAAAGTTTTGTAACTTATTTGTCTTGCAGTAATCTATGCCAGCAATCATGACCATGTTAGCGGACCATGCAGCGCGTCAGCTGCTGGACTTTAGCCAAAAGTTGGACATCAATCTTTTGGATAATGTTGTGAATTGCCTTTACCATGGAGAAGGTTCACAGGTAAGTTATATCCGTTTTCGTTTGTTACATGAAGCTAGCTTATGGCAAATGTATAAGTGTTGCAATGAAAGTGATATTCCCATCTGGTGTAGAGATTTGATCACAAATGTTTAATTGCTCCTTAGTGCTAGCCTCTAAAGATCTAAAATTGGCCCACTTGTGTGTATTTTCTTGTGGTTAGGGTTCAGGTCCACTTGTCTGTCAACTCTGAGACTAAGGTGTCTATAGTTCTAAGTGGGGGTTGAGTTCAGATTCAGTGTTGCTCCTTTTACTGTACCTTTTTAATTGACAGAGCATTTTATTTTGGGATATGGCAACAGTCAAAGTATAGCTCTGCAACAATAGTGGCTACTACACTTTCTAGCCTGGCTATCCGTGGACGCAGTGTGTTTTCGGATCTGGGGTATGTGGTGGTGGGAGAATGGAGGGGACTGCCTACCTGTGGCTCTTTGTGGAAGGTGTAATCACTTCAGTAGAGGTTCTGGTCTTTGGTCTAAATCATGTCTGAAACATGAATAAAGGATGCCTGCAGTGTTTTTTTACATGAGTGTATCTGGACCGGCGACTGCAGGTCTCCATTGGCCTCCACCTGTGGGTGCTGTAAAAGATGATCCTTGTGCTTGTCTGCCATTGTTGTGGAAAATCCAGCTGGTATGATACTAACATGGTGGTCTCAACCTCATTATGGAGGGATATCAGAATATTGGTGTTCTGGTCATAAGTGGGATCCAGATGTTACTATAACAACCCTAGTGTAAACCCAAGGATTTCCTTTTATTTTAGGGTACACTCTGCTGGGTTAAAAAATATATGTAAGGATGCTACCGGTAGCCTATGTCTTGAGCATTATTTTAACATGTCATTGCCAACATGTTTCGACCTCAGTCAGATCACTCAACAGAGGGTCTAGACCCTTCGTCAAGGTACCCAATTAGTCAGACATTCATGCACCATTTAAGTGCATGCTGATGGGAATAAATCTTAACTGTCCATCCACTGTCTTCACCTAAAGATAACCAGCATTTGCAATGCAATAGGTCTCGCATTTATGCAGTTTGAGCTATTGACATTGTAAATGACAATGCCCTTTATTAATGTTTTGGTTTTCAAAGTATAAATAAAAGGCATTGTCATTTACAATGCCAATTGCTTAAACCAGCGTAAATGCGAGACCTATTGCATTGCAAATGCTTTTCTTTTGTCTTAAGCACTCCTTGAGCGCATTTGTTTTTTTAGCTGTTCCCTAGTGTGCTTCTCCTTCCCACTCTGTGTTGCTCTCTTCCCCATGAGCTTCACCCACTGTTATGCGTTTGCCTCTGTATACCTTTCACCCCCACTCCAGGTTGCTTCCCTCAATCCAAGCTCCATGTTGCTTATTTGCCTATTTGTCCCTCCCACCCGACTCCAAGCTGCTCTCATTCTCTCGCCCATTTGCTTTTCTCCATAAAGCCCCCACCCACTTACTCCTCTGCCCCCCCCCCCCCCCCCCTCGCAACTGCGCCCTTCGTGTTGCTTCCACTTTCAGGCAGTAATAAGTTTGGAACTGCACATATTTCAGCTTTTCATTCGGGTGAATCTGCACTTCAGTGAATTATTGGAATATCCGTGGTAGGCAGTTTTTTTGGTTCAGTGCGGCATTCCTTTCTTGAGGGTAGCATTAGACAAGAATTGGTACAGCCAATAGGTCTCGCCTTTGGGACCTTATAAGTGTTTAGCTATGCAACAGTTGCATAACTAAATACTTATAAGGTCCCAAAACCGAGACCTATTGGCTATGCAAAGCGGCTGTGCGGCCGCGAATGTGAAAGTAATCGTGGTAAAGCGCGGCGCCCGCGCACTGTAGTTCTAGGCTGGCCTGGTAGCACTTTTTGGAGCCCTCTCAATAAGTCTCGCCAGGCCAGCGCATGCGCTGGGTCAGGCGAGACCTAAAACAGGAGAGGAAATCTACGTTAAGGTGGCAGTAAATAAAAATGTGTTTTTGGATGGACAAGTGATCTTTGCTCCTGGCCGAATTACGCATGAGTGAGTAAAAGGTCAGACTTATCGTGACATCTAGTCATGTGATAATTAGAAACCAGGGTCAAAGTTGAAGGTATCTTTGTTGGGAGGATGCAGCTGTGGCATATGTGAACCCTCTGCAGCAGAGATGGACGTTGGTCCCGCTTGATATTGCCAAATGAGTGACATTTCACATATGTTGAAACACTGTGGCATATAGATTAACACTAATGAAAGTGCCAACGGATGTGCCAAGTACATGAAACCCAGTTCTGTAGTAGTTGGCTAACATTTGTTAAGAAATACCATTGTATTGTTAAATGGAATTGGTGTGCGCTGTGGCTTGTGATCAATCCTCGCATTCACCAACGTGCAGGCAGTGACATCTTTGCTTAAATGTTCATTATGGTGAAGGAAACTTAATTGACATGGGCTTTTTTTTCCTGACACCCACATATTCCTTTTAAGAAAAAGTGCCTGGAGTTCTGTACCATAAGTCAGTGCTCTGACTAGACGTGTAGACCGTAGTAATGCTGTTAACAAACTTCACCATAACTACAGACTCGGGCAGCTTAGTTTGAACACGAACATGCCGAGCTGCAGTATCGGTGACCCAGCATGCGCCGTCTGCTTCGGGAAAAAAAATATTTGCCTCTAATAACAGAAAACCAGGCACATGCATCTCAGCAGACCTGGCTTTGAAGCATGGAAGAAACAACTACAGCTCTTTAGGTTAATTTACCGGAAGCAGCAATACGTGTGCAGCCTGCAGTCACCGGTTTAAATTCGAGAAGGTAGGACACAACCTTACATTTTACATTAATATAATTGTTTGAAGTATACAAATCGGTCTTTACGATAAACAGGTATTACCTTCACTTTCCTCCTTCTGTGTATTTGCTCCCCTGTGAAATGGATCCTAAAAAGAAAAAGCTGTGGGCATTGTGCGAGCGTGCACACTGAATAACTAGGCTTGGCCCGAGGGAGGTGGCAACAGGAGCACGCCGAGGCACATTTTAAATAAGCTGTCGGTGTTGTGCAAGCGCGTGTGCAGATCTCCTGTCCTGCGTGTACGCAAACAGGGAGAGAGGGAGCGAGCAAGCCGAGCCTTACGCACGTGAACATCTCCTGTCCTCGCACGTCTGTTTTATATTAACTTCAGCCGTACGTGTCCACATGTCCTGTCTTCTGGGCGCGTGCACCTATCCTGTCCCGCATCGCAAAGCAAGTCGGCAATAATAGATCTGGCCTACGCGTGCAGCGCGGTTGCGAGACCTAAAAACATGGTATATAGTACAACTCAATTAGCTCTATTTTTTTTTTTTTTGAGTAATTTAAAAAATAATTCTTTATACATATCTACTTTGATGTTGGGCCTATCAAAATTGTATCCAGTAACGCAGCTGCATGCATCAATTGCATTACACGCGTGATATCACAACACACTCAAACGTACATGTAGAACAAACTGAATCCTGCACAATCTGTGCAGTCACTTACGTTTAAGTTTTCAGGTGTGAAACCATTCAGTCACACCGGGGAGGAACCTCTCCTGTAGTCACACACTTGTGTGAGGAAAGAGGTATCGGTCACACGGACCTTCAAAGTTATAAGCTGTATGGGACAGATTAAAATTAATCTCTTGTTTGGTCCAGGTCGTGTCAAATGTCCAAGTTTGCCTCTATTCTTGTTCTGGCCAACAATTCTGAATTTCTGATTAAATTGTCTTAATATAAGGTTATTATGTCTTGTATAGTTTCTACCTCGTATTTTCTGTTCCAACTTTATAGGCGGCTCCTTTCTTGGTCTAAATTTCTTGTAAGTTTTGCTTGTCAGTGCTTACGTGACGATATCGATATGTTAAATAGTTCCTTAGTACGCATGTTATGTGAGGTTCAGTGTAACTCGCTCTAGCATGGTTTCCTCTAGACCTATTGTAAGACATACCTCGCTGTCTCTGGGAACTTCGTAGAACAAGGACCAAAGTGCAGCCTTATTGTGTAATGTTGTGGCAACAACTAAAGGAGAGTACTGCCCGCATCTTTATCACACATATAAACTTGCATGCATCATACTTTCCAAAAGGGGAGTTGGAGATGCATCAATGCTTCATTTTAGATAATCGCAGGCATCCCATTATTAGGCTTGGGACCGCCAGCCTTGCTTCATCAAGCTACATGTCCTGCAGGAGACTTGCAGCTGCCGCCAGTGCTCCTTTTTTTATTTTTTATGTTTTTTTGCTGTGCATCGCATCCGGCGACAGCTGTTTAAAACCACAGGCCATAGGACCTGTTAGCATCCTTGAGGCGTTCTACGTCCTCTCCCTCTGCGATGCTATACCCAGGGACTAAATGGGAATCGTAGTTCCCGATAGACCCTATTCTTACAACGCCTACCGCTTCTGCAGTGCTCACAGGGAGGCTGGGAAGTGTGGTCCCCACTATTCCCTTAGGTGTGCTGTGCCTTTTTCATGGTACTAAGGGGGAGCTGTACTATGTGAGGCATACCACATAATTTTTTTAGGTCTCACCTGAGCCAGCGTATGCGCTGCTCTGCGAGACATTTAGTAAGTGGGTTTTGGAAGTGCTACCACAGGCTTTTGCTGGCCTCAAGCTTGCGGCTACACGCGTGTAGTTGCCATCTGGCTTTCCTCCGTCACGTGTCATTAAGTGTATTGCGATCACGTTCACATCCGCGTCACTTTCACAGCCGCGCGGCCAATGCTTGTTTTTATTTATTTTTAGTCACAGTACTTGTATTAGTTTTATACAGTTTGATCCCCCCACCCCCCCAACAAAAAATGCGTCCATTGACCTCCGAGCGTCTCAGCATTTTCAAAACACTGAACCTTCAAATAAAAATCAAAAACTACTATATCCGTTCCTAGTATCACCCTAAAACACCCGACTCATCTCTGTACACTGATCAAGAGGACAGGTAGGCATTCTACTGAACTTAAAAATAGAACCGGCTCGGCTCGGAGGTGCGACTTATGAATCCAGGAGTCAAACAGTATTTTTTAGTTTGTAAAGCGACCAGCACAGACTGGGTCATTGCGTTTTTCTATCGTCGCTTTTTGACTGATCGCCTGTTGTTTTTTCAGCGGATACTGAGGCTTTTGCCCTCTGCAGACACAATTTTTAAATTTTAGCAATTTAGTTTCGGCAATCATTACTGACCAAGTCTGAGGCGAGAGCCTAGTCCGCAGTGCAACGTCCTCCAATGACAAGGAAATGGTATAGGTCATAAAAAGGTACAACCATGAAGAGATGACACTTGTCGCAAATAGAAGAATATGCACAAATGTCCAGAGATACCACGGGGCGAAGCTCGTGGCCTTACGAGGAGTTAAGTTGTCATTTGTACACAGCATAGCTACTGTGTTTATATTGGCGACAGTCAGGGCGATCCAGTTGGATCAGCCGGAAGCATTTTATCACGTGCAAAGATGTCACGCCAGACCTCATGCTGCTGTACTAGCTGGGCAAGTTCCTTTTAAAAAAAATAAATTTTGTAACCGATGTTTCCCATTAGTGAAAGTAGAAGCTGAAAGGAAATGCTAGAAGGGCAGAAGACTGCCTCTCGATGTAACTAGACGCACAGAGTGTGAGAATAGAAAGGGAATGCCTTCTCAGTATTGTGCAGGCAGCAACCCTCCAAATGTTTCACGTCTCACCAGCATGTGCAGGGTGGCAGTCAGGCCACAACCATTGTATGGTTTACCACACTGACATGTTTCCACCTTTGAGAGCTTCAGAAGGGCTTGGGGTGCAAAGCCCTGCACAAAAACTGAGGCTTATTTGACCCTGCAGTAGGCAATGTCTGGGCCTTTACTAATGGTGTAGTTTCTGCGCAGACTGCCAACCTGGATTACTCCAACTCTTTCCTCACTTAGATGTGCTGGCACAGCAATGGGCACAGTACAGGCCTTGCTAAGCACAGTCCTCCCTTCCAGGTGACCATCTTATTTCAGACACCATTTTACAAGTGTTCCTGCGCATTTTCACAAGCGCATTATTCCACCTTCTGTGATCATCCATCCCTTTGAGGTGAGAGCACAGCACCCCTCTTCCCCCTCCAGCCTGGTTGACGCGATGCAGCTGTCTGTGTCTTGATCCCCACATCCCAGTATACCCCACCTGCTCTAACCTAGATAACCTATAACCCCGGTAGCCTAAAAGCCCCCAGTGGTTGGTTTACTTCCGGGTGGGCCCAGCATAGTATATATAGCCTTGTTGCTTTAAAAGTAAAAGAGAGCCAACTCAATGTAAAAACTGCGTCTCGTCCATCTCACACTTGTTCGCACGAACACTATTAAATGCTGCACCCCACGACAAGAGTGCCTCTCTAGTCACTCTCGCAAAACCAACAAGCATTGGCATGGCCAATAGGTCTCGCATGGCCAATAGGTCTCGCCTTTGGGACCTTATACGTGTTTAGCCATGCAACGGTTGATGTTGCACCAAGGTTATTGTGCTGCATAACTAATTTCTTATAAAGTCCCAAAAGCGTGACCTATTGGCTATGCCAATGCTTGTTTCACGTGGGATTAGTAATGTGCTGCCTCTGTTCAGTAATTAGGTTATAACGGAAAAGATTGTTCTTGCATATTGATGTTAAATAATCTGAGAAGCCTGAATTAGTGCCTACTGCGCACTACAAATCAGTTGTTGATGCAGGGAGATGGATTGGGCAACTTTGTTTTAAAAAAAATAAAAAAAAAAAAAAAAAAAAAAGAAATAGAACAGTAGGGGGTTGTTCTTAATTTCGTGGGCCCTCAGAACAAATATTTGTGTATGTGTAGTAATTACTGATGGTACCATGTCATATTCCTTCAGGTGAAAATGCTTGATCTAGTCCATGAGGGGATCTGTGATCATTAATAAATCATTATGGCCTGCAGATCTAGAGGATTTTTCATATTGCGGAAAATTGAAAAAGCCCTCGTGTTGCTAGATTTAAATGTCTTCTAATATTTTGTCATCATCCTTATGACAATTTATTTTTAATCTATTCATTCAGGTACATGTGACCGTTAATGTTTCGTCGAAGCCCCTGGATCTAATTTGTCATGGTTGTCTTGGGTGTTGGTTGTACATTCAACCCAATAAGATTAATGTTCCGACGATCCGTTTTTTGACTGTCTTCTTGAGTCTCAATCTTTGTCTTTGAATAAATCTGTTACCATGGTATTGCATCATTGAAACCCTCAATCTGTGTGCAGTCTATAAACCCACTTTTGTTTGAATCTTAGAAGTGTCCTGGTAATATCATTGTTTGTAGGTTTTAGTTTGGTTGGTGGTTCATGAAATACCATGGAAAAAAGAAGAGGCCAGATGTGTTTGGCAAAACAGGATCAGTTTGTTTAATTAAACCGATCTGCCAGGAGAACAGTTAGAGGCGCAGGGCCTGAGGACTCTCAATTTACTATCAGTCTGCGGTCTCTTTTATACAGTTCATCATAGGTAATAAAGAATTTCCGGTGGTCCATGTATGGTAAGGAATGTAAGTTGCTGCCTTTAAAGTCATATATTGTCAAATGAGTACAGTACAGGTGGGTCTTGACCTTGCATGGACACACAGTGGCCAGTGCATAACGTGTCCAGATGTCTAGCATGGGGAGTGTGTGATTTCCGAGGCTAGATTGGGTATATGTTCCTAACTCGTGTGGCATCTGACTTTATGATATTTTGGGAGCATGCCTACCCCTCTGGCCATGTGTGCTTTATTGGGGCCAATCTCCTTGGACCATTGTCGTTGCACCTATCTGTGGGATTGATTTTTCTGTTCATGCGTTGGTCTGCCCGCTATGTGCCACCCTACCTGTGACCTGTCAGTCAGTGGCCTTGTGCCTAGGTTTCAAAGCCTGCCTATGTATTTGCGAATCAGGGTTGATGAGTTCAGAATTTGTTAAAGATGCAATTTCGTTCTCCTAAAGTATTGTGTTTCATATCTGAAAGAGACACGTTAGTGATGGATTCCTTACCTTAGAATATCCCCAGGCGTCAGACTAGATCCGGAAAGTTTTGCTAGCAGCACCCCTGCACGTCAGTAGGTGGCATACTGCAGCTCCGTGTCCGCCGCTGGCGTCATAAGCACATAGATGACGTCACGGAGACTACTTAGGCGCCACCCATGCGCGCTGTCAGTTCTTTCTTTTTCCGCGCCAGATCCGGTTAGAGCACATACCGTAGTCACTTTTTGACTACACCAGTAAGCGACCACATAGAAGTCGAAGAAGCGTGTTTGCTCTCTGACGTCCCCCTGCCGGTCCTCGGATGCAGACGAGGGGGACAGGGGTGCTTACCCTGCGGCTCCTTTGTACCCTGGGAGCCCCACGGCCTACCCACCTTACCAAGGTCTGTCGGTGACTCCCGAACAGGTGCAAGAGTTTCTTGCCACCATGGACCGCCTTTTTAGGCCTCGGGCTCCTGCCGGCGCGTCTTCGGGCCCCGCGGTTCCGAGTCCAGATCCTGTTGGGCTGTCTGTACTGCTGGCGGATCCAGCTTCGGCACCACAGGATCCTGCGCCGTTGGCTCCGGCCCCGGCGCCACGAGGTCCAGCGCTGCCGGCTCCGGCCCCAGCCCCAGCGTCGCCCTCCGCTGAGCTTCTGGCGCAGCAGTGGGTGCAGTTTGTTCCGCCCTTGCTCCGATTCAGGACCATTTTGTTCCTGCCTCAGATCCGCATTGGGAGGCGACGCAGGCTCGGCCCGGCCGGCACCAATCATGGTGCCGTTTCCGACGCCGTATGTTCCTTCTCCGGCTCTGCTGCCGCGGTCTGTTCCTCCTGCAACAGAGGGAGGATGACTGGGAGGGGTCCGAGGACCCGCTTTCCCGTCAGTGTGACTCTGAGCAGGATTGGGTGGACGACTTGGAGGACGCCGGCGACCTCGATGTATCGTCTGACCTGGTGTATCGTCTGTCTATCGGTGTTTGCCTTTCCCCCACCTACTATGGAGGAGGGCGCTTCCTACACAATGGTGCTTCGTCGGGCTGCTGAGGTCCTCAACCTCTATCTTCCTACGGTGGCCCTCAAAACTAATCTTCTCACTGAGGTGCTACAGACGGCGTCTACTTCATCGGAGCCCCTGCTTCCATTCAACGACGTCTTGTTGGGCACTTAGTCGAGGCCGGCCACAGGAGCCCCTGTGGATAAGAATGTCGTCGGGCGTCACCGCCCGGCGCCTGGTGACCCAGAGTTTCTGACCACTCATCCCACGCCTGTGAGTCTTGTCATCCAAGCTTCAGTGTCCCAGAGTGGCTTTCCCATGGCTCCGCCGGATAAGGACTCTTAAGAAGCTGGAACAGTACGGTAAGCGGTTGTTCCCTTCGGCCAGCTTGGGGCTGCGGTCGGTGAACACCGCCTGCTTATTGGGGCGCTATTCCCACGCGGTGTGGGATACGGTTGCTCAAGTGTTGCCTCAGTATCCTGAGGAGGTTCATGCTGTGCTTTCCCAAGCAGTTGCTGAGGGTAAGGATGCGTTTAAGTTCGCCGTTCGGTGTGGTTTGGACACAGCTGACTCATTGGGCAGGGCGATTTCTAAGACTGTGGCGCTGCGTCGCCATGCCTGGTTGTGGCCTCAGCGCTGCCGTGGACGCGGCTTCCTGAGCGGCGGGTCTGGTAATTAGCATGGGGGTCAGTCCAACTCCCCTACCCCCCTGCTGCTTCTACCTCCAAACCGTCCTAATCCGAGCTTTGTGGAGCACACCATGCCGGTGGGTTGCAGGATCTGCCACCACCTCCCCCACTGGCGCGATATCCCATCAGACAAGTGGGTGTGGCAGATCATCCGCAGAGGTTACTCTCCCCTTTCAGTCCTCCCCTCCAGCCATGCCACTGCATGTCGGTGGATCACCTGGAACTTCTCCTGCAGGAATTCACGGCCCTCTTGGCCAAGGGGGCCATCGAGTGCGTTCCTGGGCCGGAAGTAGGGAGTGGTGGTTGTTACCACTACTTTCTGGTCCCCAAGGACAAAGGGGGCCTGCGCCCCGTCTTGGACCTCGAACGTCAGTCGCTTCCTCCGGAAGGGGAAATTCAAAATGCTGACCCTGGCTCAGGTCCTGGCTGCCCTCAAACCTGGAGACTGGAAGGTAGCGTTGGACTTGCAGGACGCATATTTTCACATCCCCGTCCTGCCGGCCCACCGGCGTTACCTGCGGTTCACGGTAGGCCAGGAGCATTTTCAGTCTGCCGTGCTCCCCTTCGGCCTTACCAGCGCCCCTCGGGGGTTCACGCAGGTGATGGCGGTGGTCTCAGCTCATCTGCGCAGGTCGGGGGTGTCAGTCTTCCCTTACCGCGACGACTGGTTGCTGAAGGCGGGCTCACCCCAGGCAGTCAACCACCTTCAGACTGCGGCCGATCTCCTGCATTTGCTGGGGTTCTCAATCAATGTGCCGAAGTCGCACCGGAGTCCTTCTCAGAAGCTCCCCTTCATCAGAGCGGTCCTGGATTCGACGCGGTTTTGGGTTTATCCTCCCAAGCAGCAAGTCCGGGCTATTCAGGCTAGGATTCCGATCTTTCAGCCTATGTCCCGGGTTTCAGTCAGGATGACCCTCTGGCTCCTGGACCTGATGGCCTTTTGCATCCTGCTAGTGCAACATGTCAGATGGCATATTCGGGCTCTGCAGTGGGATCTAAAGTTCCAGTGGGCGCAGCATCAGGGCAACCTGTCCGATCATGTCCAGATCTCAGAGGGCACTGCATGGCAATTGCAGTGGTGGCTCACGAATCCCGATTGGGTCAGTGGCAGATCCCTCTCCCTTCCCCCAACCGGAGCACACAGTGGTGACGGGTGCGTCGCTCCTGGGATGAGGCGGCCATTTGTGAGAAGCAGAAATCGGATGTCTCAGGCGGAGTCCAGGGCTTCGGGCGATCTGACTTGCACTGAAAGCATTCCTTCCCTCTGTTCCGGGAAGTGTGGTGCAGGTCTTCACGGACAACACCACCGCCATGTGGTATTGCAACAAATAGGGCAGGTGGGGTCCAGGACCCTATGTCAGGAGGCTCTGCGCCTCCTGGACATGGCTGGAACATCAAGGCATGACCTAGGTGGTTCAACACCTGGCAGGTTCTCTGAACGCCAGGGTGGACAAACTCAGCCGCCAGTGCTTGATGTATCACGAGTGGCGTCTGAACTCGAACGTGGCGCAAGATCTTTCAGCAGTGGGGAGAGCCTTGGTTAGATCTTTTCGCCACCGAAGAGAACGTGCAATGTCATCAGTTTTTGCACGTTGGAATTTCCAAGGCGGCACTCGCTCGGCGACGCTTTTCGTCACGAGTGGAGTTGCGGTCTGTTCGTCTTTCCGCCTATACCACTTCTGCCCAGAGTGCTGAAGATTCGGCGCGACAGGGCCCCAAGTCATCCTTTTGGTTCTGGATTGGGCACAAAGATACTGGTCTCTCGAGCTACTCAGCATGGCGATCGATTTCCCCCGATCCGACTGCTTCATCGGGAGGATCTTCTGTCGCAGCAGCAGGGGACGGTCCTCCACCCGTACCTGTCCAGCCTCCACCTCCATGCGTGGATATTGAGCGACGACAGTTGACAGCTTTTGATCTTCCTCCCAAAGTCTGTGATCTGGCAGCCAGGCGTCCCTCCACTAAAACGGTATACGCCTGCAGGTGGAACAAGTTTGTGGCATGGTGCACAGCTAAGACTGTGGATCCCCTTTCTGCCCCTCTTTCCGAAGTCCTTCTGTTCCTTCTTTCTTTGGCCCAGCAGGGCTCTGCTCTGGGCACTATCAAAGGTTATCTTTCGGCCATCTCCGCCTTTTTGAGGCTTCCAGATCAGCCTTCTCTTTTTAAGTCCCCTGGTTGTAACAGTTTCCTAAAAGGCATTACGCACATGTTTCCTCCCGTGCCGTTCATAATGCCTCAATGGGACTTAAACCTTGTCTTGACATATCTGATGTGTGCTCCCTTTGAGCCCCTTCATAACCATTTGTGTCTTCTCACTGTCAAGACTGCTTTCCTGGTAGCTATCACCTCTGCCAGAAGAGTGAGTGAGCTCCAGACTCTTTCTTCCAAGCCTCCTTTCCTTTCTGTTCATCCAGACAAGGTGGTTTTAAGGACCCGTCCTTCTTTCTTGCCAAAGGTTGTCACGCCCTTCCACATCGGGCAGACCATCACTTTGCCCCCCTTCTTTCTGCCTCCGCATCCTTCAAGGGAGGAGGAGAGGCTCCACCGTCTGGACCCAAAACGTGCACTCGCATTCTATCTGAAGCGTACACAGCAGTTCCGGGTGGATGACCAGCTTTGTTGGCTACGTGGGCGCCAAAAAAGGTCGGGCTGTGCACAAACGGACCATCTCGCGGTGGGTCGTTCTGTGCATCAAAGCATGTTACTCCTTGGCTAAGAAGAAGCCTCCTGTGGGGCTGCGTGCCCTTTCGACCAGAGCAACTGCAGCCACTATTGCCTTGGGATGCGGCGTTCCCTTGCAGGATATTTGTCAGGCAGTCCGGTCCGGAGAGACTGCTTCTTTGGCCCTTCTGTTCTGTGATTTTCTGGTGTAATCTGTTCGCAGACTCTCCACCATGGTTGGTATTGCTGGGGTATCTATTCTAAGGTAAGGAATCTATCACTAACTTCTCTTTCAGATGCACAAGTTACTACTTGTGTAGCGATATATCTGTAAGAGACATTAGTTAGTGAGATTCCTTACCGCCCCACCCATCCTCTCCGTTCTGCGAACTGATTCCAGGGTTAAGGTCATCATACCCCCCCCCCCCCCCCCCCCCCCCCTTTCAGGGCCCTAGTTTCATGGCACCCGTGGTCAGTATCTTGCATGGCTCTGCGTTCCTGGCGCGGAAAGTAGTGTACAGAACTGACGGCAGCGCGCATGAGTGGCGCCTAAGTAGTCTCCCTGACGTCATCCCTGCGCTTAAGACGCCAGCGGAGGACGCGGAGCCGCAGAACGCCACCTACTGACACGCAGGGGTACTGCTAACAAAACTTTCCGGATCCAGTCTGACGCCTGGGGATATTCTAAGGTAAGGAATCTATCACTAACTAATGTCTTTTACAGATATAGCATAACACAAGTAGCAACTTGTGCTTTAGGATCAACTCTTTCCATATCAAGTTTTTTCTAATATGACCGATTTAAAATTGTTCTCATGGTCTTTTCCACGAAGTGCCGCATTACCTTGGTTGACATTCTCTTGCTTCTAAATGTACTTTGGTGTTCATTGACACTTCAATGTTGTCATACCTATATATCTTAACCCATACTTGAAGAAAATTATCAATCACATTTCTGGTGTTGCAGTTAGAAAGATGCTTGATTGTCCATTGTTTTACCAGTCCCAATTCAATTTTAGTTTTCTGTCAGTTGGCATACATTGCACTGCCCACAAGGAAAGTGTCCTATTACTGCAGGGATAGTCCATAGTGTCCTTTGATTCGGTGCTACAACTTGATTTATTGGTCTTCTGTGTAACACTAGGTCCCTTAAACTTATTGCCCTCCTAAATGCGAGCAGTGGTTATTCTAGGTTGAGAGGTCCAGCTTTTTGTTGATCACCTTCTTGACTGCATTACACATGGGATCATCTGTAGTGACTCTTATCCATTTCTTACATGGTAACCTTGGCCCTTCTTGAAGCAATACTATGCGGTCTGTGTTTGGTGCTTTAAAAAGAAAACAATAATCCTGCCTGGAAATAATCTTTGTGGGATACTCTTCCTTGTGTTTATCTGCTAGTTACCTGGCATGCTTTGTTCTTTTGAAAGACTGAAGTACAGCATCAGACTAGAACAGGAACAGTCCAGAATGGTCTTAAGGTGGCCACTAAGTTAAGAAATGTGGGTATTTATTTTATTTATTTAGAAAGTTTTATACAGCGCGAACATGACCACCGAGGGTATCTGAACGCTTGACAGATTATGCAGCAAGAGGTGGACAGGCAAACAGATTCTACATAGCGAAAAGCACAGTCTTAAAATGTCCGACATTCTCGCCAGCCAAGCAGCTGGGCCATATCCCCAGAGTCAAGTGGGGAAGCCACACTGAGGCAGAAATGTCTTCATCAAGAGCGCTTTGACTTCTAATTTAAAGAGGACAGTGGAAGGGATTACCCAGACTTTGGGTGTGTGGGGGGGGGTTGAGGGAGTTTCAGATCCTCTGCACCATACCGGAGAAGGCTCGATTATGTCTTTTTTTTTTTTTTTTCCTTGTTTTTTTTGTGGTTTGAGTAAAAGGGTGCTGGCGCTTCTGGAGGGTCTTGAACCACATGAGCGCTCCAGTTTCTGTGTGAGGTACATCGGGGTCTTGAAGTGGATGGCTTTGTGTGCCATGCATGCAATTTTTACCTGTATCAGAGCTTCATATGGAAGCCAATTCAGCAGCAGCAAGTCCGGAGAGGAGATGTTGTATTTTTTAGTGCAGGTTAAGAGCCTAGCAGCAGAATTGAGGGCCACCCGAAGAGGAGCCGTTTTCACTCTGGGCAAGTCACAAAGCGTTGCGCTGCCATTGTCCAGCTTTGCAATCACTAATACTTGCACTGCAACCTTTAAGTCATGAGCAGGGAGAAAGTGTTTGAGCTTCCTTGAGATGCTGAGTTGGAGGTTCGCTCCTTTGGTGAGGGAACTGATGTGCTTTTGCATGTTCAGACTTTTGTCTAATATAATACCAAGCGAGGATGCCAAGTCCAAGAGGTGAGGTCTACAGTTAAGAGCAGTAAGCTGATTCAACCATTGTTCAATGACCGGAGATTGCTTGTGAGGTGAGATTAGGAGGAATTCTGTTTTTAGGGCATTTAGTTTCAGTTGGATACATGTCAGGCAGCTTTGTGTTTCCAGCAGGACTGAGTTGAGGGACTGAATGCCCTCAGTGGAGGCGATCTTCAGGTATAGTTGAGTATCGTCCGCATACATGTGATAGTGAATGCTGGATGATTTCAGACTTTGTTAGAGGCTCTATGAACAAGTTTGAGCGTGGGAGAGAGTGCTGAACCTTGAGGAACCCCCCAGCGTAACCGGTGCAGGATTGGACAGGGATTGGTTCACCTTGAAGCTTTGTGATCTGTTCAGGAGGAACGTAGAGAACCAGTTGAACAGTCTGACAACCCCATCTTGTGTTCCAGGAGGTCAATTGTTATCGTGTTTGACAGTATCAAATGCTGACAAAGTCCAGAAGGATCAATAGGCAGGATTCATTAGGTCCAGCATTCTTAGCGCATAATCAACAATGTGAGTTAGCACCGACTGTGCTATGGCCCGGGTGGACACCAGATTGGCATTGGTCCAGGAGTTGGAAATGGTCGATATGGTTAGAGTTGGGCGAGCACACATTTCTCCAGGAGCTTTGCCAAGGTGGAGATGTTGGAGATTGGGTGAAAGTTATGAAGGTCAGTGGGATCAGCAGTTGGTTTCTTTAGAATCTGAGCAACTTGACCCGCTTTTAGGCAATCTGGAAAAGCACTTTCCCGAAGTGATGCATTGACTATCGTAGTCCACAATGTTAGTAGGGAGGATCGAACGTCCGGGAAAAGGTTCGATGGCAGAGGGTCGTTGTAGTGATTGGAAGGTTTCAGAGTCGACCGCATTGTGTGAAGTGCATTCATCCAAGGTTTGGAACAGACTCCCGGATGCATTGTTTTTGGGGAGGTAGAGTCGCGCAGCGTCCGTGATATCCAAGCCTGATGGACGGAGGAAGATCAGTGGACTGATCGACAGGTGGTCACGGGCAGAGCATAATTCAGTTTCAATCTTACTAGTCTTATCTGTGACGACAGCTGCGAATTCTTTACAATTAGGCAATGTTCCTTGACCCAGAGATGCGGAGTTCGGATGACTATTGGCTTGGGACTTGATGAGTTCGAACAGTTTTTGTGGGACGGTTTTTGCTTGGTCTAGTAGAGTTCTGAAAAAAGTGGCAGTCTACCTTCTGATACCTTTATTATATATGCTTCTCAGGGATCTCAAGTGGTAGAGATGCTCAAGCGAGGGATAGGACCGCCACAGCCTTTCTGCAAGTCTTACATTTCTTCTTTTGGAATTAAGACTATCCGTAAACCATGGTTTAGAGAGTTCAGAGGACATTCTTTTAAGCTGTAGTGGTGTAACCGAATCTAGTACGTTTAGCATTGCGTGGTAATAGTGGGCCATAAGGTCGTGGACATCCGACATGTTCGGTTTGGGGGGGAGGGGGGGTGGCGGGGGGCAGGATGTTATCGCAGAGAGCAGTCAGATCTTGCGGGTTGATGTTCCGTAAGCATCTTTTCAATTGTTTTGGGTTCTTAGGCTGGGCTTTACTTGCTCACACTGATTCCAGGATGTGGTAGGTGATGCAAGTGTGGTCTGTCCAATCACATGGAAGGATCGAATCCAGGAAGATGGAGTTGGGCTTACCAATGGGAAGATCTAAGGTAGCGCCTTTGATGTTAGTGGGGCTGTCACAGATTTGGATTGTGTTGAGGTCCAGTAGGAAGAATTTAAGGCTATTGGCCACCACATCATTTACATCGTTCCAGTGGAGGTTGAAATCTCCCCTGAAGATCTGAGTGCCAGGGAAATCTGCATTGGCCAAGATAATGTCCATGATCTGTTCTGTGAAGGAAAGGTTGTCGCGAGGGGGGTGGTAAAACGTGTGCAGTTTGCATGAGTGATTGTTGCCACCAGTCACTTAAATGGAAAGGTATTCACAGGACGGCAGGTCAGTCTGTAGTACTTTCACTGTAAGATTGCTACGATGTAAACATGCGATACCTCCACCTTGATCACTGGAACTGTCCAACCTAATGATATCATAGTTGGGAGGCATTAAAAAGTGCAGGATGGGGCAGCTGAGTCATTTAGACAGGTTTCTGTCAACATGACCAGGTTGAGATCCTGCAGGGTGAGGTCAGCAATGTCCGCAGCGTGTTTAGCCGCCTATCTCCAATTTAGGAGCAAGAATTTGAGACTTGGGTTGGTGTCCATTGGTGCCGGTAGAGTACTGGGGACTCTTGTGAGGTTGTTCTCATTTAAAGTTCTGGTGTCTGGGCAAGGTTCCCTGAAAGGATCAGTGGGGATGGATTCAATTTGTTGAAGGTTTGCTATGGTGGAGGGGGGGGGGGGGACGATGTGCTGGATCATATGTAAGTAGGAGAGAATTAATATCCGTATCAGACGGAGCCTCTGCATCTGGAGGGGCGAGCAGGCTTATTAGGGAGCAGAGCGGAGGCCCCCCTATGGGGTGTGTGGGTACATAAGAAGGTGACCGCCAAGTATGGGGGGAGGGAGCCAGGTACACCCGCAATCTGGGAGCGAGCGGAGAGGATTGTTCGTGGTGTTTTGGAAACAGTAAACCTATTCTCCTGGGCATTTGTAATCCTCAGACTTCCTGGTTGGCTGAAGTATAGAGTCCCTCCATATAAACATACATATATATAAGTTGTTCCTAAACCTTATTGACCAGCGGCTCCCTTGACCTATTGGCAGCGTATCTTAATTTCCTTTGGCGGTTTTGGGTGGGGAGATGAGCCCGGCATTGGAGCACTTCTATTTTTCTCACTGAAAATATGGATTAAGCAGATGAAAGTGTTCTAATTTTATCCTGTGCACTGTGGAGCCCCATGCAGTGTCCACTACTGACTGGAGGGACACTAGGTTCTTGGAGAAGTGAACTTTTGCTGCATAGCGATGTAGTGCTCTGTAGTGAGGTCTTTAGCTGGTCCATGAACAGGTTTTATGTGGCCCTGATAGGTACAGGAATGGTGTTTCAGATCCTGGGTGCATTGATGGAGAACAGCCTGTGTCTGCAGTCAATCTAAAAAATGTACGTTATATGTACACAATTTCATGTTGCAAGCAAATTTCTTCCTCAGGCAGGCACATTAAAATATCTGAAGGTGGATTCACTCAAGAACAGATTGGACCATGCTACAGGTGAAACCTGTGTGAATTGGTGTCCCTACTAGGGTTGATGACCTACCTGGAGGGCGTTTAGGGGACGGAGGTGGACTCACTACTGGGTTCACCCGAATAAAGACAGGTAAACGGAACTCTCCTTAGTTTCTCTACACCCTACCATTCATCCCCCCCCCCCCCCCCCCCCGAAGCTACTAAACAATTAAAAAAAAAGATATATATTTACACTAATGTCAGGAGGCCCAGTATATAGTCCAGTGTTTTCAGTTTCTGGGCTGCCTTAGCTATGACGGTAGTTGCTTGGTCTTTTATGGAGGAGAGGGAGTCTTATAAAGCAAAGAAAGCTGGACCCTAAATATACAAGGACAGACTATGCCTGCCATATTATCATTTCAAATAAAGAAAATGTCAATTTGTTTGACAGAATTACTTTCACAATCACTCGTACATGTTATGCAAAACGTTTTTATGAGGTTATGAATAGGACAATAGTGTGTACATACATCTTTTCCAAGACATGTTTTTCGCATTCATCTTTTGCAATTTGTCAGTCAAAATAAGCTGATAATGCCAAATAAATACTTTATTGGTAATTATAGGTGTAAGGACCAGAAAGGACACTGACTGTCCTCAACGTGAGACAGCCAGAGTGAGAGAGGGGGTGGGGGCGGGGGGGGAGGACATTTTTTGTAAGGGATACATTACTTTCTTGAAAGTATCCAATAAAAGACCAGGCACGACTATCCACGCCCAGAAAGGGGACAACACTGGCTTTTTATGGCTCCTCTTCCAGCAACAAACCGGTCACTGTTTGCCGTAAAGGGGAAGGGCAGTGCAAGCTTCGGAGCACCTTTCAAGATGGCTATCAGTCCTGCTCCCGTGTCCCATCCCTGCATTTCTTGCACATGTGAAGCTACAGCAGTTAAGGCTCACATCTCTTAGCTGAAATGCTGCAGGCGGCACGGGCGAGTAACCTTGCCTTCTGCACTCTGTATAAAAGACGCTCTGCTGCCATCTAGTGGAAATCTTTAGAGGTTTTATTTTGTTACTGGAAAATTCGCATTTTTAGGTCTCGGCTGAGACAGCGCTTTAGCGCTGCTCTGGCGAGACTTATAGTAAGCGAGTTTTGGAAGTGCAAACAGTGGCTTTTCAGGCCTCCAAATACAGTGCATGTGCCCCGGGCGCGCGCACCATTTGGCAGCCTGAAAAGCACTGCCTGATCACTTGCTTTGATGTCCTCAGTGAGCCGCGCGGCCACTGAGGACATCAAAGTGCACACCATTTGCCACCCCCTTGTTTTTTCCTTTGATCCCTATCTTTCCCTTCCTCAATCTCACCCTCTCCCTGCCTTTTACAACTGCGGCCCGCACCACTGCGCCCGCCCCCACTCCCCCCTCCCAATCCCTCCTCGTCCGCTTCAGTGCGCTCTTGTTCTCTGTCTCCCAAACATCATCCAGCAAGATGCCATGGCTGGTTTCACTTTCTTTGTTTAATCACTGTGGCCTTTTATTTACCCCTCCCACCTGCCAAACAGCATCCAGCAGCATTCACCATGGCTTTTTATTTATGTAATAGAGCGCCCGTAATGCTAGTTCATGATAAGCAGTGACCATGTGCGTGATGTGCGTGTAAGAGAGAGAACAAGGTGGGGTTGGTATCCGAGCAAAGAAGTATTTCCGTTTATTCGCTCGGGTGTGGCATAAAGTCCACATTTTACTTCTAGCACAGATTATCTGATGCACTCATTCGCCAGCAACCACGTATTCCTTATCAATTTAACATCAACAAGTTTTGTAAAGTGCGTCTAATCGCCCTCAAGGGTAACCAGGCGCTGAGGCTGCTGCGGTGGGGGTTTCAGTTGAACAGTCAGGTCTCGAGTCTTTTCCAGTCCTGAGCTTTCGTTTAATAATGTGATGCATTGTGGGAGCCGTAGTCCTGCCTCACTGGAGTTGCACCAGTGGGATTAACAGATCTGCTAACAGTGATTTATAAAGTGAAAGGGCTGGGGCACGAGCCCCAGTGTTGCAGTTACTGGCGGCCTCGTGGGGCAGCACATGGTGCACTAGTTAAAAGCCGGGCGCTTAACAGTGGTGGTGTAAGCGCACCAGCTAATGGCACCAAGCTGTAGGCTGAGAATGTGATCTGAAATAGCGGACTCTATTCTGCCTTTCTGTGTGTCTCTAGACCCATGTTGTGCTGGTAAATGGTATTATATTCAGTGTTTAACCCATTAGCAGTGAGATGCTTGTATTTCATGTACTGCTGCACGCCTCACACTGCTGCACGCCTCCCACTGCTGCACGCCTCCCACTGCTGCACGCCTCCCACTGCTGCACGCCTCCCACTGCTGCACGCCTCCCACTGCTGCACGCCTCCCACTGCTGCACGCCTCCCACTGCTGCACGCCTCCCACTGCTGCACGCCTCCCACTGCTGCACGCCTCCCACTGCTGCACGCCTCCCACTGCTGCACGCCTCCCACTGCTGCACGCCTCCCACTGCTGCACGCCTCCCACTGCTGCACGCCTCCCACTGCTGCACGCCTCCCACTGCTGCACGCCTCCCACTGCTGCACGCCTCCCACTGCTGCACGCCTCCCACTGCTGCACGCCTCCCACTGCTGCACGCCTCCCACTGCTGCACGCCTCCCACTGCTGCACGCCTCCCACTGCTGCACGCCTCCCACTGCTGCACGCCTCCCACTGCTGCACGCCTCCCACTGCTGCACGCCTCCCACTGCTGCACGCCTCCCACTGCTGCACGCCTCCCACTGCTGCACGCCTCCCACTGCTGCACGCCTCCCACTGCTGCACGCCTCCCACTGCTGCACGCCTCCCACTGCTGCACGCCTCCCACTGCTGCACGCCTCCCACTGCTGCACGCCACACAGTGCTGCACGCCTCACACTGCTACACGCCACACACTGCTACACGCCACACAGTGCTGCACGCCTCACACTGCTACACGAAACACTGCTGCACGCCGCACACTGCTGCACGCCGCACACTGCTGTACTCCACACACTGCTGCACTCCACACACTGCTTTTAGGTGAGTTTATGCTACTGACATTGTAAATGACAATGCCTTTTATTTGTTTTAAAACCAAAACATAAATAAAAGGCATTGTAATTTTGCAATGCCAATAGCTCAAACTCTTATAAATGCGAGACCTATTGCATTGCAAATGCTTGTTCTCTAGATGGCATGGTAATCGGTGATTTACTTCTTGAAATGGGAAATTAGAAACCCTTGGTGCACAGCGCCCCTGGCTAGTTTTGACGGCACACCTGAGTGCCGCGTGCACATATTGGGAGCCACTGATGAATGTCCAGGTCAAAACTACTACTCGGTTCACCCGCAGAGAACTAAGACACCATCACCAAAACGTGTTGTGGCATGCTTCACCATCAGTGATAATCCACACAGTGGTAGATAAATACCTTCATGGCCGAATTTTCTGTTTCTGGGAGTTCCTAGATATTTGTGAACTAATTATAGTAGGTGTAGGAAAGTTGGTTTCTTTTGTAGTAACCCCCCACTTTTTTGCCACATTTCTACATGCGCTTTGACTGAGTGGGCCCTGGGTCCCAGAGTATCTGGTTCCTAAGGCCTGTTCTTTTCCATAAACTGTACCATGGTTACAACAATTGGCACAACTGTAGCCATGTAAGTCCCTTGTAAGGGCATGGTAGCCAGAGAAAGGCCTCTGAGGGCTTCAGCATGTATTAAGCCATCCTCGGAGACCTCTCACCACAGACATGCACCACTGCCATTGCAGCCTGTGTTTTGGTGCAGCTAAAAAGTGAAGTCGACATGGCACACATTCCTGTGTGCCACGCATGCCCAACATTGCATGAGGTCTAGGTGAGGACCTATTTGCATGAGCAGACGGGTCCTTATAAAATCTAAGGCCACTCTTAAATACAAGTGCCCAGTAAAGCAATCCTGAGTATATGGTTTGGAAACTGGTCATTATGAATTCCCTAGTCTCATAATGGCTTTAGTGAGTCCTGGGTCGTTTGGTAATCAAACCTCTCCGAATAATAAACCTGCACTGATTCTAGTGTTAGATTTATTATTCCATGCACTCAAGGGTCACTTCTAGAGGGTACCCCTGAACCAAACCAACTTCTGCTGGGGGTAGACTGGTGAACACCAGCCGGCCACCACGAGAATTTTTGGGACCCCTGGGGTGGGAGCCTTTGCTCCCCGAGCCCAGAACCTACGCCTTTCCTGCGCGGAGGTGTCCACACCTCTCCCAAGTCAGGAAGAGCCACCTGTGACAGGTAAGCTTCAAAGCCTTGCCCCTTTGTAACGGGATCCCCAGCCTCTCCTGCTATCAGGAGCAGGCCGCCTTCCTGTCGCACCCTTTTTTCGGCACGAAGACCAGCAGGAAAAATTAAAACAGCCTGAAAGGTGTACCCACCTCTGCCATCCCTCACGTGCTGGAGGCGAGGTGAAGCCCCACTCTTGAGTACCCGCCTTCTTGCGGGTGGCAGGCACCCTTAAATCAGGGTTAGGAATTGTACCCACTCCCCCAAGTGGGATGAGCACACCAAGGGTATAGTCACCTGCAGGTCAGTAGCCCATTGGCTACTGACCTAGAGACTCTTAAAACTCCCCCTAAATACAGTATTTAGGGGGCAGCCCTGAACCCAGAAGGCAGATTCCTGCAACCTACAAAGGATGGGAAAAAGTCGCAGAGCAGACTAATGAAGAACTGACTTGAGCTCAGACCTACCAGCCTGTCTGCAGTTTCCAGGGATTCTGGGCCAAAAGTGGACTTTTCCTGCAGTCTGCAACCTCAAACTCCATGGAGGACTGCCTACCTTAAAGACTGGATCTCCTGCGAACAGAAGCTCTGTTCAAAAGAAACTCCAAAGTACATTTCTGAGTGTGCTGAGTATGAAGAGACGCTATGCCTTGAACCACCTTTGCACCAGTCGTCTACGGCCCAAAGGTAAGTATCTCACCGGCACCAGTGAGGTTCCCCAGCGCTCCAGAGTTTGAGTCCACCGTGGGTTGACCCCTCCAGGACACCCTGTCGCCTGCAGCCTATGCACTGTAAGGTGAAAACCTGACCTCAAAAGGCACCCCTGCGCCCTGGAAAAGATGTTGGCTCCTCCCGGAAGACCTCGTGGACCAGGACTGCAGCTAAAACCCCAAACCGGCAACCTTCATAGGATTTCGTTACGCTCCCGACACCCCCTAAGCACCCTGCACCTGGCTGCCCCGTGGTTTTATGGACTTGGTGCTAACCTGGGACCTCCTTTGCCCTGACCTTAACCCCTTTGAGCTTGGCTCCCAAGACTGAGTGGCCTGCCCGCGAGCAGCCCCCTAATGTGGGCCCCTTTGGCATACATTGGCACTATGCACCCAGCCACCCTAGTGCCGCTGGTAGTGTGATTTGAGTGACAACCTGAACCTTGGGGAACCTTGGTTCTAACTCCCAAACTCCCTTCTCAAAACAGTTTACCTACCTGCAAACTCAACACTTCGTTTTTCTCCATAGGACTGTATGTTGGGTTTTCTTTTGAACTGTCTTGTATTGCAACTAAAGCAACTTGGTGCCTGTGTACGAGTTAACCTGCTTATTAATGTCCTGTGTTGCTTACTTTTAGGAATATGTTTCATGCTCAACTAGAAAAGTAATTGCAAAGTAATCTAAAAGTAATCTGGTGTTTCTGAACCGCTTACAAGGCATTTTCTCTACTGTAAAGTAATCTGAATATCCATACAACTCCAGTGTTCACTGTAGTACTGAAATTAACCTTCTATGAAGTTTGAATTGCCCCCTAGAGCACATTCAACTCGCAAAAAAGGAGCATCTATGGCTTTTATAGGCAACATTTGTAAGGAAGTGGGTTTCTGCTGCAGTAACCCCCCACTTTTTGCCTAACTGATGCACTTTTCCTTGTTGTGCCCTGGGCTCCTACCAATCGGGTGCCCAGGGCCTGTGGCATCTCTGGTCATATGTCAGCCCCTGGTAAATGGTACCCTAGGTGCCCAGGGCCTTGTGACCAGAGAAGGCCCCTAAGGGCAGCAGCACTTATTGTGCCACCCTTAGAGGCCCTGTACCCTTACACACAAACACTGCCTTTGCAGGCTGAGTGTCTTGGTGCAGAACTAAACAGTCGACATGGCACACATCCCTGTGTGCCATGCCCACAACACACACTGCCCTGGCATACCTGTCACCCCTCTAGATGGGTGCCCTATGCCAGTGGTGTAGACACAGGTGCAGGAGCCCTGTGCCCCTACAGTACCCAGGTCCATTCCTGGGCACTGTAAGTGCAGTGCTGCCATTAAGAGTATGATGCTGGGAGGTCGTCAACACTAACTCCGCAGCACCATGATGGCTACACTGAAGACTGAAGTTTGGTATCAAACTTCTTAGCACAGTAAACCCACACTGATGCCAGTGTGGTATTTACTGTAAGATGCACAGCAGAGGGCATCTTAGAGATGCCCCCTGAACCTAACCTACAATCCACGTCTTGTCTGAGGGGCTGCCTAGGCTGCCACATAGCAGACATGTTGCTGGACCCCTGGGTAGGAGAGCCCCTGCTCTCCTGGGCCTGCAACAATGCACATCCTGGGTGAGGTGCTAAGTCTCCTCCCCCAGGATGGGCAGGGGAAGCTTACAAGGCATTCCGCCTTTGTGAGCTTCTCCAGGTCACTTGCTGTACCTAGCAACTGGCCCCTACCGTTGCTCAACCCCCTCTTGGTTCTCAACCCCCTCTCTGGCGGGAAGACTGGCCGTAAACCCCAAGGAAGGACAGGGAGTGTGCCAGCCTCTGCAACCCCACCCCTCAGGTGGAGGAGGCGAGGTGAAGCACGTTCCCGGGCTCTCGCCATCTTGAAGATGGGGAGCCACTGCCCCCTCCCACAGGAAAGTGGCAGGATAGGTGGTGTACCCACCCCAGGGCAGGGACGCAGTGGTCCCTGCCCTTTACCTACCTGTAACGCCCCAAAATTTAGAATTATGGGGCACCCTGAACCTTCCTTGGATTCCCGATTCGAAAACAAGCAAGAAGATCAAGAAATCAGAAGACCCGCCGCGCAGCTGCTAACAAGAGGACACCAACTGACTTGGCCCCAAACCTACCTGCCTGTTGATCCTTGAACCTGCTCCTGTGGAACTCTGGCACCTTCAGTGGTCAGCAACCTTAAAAACCCCAGAGGACCTGAACACCTTGAGACTCTACCAAGACTGGGATTTCCACGAGCAGTGGTTATGCTCAAACAGCCCCTGGTGCCAGCCAGAAACCGCGATTCCTGCACACTCTGCACCCGCTGAGTCCGGTCTGTGTCAGAATAGACAAAGACCCTGAGGACGTCCCCCTGGCGATTCTGACCTGGAATCCAGTGCCCAAGGGCCCTCCTCGACGACCCAGACGACGCTTGCAGCCTCAAACCCCTCCACCGCGACCAGCAGGGGGTAAGATTTTCCGACGTCAAGACACCCCTGCCCCCTGTGCCCCACAGCCCCCTGTGCCCTACTCCTGGGTACCTACCTACCTACTCTCCAAGATCCCAACTTAATCCTCGAAATGTGTTGGTCGCTTCTGAAGATCATCTGTCCCGAGCCTGCAGCCTTTGTTCACTTTCCAAGATCTCCATTGAATAACATTGAGCGCCCGACGGCTCAAAAGCACCCTGCACCCAGCCGCCCGAGTGCCCCTGGCAGTGCAACCTATGTCCTAATCTACTTCCCCTGAGCAAGTGACCAGGAGCCCACCTCCCACAGCCGCGTGGCCCGCTCGCCAGCAGCCACCAACCGAAGGCCCCCTGCCTCTCATTGGATAACAATATTGGGCCTAACTCACTCTGCACCCGGCTGCCCCTGTGCTGCTGAGGGTGTACCAACTGCACCTACCTGACCCTGGGAGAACCCGGAGTCTATGCCCAGAACCTTAACTCTGCTAGTCAAGTAATTACCTAAAAGCCGATAACTCACTTTTTTTCCATAGGCTAACATTGACTGGTTTCACTTGGAAATTCTTCTAAGTGTGGAGTTATGGAACTTTAAAATAATCCTCTAAAATCAGCCGAACAACTAATTCAGATTTACTCACCTCTTATCAGGAGAGACCTCAGTGCTGCATCTTGTAGCTCAGTACTGACCCTGAAAAGTAATTTTAACCGTACTTGCCAGTAACTTGAATTTCCTGCCATAGGATGTCATTGCCTGCTTTTTGCTGAAAGTTTCTAAGTGTCGATTTTTGAAACTTACAAATATTCTTTAAAAATCGTGCCAACGATAAAAACGTAATTACTTGCCTGTTTTAGATAGATGTCCCAGAGCTAGACCTAGGAGCCCAGCACTGGATTACAAAAGTAACGAACATACTGTACCCATAACCTGAATTTTCTCCCATAGGGATCAATTGACTGTTGTTCTATGAAATTTCTTCCAAGTGTTGATTTTGTAAACTTATAAATATTCGTTAATAATCGCCTGTATAACTTAAACGAGTTTCTCAACTGCTTACAGGTGGTGCACTCGTGCTGGATCCAAGATCCAACACTGACCTAGAAAAAGTAACCATAAGCCCACTTTACCTGATAAGTGAATTTCCTCCCAGAGGATAACATTGGTAATTTGATTAGAAAGTTTCTAAGTGTCAACTTTTAAAATAGCAAAATATTGCTTACAAATCACAACAGTAACTAAAACGTATTTACTCGTTTCCAAGAACTGTCCCAGGACTGAATCTAGGATCCAGTCCTGGAGTTAGAAAAGTAATCCTGAAAGTAATCAATTGCATAAAACTTAAATTTCCCATTGAGCTCAATGTATTATTGTGTTTGAAATTGTGTTGCCTATTGCAACAAACTGTAATTATTGTATTCAAAAGGCAATTGCCTATTGCAAAGTATTTAACTAAACCATCTCATTCTGAGAAAGTATATTTTGGTACCTATTGTTGGTTCTAAAATAAGACCATATATTTTTAATATATAAACCATTGGCCTAGAGTTCAGTTCTTGAGTGGGTGAGACCATTTGCTGACTGAGTGTGTGCAACAAATGCTTTACACTGTCCTCTAATACTGCCTTACTGCTCGACCAAGCTACCAATTTAGAGAGTAAGGTTATATCTAACTTTAGCCTCTGCCAAACCTCTGGGGGCTGTGGACTCAGTGCACACTGTACCTATTTGGGAACAGTATATACAGAGCCACTTTCCTAAAACATTCCCAAAGGTGACGTATATAAGGCAGCTACATGGTCTACTCCACACATTTTCTAAACATTGTGTGGCTGTATTAGCACGTCAACAAGCTAATGTAGGACATGCAATGCTAAAAGCAATTTTTCTAACCACTGTAACACCCACTGTTTAGCCACCACTTTCGGAGAATACTGCTTTACAGTCTATGCAAAGCATGGTATCTAAGCACACATGCCTCAAACTGATTGTTACCCTGTAAGCATCTCTTCTTGGCATGTAGAGCTGTACATTCAAATGCGCCCTCCCTCCTCCCTGGACACCTTGTTGTTGCAGTTATTAGTCATGTTACATACGCATGGACATATCTATACTTCACTTACTTACTCCATTCTCACCCTCTTGCGGGAAAACAATCTAACAATGGAGTTGAAGCCCATTCGCATTGTAGGAAGGTAGGATCTTTCTGCATAGTTACCCCCACTTTTTGACTAGTCCGACTGGGATCCTGCTAATTAGGACCCCAGTCTATCTGCTTGCTCCCTAAACTGTAATGTTATGTACTTGGGTACACTCCAGATTGGATACTGGGGTACCCTTGTCAGTACCTAGTCTATGGTACCCATGTACCCAGGGCATAGGTACCCCAGAGACCTCCCATGGTTTTATGCCTCCCATGAGATGCCATGCACAATGTAACCTAAAGGCCTGCCATTGCAGCCTGTTTAAGTTGGACCATGCACCACTTAAGATATAGGTTTACTATATCGAAGGGTCACTGCACTTAAAACCTATCTGGCACCCCTATAGCAGGCCTTATTAATCCTGAAGGCAGGGTGCTTGGTTCTAAGTGAGAGTGCCACTGCATGAGCAGGACACCCCTGCAGCCTACGGAGTCCATTCTCCCAGGTTGTCAGTGCGTCAGCCATTTACGGCATATAGAGTGGCATTATGCGACTGTGTGATGACCAATCCTAAAACGGCTGAAAGTAACCCTATCATGTTTGGTGTCAAACATTGTGGAATCATACCCCCCACACCGGTAACCAGTGTGGGAGGTAGGAATCCACCCTTCAGAAGCGAGCTTCGTGGGGTCCCTGGTGTTCCCAGTACCAGCCTTCTAGTCCTGGGCAGCACAAAATTGTTGCTGCCGACCAGAGACTCATTTCTGCCCTCTTTCTGCTGAGCCAACATTGAGCAGGGGTAGGCAGAACAATAGGCCACCTGTCACAGGGAGGTTTGACTACCTCCCAGACAGTATTTAGTGTATTAGGGCTGGGTGGGTGTGCTTGCCAGCAACCGTAAGTCTGCATGAGGGGCACATTTGGTCTTTATGTGTATAGTCCAGTTCAAACCAGTCCTGGGAGCCGTTGGCTCCTGCTCTAGCACGAAACTGGACAAAGGACATGAGTAGCCTCCCCACTGTCCAGACCCTCCCCTGGGAGGGTCCCCTGAATCTGTCCAACCCTCTCTCGTGGGTACAAAAGGGCTTACCTGGCTGTAGGACCCTAGATTTGATATTGACATGATTCTGAACCAGAAACCACTGAACTTCGACTGTCTGGACACGCTGGACTTCGTTTGGGCCCGACTTGGTCTTCCTCGGTCTGAAGCATCCAAAAACAAAGGCAACAAGAACTCTGCATAAACTTGATGCCAGGAGGGTAGTCACGTACTACGTTGAAAGAACCAAGGAATGCAGGAAGACAAAGCTTTCTTCTTCTCAAAAAGCATCAGCAAAAGAGACAACCAGTAACTAAAAATACCATTGCAAGATGAATTGCAGAAGCCATTCAGCTATGTCGCAAACAAGCAGGACACACGTTGCAAGGAGCACCACAGGCTCACTCAACAAAAAAGAAAGCATCTACAGTCGCATTTCTGCAAATACTCCAATTCAAGACATTGGCATGGCAGCAACTTGGTCCTCAGTACACACTTTTGCAAAGCATTACATGGCCCGGCGCCACCGCCCAGCTCCGGGCGTCCCCTGCTTTCTGTCCATACACCCCACCCCTGAGAGTCTGGTTATCCAGGCCCCCATGTCCCAAACCGCCTTCCCGTCCGCACCTCCGGACTGGGAATCCAAAAGGATGAAACAGTTTGGTAAGAAACTGTTTTCCTCACTCAGGCTTGGGTTGCGGTCCATTAATACAGCATGCCTTTTGGACTGTTACATCCACTCTGTGGTATACGGTGGCGGGCGTGCTGCCCCAGTGTCCAGAGGAGGCCAGGACACTGCTCGCCCATGCTCTTGCTGAAGGGCGTGATGCAGCACGGTATTCCATTAGATGTGGACTTGACACCACAGACTCGCTGGGCAGAGTGATTGCAACGACGGTGGCGATTCGTCGTCACACCGGGCTGAGGTCCACAAACTTTTCAGGAGATGTCCAGAGCTCTCTCATGGACATGCCCTTTGATGGCCGTCGCCTTTTTGGCGACAAAGCAGATAGCGCGCTGGAGCGCTTTAAGGACTCCAGGGCTACGGCCAAGTCCTTGGGTCTGTCGGCCCAGCGCCAGCAAACTTCTGCTTTTCGCCCCTTTTGTGGCCAAGGAAGGGGCGCCCCCGCATGTTCGTCCAGCCACAGGCCGCAGAACCAGCCTAGACGTGGGTTCCGCCGTGGCAGAGCAGGGGGACAAAGACGGTCAGTCCACATCTGCTCCCTCAGCATCTGCCTCAAGCCTTCCGAGGTTTCAGGCCCATTCCACGCCAGTGGGAGGCAGAGTTCGCCATCGTCTGCTCCACTGGCGTACCATCACTTCGGACAGGTGGGTGCTGCAAATCGTCCGAAGGGGCTACTCCCTCCCCTTCGAGGCGACCCCTCCAGCCATGCCACCGCAGTACCACCGCATGTCAGGGGATCACTTGCAACTTCGGCAGGAGGAAGTTACGGCCCTCTTGGCCAAGGGGGCCATCGAGTGCTTTACTGGCCCAGAAGGAGGATGGGGTTGTTACTCCCACTACTTTCTGGTTCCCAAGAAGGGTAAAGAGGGGCCTATGCCCTATCTTGGACCTCAGGAGCGTCAACGCCTTCCTCCGGAAGAAGTTCAAGATGCTGACATTAGCTAAGGTTCTGGCTGCCCTAGACCCTGGAGACTGGATGGTAGCGTTGGACTTGCAGGACGCTTATTTCCACATCCACGTTCTGCCGACCCATCGGCGTTGCCTGCGGTTCACGGTAGGCCATAAGCACTTTGTTTACCGTTCACGAAAGTGATGGCGGTGTTCGCAGCTCGTCTGCGCAGATTAGGGGTTCCAGTCTTCCCCTATCTCGATGACTGACTGGTTGTTGAAAGCAGGCTCGCCCCTAACAGTAGTCTCCCACCTCCAGACTACGGCCAACCTCCTGCATTCGCTGGCGTTCTCAATCAACGTGCCGAAGTCACATCTGAGTCCCTCCCAGAAGCTCCTCTTCATCTGTGCGGTTCTGTACTCTGCGCAGTTTTGGGTCTATCCTCCCGAACAGCGGGTTCGGGATATTCAGGCTCGGATTCCGATCTTTAAGCCTTTACCCTGAGTTTCAGTCAGGATTGGGTCAGTGGCAGATCCCTACCCCTAACGGAGCACGTAGTGGTGATGGATGCGTCCCTCCTGGGATGGGAGAGGTGAAGATCAGAGGCCTCTGGTCTCCGGTGGAATCCCGGTTCCATATCAACCTGTTGGCGCTGCTGGCAATCTGGCTTGCACTGAAGGCATTCCTTCCCTCTGTCCTCGGAAGTGTAGTGCAGGTGTTCACAGACAACACCAACGCCATGTGGTATTGCAACAAACAGGGCAGGGTGGGGTCGTGGTCCCTTTGTCAGGAGTCTCTGTGCCTCTGGACATGGCTGGAACATCGGGGCATCACCCTGGTGGTTCAACACCTGGCGGGCTCTCTGAACGCCAGGGCGGACAAACTCAGCCGCCAGTGCATGATGGATAACGAGTGGCGTCTGAACTCAGACGTGGAGCAAGGTCTCTTTCGGCAGTGGGGAGAGCCTTGGTTTGATCTATTTGCCACTGAAGAGAACGCGCAATGTCAGCAGTTCTGCGCTTTGGAATTTCCAAGGCGACACTCGTTCAGAGACGCTTTTCGTCGCGAGTGGAGTTGAGGTCTGTTATACGCCTTTCCGCCTATACCACTTCTGCCCAGAGTGCTGAAGATCATGCGCGACCGGGCCCAAGTCATCCTTGTAGCTCCGGATTGGGCACGAAGATACTGGTATCCTGAGCTACTCAGTCTGTCAGTCGATCCCCCAATTCGACTGCCTCTTCAGGAGGACCTTCTGTCGCAGCAGCAGGGGACGGTCCTCCACCCGAACCTGTCCAGCCTCCACCTCCATGCGTGGAGATTGAGCGGTGGCAGTTGATGCCATTTGACTTGCCTCCTGAAGTCTGTGATGGCATTCTGGCAGCCAGGCGTCCCTTCACTAAAACGGTATACGCCTGCAGGTGGAACAAATTTGTGGCATGGTGCACAGCAAAGGCTGTGGATCCCCTTTCCGCCCCTCTTTCTGAGGTTCTCCTTACTCCTTCCCCTGGCACAGCAGGGCTCTGCTCTTGGCACCATCAAGGGATATCTTTCAACTGTTTCAGCTTTCTTGAGGCTTCCTGATCAGCCTTCTCTTTTTAAGTCCCCTGTTGTCAATAGATTCTTGAAAGACATCACGCACATGTTTCCTCCAGTTCCTTTCGTGATGATTCAGTGGGACTTGAATCTGGTTCTTACTTTCCTGATGTGCGCTCCCTTTGAGCCACTTCAAAATTGCCCTCTCCGTCTTCTGACTCTTAAAGCCGCTTTCCTGGTTGCCATCACCTCTGCTGGAAGAGTTAATGAGTGCTCTCCAGGCTCTTTCATCTAAACCTCCTTTCCTTTCTGTCCATCCGGACAAGGTTGTTCTGAGGACTCATCCTTCTTTTCTTCCTACGGTGGTTACTGCCTTTCACATCGGGCAGTCCATTACCTTGCCCACCTTCTTTCCGCATCCCTCGAAAGAGGAAGAGAGGCTCCACCGTCTGGACCCAAAACATGCGCTCTCCTTTTAACTGGACTGCACAAAACCGTTCCGGGTGGACGACCAACTCTTTGTTGGCTACGTGGGCGCTAAGAAGGGACTGGCGGTGCACAAGCAAACCATCTCCCGAGTCGTTTTGTGCATTAAGGTCTGTTATTCCTTGGCTAAAAAGGATCCTCCTGTGGGGCTGAGGGCCCATTCCACTCTGGTCACAGCAGCTAGTACTGCCTTGGGACGGGGAGTCCCTCTGCAGGACATTTGTCGGGCAGCTACGTGGGCCTCGCTGCACACGTTTGCCAAGCATTACTGCCTGGACAGCCGAGTCCGGAGAGACGGCTTCTTTGGCCGTTCCGTTCTCCAGGACTTCCTGGTGTGATTATTGTTAGCAGACCCACCACCGGGGTTGGTATTGCTGGGGTATCTATTCTAAGGTAAGGAATCTAACTAGCGTGTTTTTTTCAGATGCACAAGTTACTTACCTTCGGTACCGATATATCTGTAAGAAACATTAGTTGCTTAGGTTCCTTATTGCCCCACCCATCCTCCCTGTTCTGCGAACCGATATCTAGGGTTAAGGTCATCCCTTTCAGGGCCCTAGTTTCATGGCACCAGTGTCGGTTTCTTGCATGGCTCTGCGTTCCTGGTGCGGAAAGCTATGTACAGAACTGACGTCAGTGTGCGAGGGAGGTGCCTAAGTACTCCGTCATCCCGGCGATCACGATGCAGACGACTGACGCAGAGCCGCAGACGACTCCTACCGATGCGCATGGGTACTGCTGACTCAAAATCTTTCCGAATCCAGCCTGACGCCTGGGGATATTCTAAGGTAAGGAATCTAACCAACTAATGTTTCTTACAGATATATCGTTACCGAAGCTAAGAAACTCGTGCTTCAAGACATTGGCATGGCAGCAACTTGGTCCTCAGTACACACTTTTGCAAAGCATTACTGTGGACATCCCAATGAATAAGGAAGCACAAGTGGACAAAAGGTCTTGTATCGTCTATTTACAAACCAACGCTCACCTTCCACCCAGCCACCACAAAACTAACAAACCACTAGAAAGTCTATGCACAGCATGTAAATCCAGAAAAGATTCACACTGCCAAACAATTAGTTTCTTACCTGTTGGTGTAGTTTTGCATCTTGAAGAACTTACTAGATTCACTAGCGAACCCACCCTCCTCCGCCAGAAAGGGTGATAAAACAGAAGAAAAAAAAATAAATCCGAAGATGGCGACTAAAGTTGGGAGCTTCCGGAGGAGGCCAATAGAAGTCACAAAAAAACACCAAATAGTGGCATGTTGACAAATACAGCAATTGTCTTACAGTGGATCCTCATAAATAGTCATAAGCACTGAATATTTCCGCCCATGTGCGGTGACCCCGGAAATATAAAAATTATATATGGAAATCATATATATATCATATTGAAAATTTTGCGAGGATTCGTCAACCGGCACCAAAGTTATTCCAAATAGAATGTTGCGGATTTCCTATGGAAACACGGTCCTAACTAGAACTATCTACTGGTGACCGCCAGTAGAGAGAGAGAGAGATATATATAGATAGATATATAGATATATATAGAGAGACAGACAGACAGACAGACCACAAAAACGGAGTTACATTCGCGCTCGTAGACCAAAAACACACCAAAATTATCAGAGTAGAGTAACCATGAGGGGGTTTATTAACTCCATAAACCCGCCGTGACGCGTTTCACCCGAGAAATATATAAATATATATATCAATGCAGCTCCCAATAGGAGGATAAGCAATGTAATTACACACATAGACTGCATTTGCCAATATATGAAAACACAAGATGGCAAGTGGCACTTGAACTGTTTTTTTATGTAAAACACTCGGAGTAAAACTGCAAATAAAGTAGACATTGTTAGCCTACAGGCTGAATTGTAAACCAATAGCATAGAAAATGAAAACATTTTCAACAAAAACTGGCACCGTGCCATTACCCGTAGCTTCCCATCATGCCTCAGTTAGGTCAGTTCTTTCCAGCTTTCTGTCAGGACCCTGGATTCACAGCTCTCTCCTGTCAATTTTCTTGTGGTTTTCTTGACTTCACTCGATGTCTTTTGATAATAGCGGTTTAAACCATTTGTGACAGTTTTATGTCAACAGTGCCTTCTTTGTTCGATCCTTTCCCTGCCTGTGGCAAAAAGAAGGCTAAGTCAAACACATGATGTATGCATTCTCTGCCTTCCTGAATCACACACTCCTGCCTCCTGTCAACACTGCAGGAAGTTATCTAAAAGAACCATCAAGGTCAGGGAGAGAATCCGTCTTTTTATGGCCTCTCAGGAAGAGGTAGGTCTTCTGTGAAGACAAGGAAGGGGCACGTTCGACGTCTAGGTGCAAGGTCCCGATATGTTCCTCTTCGACGTCGGGACGTCGAAGTGACAGTCGTCGTCGAGGGATTTGGCACAGGAGCGCCGCTCTACAACTTCCAAACCTACGTCTCTATTGGCATTGGAACAGCGTCCGTCATCGAGATGCTCTTCCCCCGTCGACTCTTCAGTGACGATTGACGTCAAGACACAATTGTCAATGCCGAGACGCAAGTCTCCATCTTCGACGTTGAGACCGATGTCCACGTCGGGGTCTCAGCGGATGTCCTTTTGTTGACGTCAAGGCAGGGGCCTCCATCTGCGTCGGCAAGACACTACTTCGAGACCGAAGTCTCCGTTGGTTTCACAACCGACGTCGACAGTCCTCTGTCGAGGGAAAGGCGCTCTAAGTCTAGGCACAGCCCTCCGTCGAAGCGAGCACAATCTACGTCGAGGCAGGAG
Organism: Triturus cristatus; assembly: GCF_964204655.1. Classification (NCBI taxonomy): domain Eukaryota; kingdom Metazoa; phylum Chordata; class Amphibia; order Caudata; family Salamandridae; genus Triturus; species Triturus cristatus. Next base: position 1,345,848,304 of record NC_140589.1, read on the forward strand.
TCTCCGTCGGCGCGGCTCTAAGCATTGAAGCATACTCCGTCGAAGAGCAGAAGATCCAGATCGACGTCGAGACGCAGGTCTCCATCGAGGCAGTCAACGTCTAGGCACATGCCTTCGCCAACATCGAAGATTGTAGTCGAGACAAAGATCTCCGTCGCGAACGACGTTGAGGCAGAGGTCTCCGTCTCAGTCCCAGTAAGCTTCTCTCAGTCTCCTTCATCGACATCGAGCAGGCTCTCAACGTTCCATCACCAGGTCTAGTTCTCCGGAAGTGGTTATTTCATCTTCAAGTAGCCAGGTCTCTCCCTATGGTCATCCTCATGCAGTAGAAAAGGCTTATCAGGAGAAACTAAAATCGCCACATCGTTCTCCTGTTAGAGCGGCGGGATCTCCATCCATTCACCTCTCCCAGATGGATGCAACCATTACATCTATGGGCTGATCATACACAAGCAGCAGGGGTTAGACGGGAGCCCAGTCCGACTCACAGGTCCCCTCTGGCTCGCCTAGCACAAGATGCAAATATTTCTCCTCCAAGAGGAAGAGCTCGTACTCGCTCTCCTGCACCAACGGCTAAAAGGAGATCAAGCACACACAGAAGACGATGACTTAGGTCTCCAACGCCTTCCACCTCTTTAACAAACTCCTCAAAAAGGGACTACTCGCCCACCCTTACTGATAGTCCACCGTCGAGGATCTTTCCAGTGGACGATGTAAGCACATTCCAGGACATGCTTGCCGGGGGGTGGTTTCCAAACTGAACATTCCCATGCCTGTTCAGCTGAGTACTTCTTCGGTCATTTTCGAGACTTTCAATCTGAAGACGTCCTCTCGCCCATTACTGCCTCTGCTACCGGGACTGCTTAAACCAGTTATGGACATTTTTCTTACGCCAGCCACTCTCCAGAACTGGTGAATTCTAAAAAAAAAAGTATCGTTCTTCGGAGGATTCCTCCTTTTTGAAGTCCGATCCAAAACCAGACACTGTAATTGTGGATGCCGCCAGACAAGTAGAGCAAAGCACAAGACTCATGGGGAAGGAAAGTATGTGGTAGTTCTGTATCCATGCTTAAAGTCTCCAGTGCTTCAACTCTATTGGAGCTTTACGATAGAGCGTTGTGGGACTCGCTACAGCATTTTTCAGATAAGCTGACCAAGGAAGACCGTAAGGACTTCGAGGAAGTATTACAGGAGGGCAGCTTGGTGGCAAACCAAGTCATTAGTGCTGTGGGAGATGGAGCTACACTTTCAGCACTATCCGACGCCCACGGAATTTGCGCCAGAAGACCTTCGAGGCTTCACCTTATAGCTCTGAAGCCAGAGGCGCAGTCCAGGATTCTCAACTTGCCATTTTCCGGTTCATCGTTGTTTGGTTCGTACTCAGAATCAAGTGATGAAAGTCGACTTAATTACTGTAATGATTTTTAAACAATATTTAGCTATTTTAAAAGTTGACACTTCGAAAATATTTCAAAGAAAACAGTCAATGATTCCCTATGGAAGAAAATTCAAGCTGCAGGTACAGTATGTTCTCGTTACTTTTGTAATCCAGTACTGGGTGCCTAGACTCAGTACTGGGACCTTTATCCAAAACAGGTAAGTAATTACGTTTTCAGATATAATACGGTTTTTGAAGAATATTTAAAGATTGCAGAAATTGACACTTAGAAGAAATTTCACAGAAAAACAGTCAATGATTTCCTATAGAAGAAAATTGGGTTACGGGTAAGTACAGTTGTAAGTATTTTTCAGAGTCAGTGCTGGGCACCAAGATCCAGCACTGGGAGCTCACCTAAGAGCAGGTGAGTAATTTCGTTTTCGTTACTCGGCTGATTTTTGGTGAATATTTTAAGATTTGAGAAGTCCACACTTGAAAGAAATTTCAGGAAAAGCCAGTCAATGTTACCCTATGAGGAAAATAGAGTTATCGGTTTAAGGGTAAGTACTCAACTGGCAGAGTTGAGGTTCTGGGCATAGACTCAGGGGTCCCCCAGGGTCAGGTAGGTACAGTTGGTTCACCCTCAGCGACTCTTGGGTGGCCGGGTGCAGAGTGAGTTAGGCCCAATGTTATCTTATGAGGGATAGGGGGGCCTTGGTTGGTGGCTGCTGACTGGCAAGCCATGCGGCTATGGGAGCTGGGCTCCTGGTCACTTACTCGGGGCAAGTAGAGAAGTAGGTAGGTGTAGAGGTTTCACTGCCATGGCCACTCGGGCGGCTGGGTGCAGGGTGCTTTTGAGCCATCGGGCGCTCAATTGATTTCAATGGGAAATCTCCGGTTTGGAAAGGCTGCAAGCTCGGGGACGAGATTCTTCAGGTGCCACCACCACTTTGAGAGGTAAGTTGGGTAGTTGGAGGATAGGTAGGTACCCCGTGATTGGGCACAGGGGGCCGCGGGGCGCTGCGTGCAGGGGTGCCTTTTGGTGTCGGGAAATCTTACCCTCTGTTGATCGTGGTTGGAGGGCACCTTGTTCTGAGGCTGCAGGATCCTTCAGGAGTGTCGAGGGAGGTTCTTGGGTGCGGGACTCGGGGTCACAGTCGCCGTGGGGTCGTCCTCGTGGTCTTTGTCCACTCCGGCACTGGCCAGGCTTGGCAGGTGCAGAGTGTGCTGGGTTCGCGGTTCCGGGCTGCTGCCAGGGATTAGAGGTAGGTTTTGAGTAGAGCCTCTACTCGTGGGAGTCCCAGGGGCTTAGAGCCAAAGGTAGCCAGGTCCTCCGGGGTTTGTGAGGTTGGTGGCCACAAGAGATACCGGGTTGGAGCAGGAGCAGGATCGATGGTCGACAGGCCGGTAGGGCTGGGGCCAAAGCAGTTGGTGTCTTCCTCTTTTTAGCAGCTGCAGGGCAGGTCTTCTTTCTTGCTCTTCTTTGTAGTTTTGAATCTGGAATCTGGGGAAGGAAGGTTCAGGGTGCCCCTAAATACTAGATTTAGGGGCGTTACAGGTAGGTGAAGGGCAGGGACCAATGGGTCCACCCCCTATCCTGCCTCTCTCCTGTGGGAGGGGGGCAGTAGCCTAGTCCTGATAAGGTAGGGCTCCCCATCTTCAAGATGGCGAGAGCCCAGATATGTGCTTTACCTAGCCTCCCCCACCTGAGCGGTGGGGTTGGCAGGCTGGCACATCACTTGTCCTTATTTGGGGTTTCCGGCCAAAGCTTCCCGCCAGAGTGGGGGGGTTGCAGTGGCCTGGGGAAGCTCACAGGCGGCATGCTTCCCCCTGCCCATCCTGGGGGAGGAGATTTAGCACCTCGCCCAGGATGTGCATTGTTGCAGGCCCAGGAGAGCAGGGGCTCTCCTACCCAGGGGTCCAGCAACATGTCTGCTGGGTGGCAGCCTAGGCAGCCTCAGAGGAGACGTGGATTGTAGGTTAGGTTTAAGGGGGTACCTCCAAGATGCCCTCTGGGGTGCTTGGCACATTAAATCCCATACTGGCATCAGTGTGGGTTTAATGTGCTGAGTAGTTTGATACCAAACTTTTCAGTCTTTAGTGTTGCCATTATGGTGCTGTGGAGCTCGTGTTTTGACGAGCTCTCAGCACCATGTACTCTTAAAATGGCAGCACTGCACTTACAGTGCTCAGGAATGGACCTGGGCACTGTAGGGGCACAGGGCTCCTGCTCCTGTGCCCACACCATTGGCATAAGGCAACCAGCTAGAGGGATGGCTGATGTATGCCATGGCAGTGTAGGTGATGGGCATGGCACACAGGGATGTGTGTCATGTAGACTTTGTTTTTGTCTTGCACCCAAACACTCAGCCTGCAAAGGCAGTGTGTGTGTAAGGGTACAGGGCCTCTAAGGGTGGCACAAGGAGTGCTGCAGCCCTTAGAGGCCTTCCCTGGTCACAAGGCCCTGGGTACCTAGGTTACCATTTACCAGGGGCTGACATGTGGCCAGGGTTTGCCAATTTGGGTTTTGTTTGTTTTAGGGAAGGAACATAGGCCCTGGGCACCTGATTGGCAGGAGTCCAGGGCACACTCAGTCAAAGTACATTCAGCAATTCAGCAAAAAGTGGGGGCATACCAGGCAAGAAAGATGGCATTTTCTCACACACACCGATGAAGAGATGGCATGGATGAAGACCGAGCTAGATACCCTGAAGGCGGTAGGGCTGGAGAAGAGAGAAGTGTTGCCGTTACCGCAATACTGATCGCAGTTCCTTCCAGCAGAGGGTTCAAACACCTCATTGGCAAAAGAACCAAAACCAGCAGGGTCTGCAGGAATCGCAATACCAAAACCGGCGATCCTACAGGGTAAGGGGGGGCACAGTCATTCCTCTACCTCGACGAAAGCTCCAGCCAAGCAATGAGTTTTTCCTCCAGTACCGTGCACCGCTCCAGTAGGAGGAAGTGTTGCAAATCATCTGCAAGAATGGCGAGCCATCACGAAGGATCAGTGGGTGCTGGCTACCCTTCAAAATTGGTGTACTCTACGTTTCCAACGTCGTCCTCTCTCGATCCCTCCGGTACCATCATCAGGCTACCAGGTCAACATGCTACAGAGGGAAGTGGGCATCCTTCTCCACAAATCAGCCATAGAGAAGGTCCCACGGTCACAAAGGTCAGAGTGTATTCCAGATCCTTCCTGGTAAAGAAAAAAGGTCAGGTCGGAATACAGACCCATTTTGGATCTGCGAGCACTCAAGTCCATCAAAGTGAGAAAAATATTGCATGCTGGCTCACCACCAAATATATCCTCACCTCCGCGAAGGGGATTGGAGGTGTTTGCTGGATCTGCAAGATGCCTATTTTCATATACCGATAAATCCGCATCACTGGCAATATCTACGATTCATAGTCAGAGCATCCCACTATCAATTCAAAGTGCTGCCCTTCGGACTGAAATCAGCTCCCTGGGTATTCACGAAGTGCATGGCAGTGGTGGCAGCTGCTCTGCGACGCAGAGGCATCTTAGTCTACCCTTATCTGGACGATTGGTTGCTGAACCTCTCCCCATAGTGTGAGAAACCATTTTCAGCAGTGTCTAGGGCTCTGTCAAAAACTGGGCGTACACGTGAACTACCAGAAGTCGACACAGAAACCCACTCAAACAGTCCACTACCTTGGTGTGCTGATAGACTCCGAGCGAGGAAAAGTGTTTCCTTCGGAGGAAATCCATTATCCCTCATTCACAAAGGCAGACATGTTAAACAGCAACCTGTCGTCGGTACATCAGATCGCCTTCTTGCTAGAATCTATGGCATCCTACATTTTTCTGGTGCCCAATCCCAGATTAAAAATGCGTCCTCTGCAGCAGGATCTGGAGGACAAATCGGATCAACGGTCTTCTCGCTGGAAAGACAAGATCTGTCTATCACACGTAGCCAAAGCATCCATTCCGTGGTGGATGAAGAGGGACAACTTGGAAGTCGGCGTTCTGTTTCATCAAGCTCCTCGCTCTCAGACTCTGATCACCGATGCAGCACTACAAGGATGGGGTATCCCACATGGGTTCTCTCCAGACGCAAGGCCTATGGTCCTCAAAAGAGCAATTGTACCATATAAACATGCTGGAGCTCAGGGCTGTTAATCTTGCTCTCAAGGCTTTCCTCCCTTCAATTCAGACGAGTTCCATCCTAGTACAGACGGACAATACCCCCACAATGTAGTACCTGAACAAGCAGGGGGAAACGCGCTCTAGGACTGTCATTGGAGGTGCAGTTCCTTTGGCACTGGCTGCTAGCGAGGAAGCCATCCATCACAGCAGTTCACCTGCTGGGAGAGCTGAATTCTCAAGTGGATGCCCTCAGTCGCCACTTTGAGGAACAGCAGGACTGGGTTCTCAACGACGAAGTGGTCGACATCTTCCAGGCTTGGGACTGTCCAAGCATAGATCTGTTCGCCGATGAAGAAAACACAAAATGCCGAGACTTCGCCTCAAGGTACTACTCACCAGGATCGAAGGGGAATGCCCATTTGATCAGCTGGTCAGGGGCATTTGTGTATGCCTTTCCACCCCTGCCTCTCATCCCGAAGGTGGTGACCAAGCTGTCACACTCTGACACCACGATGATACTGATTTCTCCAGACTGGCCGAGACAGTGGTGGTACCCAGTCCTTCTGCATATGTCAGTGAAGCCGCACGAGGCTGCCGTGCAGACTGGACCTGCCTTCCAAGATGAACGGGAGGATTTATCACCCCAACCTTCCATCACTGAACTTGGCAGCATGGCTCCTGAGGTCCTCCAGTATGGACATCTAGGCCTACCTCAAGACTGCATGTCCATATTGAAAGAGGCAAGGAGACCTTCGACAAGGCACTCTTATGCTTGTAAATTGAAGTGTTTTTACATATGGTGTGTGCAAAATAATTGTAGTCCCACCAAGGGGCAGGAGGAAGTAGTCTTACCCGATTTGCTTTACCTAGCCAGAGCAGGTTTAAAATTCTCATCAATTAAGGTGCACCTGGCTGCCATTACGGCGTACAGGCGTTCTCCCTCTCTGCCCTTGTTCGTTCAGTTACAGGTGGTTAAGGATTTCCTGCAAGGTCTTCAGGTCTACCCTCCGGTCTGACCTCCTTGCGAGCTGAACTTGGTATGGTCAAAATTGATGGGTCCACCCTTTGAGCCTATCCACAAAGCAACCTTACAACACCTTACGTGGAAGGTAGCTTTCTTGGTGGCTATCACCTCGGCTCGTAGGGTGAGTGAGATACAGGTCCACTGTTCAAAAGAGCCCTAATTGGTTTTCCATCTCAATAGGGTAGTCCTCAGAACACATCCTTCCTTCCGAAGGTGGTGTCCGATTTTCATGTAAATCAAACCATTTCTCTCCCGACCTTTTTCCCCAATCCCTCCACTCCAGCTGAGGGCTCTGCATTCATTGGACCTTTAAAAGGGTCTTGACGTTTTATCTGAACAGGTCGAAGCCATTGAGAAAGTCTGACCACCTATTAATTATGGTTCGGTCAGGACAGGTTTCCCAGCATCAAAGCGGTCCATCTCCAGATGGATAGTCCCATGCATCAAATTGGCACAGTCTCCTCTTTTGTCTGTTCCCAAAGCTCATTCCACGAGAGGAAAAGCAACTGACTGCTTTTCTCAATTTACCGCTCTCTGAGATCTGTAAAGCAGCCACTTGGAGATCAGTACATATATTTACAAGACACTACTGTCTTGACTCCGATACTAGAGCGGCCATTTAAGTAGGTCAAGCCTCCTTGAGGAATCTATTCAACAGCTGATTTTTCGGTGATTGTTAATTGGATCACTTGGTTTCTCATTTGCCTGCAGTTGTTTGTTGGGCCTGCTATTCTATTCAGTGCTTATGACTATTGATGAGAATCCCCTGAAAGAGAAGGATAAGTTACTTACCTGTAATCCTAGTTCTCTTCCAGGGATATCCTCAAAGCAATAAGCAACCCACCCACCTCCCCAGGCACATGAGATTGTCAATGTTAAATATTATATTGCTGCCCTGATCTTCAGGGTTGCGCAAAGAACTTACCTAACTGTCATGATGGGAAGCTAGGGGTCATGGCTGCCTTAAAGGCACGGTGTCAGTTTGTTATGAAAGATTGCTTTAATTTTCTATGTTTTACAATGCAGCCTGTAGGTTAACGATGTCTACTTTATTTGCAGTTTTACTCTTGGAGTGCTTTCCTCATTAAAAAGAGTTAAAGTGCTACTTGCCCTCTTGTGTTTTTAGGTCTCGCCTGGCGTAGGCTGCGCGCATGCGCAGTCTCTCTGGCGAGATTTAGTGTTAATGGCTTTAAGCCCCGCCCCTCTGTTCCATTGGCTGGCGTCACCGTTTATGGTTATCAGTGGCCAGCCATTGGAACAGAGCTGTGCGTGATGCATTTGCTTGGCTTTTTGAGCCGTCCCACTTGGACGGACTCGCCTGAATTACGTTTGTTGCAAAAGGTTTCTTATCTTTATGGGACAAACACAAGGCCTCATAAAGAGAAACCTTTTGGCAGAAGCCGAGCAAATACGTCATCGAAGTCTGCTCGCTTCCAGCCTTTGAAGGGCTTTAATATGAGGGTCACGCACGCAATGTTCGATACGATCAGAGCGCCTTCCTCCTGGGCAGCCCTCCCCTGGCCGCCCTGCACAGCCTCGCCGAGATGAAGACTCTGCTCTACCCGGCCTACCTGCTGCCTTGGCAGCCTGTCGCCCTCCTCCTTGTCGCCTGCCTCCAGTACCTCCTGCCCCTCGCCGCACTGGGGCCCCTCAAGCATGGGTCACCGCACCACCCACTGCAGCAACCGGCAGACATGCCGCACTTTAAACGACATTCGAGCTGCCCCGCGCTCTCCTGTCTGTCCGCCCTACGCCCGGGGGCTGCTGGCTGACCTGCCCCGCTTCGCCAGCCTCAGCCCCCCGCCGCCGCCCTCCGGCCTCTACTTCAGTCCCGGTGGCAATGTGGCCCGCTATCCCAAACCCCTGGCTTAGCTGCCGGGAAGGACGCCCATCTACTGGCCTGGGGTGGTGCAGGGCCCGCCCTGGAGGGACGCCAGACTCGCCTGCACCCCCGTGAGTACCTTCTGCGGTACAACGCTCCCTGGGTCTTACCAGGTGCTTCAGGAGGGAGAGCGGAGGATGTCTCAAAACGACATCGACAGGCTGATTATCAAGGTAAGAGGCTTGGAAGGCACAGTGTAATGGGCACTTTAACCCTGTGGGAGGTAGGTGCGTTCGTGGGAAGGCAGGGCTGAGCAGAAACTGGTGTTTTTGCTTATCAGCGATGTTCCCACTTTAAGGATTTAGGGGGAGGGGGTTAGGCGATGGGCATACTGTGGATGTGTGAGTGATTAGTATACATTGGCTTCGGCAGATTAAGAGAGGTAGTCAAAGGTAGTTCTACGGTTCTGGGTAGCGCCTTCTTATAGTGGGGTTCGTGGTGACATTAGAAGTTAAATGTTGTGGATGCATTATTGTTGGGCTGGCGTTAGTGGACACATTGGCGTGGATTGCAGTGGTGGACTACTGCCAGGCACAATTCAATGTGTCATGCTTGGACCAGGGCTGGCAGAAGAAGCTGGTGGCCAATCATATGATTTGGTTAGGAGGCTGTGGTAAGCGGTTGGGTACGTTAAAATCGAGACGGGTGGCGGTGGTTGCGATGAGCTACCCTACCTGGCACACAATGTGAGGTGGCCGTTTCGTAGTCTCAGACTCTGAGTGAGTTTGAGAGGGACAATGGTAGGACACCTGGCAATTTTTTAGGTAGAGCGCGCGATCTGCAGGAAACCGACTGAGTTTTGCAGTTCATTCTTTAATTTCAGCAGTGATGTCTTTATTCTATCTGTTGGCTGCATTTAATGACAGAATGTGCAGACTGTCGAGTGAGAGATCTCTGTAAATGTGCCATGGAGAAGTTGGAAAGATGTTCACAGAACCTAGAATTTTTAGGAGGGATGGTGCTATTTCGGTTACACTAAGACCGGTTGTGTGTGTATAGCTTTTGTCTTTATGCGTGTTGTGCAGAGGTTCCATCTACTGTGCGCCAGCTACCACCGCTGTGTCACCCGTCAGTGTTGGTCCGTGGGGTCTCTGCATGTCCACTGGGTGTGATGCCACGGGGTCCAAGCTCATCCATTTCACTGACCTTTCCTACTCTCCCCTCTGTAGCATTATTTATGTATTCATTATATGTGATGCAGCTCAGCTGCCAGTCTTTAAAAACACTAGAACAATTTATCATGTTGGGTGTGCTGCTGTAAAACATCCCCTTGTGTAATGCTTTTCAGATACAAAGTCTGAGAGCCGAGCTAGGGTGGGTAGGGGCTGGTGAAAGGACCAGTTACTCACCAGTAATACATTTTTTTAAATCTACTCTGGGAATCCAATTAGACCTAGAGGCCAGAGACTATACGGTTATAGTAGAAGTTATGTTTTCAGAGAAAAAGTGGCAAATGCATGGAACTGTGTCTTAGTGGAAGTAGTGGAATACAAGGACAACAATGTAAATTATACTGTGACCAGCACGGTCTCCTAACCCTTTTTGTTTATTTTTATAGCACAGGTACCAAATGCATTTGAAATGCAATAGGCCTCCATTTGAGAGAGTTGGAGCTGTTTGCAATGCCAATTGCTCAAACTCTCGTAAATGCGAGACTCATTGCAAATGCTTGTTTTATATTGGCAAATGCAGTCTTTGTGTGTAATTACATTGTTTAGCTTCCTATTGGGAGCTGCATTGATATGAGAAAAATGTGTGTATGTGTGTACTGATGAAGCTATTTTAAAGCAGAAACGCGTCTGCCGAGCGTTTCTTTGGACTCTGCACACTGAGCGTGAAAATTCAATAAAGCCTGTTTAAGTTTTCCCCGGAGCGGTCTCGCACTCTGTTCCTACCTGAAGAGAGCCTGGTTGTTGTGTGTTGCCAGTCAGCAGGTACTGGCAAGCGAGACGCCCTCTCGTTTTGGTGCTACGTGGGACACCTGCTACTTTGGATTGGAGCACTGTCTGCAACGCGTCGCCCCCCCGGTGCTATACATTTCCACGAGGAGGTATTTGGCACATGGGGAGAGAGGAGGCAATACTCCATTGCCTGATAAAGGGGAGACCGGAATGGACTGGAAATCACTGCAGAAAGTGGGAAGTCAGCTGCCAATCTGATTGGGACATCACATGGTGTATGAGAAGCCCCGTAACTGTATGGGCTCCCACAGAGGACTTCACCCAGAATGCAGTTGTCTGGGAGGAGAATGCGAGGTGGCTAGCAGTCCTTATGGCGGAGGAGGGGCAAGAAACCATCTGACAGGAAGTGTTCACAGTGGACACCTATAATTGAAGTGACCCCCAGGAAAGAGATTAGCCAGAGAAACGGGCACTGATGAAGCTATTTTAAAGCAGAAACGCGTCTGCCGAGCGTTTCTTTGGACGCTGCACACGTGAAAAATCAATAAAGCCTGTTCAAGTTTTCCCCGGAGCGGTCTCGCACTCTGTTCCTACCTGAAGAGAGCCTGGTTGTTATGTATGTGTGTATATGTATGTATATATGTATGTATGTATGTATGTATATATGTATGTATATATGTATGTATATATATATATATATATATATATATATATGTGTGTATATATGTATATGTATATGTATATATGTATATGTATATATATGTATATGTATATGTATATATGTATATGTATATGTATATATGTATATGTATATATATTTATATGTATATGTATATGTATATATATATATATTTATATGTATATATATATATATATATATATATATATATATATATATATATATATATATATATATATATATATATATATATATATATATATATTTATATTTATATATATATATATATATATATATATATATATATATATATATATATATATATATATATATATATATATATATATATATATATATATATATATATATATATATATATATATATATATATTTATTTATTTATTTATAATTTCCGGGGTCCCCGCACATGGGCGGAAATATTCCGTGGTTGATTTTAATGAGGCTACCCCTGGAAGAGAACTAGTATTGCAGGTAAGTAATTTATCCTTCCGGACCCAACCACTAGATGGTGGAATAATGCACATCATGTGAATGTAGAAAATTCTTCAAGCTGCAAAACCACACCGACAGGTAAACTATTTTTTCTTCTCATAGGATTGCATTTCTTTTTCATCCTATTGCATACAGAATACTATCTATTTTTATTGCAAGGTTCTACTGTTCTGAACTGATATTGCTAAACTATTTCTATTGCTGTAAAGCATTGTTTACTACCTTGCAAAACAACTCCTACTGCATTTGAAAAGTATTGCTACTTTTAAACTGTTACTTCCAACTAAGTACATGGGATAGCATTGTGTTAAACGGTACCAACTATAATAAATTGGACCCCCCCCCCCCCCCCCCCCCAATTACTTCAAATGGGAATGTTTCTCACGTTATAACTTGGACCTTGGGCCCCCTATCCTCGGGGAAAGCCAGCTGCCCCCAACTAAACTCCTAGAACGAAGGTAAAACATTGTCAAATGTATTGAAGAATGCACGTATATATCAAACAGCTGAAATGTTCGGCATTCAATGGTGATGTGGGGATTGTGTTCATGTGGTCTCATCTCCCCCATTTTTGTTTATAACGTTTAGGCTGGTAGTCATCTGCATACTGTATTTTTCATTACCTTGGTGATGTCTAGTATGTTGTTCCGTTGCCTGTTGTCCCGAATAGCAGCAACAGCAGTGGGAAGAGCTAGATTCCCTGATGGGTGCCTCTCCAGATTAGATTAGTGTTGATGTAATCCATTACAGTGTATTGATACTGTGGCTTAATGGCATGATGATCTTACTTTTTAGGTCTCGGCTGGCGAAGGCTGCGCTTGCGCAGTCTCGCTCGCGAGATTTAATCACTTGGAGAAGAGGGGCTTGAACCTGCCCCTCTTCTCCATTGGCTGGCCTCTTGAATGCTGGCCAGCCATTGGAGAAGAGGTTTGTCTCTCCAAACAGGCCCCGTCCTTTTCGGATTCGGGGGCGTGTTTTTTGCTACTTTTCTCATTATCTCCTCGAGTCCAGTCGCTAGGAGTGGCGGCTCGGTGTCCGATCTTGGCTAATTTTAAGGACGCGCTAAGATAGGAGGCACTGTGGCATAATGGTTAAGGTCTGAGGCTCTTACACTCAAGGTTACAGGTTTCCAATCCCGTTGATCGTTGCAGGTAGATCTCTGTGAATAACCGTTTACTAGCCGAGCGCGTTAATGTATTATGCCAATGCCGTAGCGACTGTAAATACGGAACGAAGTAAGGCGCCCCATTATCGTCTGGTTGAGTACGCGCTATATAAACCTAAAAGGGTTAACCACTGTAACTGTTAAGCCAATGTATCGGTTTCAAATACGTAGCCCTCCGATTTCATTGACGATACCCACGCAGCGATGGGTGGCTGTGGGGAGGTTGGATGAAGAGGGGTGTGAGCGGCGCTGGTTATTTTACAGTGCTCCGGTGCCCCCGGTTTCGCGACCGCTCGTCGAGCTTTGGTGGTGCAGTTGTGTGGCATAGAGGCGCTGTGGCGACGTCATCCACCTTGGGCCTCCCCGTGCCTGGGGTTGTGACATAGATGGTGGTGAGTGCTTACAGCGCTCCGAGAGCTCGTGTGCAGCATATCAATTACCGCACCGTGCCTAGATGACCAGCGCAACTAAGGTGTGTGCGCTGTATCTCCAGGTTGCAATTATTGCAATCCCAATAAGATTTGCTGGCGGTTTCATCTGTGACCTTGGGGGGATATGTTGTATGCTCATTCTAATATACAGGGCTCCTGTGTAGCCTCGAGAAATGGACGTTCAGCTTTGGCGCATGGCAAGCAGTGTTCGGTTCCCGACGCTGCATGTTTTAAAGTGATTAAGGCCTCCGTGTAATTATTTCAGGGCCTCGGAGCAAAGGAGCATTTTATCTATCGTACCGCAGTGTTTCTCTCGTACGTCGTGTGTTGGGCGAAAATGCAACATGGCGTGCGTCGGCCACTTACAAGTGCCCCCGCATGGGGGGCGGCAGGGTGGTGAGCGCGAGGTGGCCAGCTGTTGGTAACGCTTTAGCACTAATGCGTCTCAAAGGAGGCCTCCTTCTCTAATTTGAATGAGGGTGTGATGTATGGGAATGAAGTTAGGGGGTTGCCCCTCCGGTTGGGTAGTAATTCTGAGCCAGGCTCGGGGACTAGTCACCAGTGCTTCCAACCCTGTGTATGTCCGACACCGGGTCACCACTTTATTTATGCTGCGCCCGGAAGCACCGCGAACCTCGCCCCACCTCCCTGCTACCTCCAACTTGCCGCCTGGCTGTAGGGTTTTGTGGCCATTCCAGGTGCTGTTCTCTAACCCCCCCCCCCCCTCCCCCTCAGCAGTGAGTTGGGCTCCAGGCAGGCGCCGACTTTTGAACGGGGTGGGGGCCTTTGTGTGGCCCCGAGCTTACCTCTGCTTGTATTGGTTGGGTGGCGCACCATGTCGCTGTTGCTGTCCCCGGGCCGCGTTTGTGCTTCTGCGCCCCTAAGTGCCGTGATTTCCCATTGCCACCCGCAGCAAGGCCAGTCTCTTTCACTACCTCTCTCTATCTCACTACATCACAACACCACTCTGCTTACATCTCACTACCTCACAACATCCCTCTCCCTCACTACATCACTGTTTAACTACCTCACTCTCTCTCACTACATAACTCTCTCTACCTCACTATCCCACAACTTCTCTCTCTCAAAACATCACTACCTCACTCTCTAGCTCACAACCTCACTACTTCACTCTCTCTCACTCACTACCTCAATCACTCTCTATCTCACTACCTCACTCTTTCTGTCTCACTAACTCACTTTCACTCTTTCACTACCTCTCTCTCACTACATCACATCACTCTATGCTTATATATCACTACCTCACTCTCTATTTCAATACCTCACTCTCTCTCTATCTCACTACCTCACTCTCTCTCTGCTAATGCAATAGGTATCACATATGCAAAAAAAAAAGCTAATGCCATTTATTTAGGGATACAAAAATGATTAAAAAAAATGAGCAATCCCAATAGCTCTACCTATAATATTGCCGAGACCATTGCATTGTAAATGCTTGTTGAATGACGTGATGGCCCAATCCTGCTCCCCTCTGCACTGGGTTCCGAAGGCCTTCTCTGCATTATTCCATCCCAATTATTCCTCTTACTCTTATGTTGGCTGTCGCAGCACCCTCATGTAGTGTCTAGGCTTCTTTCTTTGAGCAAATCCCTATTGTTTTTTTTGTGCACCAGCCTCTGTATAATGTTTGTCTTCATGTTTCCAGTACAGTGGCCATGGTTATATTACTTGAGTGATCTGAGATAATGGTACACTCCAGTGGATCTTTTCCAGGTTTGGGTGTAAAAACAAATGACCGCTATGTTGAATTCAATCCAGCTCCTAGCCCCTCTTTGGTTGCTTGTTTGAACACATCCCTATCACACAGAAGTGACACTGCCAGATCTGCTCTGGTCTTACATGCCCTGACAAGAAATTAGTACTCTCCAGGGGCTTTTTTCGGTTTGATAGCTGCAATTATTTCTGTTTTATATCTTCTAATAGTTCTTTGCTCATATGTTATTGAGGAAA
The DNA here is from genome assembly GCF_964204655.1 of Triturus cristatus. Taxonomy (NCBI): domain Eukaryota; kingdom Metazoa; phylum Chordata; class Amphibia; order Caudata; family Salamandridae; genus Triturus; species Triturus cristatus. Next base: position 1,345,863,356 of record NC_140589.1, read on the forward strand.
TTTTTTAGAACCCATCTGCCTTTACAACGTATGCCTGTACCACCAGACATTGTATGTGTGTGTATTTGTGTGTGTGTGTGTGTGTATATATGTATGTTTAATAAATATCTATATCTATATCTATGACAGCGGTTCACTTTTCCCAGATTATCAGGCGCTCTGAAAGGTGCGTAACCAACGCGGTGAACCAAACTGCAATTTAACCCCTTCGCTGCCAGCCGTTTTCCCCCTCCTGTGCCAAGCGTTTTTTTGGCTATTTGGGGGTAGTGCGCGATGAGGCCCCTGTAACTTTTTGACCTCATAAGGTATCCACGCCAAATTTGAGTCCTTTTCTTCCAACATCATGGGGATTCTAAAGGTACTCGTGGTTTGTGGATTTCCCTGGAGGGGTCACAAAAATGTGCCAAAATACAACAATTTTGTTATTTTTGGGAAAAATGGGAAAAACAGGCTGTAAATGAAAGCGTCTGGGTTTTCCCCTGCAAATGTTATCAAAAAAGGGTTTGTGGGCCTGAAATCACCATTTTTCCAGCTTTTAGGGAATGACAGGCTTTTGACAGAAAACCAATTTGTTTTACAGTTTTGGCATTTTTCTGGAACATAGCCTATTTTTGCTATTTTTTGTGCTTTCAACCTCCTTCCATTTAATGGTAGAAATGGGTGTGAACGTAATAATGGATCCTGGAAAGCTATACATTTTAGAAAAGTAGATAAAATTCTGAATTCAGCAAGGGGTCATTTGTGTAGATCAATCAAGGTTTCTATATAGAAAGTAACGGTTAAATATAGGAAAAATGGAAAATTATTTGAAAAAACAGCCTTTTGTGTCCACGTTTTCACCTGTAACTTTTAATTATGACAGCTGTCTGAAAGCAATATACCGTTACACCTGCTGGACCTTGCTGGTTGTAGGCATAATAGGACTTGTAGGTTCACCAAGAAACATTTTTTTGATAGGCAATGTCGCATCACTACGTTTTGGGCCCTTGCCTGTCGCGGGTACTTGGGCCTCCCCACAAGTGAGGCACCATTGTTACCGGGAGACCCAGGGGAACGCTGGGTGGTGGGGAATTTGAGTGAGCCCGGTGATGCCACAACTTTCCCACACACATGTGTGAAAAAAGTTATTTTTTCCTGCTAAAAATTGAGGTTTGCTGGAGATTCTGGGTACGAAAACGTTGGGGGATCCACGTAAACCGTACCTCCCTGGAAGCCCCCGGGTCTCTAGTTTTCATAAATGTTTGGTAGGTTTCCCTAGATGGCCGCCAAGCACGGGGCCAAAAAGACAGTTGACCCCCTTGCAAAACCAGATCGTTTTGACATAATTAGTTTGTTTCTACAGCGTGAATTTCGGCACAATATTGCAAGGAAAATGTGACTGACATTTTGAGGTTTGCAGGACATTGTGGATAAAATAACTTTTTGGAATTCACAAGACATCACCATGAACTCCCATGGGTTTACGACAATATCTACAGTTGGTGGGTTATTCTTACATGGAATGTACACCTTGGCAGAGACAAAGATTCCTGCACAGCCATCTATTCCTCAAACACACATATACTGGTTGGATTTGGCACGAGGCCGAGTGATGATTCAGTATATTAAATTTTATTAACGAGATTTCACAAAAATGAAATGCACTGTCAATTAAATGGACAAAAAACTGAACGAATGACTCGCAGCTCGTGAGCTGTAAAGCCATGGCAAGTCACCAACCACTTTGCAGGCCATTCACGCACCTTTCATATGTGATACACACAAGACCATTCACACCACCAGGCACATAACCAACTCATCACAACATTCACAAAAAGGGACAAGGTACACCCTGCTTCAGGAAGACCAAAAAGACAAATATTACTGCACAGCCATCTAATCCTAAATCACACACACATACTGGTTGGATTTGGCACGACGGTGAGTAATGGTTCAGTATATACAATTGTATTAGCAAGTGATTTCACAAAAATGAAATACACTGTTAATAATTGCAAGGACGAGAAACTGAACGATTGACTCGCAGCTCGTGAGCTGTAAAGCCACGACAAGGCACCGACCTCTTTACAGGCCATTCATACACCTTTCATATGTGTAACACATAAACATTCACGCCGCCAGCCGCGGGCCCATCACATTACAACTCACACCAGCAGACCGCGCCATTCAAGGGCCTATCACTTCCACACGCCCACATTCCTGACACAGCAACTACACAAACTGATGGATTGCGTGGAGTGGCGCTCTGCTAGCAGTGTGTGTAGTGACCAGCAGCAAGTCACTACTCGCACACTGCCAGCTGAGCGCCAGTCCACGCACACTGCCAGCTGAGCGCCAGTCCACGCACACTGCCAGCTGAGCGCCAGTCCACGCACACTGCCAGCTGAGCGCCAGTCCACGCACACTGCCAGCTGAGCGCCAGTCCACGCACACTGCCAGCCGAGCGCCAGTCCACGCACACTGCCAGCCGAGCGCCAGTCCACGCACACTGCCAGCCGAGCGCCAGTCCACGCACACTGCCAGCCGAGCGCAAACCTACGCACACTGCTATCACATTTAGGATTTTATATACAAAAAAACACAAATTGCAAATAGATACAAATCTTCTAACACAAAATCTGAAACTAAATACATTGCACTAATGCCAACCTTGAAACAGAATATGTTTTTTAAACCATACAGACCAGGCAGTTCACTTTATCACTCATGGAAGCTACCAAAATTTATTTTGCGTGTGGTACGCTCTAAAACAAGCAGGCATACACAGCCCAGAGTTAAAAGGACACACGGGGAAGAAATAACAAGACTCCTTCCGCGTACCTCTTCGCCAACAGACTCTACATCTCCTAGTGGGAAAATCTTTTGAAGATGTGGGAGGAATGTAATCGGGTAAGTGGCGATCTTTCAATCGAGCCACATCCTCCACCACAAATCTAGGAACACTTGCCTGTTTCACAACAAGGCTAGCTATCAGAGTGCTGAAACTGAAGAAATGTCAGCTTTGACGCAGGAGAACACTCCTTGAACACAATAAAAGCATTGAAACTTGCTAATTCGAAGAAATGGATGGCCAACTTTTATACCAAACATAAGCCTTCCGAATAGCAGTGTAAGGTTCCAACCTCTGATCTACTCTGTCAACACCACCCATGTGCTTATTGTAGTCTAGAATGCACACAGGTTTGCGCACTTCAGCAACCTGATCCCAAACAGCCACAGGTGAAGTACTCATCATGGATGGTAGTCTGCATGTACACATCCCTCGTGTCCACAAATTTTACAGCTTGTAGTTCATCACTACTCGAGGAACTGCACTGCCCCCTCTGAAGTTTTTTGCAAACAAGCTCTTTCGGATAACCTTTACGGTTAGAGCGGATTGTGCCACATGCAAAAGTGCCCACTTTATACAATTCCTTAAATAATTGCCCAGCAGTGTAGAAGTTATCAAGGTACAAATGGTGGCCTCTGCTAAACAGTCTTCTAGCAAGATCCCACACAATTTTCTCAAACTCCAAGTGGACGGACAACCTGGGGGGGGGTCAATAGTAGAATCTCTACCAGTGTACACACGAAAATTAAACACATCCTGTCCTACTCTCAGACAACATACACAACTTAATTCCATAGCGTGCTCTCTTGCTAGGGATGTAATGCCTAAAAACCAAACTGCCCTTGAACAAGACCAAAGACTCATCAATAGATATTTCTTTCCCTGGAGTATAGATCTCAGAAAATCTATCTACAAAGTGATCAAGAACAGGCCGAATCTTAAAAAGACGGTCACTGTCAGGGTGATCTCGTGGCAACGCCATAGAATTATCAACAAAATGCGGCATACGTAGCAAAAGTAAATACCGATTACGAGTCATAACTGCAGGAAATATGGCAGTTGCCAACAACGGATTAGTAGACCAATATGAAGCCAAGGTTGGCTTCCTTACCACACCCATCAATAAAGTCAAACCCCAAAACTTCTTAATCTCTTCCAGATATGTGGGAGTCCACCGGGTAGCTCTAGACTGGGGCCTAAGTTTGTCACTGTTGTCCCTCAAAAACTGTTCAGAATACAAATTCGTCTGCTCAACAATCTAACCCAAAAATAAATCATCCATAAACAACTGAAAAAACTGTATAAGCAAAAAATGTTCTAAATTCACTCTGCACCCTGCATCACTGCTAAAGGCAGGCAACACCGGCTGCACCATGTTTGGATCAACCCAAAGTCCAGCACTTCCAGTAGGAAGCCTAGCAGCCTCAGACTGCAATCCAGATGCCTCTTGCACCATCGGCACAGCAGTTTCCTCCTCTAAAACAGGCGCTTCATCCGCACTGAGAGTTGCTTCATCATCCGATGATTCCATATGGAGAGAACTCACTGCTAGAATCTTCCCCCTCCCTCCTCTCCCTCAGACACTGTCAGTCTCATAATCGTGCTCAGTGGAAGATTCAAGAAGCATACCAACCACCTGTTGAGCAGTTATTGTACGACTAGCCATAATGCTTACTAATAAAGGTAACTTGTCAAACAAGTCAACAACAAACACTTTGTAAAATAAGTAATAAACAAAAAGCACCTTTATCAAAACACATATATACTCCAAAACGATACCACTCACTCGCCAGATGCAGCTAAACTACTCCCCACCACCTACTCTGCACAGACACAGTATGGATCAACAATATCCCACTAGAAAAGAAATTACACATAAGACCATGCAAAACACATCGCAAAGAATTTCATGCTCAAAACACTAACTAAATATGCTGCCATTATGACATTACTTTAAAAAAAATTCATTCAAACATTACAGTATTACTCATTTGGAGTAAATACAAAAAACATTTCTTACCAAAAAAATGCAGCTACGCAAAACTGCAGAACAACCACTGTCGAAACGGTAATCAAAAGCTTTAGACTAGAATAAAAAGGAGAAAAAAACAGTCACAAATGCATATAATGCACCAATCCACACACAATCCACCAACAAAGATAAGGGGTAGGTGGACCTAAGAGTATAAATTAAATATTCACTCCCGTAAAAGGTGAGCAAATATAAAAAGCACAGGTGTCTAGTGGCTTCTGTCCCCCTCGGGGGCAGATGGGCCTAAAAACATACTGCTATCCTTCCACCCAAAGAGTGCAGAAATGGCCACAATCATCCTTCCATAAAGGGGAGCGACCCTTGTCCAAGGAGCCACTCCCCCAAACAACAAATACAATAGAAAATTAAAAATCTGCCCACCCCCCGGGGGCAGACACATCCACTCACGATCTCTCCATCCTAAGCTCTACTCTCAAATCCATTCAAAACTGGATGTTAACTCATCAACTGACTTTGAATCCCTCAAACTGAATTCCTCCTCCTCTCCTCTCACTTTCTCCTCCCTCGGTTCTATCCTGGATGGATCAGAAGAATCTACTTAACAAAAAATCCATCATTGTTGACAGTGCACAATCCCTTGGTGTCATACTCTACAAAAAACTCAATCTACTCTCCCACATCAATTCCTGCGCCACCTTTGGGGGATTTGGCGCTTATTCCCGGAGCAAGACCATCAAACCCTGGTCCAATCGCTGGTTCTCTCCAGATTAGATTACTGCAATTCTCTTCTTACTGGCCTGCACAAATCCCACCTGTCCCCCCCGTTAATATGTTCTCCATTCAGCAGCTCGTTTCATATATGGGGCCAAAAGAAGCGACCACATCACACCCATTTTATCCACCCTCCGTTTGCTTCCCATCGAGGCAAGATCTATCTACAAGAATGCCTGTATTACCCACAAAGCCTTGCACTCCTCCTCTCCTCGCTACCTGGCGAATAAACAAACTCTCTGGAGGCTCTAGACCCTCACGTACTGCGCAAAATGTATTGCTTGAACCTCCCACTTTCAAGAAGGAATGATCGATGGCCCAATCCTTTACAGGCAACGCAGTAAGAATCTGGAACCCACTTCCGCCTCCGCTCCGGACCACCCCCTCTTCCCAGTCCTTCAAAACTGACCTCAAAGTTCTCCTCCTGCAAAGACACTTCCAAACTTAATTCACACCCTCTCTATTATCTGAAGGAAGTATTTACATTATAGGAAATTCTATTCTCCATGCCTATAGAAGTGCCTTCCCAGTGTGTGTCTGTGTTTTGAGTGTCTGCCATTTATTGCAGTTTTATACCTCTACTTGTACTTGTACTTTGTACTTTTTTAACTTGCACACATGTCACTTTAAGTCTTGTAACGTATCGTTTGCTACCTCTTGTATTTTGTTTGCTTTTGATACATGCACAATTGCCACCATTGCCTCATGTCAAATAACGTTTGTTCTTGTGTTTTGTGTCTGCCATCTATTGCAGTATTATACCTCTATTTGTACTTTGTACGCTTTTGAAACGCCTCTTGTATTTTGTTTGCTCTTGATACATGCACAATTGTCAACATTGCCACATGAAACGTAATGTCAGGGGACTTTAAAATATAAAAATATGTGGCCATAAGGGAAGCGACCCTTGCCTAAGGGGCCTCTTCCCCAATCAACCCCAAACCTAAAAAAAATCCCTGGCGCTAGTGGCCATTCCTGCTGCACGATCGTGCAGCAGGAATGCATAAAAGACATCGGGGGAAAGGAAAACCTTCTCTCTCAATGCCTCTTTCAGTGAAATCCCCCCCTCCCCAGACCCAAAACTTACCGCTTGTCAGACGTGCAGGAAGCAAATGGCTTCCTGCGCGTCGGAGAACAAAGGGGAAACCTCCAATGACGTCAGCGCGGCTCACGTGCTGACGTAATTGACGCGGGGTGGGGGGCGGGGGGAGGCAGGGGAAGGTCTTCCCCTGCCTTCCCAGAAAAAAAAACTGATCGACCACTCACGGGGGGAGCGCCAGCGCTTACTTCGGTGGGTGGGTGTCATGACGAACTGGACTCGTCATGGGCACATGGCGACTGTGCTCTATGACGAGTCCAGCTCGTCATAGGCACAGAAGGGGTTAATGAACACAAAACCTCAGTGAGGAAGTAAATGGTCGCACTCCAGCAGTATGCTTCTCAATCTTAATTTATTCTTAAATCATGTTTCCTTTATAGTCAAACACAGATCAACCCACACGTTTCGGTATCTCCATATACCTTGATCACGGTTGGTTTGTTACAGGATTATTGACATTATTACAATAAACCCTTCCAGGAAATACTGTGACATTTCCTACTTGTTACCAGGATTTTCCCATTGATTCTTGGGAAATGTAGTCCTGTATTTAACAAGAAAATATTTACAATATATTTACAACTAGTGCAGTCAGGAATTATTGAAACGCGTGGATTGATGTGTTTGGCTATAAAGGAAAAATGAAGAATACTGCTGGAGTGCGACCATTTACTTCCTCACGGAGTTGTGTGTGTATATGTGTGTGTATATTTGGGTGTATGTATGTGTATGTATATATGTAAATGTGTGTATACACGTGTGTATGTATACACATACGTGTGTATATATGTATATATGTCTCTCTCTGTCTCTCTCTCTGTCTCTCTCTCGGGAGGGAATAGGGGTCTGCACATGGAAACAGAGGGCTGGGGGCAGGGCAGGAGCAGCAAGATGACCATGGAGGTCAGGCAGGATGGGCACTAGAAACGATACACACCATGGAGAGCAACAATGAGACTATGATGGCATACACACAGACCAATGGGGGAAGGTGGGAGGGGGTCAGGGGCAGCTAGCTGACCACACAGGGAAGGTGGGAGGGGCCATAGCAGCACAGAAGACCATGCATGGCAAGCGGGAGGGTTACTGGCAGCACAATGGCTATGATGGGCAAGAAGGAGGGTGCAGGGGCATGCACAAAGGACCATGGAGGATAGAAGGGAGGGTCAGGACCTGGGCACAGACGAGAGAGTTCAGGGGAAGGGGCCTCACAACAGACCGTGCGGGCCAGGCAGGAGGAGCAGTTGCAGCACAACAGACCAGGGAGGGCAGAAGGGTGTGGCAGTAAAATGGACCATGGAGGACAGGAGGAAGGGGATAGGGGCATGGCATGTGGACAGGCAGTGTGGAGGTGGCAGGGACAAGTTAGTCATCTGACCATGCTAGGCAGGTGGGAGGGGAGTGGCAGCTCAACAGAACACTCAGAGTAGATAGGAGTGGCAGGTCCATGGAACATAGTGGGCAAAAAGGATGGAGCAGGGGCATGCACAAAGACATCGGAGGGCAGGGGGAAGGAGAATAGGGGTAGCAAGGTATGCACAGAGGCTAAGCAGGAGGTCAATGATGGGCCATAGAATTGGGCAATGGAGGGCAGGAGGAGTGGACTGGTACATCATGCTAAATGGAGGGCAGTGGCAGCACATCAGACCATGCATGTCAGGAGGGAGGAGGCTAGTCCATGGATTCAGACAACAGAGGATAGGGAGGAGGTGGATGGGGCAGCAAGCTAACTGTTCAGAGAAGGTGGGTATTAGGAACTTTATTGTTTTTAAAATGTGTGTCTGTGCGAACTACTTAAAATATGAACAAGTATGCAGCATAATCTCACTTTTATTCAGGAAGAAGAGGACGTTTGTGACTGTGACTCCGGGCTCACTTGGCAAAAACACCCCCTGACCCTCCACCCCCCATCTCAAAATGTAATGCCTGTGAAAAGGGTAGGTGGACGCAGTGTTATATAGAACATAGTCCTGAGAGCACGATTGAAAATGAAAACTAGATATAGTGTATGCTATAAACTATGCACCAAAAAGTGTGATATAAGATGAACCGGGCGTGAAATGTAATATGTAAGACATTGTGCGCAATGACAGATTCATTGGAGAGCGCAAGATAGCACCGGCACTAGCGCGTGCTATGCGATATGCGCCTTGGAGTGTAATATGCTAAGGGCAGTGTTGTGTAACCTAACTAGTCTCTAAAGTTGTAATATAAAATATGTGCTGGGGAGTGTAACGTTGCATATGCACTGTGACAAATATATGGATTCCAGCTTATAATATGTATGGCATAGCGCTGTGCGTTATAACATAGGCATCGAGGAAGGCACGTTAGATGGGGCAATATAACCCGTGCGAAGGCAAGTGTGGCATGACATATTCACGAGGTGGTGTTACAGTGCACATGGGCTAGAGAGTGTCCTAGCATATGCACTATCTGGTAGAATACAACACAGAGGTGTGAGGCACTCGGCGGGCACTGGTGGGTGTAACTCAGCATTGGGCTCAGTCAGGAGCACGCTGTGACTCTCAAGTGAGGTTTGTCTCCTTTCCAGAGAGTAAAATAAAAAGTATTACACATCCGGCAGTGGATGTGTGTTTTATTAACCGTGAGGGGGGTTTCTTGCATAGTTTGGTCGAATTTTTGTCGAATCCCCTTTGAATGGCTTGGTGTGCGTGTATATTAAATGTGCCCGTCAATAGCTACCCATGTTTGTATAAATAAACGACAAGGGTGTCTACTTGGAGAGTACCCACCGGCGGGGGCGCCGGCATTAGGCACGGTAGGGCGTCAGACACTTCAGAGCTTCATTAGCGGTGTAAATACATTCCATGTGGATTCATTCTATGCATAGTTGCCTTTTAATGAATATCACGCAAATCGTCATGGTGATACGGTTTGTCCAGCATGTCCTAGGTTTTTCTATAAATATATATTTTTTTAAAATAATAAAAAACAAAGGCCGGCCCCGGGGGATGGGGTCCCCGGGGCCATAAGTGGTCTGAGGAACGCAGCCCCCTCCTAAAGATTTTTTTTTTTTTTTAAAAAGCCATGACCCGGGGGTTGGGGTCCCCGGGGCCGATTAAGGCCTTGGGAGGGCCAAATTTATTTTTTTCAACAAAAAAAATGTGGTTGCAGGCCCTGGGGGATGGGGTCCCCAGGGCCAGTAAATTAGACAAAGGGGGGCCACACAGCCCTCCTTCTTAAAAAAATAAAATAAATAAAAGACCGGCATTGCGCCGGAGGCCACGCTCCCTCCTTGCAGCACTCTGCAAACGCGCCCCATGGCCAGTTGTAAGTTGGGAATTAATTCCCCTTCAATACTGAGGGTCCCTGAGGGTCAACTAGCCCAACAGGTATCTCCCGTATGCGCCAGGGAGCTGCGTTGCAGACAGGTGTTCTGAGGCCACGCCCCTTTTTACACCTCTATGCAACGCAGCTCTGTGGCGCTTACTGGAGGTACCTAGTGGGCTAGTTGGACCCTAGGGGCCCTCAGGATTCAAGGGGACTTATCTCCCAACTAAAAACGGCCACAGGGCGTGTTTACACAGTGGCGAAATGAGGGGACGGGGCCTGAGGTGACGTGTGCAAACACGCTCTGTGGCGCGTTTTAAGAGGTAGTTTTAATCCCCTGCCCTATTATATACTAGGGGCTTACAGAGGAGGTCATGCTGATCACAGGGGGACCCCAACGCATAGTGTTCCCTAGTGTATGTAGGTGATTTCACTGTATTCGGAGTGTCTAAACATAGCACTGGATCTAGGACTGGTTAGTCAGACTCAGTTACCATCAGTATCCGTCTGAAAAAGTTGAGGGTACAGGATGATTTTGCAACAAGACTTCTTTCTGCTCTTCTGTTAGTTCTTTCTGCATGTTATCCTTATTCCTGCACTTTTCTTCGTCTTTCAGGACTTCTTTGGCTTCTTTCTGCATTTTTTTTTTTTACCCCAGTATTGGAACTTTCATAGATTCTCATGCTTTGTATCATTCCCTGTCGTCGGAATATCGGTAAATAAAAAATATCATAACCATAGAAACAAAAGAGAAAATAGGCTTAGGCCTCATCTCATTTTGTAGCATATCACCCTCTTTGTGTAAAAGAGCCCAAACTTTTGCCAGGACCAATCAGCACAGCCTCACCCTCTGGAAACTTCCTGAGAGAGCTCAGAGCCTCAGATGTTTCTACCGCACGTTGTGCTAGGGAGTCTCCACTGAGCTCTGCTCAGTTTTCTCAACTTTTATTTCAAATATTTACATTTTAACATCTATAGTGACATTATGTCAGATAAGGAAAAGAGGGCCTTATTCTTGCCCTGTGCTTCTTGTGGAAAGAAGAGACTTTTCATTGAGGATAAGCATGAGAGTTTTATTTACTGCTTATACCCTGAGCACAAGGCCACAGACTGCAAGACTTGTCGGACTCTATCTACTACGACTTTGCGGGACAGAGAGGGTCGACTGCTGACATGGCTGCAAAAGCTGAAGACCAGGAAGGAGGTTCTTTCTTCAGATGAGGAAGATTCGATTTCTGGCACTTCCTCCAGGAGATCAAAGAAGAGGGGTAGGTCATCTCCCTCCATCTCTGCAGAACCCCCTGTCAAAGCCCCTCACGGGATCTCTGAAAGGTCTGAGGAGGCTGGTCCCATGAAATCTCCTCACGAAAGTGAAAAGGAGAGGCAGGGACAGGCTGCTGGTGTAGACACAGCCTCTAGGGACAAAAAGGAGGTTTCTATATCTTTTCCTCCATCCCAGAAGGAAAAGCCTGCTAAGAAACACTCTGCAGGAACTCCACAGATGGCTCCTGTGAAGAAACAGCGTCCGTCGACGGTAATTAAAGCAGGTACGTCGACGACGATTTCCACTGTAAAAACTGTTTCCTTGGTTTCGTCCACGGGACCGTCGACTATGTCTGCTCCTGTTTCATCGTCTACGATAGCTTCATCCTTGTCGTCCACGACTGTTTCCATGAAGCTCCTGTCGATGGCAGTTTCGACGACGAAGACCACGACGACGATGACAACGACGTCGTCTTCTATGCTGATGACGACGAGCTCGTCGACGAGACCATCGACAGTTGTCCCGTCGACTATGAAGAAAGCTCCGTCGACGAGCTTGCCGTCGACGAAGAAAAAGGCTCCGTCTACGATCCTACCGTCGACTACGATTCAAGCATCGTCGACGACCTTATTGACGACGAATCGCACTCCGTCGACGAAGACTACTGTGCCGTCGACTATTTCATAGTCTATTTCGTTGACGCTTGGGATTCCGACGACGACTGTCGACGGAACCGTCGACGGGTCAAATTTCTGGTTTTTCAATACAGAGGTTGAAAATTACACCTGAGATGACATTACCTAGGCGGGTTACGCCTTTACCACCATCTATTCTGCTAGACGAGTCGGAGGAGGAGGGTGAGGTTGAGCAGTATGGGGATGCCTATGGTCCCTCGTATCTGCATGTAAAGCAACAAGAGATTAATACTGAGGATTATTATGAACAAGATGAGCAGGAGGAACAACAATATGTTCAGCAGGAAGTACGTCCTCGCACTTTGAGACAGGACATGATAGTTATGCCAGTTGCTCTGGTTACGGACTTGCAGATGATGTTGCAGGACTACAGAGCTCGATTTCCATCACACCCTGACGTTCAACCAGTGCATCCATCTACATCAGTGGTTCCGCGAGGGCCGTCAGTGGGCTTGCCACCTCCCCCTAAAAATATACCACGTACCTCACCAGTGGTGGTATCAGTAGTGGTTCCTCAGACTTTGTATCCGGAACCTGCCAATGAAGATACACAGGATGTTGATACAGATGAAGAGGATGAGGTGCACGTGGTCCCACTAACTGATCCAGGGGATCCGGATGTGGATCTTGATGATACTGTAATGCAAGATCCGGATGCTACAGGGCAGGACACAAACGTGTCGCCTCCGGCAGATGGGGGGGTTCCATAATCTTATGGAACGTGCATCCAATAGATTTGGTCTGCCTCTCACAGTGGAACAGTCGGACTGTTTTCTATATGATTTTAAGGCACAATACAAAAAGTCCGTCAGGTCGATTCCCATCATTGAGCATGTGTGGGATGAGGGAATCAAGATTATGCAGAACCCGGCCACTGTCATTCCGGTTCTTCCCCAGCTTGAGAAGAAATACAAGGCCCCTGAGGGCAGTCCTGCATGTCTTCTTGGACAACCAAAGCTTGACTCTATCTCAGGCCGCACAGAGCAAGTCCAAGAATCCTTCAACACCTTTGACTACGCCTCCGGATAAGGATGGCAGGCGGCTGGACAATGTAGGGAAGAGATTTTCCACCATGGCCAGTTTGTTGGTTCGGGCGGCAAATTCATTAGCCATTCTAGGCAGGTACGACCGACAAATGTGGTGCGACATGGAGCCGTTTATTGATCTACTACCAGACTCTAATCAGGAGGAGGCCAAGCAAGTCCTCATGGAAGGAGAGAGATGTTCCTCGGAGATCATTGACTGTGCTATGGACATAGCCTCTACCGCTTTCAGGGCTTTGGCAGGGTCAGCGGTCTTGCGCCGTCAAGGCTGGTTAAGGGCAACCTGGTTCCGTCAGGAGGTCCAAAATAGGATCCTGGACCTCCCATTTAACGGGGAAATGCTTTTTGGCAAGCATGTTGATGAGGCCCTGCAGAGCATCAAGAAGGACACGGACACAGCAAAGTCCTTGGGATCCTTAAATTATCGGAAGGTTCCATTCAGAGGAGCTCGTGGAAGAGGGTTCACTTCTTACAGAGGCAACCAGCGTCAGTATTCAACGGAGTCAGGACAATCATACAAGGCTCAGTACTTTTCTCTCGTCAGTCCCAGAGAGGACGTCAAGATCGTCAGGGACGAGGCAATGCCAAGAGGCAATAGCGGCCTCCTGGTTCTGACTACTGTTCCTCCCCTACCAAAGACACCGGTTGGGGGCAGGATCTCCTTTTGTCTGGACAGCTGGGTCCTTATAACATCGGACCGGTGGGTTTTGAATATTGTTCAGAGTGGACATACGTTGGAATTCCAAGATCTTCCTCCAACGAGAGCTCCGGACGACCGTCCCTCAAAACATCTCCGACTGTTACATCTCGAAGCCCACCAACTATTCATCATGGGGGCAATAGAACCGGTGCCTCTTTCACAGAGGGGCATGGGTTTCTATTCCAGGTTCTTCCTGGTTCGGAAGACTGCAGATACGTGGCGTCCTATACTAGACCTAAGGGAGCTCAACACCTATCATCAAGCTCTCCTTCAGGATGGTCACTCTCCAGGATATTCTCCGTCTACTGAATCCGGGCGATTTTTTTGGCGTCCCTGGATTTAGAGGATGCGTACTTCCACGTTCCAATCCACCCAGCTCACAGGCAATATCTACGCTTCACAGTAGGCAAGAGCCATTTCTAGTTCAAAGTGCTTCCGTTTGGCCTTCGGTCTGCACCTCGGATATTCACGAAGATGCTGGCACCAGTCGCTGCTTTTCTCAGAAAGCAATCCCTAGAAGTGTTCCCATACTTGGACGACTGGCTCGTCAAGGCTCCATCGTTCAAGGCAACTTCTCAAGCCGTTTCAACTTTCATTCAGTTGTTCGCCCACTTGGGTCTTCAGCTCAACAGGTCCAAGTCGGTGCTGATACCCTCCAGGTCGCAAAGGTTCCTTGGAGCTATTCTGGACACGACACTATGCACCGCTCGTCCGTCGGAGGAGCGTCAACGCAAGCTGATCACCTCCGCTTGTCAAGTGCTGCAGAGGAAATATTTGTCGGTTCGCCTGTACAAGTCCTTACTCTGATCGATATCATCCTGCATACCATTAATACCGCATTGCAGGCTTCATATGCGTCCTCTGCAGGAGGAGTTAGACAAACAATGGCGCCAGGCAGAAGGGTCATTCAACGACAAGGTGTGGGTAACACCAGGTATGCGCAAGGCCTGCGAGTGGTGGCTGGTAAAGGAGAACATGGCAGTAGGATTAACATTCCGGACTCTACCGTCTCCTATGGTGGTGACCACAGATGCCTCCTTAGAAGGCTGGGGAGCGGTACTCCTGGAGCTTCAAATCAGCGGTCACTGGAGTCCAGCACAGAGCCTAAACCACATCAACCTCTTGGAGCTGATGGCCATTCGCTTAGCCTTGCTGGCGTTCCTTCCCAGAATTCAGAATCGTGCAGTGCTGGTCCGGATGGACAATACGACGGCCATGCACTACATCAACAAGCAAGGGGGAAGAAGATCGCGAACTCTGTCCAAGGAAGCTCAGACGATGTGAGAAATTGCAAAATCCCAGAAGATCAATCTACAAGCCGAGCACCTAGCAGGATGCCTCAACATCACGGCGGATGCTCTGAGTCGTCAGACGGAAGTGACTCACGAGTGGGAATTAGACCAAGCCACGCTGGAGGGAGTGTTCGAGGTATGGGGTACTCCGACCATAGACCTCTTTGCGTCCCCGGAGAACGCCAAATGTCGGTTTTACGCAAGCAAGGTTCCCCATCGAGGATCTCTGGGGAATGCCCTTTCGATTGCTTGGTTCGGCGTATTTTGCTACGCTTTTCCTCCCATTCCCCTCATTCCTTGAGTTCTCAGGAAGGTCAAGGCGGAACCGTGCAAGATGATTCTCCTTGCTCCAGTGTGGGCCCGGCAGTTCTGGTTCACGGAACTCCTGCTTCTCTCCCAGGATCGCCCAATTCGCTTGCCGCTGATTCCATCTCGGTTGTCGTGGGATCAGGGACAGGTGCTCCATCCGGATCCGAAGTCACTACACTTGACAGCGTGGCTCCTGAATACAGAGAATTCCGTCATCTGAATCTCTCCAGGGAGTGCAGGGATGTTTTGTCTCAGGCGTGGGTGCCAAGCACTAATAAGACATACAGGGCAAAATGGAAGAGGTTTTGTCTGTGGTGCCAGAGGAATAAACTCCATCCTTATAAATCCCTGCCACATCAGGTTTTACCTTACATCCTGTCGCTGGCTAAATCAGGTCTGGCGCACTCTTCTGTCAAGGTACATCTGGCTGCCATATCGCGTTTTTGACGAAAGGCATCGGGACCATCTCTATGGTCCGCGAGGATTGTAAAACAGTTCCTTAAAGGGTTGTTTCGGATGTATCCTCCGGTCCGAGCACCTCCACCGATCTCTCAACTCAACCTAGTACTGGCTCAGCTCATGAAAGCTCCCTTTGAGCCAAGTCACAGGGCGGACTTGAAGTTCCTCTCTTGGAAGCTAGCCCTCCTCTTAGCGTTGACATCGGCTAGGAGGGTTAGTGAACTCCAGGCTCTGTCCATAGTGGAGCCATTTCTTCAGTTCAAAAAGGATGTGCTAATATTGAGAACCAACCCAAAATTCATCCTGAAGGTGCCTTCGGATTTTCATCTGAATGAACCCTTGATTTTGAATTCCTTTTTTCCACGTCCTTCTACCCAGGCGGAACGAACATTGCATTCTTTGGATGTCCAGAGATGTCTGAAATTCTATCTCGAGCGCACACAATCTTTTAGGAAGTCTATAGTTATTGGTTTCCTACAGTGCACCACAGAAGGGATTGCCTCTCGCTAAGAGGGGCATTTCCCGCTGGATCTCCAGTGCAATTCAATTCTGTCATCAGGCTGCGGGCAAACCTTTGGACAGAAGGTCCCGTGCTCATTCTACAGGAGCGATGGCGTCTTCAGTGGCTCTTTTTGCTGGAGTTGCTATCAAAGACATTTGCAGGGCAGCAACGTGGAGCAGTGTACACACCTTCACGAAACACTACTGCCTGGAGTCGGTGGGACGAGATGAGGCTGCTGTTGGTCAAGCAGTCCTCAGGAATCTTTTTCATTGAGAGGTGAGCTTTCCCTACAATCCCATCCTGGTAAGCACATTTGGTTCAGTGATTGTTTTTTCTTGATAACCATCTCAATTTATAGTAAAAACTAGTACATGGTAATGTAAGGCCGAGTGTCTACCAAAATGTGCTTTTGTGATTTACTGCTAGGTATTCTGATACAAAGCATGAGAATCTATGAAAGTTCCAATACTGGGGTAAGAAAACAAGTTACTTACCTGTAACTTTGGTTCCCCAGTATTGGTAACTTTCATAGATTCTCATGCGCCCACCCACCTCCCCAGGGAAAGCTCTGCCTGTTTACTGAGGTTGTGGCTGTTTGCTCAACGGCTACGAAAATCTGAGGCTCTGAGCTCTCTCAGGAAGGTTCCAGAGGGTGAGGCTGTGCTGATTGGTCCTGGCAAAAGTTTGGGCTCTTTTACACAAAGAGGGTGATATGCTACAAAATGAGATGAGGCCTAAGCCTATTTTCTCTTTTGTTTCTATGGTTATGATATTTTTTTATTTACCGAGGCTCCCATTCCGACGACGGGGAATGATACAAAGCATGAGAATCTATGAAAGTTACCAATACTGGGGAACCAAAGTTACAGGTAAGTAACTTGTTTTCTTCTTTCTGTGCGTTTTTTCTTCTTTCTTCACATGTCCTATCTCTGTAGGCATAGTTAGAAATTAGTTAAAAAACCTTTGAAATTCACTGAAAAAACAATAGGTTTCAGGCACGTTATAGTTCGGAATTAGCATTTAAAAAACCTTAGACGTACACTGAAAAAACCATAGGTTTCAGGGGCGTTATAGTTAGCTGGAATTTTCACTCGTACAAAACCATTGCAATTCCCCTGTTATAGTTAGTTCAGCTAACTATAACTCGCACGCAATGCACTGCTGATGACGTCACATATTACATCACTCATGACATGGTCAGTGACATCACTGACATCTCAAATGACATCATCCTTGTGATAGTGGCAGACCTCCTCTCCCCCTAATATAACGTTTGATGCACACATTCAAAAATAGAAACTAAAATGTTCAAAACAATGGACATACCAATATCAGTTACAACAACCTATTCAGTAATTCGAAGATCCACATACACATCCACTCATTCACCAAGTCCTATACAGTCACTCATACATGTACTCACTCATCATATGTACTCGTACACCTATACAGCCTGTTACACGACGCCACTCATCCGTAGTTACTCACACACATAGTCACTCATGCTAATAAAGAATCAAACACCCATTTACTTGCATATACAGTTATACACACACCACCACACTTACTTCTACGGAAACTTACACATACTTAGTCTTTTAAACAATGACTTATAGAAACACATACTTATTCATACAGGAACTCTTTCAATCTCTCACTCTCACATATACTCACTTATATACACACCAATAGTCACATATACTAGTTTAAAACATGTAGTTACTCATAAAGACACTATTGAGACAGTCATTCACTAAAACACCCATGCACACACTCATCCACCCATACAGTCCTGCACACATGCTGTCTTCGACACATACAAACAGTGAGTCACTCATTCATGCACTACGTAATACCCTCTACCGAACCATACAGACATCAGACACTTATACTGATACTCAAAAAACCAACTAATAACCTATATAGACACTCATGTAGCTACTCACCAACCCATGCAGCCACTTATACACAAAGTGAGAGACTGATGCAGATATTTACATATTTAAACATTACTGACTACGCCATGTATACACTAAGATACACTTAATCAGTCAGTTATACAATCAATTTTTCAAAAACAAATCATCCGTTTAGACACTTATATACCCATTTATTCTTCCATCGACCTTGCTATACATATAAAACATGTAATTTTCCGAAAAACACACATTCACCGGATGATGTCATGAGTGATGTCATGAGTGATGTCATGAGTGATGTCATGAGTGATGTCATGAGTGATGTCATGAGTGATGTCATGAGTGATGTCATGAGTGATGTCATGAGTGATGTCATGAGTGATGTCATGAGTGATGTCATGAGTGATGTCATGAGTGATGTCATGAGTGATGTCATGAGTGATGTCATGAGTGATGTCATGAGTGATGTCATGAGTGATGTCATGAGTGATGTCATGAGTGATGTCATGAGTGATGTCATGAGTGATGTCATGAGTGATGTCATGAGTGATGTCATGAGTGATGTCATGAGTGATGTCATGGACCCATGTCATGGACCCATGTCACGGACCCATGTCACGGACCCATGTCACGGACCCATGTCACGGACCCATGTCACGAGTGATGTCACGAGTGATGTCTCTGACCGATGTCACGGACCGATGTCATGAGTGATGTCATGAGTGATGTCATGAGTGATGTCATGAGTGATGTCATGAGTGATGTCACTGACCGATGTCACTGACCGATGTCACTGACCGATGTCACTGACCGATGTCACTGACCGATGTCACTGACCGATGTCACTGACCGATGTCACTGACCGATGTCATGAGTGATGTCACTGACCGATGTCATGAGTGATGTCATGAGTGATGTCATGAGTGATGTCACTGACCGATGTCACGGAGTGATGTCATGAGTGATGTCACTGACCGATGTCACTGACCGATGTCATGAGTGATGTCACTGACCGATGTCACTGACCGATGTCACTGACCGATGTCACTGACCGATGTCATGAGTGATGTCATGAGTGATGTCACTGACCGATGTCACTGACCGATGTCACTGACCGATGTCACTGACCGATGTCACGGAGTGATGTCACTGACCGATGTCACTGACCGATGTCACTGAGTGATGTCATGGAGTGATGTCACTGAGTGATGTCATGAGTGATGTCACTGACCGATGTCACTGACCGATGTCACTGACCGATGTCACTGACCGATGTCACTGACCGATGTCATGAGTGATGTCACTGACCGATGTCACTGACCGATGTCATGAGTGATGTCACTGACCGATGTCACTGACCGATGTCATGAGTGATGTCATGAGTGATGTCATGAGTGATGTCACTGACCGATGTCATGAGTGATGTCACTGACCGATGTCACTGACCGATGTCACTGACCGATGTCACTGACCGATGTCACTGACCGATGTCACGGACCGATGTCACGGACCGATGTCACGGACCGATGTCACGGACCGATGTCACGGACCGATGTCACGGACCGATGTCACGGACCGATGTCACGGACCGATGTCACGGACCGATGTCACGGACCGATGTCACGGACCGATGTCACGGACCGATGTCACGGACCGATGTCACGGACCGATGTCACGGACCGATGTCACGGACCGATGTCATGGAGTGATGTCATGGAGTGATGTCACTGACCATGTCATGAGTGATGTCATGAGTGATGTCACTGACCATGTCATGAGTGATGTCATGAGTGATGTCACTGACCATGTCATGAGTGATGTCATGAGTGATGTCACTGACCATGTCATGAGTGATGTCATGAGTGATGTAATATGTGACACCATCAGCAGTGCATTGTGAGCGCGTGAGTTATAGTTAGCTGAACTAACTATAACGGGGGAATTTCAATGGTTTTGTACGAGTGAAAAGTCCAGCTAACTAGAACGCCCCTGAAACCTATGGTTTTTTCAGTGAATTTATTTATATATATATATAATCCCCCCCCCCCCCCCCCCCCCCCCCCACCGTAACTTTAATGCGTGGCAAAGGTACAACGTGGTAAAAACCTGAGGTCATTTCCTGTGGCTTGACAGCCTGAGGCGTCCTTTCAGCCTACTTTAAATTATTGTAAGTTGGGTGAAGGGCTGCAGCGTAAACCATGACTCGCATGCCTGCCTCTGGCTTTTACTCTCATCGTCATGTCCAACGTTTTAATGCATTTTCTGTGGAGATTTAGGTTTACTTAATACACATTCTGTTCAGATTGTGTAAGCTCAGCTGTTTATTCTTCCCTGGTAGATCAACTGATTACTCTTTAGTTGGATGGTAACGCTCACTGTCAAAACTGAAAAGGCACACCTCTCAATGTGTAATGTATGCTAGAAATTAGTTATTGGCGCTGTTTTTTTTCATTTGTGTTGTGCAACTCTTTTTCTTTGTCGTAGGGTAATGTTGGGTGTGAGTAGTGTAATCTACCATTGTTTTGCAAGGACCGCAGGTTCTATTGCACTCAAATCGCCAAAATGTTACTACCAAATAGTAGTCGGATACACTGAAATTAGAGTAATTGTCACAGTAAGGTTAGTATCCACTCAGAGCTATTAGTTTTAAAGAGCTGGGAGTCATTATTTCCATACGTGAAAGGCTGAGAAGTTAATATAAGGAAAACTAAGGACCAATGTTCTAGCGCCTTCTGAGTTAGAGATGGGATCACTGCACAGTTTCAAGTCATTAAGGCTTTGCCATAATTCTCAATAGCCTATAAGCTTAGCACTTTCCACTGACATTGCAGTAGACTTCAAGTCACCTTATTGGTTTTGTCAACTATACCTTCTGTTTTTCAATGGTTGGTTTATTTCCATTACCATAGCAACACTTGGTAATCCTGCATCATTTCCCATAGCACACTGCAACTTTCCCAGTCTAATATCTCCTTGCTTTTAAATTCTTGTGCATTATGTATATAAAGTCTGTTACCTCTTCCCTAGGTGTGTCCTTCAGTCATGCAGTTGGTTTGTTCATTTGAGATCTGAGCTATAGTAATACGTTCTCCTTACTAGCCTCTCATTTTCTGTGCAAGCACCATTATTCTACTTATTTACTGACTGACATACTACCAAGCGTTAAATCTGAGGTCTTACATATGAAGTTAAAGACTTCATTTTGTAAAATTATTTAAGCACATGCAAAGACAACTGATCTAAGTTTGTTCAAAGTTTAAATAATTAATACCTGGAGAGCTATATAAGGTGACAAATGCTTATCACACTTGTTTAATAATAACTTTTGAACATGCTGCACAGCACACCCATGCTGCTCTGCAACTTAGTTTAAAGACCATGGCAAAGTCAGTAGCTCTGGCTAAACATGTTTAAGGACTCCAAGCAAGATCTATTGGCTATGCCAATGCTAGTTTCCATTTCGGCGTAGTGCAGCTTAAGGTCGTTAGCTGACTTTTTTTCCCCTTGATCATAATTCTGTATTTTGAGTCTGCTTTAGGCCCCTTCTGCCATAGTCATGTATAAAAGGTAGTTAATTGATCTCCTTAAAGAATCCTATTCCAGTGGTGCTTCATTTTACTGTCTAATGCACATAGCAAAGTTTTATGAGAAAGATGAACCGGATTATTTTTCCTGTAGCCTCTACAGAGGTTCCTCTTTTGCATGGCTGTTTTACTGTCACTAATGGCTAATTTTGCATGGGCTGGGGATCTTATTCCTGCACTCATGCCATTGCTATGTTAACATTTGATATCCAGTCCTCTGCAGTAGAGTTTTGGTATTAGTGCAGTAATTCTTTTTCTTTCTTCACACAATGTAATTCTGTCTTCTAGATTTGTAATTGCCCTGGCAGGTGTCTTATGCAGGCACCTGGGTTGATGACCAGGATGTCACATTTGACAAGTTTGCCTGAACTCCCTCTCTTTGTTCATATGCAAGGTTTTGGTACAGTGTTATTCTGAAGCTGGGCAGTTGCATTCTGGTTTCTACCATTTTCTCATATAGCCTTTCAATTTCTGCGTATCTTGGTATTCTTAGCTTTTTCTTTTGATAGTCACCAGTATTGTAACATCTTCAAGAAGCTCAAACCTAATATCTATTTTCCTCAGGAGTGATAGTGGTGCTAAGAACCTTCTCCTGGTTTGATTAGTCTCCTACAGAAAACTGGCAGCCGTAATATTTAATTTATCCTCTTTGGTATGGCTCAAGTTTCTTTGCTGCCTCTATTGGTCATGTCTATGATGGAGAATGTAGGGTATAATGTGTCTAGGTGTTTTTCTTACGAATTTTAGTTTTGTTCGTATTTTATGCTCCTGGTGAAATTAATGCGATGGTGAGAATGTTTTTCAAGATCTCTGGTATAATTGGGTGAGGAATGAAGCTGCAACCTTTCTCCAGTGTCCCAGGAATTCCGATGTTGCGCTGTGGAGTGGGATCCTCAAAATCTATTACTTTCATGAATATGCCACCAAGCACTGTTCGGGTCAGGAATCGCCTCCACACTCTCGAAGAGTGAATGACTTGATGTTGTCTAGTCTGGGTTGAAATGCCACTAGCGCTGGTATTATTGATTTAATTTGTTTCTGCTGTTGCTTGTTTGACTTTGTTAATCTGATGGACATCTAGCAGCAGATTACTTACCATTGAATTTCCCAGGCGTCAGACTGGATCTGGAAGAATTTTTTTTTTTTTTGCAATACCCCCTGCATGCTGATAGGTTCCGTTGATCCGTTCTGTGTGAAATCATCAGTGTTGTCTCACCCTTTGACATCCGCGTCACCTATAAGGCGCCGACTTAAGTTCTTTTCTGTGAAGAGAACTAATCCCTGCCACTTTTTGACTTTTTGACATTTTGTCTAAGCTTTTTGGTGTGTGTTTTTTCACTATGTCCAGAAGTCTTCTGGATTCAAGCCGTACGACTCCTGCCACTGCGCCATGTCAGTGATGGATTCACACCTGTGTCCTTTGTTGCCTGGAATGCAACCACAACTCAAACTCTTGCTTCGAACTGCCGGGCAATTGCTCTTAAAGCTTTCAGTGAGCAGTCCCTAAATGCCGCTTATGGGCTGGCGCTGCGTCGTTCGCCCCCAGAGGTCTCATTCAGGGTCCCGGGTGTGAAGAAGGTCTGGGCACCGCTCCTGGAGCCCCAGGTCTTCGTCTTCCCACTAGAAGTCTTCGAGTCGGTCAGGTAAGAATCATTTAAAAAAAACTCACGTTGAAGTGTGCTTTGATTTTTCTCTGTTGGCTGACATGACCAGGAACCTCCGCGTTCTAGGCCTCGTTCCTCTGAACTCGCAACTGGGTCGGCTCTGCACTTCCCAGCTTTTCTGGTAAACAGAGCGACCCCTGCCCAGCTCAAGTAGTTTTGACGCCATGTGCCTCCTATTTGGGCCACCTGGCCCTGTTGGCTTGTCTTTGGGCCCTGTAGGCTCAGGGGGCTCCAGCGGGTTCAGTGCCTGTGGCTCCGGCCCAGATTACCCCCTCGCCTCACCCCCAACCCCTGCCCCATTGATTCCATGGTGGATCCAGACCAACGCCGATCAAACTCATATGGCCTTACCCAGTGCCAGTCCAAACGCCAAGACTCCTGGCGCCTCATGCCCACTGGCACTGCCAGACCATTTCTATCCGGATGATTTGAATTGGCACAGTTACCGTCGCTGATGGAACCCTTGGGTTCCAGATAGTTTGCTCAGCCCTATTCTGAAAAGGTAGGAATAGAGGAAGATTGGGAGGAGTCACTGGACAAAACCAGCTTCATTACAAGGACTGATGTGAGGAACTGGGTGAGGTCATCCTACTCTATGAAGAGCAGCTGAGTTCCTGGGCCTTGATCTTCCTTCTGTGGCAGTCAAGGCAAACATATTGAAGATCCTGCAGCCTAGTGTCTCCTCATCTGAGCCCTTGCTGCCTTTCGATGGGGGGATTAACTGATGTCCTACTGGGCACCTGGTTCAAGCCCAGCACAGGGGCTCCTTTGAATAGGTCAACCGCCTGCCGCCAACGCCTTGCACTGGGTGACCCATCTTTGCTCAACAACCACCCTACCACCGAGAGCTTGGTGGTTCAAGCCTTTACCTCCCCAGGCATGTTCCCTTGTGCACCCCCTGGATAGAGAATCCAAGAGGCTGGATAGTTGGGAAGAATTATTTTTTTCACCAAACTGGCATTACGGTCGGTCAACCTAGCATGCTTATTGGGCCGTTATTCCCAGACTTTGTGGGAAACTGTTGCGCAAGTGCTGCCATAGGTCATGGAGGAGGCCCGGGCCAATATCTCCCAAGTGGAGATTGAGCAACGTTCGCCATCCGTTTTGGACTCGACCTGACCAACTCACTGGGTAGAGCAATTTACACGATAGTGGCTGTTTGGTGCCATACCTGGTTGAGAACTTCTGGCTTTTTGGGGAATGAATAGTCCGCTCTCATTGACATGCCCTTTGATGGCACCTGAAGCAGACCTGCCGCTGTAGTGCTTTAAGTACTCCCGGGCTATTGCTCAGTCCATGGGCCTCTCAGTGGCCATTCATCCCCAGTCTGCTTTTCGTGGCTATTGAGTGGGCTTTCAGCCATATCTCTGCCACAAGACTGCAAGTCCAGCAACCACTGTGCACCTGTGGGTGTAGCCTGTTCTGGCCCCAGGGGGTAGGGCAGCCAGAGGTTTGGTCAGTCCACCCTCAGCCTCAAAACCTTCCTAGCCTGGGCCTTCAAGATCATGGTAGTCTTGTTGGTGGTAGGATCAGCCTTCACCTAAAGCACTGGCACATCATCACTTCGGATAGGTGGGCTCTTCAGATAGTCAGAAGGGGCTACTCCCTCCCCTTTGAGACATCCCTCACACCCCCTGCTTCCAACTTCCGACCGGCTGACGGAGGATCGCCTGACTTTGCTTCAGAAGGAAGTCATGACTCTAGGCCAAGGGAGCCTAAGTTTTCCAGCACCAGAAAAAGGGTGTGGCTGCTTTCCCCGTATCTTTCTGGTCACGAAAAAATTAAAGGGCCTGCGCCCTATTTTTCAATTGCAAGCCCTCAACTACTTCCTCATAAAGGAAAAGTTCATGATGCTTACACTGGCCAAGGTCTGGTCTGTCCTTGACCAGGGAGACTGGATCTTAGCGTTGGACTTGCAGGACACCTATTTTCACGTTCCCGGCCTGCTCATCAGCTTTAACTGCGGTTCGTGGAAGACCATGAGCACTTTAAGTTGACTGTGCTCCCTTTTATTGCTTACCAGCGTTTATCAGGTGTTCGCCAAGGTGATGGCAGTGGTCGCAGCTCATTTGTGTATATTTTGGTGCCAGTGAGGCTTCTCCTATCTCAGTGACTGGCTGTTGAAGGCGAGTTTGCCCCAGGTTCTTCACCCACATCAAGTCTATGGCAAACCTTCTGCATACATTGGTGTTGTATATCAACTTGCGGAAGGCACACCTGACTCCCTCTCAGACGCTCCTTTTCATCGGAGCTGTTCTGGACACAGTGCCGTTTTGGGCCTATCCTTCTGAACGGCGAGGCCTGGATATTCAGGCAATGATACTGGTGTTTCAGCCTCTATCCTGGATTTCGATGAGAGATTGAGTCTGCTGAGCCTCATGGCCTCCTCCACCCTGCTAGTGAAACGTGCCTGATGGCATATGCAGACTCCGAATGTGATTCTGATGGTGCAGTCTCACCACTTACTTGACCCTTGCCCAGTGTTGATCCTAAAACCCGAAGCCTGGAATTCTAAGTCTTGTACTTATCTGAAATTGCTTGATTATTTTCGTTCCAAAGGTTAACATTCAGCTGTTCAAAAAAAATGCACTCCCTGTTTCTGCTTTTTTTTTTATACTGAAACAGATATTACAAAACTTCTTTTACTGCAACAAAATATAATTGGTTCTAAATAAACATAGTAATATTTTTACAAACAACTGGGCTCGGATTTAGTCATTGCGTTATCATTTCTTGCCTGAATGTGTTCAACAAATGCTTAAACAGCCCTCTAATAAGCCTAACTAGTCTCCCACACTACCACAGAATAGAGCATTAGTATAATCTACTTTAGCCTCTGTAAAGCATAAGAGGGTCTGCTGGGCTTTGCTCACTATGTTGATTTGGTACAGTATATACAGAGGCCGCTACCTACAATCACCAACTCCTTCCTTAAATCAGTGTCTGGTGTGGTGGACGCTGCCAGGCAAACGTACAAGAGCACTACTTAATGCAAGGATGGACTTGGACTCCAGTCAGCCCCTAACAGTAGGATGGGGTCTTGGCCTATTGTGATGACCCCTATGTTCCTTTTTTTCTTATAGTTGCATTTTTGTACCACCTATAACAATGTGCGCGATACATCATAAGCATAACACATGATCAGTATTACTAACTTCAGTTTACAGGCCGATTCATATGCATTATCATTTTTCGTTAGTGTTTTAAGGGGCTGCCAGTAATAAAGCAGCCACCACTGTAACCCCCATGAAATGCCACTAGAAGACAGGAGAAGGGGGTTGAAACTATCGCGACACATCAAACTTTCGGTAACACAGGTCATCAAGTGGGAAGCAGCAACACAGCCTTGGCAATTTCGGGTGCCACAGACAGCCCTATTGCGAGCGAGAGCAAAGGATAGCTGTCAAGAAGGGTGGCAGCAGCAAAGAAGTGACTCACTAAACCAGGATTTCCTCTCCCACACCTCACAAGTGGGGGGGGGAGAAGGAGCCTTTCTCCAGGAGTGGGGAGAAGTTGCACCAGACAAATGGATTTTCAACATCATCCAACACGGCTATTGCGTAGAACTTGAAAAACACCCAGCAACTCTGGGCCCAAAGCATACCACCTATACAAAAGAAGGAAAAAAGACTACCTTTGACGGGTTGTGAAAGAATTGCTACAAAAACAAGCAATAGAAAAGATGCATCTTCAAGAGATCAATCAAGGAATAGACTACGCATAATTCCTGATGCCGAAACCAGACAGGGTTTCTGTCCATATTAGACCACCGCATCCTAAAGGAGTTCATAAGAACAGAACTTTACAATAACTCTACAGGAAATTCTGTAGTAGGGGATCTCTGTGTATAGTCATAATCTATGACTAGTCCCGCCCATGTGCGGGGACCCCGGAGCAATCAAAATATCTCTTAAGCTGTCCTGCATTTGCAAACCTGCAAAGACACTTAAGAGACAGACAAAATAATACAGCCTAATAACAATATGGCTGCACTGGCCAGCGCTTCATCTGAAGTGAACACAAAAGCCAAAATAAAGTTTAAATGTCATTTTTATTCACATCTGACATGTTCCTTTATTGTATCACACTCCCTTCACCAAAATCCCTTTAAACAATAGAGAGGAAGGGGTGGACAGACAAGCCCTATAGGCTGTCATTATGTGTCTGCTAAAGGGATACCGTGCCTTTAAGGAACTCTCCAGAGACCCTCGGTATCCCAGGATGCACAGCCAAAGCAAGTTACTTTCAGTTCTTTTTTCCGGCTCCTGCTAGCAGGACCCTGGAGCTTAAGCTCTACCCTTTTGGGTTGATATTTGGACTAAATTTTGGATTTTTGGATAAATAGTGTGTTCATTCGACGTCTAGAGCCTTTCTCTACTGCATCCTGCATTTTGGTGCAATTTGCCCACTCTTAGCATGGCTTTATTTGATAAATGCCCTGAGTGTGGGAGGAAAAAGGCCAAGACGGACCCACATGATGTCTGTATCCTCTGCTTGTCTTCCTCACATGTCCTTGCTACAT
The DNA here is from genome assembly GCF_964204655.1 of Triturus cristatus. Taxonomy (NCBI): domain Eukaryota; kingdom Metazoa; phylum Chordata; class Amphibia; order Caudata; family Salamandridae; genus Triturus; species Triturus cristatus. Next base: position 1,345,891,296 of record NC_140589.1, read on the forward strand.
GTGGCATCTGCAAGACCTTCTCCAAGAGGACCCTGAGGGACAGAGAAGATTAGCCTCCAGGGACAGGAGAAGCAGAGGACAGGTGGGACTTCGGGGCATGGAGGATCTCATTCCCCTTCCTCTGCCCATGCTTCAGCCACTGGAGGGCTCCACGCAGACCGAGGTCACGCTCTCGATCTCGCCGGAGGTCACGGAGTAGACACAGGTCGTCCACTCACAAAAGGCATGGCCGACGGAGGTATAGATCTCGTTCCAGAGGCACGAGGTATACGGACTCTTCTGGCAATGGACGGCTCTCCCCCTCGCTGTCGGAAACTCTGCCTACTCGAATCTCGCTGGTGGATGATATTGCCACTTTCCAGGATGTGCTGATGAGGGGGGCCGCGAAATTGGGAATCTCCGTAGCAGTCCCAGTTCCCACTACCTCGGTGATATTTGAGACATTGCACAAGGCTCACCTGTCACGCCCCCTCCTTTCTTTGGTTCCGGGTTTGGAGGAACCAGCCATGGAGGTTTTCTTGACACCAGCAGTGGTTAAGTCGGCTCCCTCACGGTTGCAGAAGAAGTACAGGGCCCCTGATTCGGACCCGGCGTTCCTCAGGGTGGACCCTCCCCCGGACTCTGTCATTGTGGTTGCGGCTCGTAAACAACACTCCACGACGCCCTCTTCCACGGCTCCTCCGGATAAGGAGAGCCGCAAGATGGACTCCTTGGGGGCGAATGTGCTCTACGTCTGCCACGACTATGAAGGCTGCTAGCGCCTCTGCCCTGCTGGGTCGCTATGACCGATTGCTTTGGGACTCTCTGCAACAGTTTGCTGCCTCCCTGCCTAGGGACAAAAGGGAGAACTTCCAGGAGGTGCTGAACGAGGGCATGATGGTCTCCAACCAGATCAGTGCGGCGGGGGATGTATCGTTGCTGGCTGCCCATGGGTACTGTCATGGAGTGCACATGAGGAGACATTTCTGGCTGAGGCTTACCTCTCTAAAACCTGAAGCGCAGCAAAAGATTGCTAACTTGCCTTTCTCTGGCTCAACGTTGTTCGGGTCTCATGCGGATGACGAGATGGCCCGCATGAAGGCCGAAGCAGAAACCCTGAAGGCTGTGGGGTTGGAAAGACCCAAGGAGCAGAAGAAGTCATTCCGTTCCTATGGCAGGCGTTATTCTAAGCAACGCGGTCAAGGGTGCCAGTCTGGTCACCAACAGCACCAGCAACAACAGTTCCCGAGGCAGTCCTTTCAGAAGCGCCAGAGGGGCAGAGGCCAGCATTAATCCTCGTCGGGGACCAAAGGCCCGGCCGGGTCGAAGCCCTGAAAGGTCACTTCCCCCTCGTCCGTTACCCGCTCCGGTGGGGGGGGGGGGGGCGGGGGCGGGGGGGGGGGGGGCGGGGGCGGGGGAGTATTCAATTCTACCTGGCAGAGTGAAGGACAATAACTCAGGACAAGTGGGTGCTGAATATTGTTTGCAATGGATACAGTCTTGGTTTCACCAGCCCGCCTCCTCAGATTCCAACAGTGCGCTCTCCCTACATGGTGCGGGAGCTCCAGGGGGAGGCGGACGTTCTGTTAAGGAAGAAGGCGATAGAAACTGTTCCTTTGAGGCAAAGAGGAAAAGGCCTTTACTCCAGGTTCTTTCTCGTAAGAAAAAAGGACCAGAACGAGTTCAGGCCTATTCTAGATCTGCGTCAAGCAAACAAGTGGATCCGCAGAGAAAAGTTCCGTATGTTGTCCCTGCATCAGATTTACCCTCAGTTGCATCGAGGAGACTGGCTGTGCGCCATAGATCTGCAGGACGCTTACTTTCATGTGCCGATCGCACCAAAGCATCGCAAGTTCCTGAGGTTTCTGGTAGGCAACAACCATTACCAGTATACAGTACTCCCGTTTGGTCTGAAGTCTGCCCCACGAACGTTCTCCAAGTGCATGGCAGTGGTGGCAGCACACTTGCGGAAGACCAAAGTGTTTGTGTATCCATACCTGGACGATTGGCTGATCAAGGCTTCCACGTTCCGGGAAGCCCAGTGTCACTTCAACAGGACAGCTGCCTTGTTTCATCGCCTGGGACTGCACATCAACATGTCGAAGTCAGTGCCGATCCCTGTGCAGTGTCTCCAGTACTTGGGGGCCTCAGTCAATACCTTGAACGCAAGCGTGTGTCCTTCGGAGGAGAGACGCTTATCTATCCGTGGGAAGGCCCTGCACCTCCTCTCAGCCCACTCCTACAGTGAGGACGGTGTTCTCCTTACTGGGGTCGATGGCTTCCTGCATCTTTCTCACCCTCAATGCACGTCTGCATATGCGGCCCCTGCAGGAGTGTCTGGAGGATCAATGGGACCAGAGGCGGGGGCGTTGGGAGGACACGATTCATCTGTCCCAACACGCTCTACAGTCTCTGCAATGGTGGTGTTCCTCAGAGAATGTCTGCAAGGGGACTCCCTTTCACAAGGATATTCCGGTCCAGACCATAGTGATCGATGCGTCTCTCCAGGGCTGGGGAGCGCATTCGGGCCATCTTCAGATGCAGGGGATATGGTCACAGACGGAGATGACTTACCACATCAACTTTTTGGAACTCAGAGCAGTACACTTGGCCCTGAAGGCGTTCCATCCCTCCTTCACGACGAACTCCCTGCTAGTTCAGACGGACAATACTACTACCATGTATTACCTCAACAAGCAGGGGGGCTCCCGTTCACGCATGCTGTCTCGGGAGGCACAGACTATCTGGAATTGGCTGGTGGCCAGGAACCTCACGATCACGGCAGCCCATCTGCCGGGAGTGCAGAATGCCCAAGCCGATGCGCTCAGCAGGCTCGTTCAAGAAAATCACGAGTGGGTGCTAAACGACGACGTGCTAAGAGACTTCTTCGCAGAGTGGGGCACTCCGGACATCGATCTATTCGCTACGGAAGAAAACAGCAAATGCCGCGACTTCGCGTCCAGGTACTACCAACCAGGGACACTGGGGAATGCCCTATGGATCAGCTGGTCCAACAGCTTTCTCTACGCCTTTCCACCCATTCCCCTGATTCCGGCGGTGCTGATCAAGCTGTCGCAATCCAGAGCCAGGATGATCCTGATTAATCCGGAGTGGCCGAGGCAATGGTGGTTCACCGACCTTCTTCGCCGGTCTGTTCTGCCACACCGGCGCCTGCCGTGTCGGCTGGACCTTCTCACGAAGTTCGGAGGACAGATGGTTCACCCCAATCTCTCGTCCTTGAGTTTGGCAGCATGGCTCCTGAGCTAGTACAGTATGGACACTTAAACCTACCTCAGGACTGCATGGAGATCTTGAAAGAGGCGAAGAGACAGTCTACGAGGACTTCTTACGCCTATAAGTGGAAGAGATTCTGCTTATGGTGCAAGGCAAAGGATATTGACCCTACATCCTGTAAAGATGTTATTTTGCCTTATCTGCTGCAGTTAGCTCAATCTGGGCTTAATTTTCAGTCTATTAAAGTTCATCTCGCAGCTTTGACTGCGTATAGAAAGGGCCCTTCCCAAACCTCATTTTTTCAACTCCCTGTGATTAAAGATTTTTTGGAGGGTTTGCGTAAGGTGTTTCCCCCTGTTAGACGACCTTCTCCACCATGGGAATTGAACGTGGTGTTGTCCAGATTAATGAGGGAGCCTTTTGAGCCTATTCATAAGGCTTCTCTACAGCATTTGTCCTGGAAGGCCGCCTTCCTTGTGGCCATTACATCGGCCAGGAGAGTAAGTGAGATTCAGGCTCTGTGTTAAGAGCTGTATACTGTATTCCATGCTTCTAAAGTGGTAATGCGTACTCATCCTAAGTTTTTACCTAAAGTGATATCTGATTTCCATGTAAATCAAATGATAACTTTGCCTACATTTTTTCAGCATCCCTCCTCTACGGCGGAGAGGTCTCTGCATTCATTAGATGTGCGTAGGGTGTTGAAATTCTATCTAGGTAAGACAAAAGACATCCGCAGGTCGGATCAACTGTTTGTAAATTATGGTTCAGTAAGAACTGGTCTAGCTACCTCAAAACAGTCCATCTCCAGATGGATTGTGTCCTGTATTCAGCTTTATCAGAAAGCTAATAAGACGTTAGGGGGTAAGCCTACAGCGCATTCGACAAGGGGAAAAGCAGCTACTACAGCTTTGCTTAGGAATGTTCCCATTGCTGACATTTGTAAGGCTGCCACCTGGAAGTCGGTCCATACGTTTACGAAGCATTACTGCCTGGATTCTGATGCTAGGGCAGATGCGCAGGTAGCGTTGTGGGGGCCGTCGTGGAGATTAAGCAAGCTATTGCCCAGAGTTGCAGAGTGGGACTCCATGATTGGAATAGGCACCGAGGCGAGAATTATCAGGTCTGTGGAATTTTTGAGCCCAAGACCTGCCGAGGCGGGGAATTGAACCCTGGTCCCGGGCTAGACCTCTGCATCAGGGTCTGCCGCTCTAATCATTGAGCCACACTTCTCCACTTATTATTGGTGAGTCGGTAAAACCCTATTAATAAGATTCCATAAACTTTCGCATTTGCTGTGCTTCAAAGACTGAGGTCAAATATCAGGCTGACTTCTGACAAATGACTGCTTTTTAGGTCTCACAAACCTGCGTTGCAGCGCGCATGCGCTGCTCACGTCTGCGAGACATATTGTGGGTGAGTATATTTCAGAAGGGTTCTGGAAGCCCCGCCCCTCCTTTTCATTGGGTAGCATAAACAGTGGCTTTCCATTGAAAATGAGGCTTCTGTGTTACTGCCCTTTGTCCTTTTGGGACGGCCCATCTGGACTGGGTCTCCTGCTTCACGGCTGTCGTGAAGCAATTTCTGATTTCAGAGGCGTGTTATGTCAACAAGCCTCTGAGATCCAGTCCTGATTGGCCTCCCAAAAGGAGAAAGGGCGACTCGTGTTTATTTTTGCATCGTGCTTTCGCTTTCACTGAAAGTGCGATGCAAATTTAAACAGCTCTATGGTGAGTGCTTGTTTAGGACTTGCGCCCTGCTGGATGGTCTCAAGATCATTTATTTTGGCTGGCTGCATAACGTGCACACCTGCCGGTCACTAATTGTTTGTTCGCAGGTGGAGACGTGGGTTAAAATTGAGCATCTGCCTGATCTGTATTTAGTGTTTGTAGTGGGCAGCTCATCCATTGCTCCTCAGCAGATTTTATGGGACGTGCTTGAATTATGCAGAATTATTAATTCATGTTAAGCACAGGCGCAGCAATAAATAGTGCATCATTTCGGTCTCACTCTTTACTGCTGTTGTATGTCCATGCAAAACAATTGCAGGATAAGAGCACCACGCATGTCACACACAAACACGCGAAAAAGTAACATATGTCAGCAATATAACATATTTGTAACCCAGCACTCCCCTGCCTATAGCGTGCGTCCGTTCCCCTCCGCTAATGCTCTTCGCCCCTGGTCTGGGTATGAAGGGCTCTATAATTACAATATAATGTAAAGTGACATCCATTGGTACGTCCGAGAGCTCGGCTTGTATTTCCTGTTCAGGCTGGTGACGATTTCTAGGACCCACCCGGGTAGGTTGCTCGCCTTTTGAAGGGCAGGAAAAAAATTCTGCGGAAACCAAATCGGACAAAAAGCAGGGCTGGGCCTATAATAAAACAAGCATTTGCAATGCAATTAGTCTCGCATTTATAAGAGTTTGAGCTATTGGCATTGTAAAATTACAATGCCTTTTATTTATGTTTTGGTTTTAAAACAAATAAAAGGCATTGTCATTTACAATGTCAGTAGCATAAACTCGCATAGCAGCGGTGTGTGAGTGCAGCGGTGTGTGGCGTGGTTTGTAAACAACAAGAAAAGTGGACATCAAAGGAAGGGTGGGAGGGAACGAGCATATGGGGTGTGAGTTATAACGAAAGTTAATTGTTGTAAGAGGGGATGCAGGAAGTGAGGCTGAGCGCGCCCTGGCGAAAGCAGTCTGCTGCTTTCAAGTCCGATGCCAGATGCCAGCTTCGCGCTTGAATGCCTCACATGCACTAGCCATAAACCGCATTCCTAAGGTCTTGTGCCCCTTACTAAATCTCTCTGAATGCGTGAGGCGGCGCACGCGCAGGAAGTAGCTGGTGGCAAATGGAATGCGCGTGGTTGTGAACGTAACCGCCACCAGATCCGCCTGGGAAGCCTTTGGGAGCATTTTCGGAAGCCCCTACATAAGTCTCGCTGAGCGATCGCTTACGCGATAGCCAGGCGAGACCTAAATAGGGCCGGTTTCGGAGCATCGCTTCGCGCTAGGGAAGAAATCTTGACTGCATACAAACAGTTTCCTGGCTGACAGAGAACAATGCAATGGCAGCAGCTTTTTGACTTGCTGTGTGCGCAGAAAGGGGGAGGGTAGTGCGCTTGGGTTTCGCCAGTCGCGTCAAACCTGTAGGTGGAGCCCTGCAAAGTGCATGGGGTGGGGCCCCCACACTCAGGATCTGGTCAGCTCTCAGCCCCCACGCACAGTGCTAGTGTGGGTCCCCTGGATCTCGCCCCCCCCTCGCACTGCAAGGCTATTGTTACGCCTCCGGGTTTGCATGTCATTGATCAGCTTGCCTCACACAGCTCACACTGTAATTAGTGCAAATTCTGCAGCGAAGGCTGGTTGACTGCCAGGCGCGTGAAGCAGCCGATACTGGTGTTCTAATGGACTGGGGCAGTGGGAACATAGGCCCTGCCCCAGGCCCTTCACTGTCCTAAGGGCATCCACGGTAGTTGTTTGATTTGCAGCTTCTCTATTGCGGGAGTCCCACACATTCAACAGGAATATCGACATGCTGTCTGACTCTGACATTCGCTCCTGTGCTTGTAAAAGTTCACGCCGTGTTTGAAACGCATGTTCGGTTTTTTGCAAACACGCTAAAACCAAGGGGACACATATTCAAAAGAAACACTTTGTGCTATGTTGCTATTTGTATAAAAGTGTACATACCCAGAGATGCTTACAAAAACGATTTTGCCAATGCAGATATTTCTTAATAGTCGCATTTTTCACACCTTTTTCCTTCATCCGTTCTATTACTCACCTTGTCATTTTCTTTCATTATGACTTATTGGCTGCTAGATGCCTCTAGTGTTTTTTTTTTTTTTTTGGACACATTTGGCATTAACAAGCATGGAGTAGTAACAGCCATCATTCACAACAAACCATACAGCAGTGGTCTTCAAAATTAACGCTGCGCCCTCCCCCCTTCAATTTGTTAACAATTATTCTGCTACATTGGCAATGTTTAAATGTCGAAACATATTTAAACATTGCAGTCGAGCTCTGTTACCCCTTCTCATGTTGAGCCTGGGCTGCGCATGTGCTGCTCCGCGAGGAATGCTGTTTGAGTGATACATCCTATATTGGAGTATGGAAATGGAACCCTGCCCACTCTCCGCCCATTTTTTTCATTGGCTTGTGTCGGTGCCTTTCATAAATACTGGCTTGTGATGCGTTAATTGGCTTGTTAGTCCCTCCTTAATACCGCCTTGTCTTCATTTGTAACCTTCCATGAGAACTGGCCCTTTTATTTCTGTTACACCATATGTTTAGTCTGTAAGCACTATTTTCTTTAATGAGTTTGTGGTCGTACAGGCACTACGTGCAGTGCGCCATGCGTGCTTCCTTTCAAAGCAGCCCGGGACAATCGCAGTCGTTGCCTAACAATACTTGCATTTACGAGCGTTTGAGCAATTGTCATTATAAACAACAATAGTTTAAGCTCTCGCAAATGCAAGACCTACTGCATTACAAATATTTTTGGGGGTAAAATTGCCCCATACAGCGCTTTCACTTTAGGGTTGGCCATGCCCTCTTTACATGCGGCTCGTCTGGAGAAAGGGGTGCAGCCTCTATTAAAGTGAAACCGGGGCATGGGGCACTTAAAAAAAAAAATAAATAAATAATAGTTTGCCAACTTGACAGATGTTTTTTAGTAAAAGCATCCCATACTGTGCTTTCACTTTAATGGTGTCTGCGCCCCTTTCTTTAGACGCGGCTCGTCTAAAGAAAAGGGCGTGGCCGACATGCAGTGCAATAGGTCTCGCATTTGCGAGAGTTTAAACTATTGGCATAGTCCTTTTCAATGTCAATAGCTCAAACTCTCATAAATGCGAGACCTATTGCATTGCAAATGCTTGTTTTAATATGTTATTAGTGTCTGCAAACACCTCACTTCGCAGCCAGAGAAAGTAATGTAAATTATGCGCCAATCTAGCCGAGGGGCAGCGTGATACTAAGGCTGAATGTTTTTTGTAATGCAAAAAAAAGATACCTGTAACGGGACCTGTAAACATTTGGCAGTTAGAAAAGCAAAAGTAAATGAAGCACATTTTTGTAATTCTGAATTGTGAGGGAAGCAACAATTTTAATATGATAAAAACACATTTCACGAATGATAAACATTCACGGAAAAATGATTCTCACACACTGTCATTTGTGTTAGAAATAGTTTTATCAATAAAACTGTACATCTTTGTAAACTTAGTGGCTATATCAAAAGAAAATGTGCTGTCTGTAAAAGATTGCACTGCTGCACAATGCTTTATTTGTAATAAAGTGGCCTCCTCATACCCATTAGAGCAAGGTGGGTCGCAAAAGTTAGTTCTAAAAAGTGGGTAGGTGTCCTAAAAGGTTTGGGAAGTGTAAAAGTGGCTCTGTATATACTGTTCCCAAATAGGTACAGTGTGTACAGAGTCCACAGTCCCCAGAGGCTAAAGTTAGATGTAACCTTACTCTCAAGTGGTAGCTTGGTCGAGCAGTAAGGCAGTATCAGAGGACAGTGTAAAGCATTTGTTGTACACACTCAGTCAGCAAATGGTCTCGCACACTCAAGAACTGAACTCTAGGCCAATGGTTTTGTATAAAAATATAGTTTTATTTTAGAACCAACAATAGGTATCAAAATATACTTTCTCAGAATGAGATGCTTTAGATACACTTTCAATAGGCAATAGACTTTTGAATGCAATAGTTAAAGTTGTTGCAATGGGCAACACAATTTCAAACACATTTATACATTGAGCTCAATGGGAATTTCTAGTTAAATGCAATTGATTGCTTTTCTTACCACAGGACTGGATCCTAGATTCGGTCCTGGGACATATCCTGTAAACAGTGGAGTAAAAAACGTTTTGGTTAGTTATGATTTTTAAGGAATATTATTGTATTTTAAAAGTAGACTCTTGGAAACTTACACATAGAATCACCAATGTTATCCTATGGGAGGAAATTCACATAGCAGATAAGTAGGGTTATCGTTACTTTTTCTAACCCGGTGTTGGATCCTGGATCCAGCACTGGTGCATCTCCTGTAAACAGTTGGAAGGAAGCGTTTTTGTTATACAGGCGATTTTTAAGGAATATTTGTAAGTTTCAGAAATCGACACTTAGAAGAATTTCTGGCAAAAACCAGGCAATGTTATCCTATGGAGGAAAATCAAGTTAGCGGTAAGTACGATTGTAATTACTTATCAGGGTCCGTGCTGGGCACCAAGATCCAGCACTGGGATCTCTCCTGATAAGTTGAGTAATTTTGTTTTCGTTATTCGCTGATTTTAGATGAATATTTTAAAGTTTCAAAACTCGACACTTTGAAATTCTTCTAAGTGAAACCAGTCCATGTTACCCTATGGAAGAAAATTGAGTTATCGACTTTTGGGTAAGTACTCGAATGGCAGAGTTAAGGTTCTGGGCATAGACTCGGGTTTCCCAGGGGCGGGTAGGTACAGTTGTTACACCCTCAGCGGCACAGGGGCAGCCGGGTGCAGAGAGAGTTAGGCCCAACGTTATCCTATGGGAGGCCAGGGGCCTTTGGTTGGTAACTGCTGGCTAGCAGGCCACACGGCTGTGGGAGCTGGGCTCCTGGTAACTTACTCAGGGCAAGTGGGGAAGTAGATTAGGATAGAGGTTGCACTGCCAGGGGCACTCGGGTGGCTAGGTGCTTTTGAGCCGTCGGGCGCTCAATGTATTTATATGGAGAAGCTCAGTGACTAACAAAGGCTGCAAGCTCGGGGACTAAGATTCTTCAGGTGGGACCACCACTTCGAAAGGTATGTTGGGTAGTTGGAGGATAGGTAGGCACCCAGGAGTTGGGCACTGGGGGCCGCAGGTCGCCGGGTGCAGGGGTGCATTTTGGCGTCGGGAAATCTTACCCTCTGCTGGTCGCGGTTGGAGGGGTCCCCGGTTCTGAGGCTGCAGGCTTCAGGAGCGTCGAGGTGGGTCCTTGGGTGCTGGATTCGGGGGTCACAGTCGCCGGGGGACGTCCTCGTGGTCTTTGTCCACTCCGGCACAGGCCAGGCTTGGCGGGTGCAGAGTGTGCAGGAGTCGTGGTTCCTGGTTGATGCCAAGGGTCAGTTACTTGCTTTGAGCAGTACCACTGCTCGTGGGAGTTCCAGTTGGTTAGTCTCACAAGGCAGTCAAGTCCTCCGGGTTTTTTGACGTTGCTGACTACTGGAGATGCCGGGGTTTAGCAGGAGCAGGTTCGAGGGTAGACAAGCCTGTAGGGTTGGAGCTTAATCAGTTGGTGTCTTTCTCTTAGCAGTTGCACGGCAGGTCTTCTTGTTTCTTGATCTTGCTTGTTTCGAAATCTGGATCTCAGGAAGGAAGGTTCGGGGTGCCCCTAAATACTAAATTTAGGGGTGTTACAGGTAGGAAAAGGGCAGGGACCAATGGGTCCCTTCCCTGGGGTGGGTACACCCCCTATCCTGCCACTCTCCTGTTGGAGGGGGGCAGTAGCCTAGTCCTGATTGGGGCAGGGCTCCCCATCTTTAAGATGGCGAGAGCCCGGAGATATGCTGCACCTTGTCTCCCCCACCTGAGGGGTGGGGGTTGGCAGAGGCTGGCACACCCCCTTTTTTTCCTTGGGGTTTCCCACCAGTCTTTCTGCCAGTGTGGGGGTCAGAACTGGTAGGGGCCAGTTGCTGAGTACAGCAAGTGGCCTGGAGAAGCTCATAAAGGCGGTATGCCTTTGATGCTTCCCCTGCTCATCCTGGGGGAGGAGACCTAGCACCTTTCCCAGGATGTGCATTGTTGCAAGCCCAGGAGAGAGGATGGCTCTCTACCCAGGGGTCCAGCAACATGTCTGCTGTGTGACAGCCAAGGGAGCCCCTCAGACAAGACGTGGATTGTAGGTTAGGTTGAGGGGGCATCTCTAAGATGCATCTGTCGTGCATTGTACATTAAATCCTGCACTGGTATCAGTGCGGGTTTAATGTGCTGAGAAGTTTGATACCAAACTTCTCAGTCTTCAGTGTAGCCATTATGGTGCTGTGGAGTTTGTCGACTACCTCCCAGCACCATATACTCTTAATGGCGGCATTGCACTTGCAGTGCCCAGGAATGGACCTGGATACTGTAGGGGCACAGGGCTCATGCACCTGTACCCACACCACTGGCATGGGGCGTCCAGCTAGAGGGTTGGCTGTGGTATGCTAGGGCAGTGTGTGTTGTGTCCATGGTACACAGGGATGTGTGCCATGTCGAGACTGTTTAGTTCTGCACCAAGACATTCAGCCTGCAAAGGCAGTGCATGTGTCAGGGTACAGGGCCTACAAGGGGGGCACAATAAGTGCTGCAACCCTTAGGGGCCTTCTCTGGTCACAAGGCCCTGGGTACCATTTACCAGGGGCTGACATGTGGCCAGAGATGCCAATTGGGTTTAGGCTTTAACACAGTTTTAGGGAAGGAACACCGGCCCTGGGCACCTGATTGGCAGGAGCCCAGGGCACACTCAGTCAAAGTACTTCAGCAATTCAGCTAAAAGTGGGGGCATACATGCAAGAAAGATGGCACTTGTGTAGGAACGTGGGTTTCTTTTGCAGTAACATTACCAGTTTTTGCCATGTTTCTGAAACTTTGTGTGCTTGGGGTCCCTACCAATCGGCTACCCACAGCATGTGTTCTTTCTCTAGCCTGTATCATTGTTTAAACAACTGGCACAGCTGTGGCCTACCTGGAGGTCCCTTGTAAAAGGGTACCTATGGTACCAAGGGCACTGTAGCCAGGGAAAGGCCTCTGAGGGCTGCAGCATGTATTATGTCACCCTTTGAGACCTCTTGCAACAAACTTGCACCCCTTGCCATTGCAGCCTGCATATTTTGGTGCAGCTAACTACAAAGTAATCTGGAAGTGATTTCAAGTGTTGTGAACAGTTTACAACTCATTTTCTTGACAGCAAAAGTAATTTGAATGTTCCTAGTAATCCAGTGCACTAGTTTGAAATGTAACATTTTATGAAAAGTATCTTACATGCTACTGAGTAAATATTGGTTCTAGTAATAAAAATAACAACTTTATATACAATACATTAGCCTGCATTCAGTGCGAGTGTGATATTTCTTGCCTGAGTGTGCACAACAAATGCTTAACACTAGCTTCCTTATAAGCACGATCGCTCAACCATGCTACCATAAAAGAGTAAGGTGTTATCTCCTTGAGCCTGTGCTGTACCTCTAGGGATCCACTGGACTCTGTGTACACTATCTTTGGTATAGTATATACAGAGCCGGCTTGTTACAACTTGTGTACTACTTGTGGAGGACTTGTATCTTTTGAAACTAATAACCCAAATTCTCACACCCATCAAGTGCCCTGTACAGTAATAGTAATTTGAAAAGCAGGGACCGAAGTTATGAAGTTTAGTTTGTGTAGAGGGTAGTGGTGCATTTAGGGTGATGCCAATTTTAAACTGGATATGCCTCAAGTGGTGCAGGGAGCAGACCAGGAAACCACGAGATTAGATTGCTATTTGCTGAAAGGGTTTTACAAATGCTATCTCCTCTGTTCTGAATACTAAAGGTGTCCTGATACTTTCAAGAGCCCGATAAAGGGATGGACTGAGAGCCATGTTTGCAGTCCTCGGACATGCTGAAGAGGGTATGGTGGCACTGGCAAATGCTACTGTATGTGGCGATCTTGTTGCCAATCAAAATATTTTGGCAGACGTTCTGTTCCATATCCGGTACATAACGAATTGTACCTAATAATAGGGCCCATTGTGCATGTATTTGGGATGTTGAAAACCTGTATCCCCTTCTCGCTATTTGTCAGCAAGTTCATTTCCCAGCTGCTCCTCACAGCCAGACTGGCCAATAAATTAAAGGCTGCAGAATTTAGAGCATGGGTTTAGATTGGTTGAAACTGTTAATTGTATGGAATGTGTAAACTGGCAGTAACACCCAGGGACATTGTTCATATATTTACATCGAACCAGTTCATGCACACCTCTCATCCCATATGTCTGATTCAGAAAGACGTAAGAGTCCAGTAGACTAACTTTTTTCTAGATCGGTTAGAGGGCTTGTTCTTTTGTCCTACACCTGAATGTCGTCTTTACCTCTGACTTTTTTAGGTCGAGCCTAGAGGCAGTGCATATGCGCTGCTCGCTCAGCGAGCCATGCTGTAATAGAGTATGCAGTGGAAGCCCTGCCCACTCTCCGCCCATGTTTTTAATTGGCTTGTCATCGTCTTTCCGAGTCATTATGAGGCTTGTTAGTCCCTCCTTGGTCTCGCTTTGTCTCCATTTGTTTCCGTCCATAATGACTTGACCTTTTACGTGGCTCGTTACACTGTCTGGGTGTAAAAAGAGACCAGGGCACCCGGAGGAATAGGACAGGGACCTCTGGAACTAGTATTTTACAGGAAACAGTGGTCCCTGAAAGCAAAAAGAGTTTAGTGGTACAATGAATATAGCCTCAATCGGTTCTATATTACAGCCAGTGTCCAGCCGGACAAAGGCAACTTTAATATACAAAATTTAGTAATAATAAGCAAACAGATGTAAGTTAAATCTCAGTGGGATACAAGCCTGTATCCTACAACTTACATATCGCATGGAAAATAAATTGTGAAAAAATCTTTAGGCAATTTACAAGGATGTTTCAAGCAGTAAATACTTCAAGTAGTGAAACATCTGATACATATAAGGTCACCTTCACAGTAAATTACATACAGTATATATAATGTGTAAGGTGGACAACTGTGTCGCCGGCGTTTCGATCCTTATCAGGGGGATATCGGTTCATCATCAGGACTAATTAAATAAAATTGGCCGTATAAAAATGCCTGGATTACATAATTAACATGACCAGTGAAGCAATAGGAGGAAAAAGGGGGGAGGAAGAAAAAGAGATCTGTATTAAATACATAGTAGACAAGACAATGTTTTTTATCACACGGGAAATGTTTGGACAAATTTATCGAAAGAGACGCACAAGTGAAAGTGAGAAACATTGCATGGGTGATTACCCTGGATAGACACTGAATTAGATAGTTACTAAGTTCCCAAATTGGTAGTAGAAACTGTGTGGCAAGTGGACTCGAACACCTAGTATAACAGGGCGCGTTAGAGGAGCATAAACAACCAAAAAGCGCGAAGAATAGTGTAATACCAAAAATTAGGCTGGACGTCACAACAATCATGTGGACGAAGAAGCATAAAAGAGAGACATAATAGTTTTTCAAAAGCAAGCATGTAGAAAAATAGTGCGCCAGTTAGTAGATCACATGCACAACCAATGGACCATAGTTTCAATTGGGGCAAGGGCCGTATTGTATGATATGAGAGATGTTACCTCAAGGGTTCATAGAGTGTGAATAAAAGCATCAGGGGCACGAGGTGATCTGTAGAATCCCAGGTGTCGAATGTCAACCTCAGGGGGATTTAAGCGGCGACCTGTGAAAAATAAGGTGCCCATGAGCCGGAGGTGAATTACGGGTGAAAGCGTGGAGTCGGACAACCGAGTGCCTACTCACGAGATTGGGTGGTGAACACGGCATCAGGGACACGGAAGGAAATAAGATGGGTGAGCACTTTTTGTTATTGGTACTGATGGGACCAATGGCGGCTGCTTTTTTTGTTGTATGTGCATGCTGAGCGCGCCGCACACTTTAGGGACACTGCGCTCAGTTTGCATTTTACGTTCTGAAGTTTGATTTGGAGTGCGGTGCCCGCTTCTGGGTCACCAAACATTTTTTTCTGATTTTTTTTTTTGTTCTTTTTTTTTTTTTTTACTTTTACAATGCCAATAGGTAAATTCGCAATTGTGATACCTATTGCATTGTAAATGCCTCTTCTGTGTTGTCAGTGGGCTTCTTCACATGTGTTTTTTTGCTTCTCTGATGCTGAACAATGATTTGGTACCGTACCTACTGTTTTGCTTTCTCTTGCCAGCTGTTTGTCAGTGTTTTCATAAACTTGAAGACATCAATGGGCTTATTCTTCTGGAAAATATGATTTTAACTTTTTAAAGCTTTTAACAAGTTAATCTTACTAGGTATAAATGCACCCAGCTGTTTAGAAGCATCTATAACTGTTCTATTAAAATTTAATGGAATGTTGCCTTTTTTTATAGTTACTTTATTGTCTTTGTCAATGCTTTTTAGGTCTCACCTGGCGAACGCAGTGCGAAAGCGCTTTCGCCAGCGAGATCTATTGTTGCCGACTTGCCTCGGAAGTGGGACAGGAGATGGGCAGGCGCTTGGCGTTTTCAGCTTGTGTACGCGCTTGTAAAGACTCGCTCGCATCTACATCTTGGACTCCGACTCGGCCCGCTCTCAATTGCTGAACTATGGCTATGGTGCAGCGGTAAAAGTACGAGAACCATACCAGAGAGGTACCTTGGTACCCACATGCTGCGGTAATTACCTAGCACTCGAACTGCAGTGCTCGCACCATTTCAATGTGTACATTTAAACAGTTGCAAGCCTTATAAGCGCTCCGTCATGCATGCCGTGCTACATCCGCTAATAGCGCCTCGCAAACGGGAGGGTTGGTGCTCGGGGTGCCCTATACTGCCTTCATTCAAGCATAAACAAGCGGACCAATTCCTTTTTAGGTGCAGGGAGCTAGGCGATTTGCCAAGAATCACTGGATGTGTGAGGGTCAGTGCCAAAACTCGAACTGGGTTCCCCAGCTTCAATGTCCCATGCTCTAGCCAATCTGCTGTGTTGCTCTACACAACGCGTGTAATGTGCCTTGCACTCCTAGGCCGTCGTCTCTTCTCCCCCCCCCCCCCCCCCCCCCACCACCCCCATCGCTGGCTACCCTGGGGGCAGCCCCCGGGCAGCTAAACACATTGGCATGAGCCCCCGGTCCTAGTGCCTGGTAGGCAAACCACTAACGCAAGCGCAATTCAAAGCAATGACTAATATTTCGCAGTCGCTGGGCCGGCATGTACTCCGGGAGGACCCGCTGGTCATCTTGTACTTCGACTCTGCCTGCTCTCACCTGCTGAACTCCAGCAGCGCCTGCTTCGCAGAGTTCTACGCGTCCTGCGCAAACACACTAGCCGCCCCCAGCCAGTGCACGCGTACTTGTCTCCCTCAATGTGCGCATGGTGTGCTTTTGCTTTCCCTCCCGCCATCGTTTCAGCCCACGCTCAGGTTCTCCCACCTGCTGTGGCCCCCTCTCTTCCTCCCTCGCAGCTCTATCCCCTCCTCTCGCTGCCTCCTCTTCGACCCCCCCCCCCCCCTCTTGTCTTCCTCCCTGCCCTTTGAGTCACCTTCCTCCCCCTTTGACTACCTTGACCCTCGGCAGAGCAGCCCTCCCACGGCCACGAGGATGGAGAACACACGGCCCTGCTGCTCAAGATGCTCCTGCTGGCAATCCTTACCGGCCAGCTGCGGCTTCGCAGGAAGATGGGTACCCCCGGCAGATACTCTCCCCACCCCCTGCTGGCATGTGAGAGTGAGCGGCCTGACACCCCCGTGCTGGCATGTGAGTGAGTGTGAACGACCCTGGCACCCCCCCGCTGGCATGTGAGTGAGGCAGTGGGGTGGCTTTTGTTTTTATATTTGTCAGTTTTGTTGCACTCATTTTGTGAGTAGGAGCCTCGGTACCTGCATCTGGAATAAGGCTAAAACTAGATGTGCCTGAGTCAGCAAATTAACTGAGAGCCAAGCCAGAGCCGAGCCAAGGGCAGCTCCGGCTCCAAGAGCTCTGCACAAGCAGAGTCCGTGAAAATATTTGCCATGTACAACGTGCTAAAAACGTCATCTAAAAAAATTCCAAAGTCTCTTCAACACTGAAATTTATGTAACACATTTTTTTCAACAGATCATAAAAGCGCATTGAGGAGTACTTATAGAAAGTGAATTTAGAAAATGTCCACCATCGCTGAATCTATGACAATGCCCTTAGTTAACCAAGAGGCAAGTCAGTTGTCATATGCACCCTAAATGTAGCCTATGTTCCTATTGTAGGTGGGGCAGAATTGTGGGCTATTTAATAAAACAAAGGTTTTTGTGCAGCTTACCCCCTACCCTGGACGTACATCTGTCAGTGCTCTCAGATGTGATAATGAAGATAAGCATTTGCAATGCAATAGGTCTCGCCCTTACGCAAGTTTGAGCTATTGGCATTGTAAATGACAATGCCTTTTATTTGTTTTGGTTTTTTAAACCTAAATAAAAGGCAATGTCATTTACAATAGCAATAGCATAAACTTGTGTAAATGTGAGACCTATTGCATTGCAAATGCTTGTTATTCTTGTGGGCTTGCTTAGTTTGTCTTGCCGGGCAAGATAAAAGTCTGAACTCAAGTTGCTGGTGCTAGGCATCGCCTGCCGAGGCCTATTTAACCCGTTCCGTGCTCATGACGGAACCACTCCGTCATGAGCCACGGGTGCGCTGTGCTCATGACGGAGTGGTTCCGTCATGCTGCGCCCGTTGGCGGCCGCTCCGCCCACGCGGCGCTAATTCCCCGCCTGTGCGGGCGATTAGCGCAGTGGGCGGAGACGTGACGGAACCACTCCGTCATGAGCACAGCTCACCCGTGACTCATGACGGAGTGGTTCCATCACGAGCACGGCGGCACCGTAACTGCCCCCAAACCCCCCCAAGGGGTTAATTATGTATGGTTGGTGCCTCGACTCTGGGTTACTTCTGCAGCAGCAGCACCTGGCACAGGTGAGGGATTTATTGAAGTCGTCTGGGTGCGAACTACGGACAAGGGTTTATGGTAAGCACTCTGCTGAAAGACGTATACGCATTAAAGGTGGTTTCTAAACGAAGGTCCTTTTTACTGCACACTCCATCCCATAAACAGTGCTGAACAGAACTAAGTACATTTATAGGCAGTATTGTAGGATTTCCTGTCCAAAACGCAGTTGCTGCGAAGAAAGGTGTAACGTAGTTTCTGTGGTCTTGGACCTCTGCTATATTTACACGTTGTATTTGCTAATTGTTAACCTACTCGAAAGTAATGTTTTTACTCCGGGTCTAAAGAATGTGTTTGAATTCAGTGTTGTGAAAAGATGATTCTTGCAAGGGTTGGGTTAAGGCCTTTGCCCGTTTAAAATTCTAAATATATGTAGAATTTTGTTTTCTAGTTTTTTTTTCTTGTGACTTAATGTTTTTCTTCTGTTACCTTAGCAAAGAATGGCGCAGGAGGTGTTGACTCATTTAAAGGAGCATCCAGACGCATGGACAAGAGTTGATACTATATTGGAGTTCTCGCAGAACATGAACACCAAAGTAAGCTTCTGGCTGTGATGGGATTTAAATCCTAAAGTCTCGAATTACATTTCCAAAGTAGTTTTCAAATTGAATGGCGTTCCGTATTCTAATTTGTACCATGGGCATTGATTTGGGATACGAGGATGGGTGTATTATTCCTTTAAAGATGAACTTCTTGCATCCATTTCTTATTTACTACGATGATGTAGTCTACACTGCTAATAGGAAATTGCTTTAATTCATGTTTTTCTTAAACACTATAGCCCATCGTTGCAATAACAAAGTGCATATTCTTCTAGATTTGTAATCTGTTTGATCTTGAATATAGATGTAATGCTGCTAGAGTCAAGTTTAATGCAGTGGAGTTTACAACTTAACTGTCTCCTTTAAAGTGGTGGAGAAGTGTGGCTCAATGATTGTAGTGGCAGACCCTGATGCAGAGGTCTAGCCCGGGACCAGGGTTCAATTCCCCGCTTCGGCGGGTCTTGAGCTCAAAAATTCCACGGACCTGATAATTCTCGCCTCTGTACCATTCCAATCATGGAGTCCCACTCTGGGCAATAGCTTGCTTAATCTCCACAACGGCCCCCACAACGCGAAGGATGCCTGGCCTGCACCATGGGGGTGCCCAGGAGTGGACGCCTCACAGGGAAAGCCAGGATGGGTTCCACAGCGGTATTCGTACAAGCGCCTTGAGACCCTTGCGGATGAGTAGTGCGCTATACAAGTATCAATTTACATTTACATTTAAACAAATTGCTTTTTGGTCCGTATTCACTTTACCTGAACTTTTTACCTAACTTTTTTAGTTAATTGGGTAACATTTTGTGAAACATGGATAATTTACTGTGCCATCCTGCTCTCCCTTCCTACTAAGAGGTGGACCTTTGTTTCTTCTGGGGTAAATCCGTGAAGTAGTTTTTGAGATTTTTGAAAAATGCGGAGGGTGGGCATTGGTGAGTTAAAATTTATATCTTTACATTTGAAAATGTGTTCCATTTGCCTATAATTATGCACTTAATTGAAAAATTTGTAAGCGGTTTGACACATGTGCTTAGGTTAACTTTTGCAGATGTCATACTGTGCCACCTTTTAGAGAATACACTTGACATTGGCAGACACTTAGCATGTTTAGTCTTTTGTCGGGATGAAAAGCTGCATGGAGATGCATCAAAGGTGCACTTTTATCGTTTGCACATCAATACCTTTCTCAGTATGTGGGGGGGGGGGGGGGGGGGGGGGGAGGTGGTAGTCAAAGGAAAGGTAAAGAGTTGATTTTGCTGGAAATTTTGTTACTGCTTACCCAATCGGAATTGTAATTTGCATCTGGCATGTTAAGCATATGGCAGTGATTTCTGGTTTCCCTAAGGTCTGGTTCAGAGTAGAGGTGGGGGGGGGGGTAAGGGGTTTACACTTTTGAAACTTTTTTAAAGACCTTTTTATTGGCATTTATAGTTTACAATAACAAAATGCGTTAAATACATTCAGTTGGATTGCATGTTTCGGATCTCACATCGTGGTACAGTGCTATCCATAAAGTAGGTCGTCCAATAGATATCTTGTATTTGTTAAACTTTTGGTGATTCTACACAATTTGACGAGGGGGGGGGGGGGGGAATTCATGAACGTTGAGAATTGGCAGTCCGCCACTTGCTGCCGAAGGCCATGCAGAAAGGGCATTAGAGTGCAGTATGATTGGGAGGCATTTACATTTATAACCATGTATACATGAACCTACCACACAACATCTAAAGTAGGAGGTATGGTTCATTTAGGTCGTAACACCTTACTGTAGGTTTTATTTTTTCTATTTCTGATATTCACTTAACGCCATTTAAAGAGCAGTTCTTGTACCAAAAATCTCATCCCTCCCCAAAAATTCCACAATTACTTAACTCGCATTCCTGCTGTGACCACCATAACTCGCTTACCTAATGTAACTTTTGTCTCCAATATTTATAACTGTAAATAAACATTTCACATCACAGCCGTAACGCCTACATAGTTAATAAGGTATCAATAGTCATAGCAAGCATAATGTTTCGGCAGTAAGTAATTTTTAATGGATTCTTCTAACTGCAGATTTGTCAATTTATTAATATTCCCCAGGCGGCAGAACTGATCCAGAAAGCTTTATAGCACTACTGTGCGCCGGTAGCTCCAGTCGTCCTAGTGGCACTGGTTTGGTCCAGGAGAATATGGTATGGTACCTGGAACTCATGAGCATCTGTCCTCTATCAATCTGCTTGTTCAGGAGTAGCTTCTGTCACAACAGCAAAGCTGGGTGCTACACCTATGCAGTCTGCATATTCATGCTTAGCGATTGAGCAGCAACAGTTGACCTAATTTGACTTTCTTCTCGTGGTGTATATCTTGGCGGTGAGATCCTCCTTCAATATCTCTATACGCCAGTCGTTGGGACAAATTTGTGATGTGATTTGATATACTCGCCAGAATGAGCCATCGCAGGTCAAGTTATTTAACCTTTTGTTGTTTGCTTAGTCCCTGGCCGAGCAAGGACTTGTCTTGGGCACTGTTAAAGGCTACTTGTTGACTCTGCCGGCTTTTTCGCAGTTGCTGGGTTACCCTTCAATGCGCAAGTCACCAGTTGTGGTATAGCTTTGAAAGATTTGCAACATTTATTCCCATTGAAGCCATTTGGGATGCCGCAGTAGTATTTAATTTGGTTCTTATTTAATATCTACTTAATTTGAGCTGATACACAGTTGTCCATTACATCTCTTGGCACTCTAAAACGGTCTTTTCTTCCATGGGATACTCATCAAGAGTAGTCAAATTGTTTTCCTGATTATTTTTATCTTCATTCGACGTTTTTTGATTGCCGCTAACTTTCTTAGTTGTTTTCTGACACTTTTGAAAACTTTGTCAGAAATTCCAGCATTGTTCAATAAATGTCCTTCCTGTAGGAAGAAGATGGCAAAGTCTGATCCACATTCTGTTTGTGTTCTGTGTTCCATCCTCACACAATCCAGAAGTGTTATTACCATTTTCCAAGGGTAACACTTTGCGCGCAAGAAGATAAAGCTACATGCCTTGCTGGAGAGAGGAAAAGGACCTTCAATAAAGTGGCCTTTGGAGCAGTCCTGCTTTTAAAGAGCCCGCTCAGTAAAAACACAGATCGGAGAAGAAACTGCTTTCTGCTACTCCAGCATCAAAAAGAAAGCGGCTTCCTGAATGTTCCCGTTCAGCGTCCAGGTCGATGTTGGAAAAACATAAGTTGGGGGCTCTAAGGAAGCAGGCTGAACACAGCTTAGAAACCTTACCCTGGTTCTGAAAACACTTCATGGCTTGCCAGTCCTCTAGCCTACCCACCGCACTCTCCCGCTTAAGTCCAACTAGATCTCTGCAATTGGCCAACCTTCAAATGTAGCTGAACTGAAACCGGAAAAGCATAATCATGTATTTGGCACTTTTCACTAGAAAAATGTCCTCTCTTTAGATCAGGCCATTACCAACTTACCCACCTTCAAAGCAGCCTAAAAAAACCTCACATATCTGAGGTCCCATAGTGTTGCTCCATAGCTTACGCTCGTACCAAATTTGGGGGTAGGGCTGGGGCCAAGTCAGTTCCCAATAGAGGTGTAACTCATGGATGGAGCTATAGGTGAGGAGGAACAACAAAAACTGAATGCATAGAGATTGTTAAGGAACAAAGTCGATAGGTACTGACCTTGGGGGGGGGGGGGGGGGGGGGGCTACATCCTTGGTGTGCCCACCCCTCCTGGCCCATCTTCAGTTTACACAGATCCTTCCCCAAAAGTAGACTTTTCCTGTAGCCATCGACCTCCCAAATCTATGGGAGATCCGGTCTTTGTTGAAGGCAGTCAGATCTGCGAACAGCAGCTCTGTTCAAAAGAAACTCAAAAGAAAGACTGAGCCTGCTGAGAACGAGGAAACTATACGCCTGGAACCACCACTTCACCCCTCCAGGACTCCCCAACATCGCCTGCAGCGCCCCCACCTGCGAGTGGCCCGGTAAGGTGAAACCTGACCTCAAAAGGCACCCCTGTTGCCGCCCGCCCTGGAGAAGGGGACCCCAGGTGCATCTACATCCCGAGCCCTACCTTACCTGCCCAGCTGTTGGTTTCTCCAGGAAGACTTCCTGGTGTTGGAAATGGGATCTCTAGTTGTGAGAGGTAGGTACATTTATCCAGTGTTGGGGTATCTTTCATAGATTCACATGCCTAAATCATTCCCTGTCGCCGAGGCAGGAGTCCCACGGTAAATACAAAAGTAGTGCCAAAAATATTAATAGTAGTAGGCCCCAAAGAAAAGGCATAGATATTAGCAGCCAATCTACATCATTATGCTAAAAGAACCAAAAAATTGGTACCAACCAATCTGCCATCAGCACCCTCTAGAACACTCAGCAGAACCAGTTCTCCTCAGATTTTCACCGCACGTCGTGTGGAAGGGAGTCTCCCTGAGTGCCACTCAGTTTCTACTTTATTCCATGATGTCTGACAAAGCCTTGTTCAAGTCCTGCAGAACCTGCGCCAAGAAGAGAGTCCACGTTGATGACCAGCATATGGACTGCATCTACTGCCTCTACCCTAAACATGAGGCAAAAGATTGCAAAATTTGCCGCACCTTCCCTACTAACACTGTTAGGGATAGGGAGGCGAGAGTGTTATGGCTTAAATCCTCTTCGGCTGAAGAGGATGATAGAGCCTCAACTTAAAGCAAGAGAGCTAGGTCTCATGACAGCTCTTCAAGCGAGGGGAGAAAACGCCATAAATCTTCCCACTCTACTTCTGTCCCTCCTCAGAGGACTCCTCTCCTTTCCTCTGGCTCAGTTCACTCTCCTCAGGACTCTACTCTCAAGGACTCTAAAAAGCCGTCTTCAAAAATCTCTGGCTTTCCCTCCTTCGTTGACTATTTTTCACTTCTGCACAGTCGACGCAGACTGTCTCAACGACGTCTATCACCTCTCCTATACGGTCGACGAGGATTACTATCCTGTCAAACCCGTCGTCGAGGGATCGTCGACTAAGTCAACGTCTTAATCCATATCGACGACGTTACCGTTGACGAAGCCTCCATCGTCGACGAGAGAAGTATCGTAGACTAAGATACAGCTAGTTACTACCCCGTCGATGAACGTCCCGTCGACGAAGGTCCTGTCAACGTCGAGCCCGTCGATTGCAAGCCCGTCGACTGGGGATTTACCTGCATTGTTTATAGCTCATACTCGTTCTACTCCTGTTTAATCTAGGAGTTTTCAGCTGAAAACATTTAAGAGACATGAATATAGCGATTTCACTGCTTACTACCTCACATCTCCTGGAAACGTGCAGGATGAGGATGATGGTTACGAGGATGAAGAGGACGAAGGACCATTTGGAATAGATCATCCTTCTGAGCTACACGTCAAATGTCAGGATGACCATGATGAAGAGAAAAATTATCAGGAACAATATTATCAAGAGGACATTGTTGTCACGCATCACAGACTTTACCATAGGAACCTCGCCAGAGTGAGATGTCCCATCTGCCTCCAACTCTGATACAAGACCTGCAAGCCATGCTAGCAGATTACAGACAGCGCTTTCCCCCACAGCAAGTCATTCCGCAGGTTCCACCACCACCTGGGCCGGTTCCGGATCCTTTGCCTTCACCTGACGCTCCTGTTCTAATGCCTCAGCTTCCAGACCCTCCTTATGACCTTCATCAGGGTCAGGACACGTCCTCTGAAGGGGAATTTGAAGAGGGTGAACTTCCAGAGACCACTCCGGCAGATCCTTGGTATTCTTATATTATCCCTATTCCTTCGCCACCGACTCCTCTACCATCTGATTCGCCCCCAGAGGATATAGGGGGATTTCATAATCTAATGCAGCGAGCTGCTGCTAGATTTCACTTGCCTGTTACGGTTGAGCAATCTGAATGTTTGCTACATCATTTTAAGGAGGAATCCAGAAAGATCACAAGAGCTGTCCCCATGATTGACTACACCTGGAAAGAAGGGGTCAAAATCATGAAAACCCCTGCATCTGTGCCAGTGGTGCTTCCACGGATAGACAAATACCGTGCTCCAGCCAAAGTCCAACCTGTCTCATTGGCCATACTCGACCAGATTCGGTCATTTCCCAGGCTGCCCAACATAGATCCAAGAACCCGGCAACACTCATTACTACACTGCCGGACAAGGAAGGGCGTCCTCTTTATTCGATCGGCAAGATGTTTTCAACAATGGCAGCTGCCTCCATCAGAGCAGCTAACTCCCTAGCAATAATAGGGCATTATGACCGCCAAATGTGGTCAGAGATGGCTGGACTTATTGAGCTCATTCCGGATGACAAGAGACAGGAAGCAAGAAAAATTCTATTAGAGGGAGAGCGCGCGGCATCCGAAACCATAGATTGCGCACTAGACATTGTGAATACAAATGCCAGGGTTGGCTTAAGGCCACCACTTTCAGACCTGAAGTCCAGACAAAAATATTGGATATCGCCTATGATGGCGAATCGTTGTTTGGAAAACACATTGACTAAGCTCTCCAAGCAATAAAAACTGATACTGATACGGCAAGATCCATGGGTTCATTGTAGTACAAACGCGGAACCTTCAGAGGTGCAAGAGGGCGTGGGTTTTCCTCTAGAGGAGGATACCAAAATCAGCAGAATAGACCATACCAGCCCTAATATAGACAAACTTCTCAATCTTCATACATGCAATCCAACACGTCTGGTTTCTCTCGTCTGGGCGGAAGAAAAAGAACGCAAAATCAAGGACGGGTGCCTTCCACTCCTATTCCCCTCCCTGTGGGCGCGAAAATTTCAGCATTTGTGGACCAGTGGCAAGAAATTACATCGGACCAATGAGTTCTAGACCTGGTGAACAACGGTCATACCTTAGAATTTTGTCACCAAGCCACCCACCACTCCGCCCACTTATTGTTCAAAGAAGCTTTAACCTGTTGTATGCTCATGACGAGCCCAGCTCGTCATGAGGCACAGTGGAGCTGTGCTCATGACAAGCTGGGCTCATCATAACGGTCGCGCCACTCCCACGCGTAATTGATTCCCCGCCTGTGCGGGAGAATCAGTTAGTGGGAGGAGTCGTGACGAGCCCAGCTCCACTGTGCAGCCGTGGAGGAATTACCCCTGCGGCGAAGGGGTTAACGATGCTCCTCAAGAATGCGATCGAGAAGGTTCCATCAATCAGAAATGGACGGGTTTCTATTCCCTTTTTTTCTTATCAAAAATCGTGGGAATGGCGCCCGATTCTAGACCTTCGCAACCTGAACAGATTCCTCAAAAAGCAAGGATTTTGCATGGTCACACTTGCAGTAATTCTAGGTTGTCTCAACGAGGGAGATTTTCTGGCTTCTCTGGATATGGAAGACGCTTAAGACGCTTAGTTCCACATCCCAATACATTCAAAGCATCGCAAATACCTTTGCTTCACTGTGGCTGGCACCCATTATCAGTTCAAAGTGCTCCAAGGATCTTTACAAAGTGCCTAGCTCCTGTAGTAGCAGCGTTAAGATCCCGGGGAATCCAAGTATTCCCGTATTTGGACGATTGGTTAATCAAGGGTCCTTCGGAAAGAGCAGTCAAGATTGCTGTGACAACGTCTCTTCATCTTTTCAACTCTCTGGGGCTAACTGAATAGGAGCAAATCTCAATTACGCCCGATGCAGGGCCTTCGATTTCTAGGAGCTCTGCTGGATACCGTCCAGTGCAGGGCGTTCTTATCTCACGAACGACAGGTTCGTCTTCAAAAGCTGGCAATTCTGATTTCCAGAAAGTCAGTTTCTGTCCGCATGTTTGCGTCACTCCTTGGGATGTGCTCTTCCGCAATAAATCTCGTCCCTTTGGCAAGACCTCTACAGGAGGAGCTACACCTTCAGTGGCAGCAGCCCGTGGGTTCCTTCGACATCCTCAGTCACACCACGCATGAAAAATGCTCTGCATTGGTGGTCACAAATGCCCAACTTAGCAGAAGGACTCGCATTATTACAGGATATTCCAGATTTTGTTCTTGCTACGGATGCCTCCATGGAAGGATGAGGAGGTCATCTCCAAGATTTACAGATAAAGGGAAAGTGGTCTCCAGAGTACAAGAAACAACATATCAACAGCCTGGAATTGCGAGCCATTTTCCTGTCCCTGCAAGCTTTCCATCCAAGGATTGCAGGTTCATCGGTACTGGTTCAGACCGACAATACCACCAGCATGTTTCACTTGAACAAGCAAGGAGGGACGAGATCAGCAACTTTGTCAAGAGAGACTCTGGAGTTATGGGAATGGGTCACACAACATAACCCTCGGAGCAGAACATGTCCGAGGTCTCCACAATATCCTAGCGGACACGTTCAGGTCCCAATCGGACTGCCACGAATGGGAGCTAGAGCAGACTCTAGTGCTCAGGGTGTTCCGAGCTTGGGGCAAGTTGGCTCTGAATTTGTTCACAACAAAGGACAACAAGAAATGCCAATATTATGCCAGCAGGTACCCTCAACAGGGATGAAAAAGAGGAATGCCCTGTCCTTGCGTTGGTCAGGGATTTGTGCTTACGCTTTTCCCCCGATACCTCTAATCCCGAGAGTAATACGCAAGATGAAATTGGAGGGCTGCGTCTCATCCTGATTGCACCCAGGTGGCCATGCCAGTACTGGTGCCAAGAGCTTCTGTTATCCCAGGACCAGCCGATCCGTCTTCTTCCGAAACCCACAATGCTGTCGGGGAACAAAGGTCAGGTGCTTCACCCGGACCCTCAGTCTCTACATTTACACGCATGGCTCCTGATTTCTTAGAATTCAAGGACTTTAACATCCCTCAGGACTGTTGACAAAATCGTGGGCTCACAGCACAATTAAGACTTACCGTCTAAAATGGAAGCGATTTTGCTGTTGGTGCGAAGCTAACCATGTTCACCCGGTGGAAGCGCCTGCGGAACAGATCCTTCCTTATTTGTTATATCTGGCAATGTCTGGGCTCACCTAATCAGTCGAGTCCATTTAGCCGCACTTTCCAGATTCAGAAAGGGTGCTCAACTTCCTTCTCTGTTCTTCCTCTTTGATCAAACAATTCATGAAAGGACTTTTCCGAGCGTTTCCTCCGATAAGGCTTCCTCCACCGGAGTGGGAACTCAACACTGTCTTAATGCAACTAATGAAACACCCATTTGTGGCTATCCACAAGGCTGAACTCAAATTCCTCACTTGGAAGGTTGCCGTACTTCTGGCTCTAACGTCCGCTAGAAGAGTGAATGAGATTCAGGCCTTCACTATAAAGGAACCATTTCTACACTCTTCTCAGGACTACGTGACCCTCCGAACTAATCCTACATTCATACCTAAAGTACGTCAGTTTCACCTCAATGAACCTGTAAAACTAAGGACTTTCTTTCCAAATCCATCTAAACCAGCGGAAAGAGCCTTACATTCTCTTGATATTAAAAGATGTTTAACATTCTACCTTCAAAAAACAAAGGGCATTAGATAATCTGACCCGTTGTTCGTGACTTATGGCCAAACTAGTCTGGAAACTGCAGTCACAAAAACCACAATTGCCAGATGGATAGCATCTACAATCCATTTCTGCCATGACAAAGCTCACGGGCCATTGCTAAGGAAAGCCAAGGCCCACTCCACAAGAACGGTAGCAGCGTTTACAGCGTTGTTTGCTGGGGTGATTCTTAAATAACTGTTGTGCTGCGACATGGAAGAATGTCCACACATTCACAAGACCTTACTGCCTTCAATCTACGCATCAAGACGATGCAGCCGTCGGCCAAGCTGTCCTATGCCATCTTTTTCTTTGAGGTCAGTTTCAGGTACCTCTTCTGGTTTTCAAGTGCTATATGTCTGCATTTTTTCATGACAATGACATTTCTGCGATATGACATGTCTGACTTCGAATGTTACAATGCATGTTTCATTTCCTTGCGTATGTTACATTTTTTTTAATTATAAGGTTTGGTTTATTATACCTTTTTGTTACCAAGTTGTGGATGCAATTGGGAGTGTATCAGCACTAGTCTCCCACCGTCCGCAAACTACTGTATACTTGGTATACTGCTTGCTACTCTGATTCAGGCATGTTAATCTATGAAAGATACCCCAGTACTGGATAAGAAAACAAGTTACTTACCTGTAATTACAGTTCTGTAGTAGGGGATCTCTGTGTATAGTCATAATCTAGCGAATAGTCCCGCCCATGTGCGCGGACCCCGGAGCAATAAAAAATAATCTCTAAAAGGTGACAAATCATGCAGACCTGCATACACCTTTAAGAGAGAATTTAATTTAAAGACAGATAATGCAGCCTATACCCACAGGCTACACTGTCCAGTACTTCAACTAGAATTCCACCAAAATCCACAAACAGCACTGCCTGTCCAGTTTTTCTCCCCATAGGAAAAAACCCTGCCTCTACCAGCAAAAGCCACTGGAATGATAGAGAGGAAGGAGTGGACAGACAAGCCCCATAGGCTGCCATTATGTGGCTTGGAACAGGATACTGTGCCTTTAAGAAAACTTTCCAGTTTTCCAGAACTTTCCCCAGTATCCCAGAATGCCCAGCAGGTCCCATTTACTTTCAGTTCTTTTTTCCGGCTCCTGCTAGCAGGACCCTGGAGCATTGAGCTCTACCTTTTTCAAGGTTTTCATTGAGATTTTGGCAATTTTTGTCACTTTTTCTTGTGTTTAATAGCTGGTACTGTCAACATGCCTGGCTTGTTCGACAAGTGCCCGGAATGTGGTCGAAAGAAGGCTAAAACTGACCCACACGAGGTGTGCATAGCTTGCCTTCCCCAGTCCCACGTGCCTGAAAGCTGTACCATCTGCCACTCGTTTTCAGCAAGAACCCTGAGGGACAGGATGAAGAGCAGGCTTCAAGCTCTGGAGGAGCGAAGACTGAAGGCACCAGGTGGGTCTGGAGGGGCTGATTTGGCCCATGCTGAGGCCTCTGGGGGGCTCCCCAGGGGCAGGAAGACCAGCAAACGCTCCCGCTCCCCGTCGACGTCGAGGGCGTCGACGGCGACGTCGAGGAGGATGACCACCGTCTGTTCGCCGTCTCCCCAGGGCTCTGGGGAGAAACGGCGTCGACGATCGGCGTCGAGGGACCTGAATAGGCCGCCGTCGACTACATCGGCGTCGTCGGCGACGACGCCGTCTTCGACGGCGTCCAGCGGTCGACGTCGAGAGAAGACCCGGCGTCGGCGTTCGGCGTCGAGGGATCGCAGCTCGCCGTCGATGAAGAGAAGGAGATCGACGTCGAAAGCGAAGATCGCCGTCGAGAAAGCGAAGGTCGCCGTCGAGAAAGCGAAGGTCGCCGTCGAGAAAGCGAAGGTCGCCGTCGAGAAAGCGAAGGTCGCCGTCGAGGCGAAGGTCGCCGTCGAGGCGCACGTCGCCGTCGAGGCGCACGTCGCCGTCGAGGAAGAGAGAGTCGCCGGGATCGGTGTACTCAGTGGTGTATACTCCGCCTCGGAGGTCTCCGTCGCCTCCTCCTCTCCCACCTCTGCCACCGCCTCCTCCACCGCCACCACCACCACCACCGCCACCGCCACCTCCTCCACCACCGTCTCCACTTCCTCCTCCGCCGCGGCCGCGGACTCTGTCTCCGCCACCCCGGCCTCTGTTGCTGCCAAGCACTCCTGCGGTGCCGCCGCCGGTCCCCCCGAGGTCGGTTTCCCTTCCACGGTACCCGACTCCGCCGCAAGGGACCCCGAAGCCACGACGCCCACGGTCGCCTGGACCAGCGAGACCGGCGGACAGGCCTAAGCCGAAGAGGTCGCGCTCCCGCTCTCACAGGAGGCGACGATCGCGGAGCCGAGGGCGACCCTCGTCAGACTCTAGACGACGCCGCAGAAGGTATAGGTCCCGGTCGCGCTCTTCGGACAGGGACCTTTCCCCGACGCTGTCGGACTCCCCGGGGACTAGGGTGTCGCCGGTGGACGACTTGGTCTCGTTCCAGGAGGTGCTGTTGCGAGGGGCTGCGAAGCTGAATATCACGGTGACGGTTCCAACACCCACGACGTCCGTGATATTTGAGACGCTTCATAAAAGACACTTGTCTCGCCCCCTCCTGCCTCTCGTGCCTGGACTGGTGGAACCAGCTTTGGAACTGTTCCTCACTCCCGCAACAGCGAAGGCCGCTCCGTCCAGGCTCATGAAGAAATATAGGGCCCCGGAGTCGGATCCGTCATTCTTGAGAGGGGACCCGAAACCGGATTCGGTTATCGTGACGGCGGCGAGAAAACAACATGCGACCGCCCCGGCCTCCACGGTGCCACCGGACAAGGAAAGCCGCTGGCTGGATTCTGCGGGCAGGAAGGTGTGTGGTACCGCTGCCACCACGATGAAGGCGGCGAGTGCAGGGGCGTTGTTGGGCCGTTACGACTGGGCCCTGTGGGAATCCCTGCAGCAATATGCGGACCTCCTGCCACGAGACAAGAAGGAGGACTTCTTGGAGACGGTGCGCGAAGGCATGCTGGTTTCTAACCAAACGATCAGCGCAGCGGCGGATATATCGCTATTGGCCGCCCACGCCTACTGTCATGGCGTCCACCAGCGGCGGCATTCCTGGTTGCGCCTGACGTCCCTCAAGCCGGAGGCGCAGCAGAGAGTGGCCAACTTGCCCTTCTCGGGGGAGACCCTGTTCGGGAAGCATGCGGACGATGAAATGGCCCGCATGAAGGCTGAAGCGGAAACCCTGACGGCCGTCGGGTTAGAGAAGGCCGAGAAAAAGAAACGACCGTTCCAGAGGAGGTTCGGGTCGTCGGGCCGAGGGCGTGGGCAGGGCTCGGGACAGCAGCAGCCACAACAGCAGCAGTTCCGCAAGCCCTTCCAGAAGCGCCAGAGGGGCAGAGGTGGCCAGCAGGCTACTACCACAAACAAGGGCCCGGCCGGGTCTCGGCACTGAGCTGTTACTTCCCCCTCAACCGTTACCCACTCCAGTGGGGGGAAGCATTCGATTTTTTCCGGCAGAGTGGAGAAAAATTACTCAGGACAAGTGGGTGCTGAATATTGTTTGCAATGGATACAGTCTTCGGTTCATCAGCCCGCCTCCAGCGATTCCGCCGGTCAGCTCTCGCTTCCAGCTGAGGGAGCTCCAGGCGGAGGCAGACATCTTGTTGAGAAAAAAAGGCGGTAGAAGAAGTACCTTTGTCTCAAAGGGGAAGAGGCCTGTACTCTCGGTTCTTCCTCGTTCGCAAGAAGGACAAGAACGAGTTCAGGCCCATTCTGGATTTGCGACAAGCAAACAAGTGGATTCGCAGAGAAAAGTTTCGCATGCTATCGTTGCACCAGATTTACCCTCAGCTGCAACGGGGAGACTGGCTCTGTGCCATAGATCTACAGGATGCGTACTTCCATGTGCCCATAGCACAGAAGCACAGGAAGTTCCTGCGATTCCAAGTCGGTGCCAATCGCTATCAATACACAGTACTGCCATTCGGGCTAAAGTCTGCTCCCAGGACTTTTTCGAAGTGCATGGCGGTGGTGGCGGCACACCTGCGGAGGAATAAGGTGTTTGTCTACCCGTATCTGGACGATTGGCTGATCAAGGCGTCATCCTTCGGGGAAGCGCAAGAACACTTCCGTTGGACGTGCGAGCTCTTGAACAAGCTGGGGTTGCACGTCAACATGTCCAAATCGGTCCCGTCTCCGGTACAGTGCATACAGTACCTGGGGGCCTCCATAGATACGCGGTCAGCAAGCGTGTCTCCTTCGGAGGAGAGACGGTTATCACTCCTTCGGAAGGCTCAGGACTGCTCCATCGACGACTGTGAGGAAGGTGTCGTCTCTGCTGGGATCGATGGCCTCCTGTATCTTCCTCACTCCGCACGCACGTCTACAGATGCGACCA
Source organism: Triturus cristatus (assembly GCF_964204655.1). Lineage (NCBI taxonomy): Eukaryota > Metazoa > Chordata > Amphibia > Caudata > Salamandridae > Triturus > Triturus cristatus. The sequence goes on from NC_140589.1 coordinate 1,345,923,556, forward strand.
CTGCAGGAGTGCTTGGAGGATCAGTGGGATCAGAAGACAGGCTCTTGGGACGACAAGATCCGACTGTCGCTACATGCTCGTCAGTCTCTGAAGTGGTGGTGTTCGGCGGAAAACCTCCTCAAGGGGGTTCCCTTCCACAAGGACATTCCCACGACGAATGTGGTGACGGATGCTTCTCTCCAGGGCTGGGGTGCGCATTCCGGGGACCTGCAGATTCAGGGGAAGTGGTCTCCTTTGGAATCGACGTACCACATCAATTTCCTGGAACTCAGAGCTGTCTTCCTGGCACTGAAGGCTTTCCTTCCGTCCTTCCAGACCAACTCGCTGCTGATACAGACGGACAATACAACCACGATGTATTACCTCAACAAGCAGGGGGGGTCGAGATCGCGCACTCTGTCGCAGGAGGCGCAGGCGATCTGGCGCTGGCTGCTGGCCCGAGGATTGACGATCACGGCCACACATCTGCCAGGGGTGCAGAATGCTCAGGCAGACGCCTTGAGCAGGCTGATTCAGGAAAACCACGAATGGGTCATAAACGACGAAGTACTAGGAGAAGTCTTCGCAAGGTGGGGGACTCCAGACGTAGATCTGTTCGCCACCGCCGAAAACAGCAAATGCCGAGACTTCGCATCCAGGTACTACCAGCGGGGGACGCTGGGGAATGCGCTATGGATCGATTGGTCGAACAGCTTTCTGTACGCTTTTCCACCCATTCCCCTGATTCCGGCGGTGCTCATCAAGCTGTCCCAGTCCAGGGCGCGGATGATCCTGATCGCCCCGGAGTGGCCCAGGCAGTGGTGGTTCACGGACCTTCTTCACCGGTCTCTCCTTCCTCACATGCGGTTGCCGTGCAGGCCGGACCTTCTCACGAAGTTCGGGGGGCGGATGGTGCACCCCAACCTCTCGTCTTTGAGTTTGGCGGCATGGCTCCTGAAATAGTGCAATACGGTCATCTGAATCTACCAGACGATTGTATGGACATTCTGAAGGAGTCTAAGCGACCTTCCACTAGGACATCCTATGCTTACAAGTGGAAGAGGTTCTGTATCTGGTGTAAGTCCAAGAACTTTGATCCGACAACATGTAAGGAAGATGTCATCCTTCCATACCTTTTGCATCTGGCGCAGTCTGGCCTTAATTTCCATTCCATTAAGGTTCATCTGGCTGCTTTGACTGCTTACAGGAAGTGCCCTTCACAGACGTCCTTCTTTCAGATTCCTGTGGTCAAGGATTTTTTGGAAGGCTTGAAGAAGGTGTTCCCTCCTGTCAGACTTCCCTCGCCTTCTTGGGACTTGAATGTGGTGCTGTCCAGACTGATAAGAGAGCCTTTTGAACCTATTCACAAGGCTTCATTGCAGCACCTATCCTGGAAGGCGGCGTTCCTAGTGGCCATTACATCGGCCCGCAGGGTGAGTGAACTTCAGGCATTATGTTGTCAAGAACCTTATACTGTGTTTCATGCTGCTAAGGTTGTGATGCGTACTCACCCTAAGTTCCTTCCTAAGGTTATCTCTGACTTTCATGTCAATCAGACCATAACTTTACCTACGTTCTTTCAGAATCCCTCTTCACCAGCGGAAAGGGCTCTCCATTCCCTGGATGTCCGTAGGGTGTTGAAATTTTATCTGGATAAGACCAAGGAGATTCGTAGGTCTGACCAATTGTTTGTTAATTATGGCTCAGTCAGGACTGGTCTTGCGACCTCTAAGCAGTCCATCTCTCGGTGGATTGTGTCCTGCATACAGTTGTGTTATCAAAAGGCTAATAAGACCTTAGGGGGTAAACCTAAGGCTCATTCCACCAGGGGCAAAGCTGCCACGACGGCTTTGCTGCGTAATGTTCCGATTGCGGAAATCTGTAAGGCGGCCACTTGGAAGTCGGTCCATACCTTTGCTGCGCATTACTGTCTGGACTCGGATGCCAGGGCAGATGCTCAGGTTGGGCAGGCTTCGCTGCGAAATTTGTTCGTACAGTAGTGGTTGTGTCTTATGTGTTCTCCACCGCTTTTGTTGTGTGGGGATGGGCTTGCCATTCTATTCACTAGATTATGACTATACACAGAGATCCCCTACTACAGAAGGAGTAGTTTCTTTTCTGTAACTCCAGTTCTGTAGTAGGGGTATCTCTGTTATAGTCATAAGCGCCCGCCCTCCTCCCCGGTGGAGAGATACTTATTCATATGGAGAATGCTACAGGTCTGGCGTGCTACGCCTTCAAAAAGAACTGAAAGTAAATGGGACCTGCTGGGCATTCTGGGATACTGGGGAAAGTTCTGGAAAACTGGAAAGTTTTCTTAAAGGCACAGTATCCTGTTCCAAGCCACATAATGGCAGCCTATGGGGCTTGTCTGTCCACTCCTTCCTCTCTTATCATTCCAGTGGCTTTTGCTGGTAGAGGCAGGGTTTTTTCCTATGGGGAGAAAAACTGGACAGGCAGTGCTGTTTGTGGATTTTGGTGGAATTCTAGTTGAAGTACTGGACAGTGTAGCCTGTGGGTATAGGCTGCATTATCTGTCTTTAAATTAAATTCTCTCTTAAAGGTGTATGCAGGTCTGCATGATTTGTCACCTTTTAGAGATTATTTTTTATTGCTCCGGGGTCCGCGCACATGGGCGGGACTATTCGCTAGATTATGACTATAACAGAGATACCCCTACTACAGAACTGGAGTTACAGAAAAGAAACTACTCCTTATCCAGTATTGGTATCTTTCATAGATTCACATGCACCCACCCTCCTCCCCGTAGCGTCAGTTCTGTTTTGGGACACTTACTTCCCACTTGTGGTAAGGAAAATCTGAGGAGAACTGGCTCTGCTGAGTGTTCTAGAGGGTGCTGATTGGTTAGTACCAATTTTTTGGCTCTTTTGGCATAATGATGTAGATAGGCTGCTAAGATCTAGGCCTTAGGCCTTTTCTTTTGGGCCTACTACTACTATTATTTTTGGCACTACTTTTGTTTTTACCATGGGACTCCCGCCTCTGCGACGGGGAATGATTCAAGCATGTGAATCTATGAAAGATACCAAATAACTGTAGTTACCGGTAAGTAACTTGTTTTCTTGTCCAAGGAGAGACCCTTCTTACTAGTTGTGGTAAGAGGTACGAACTTATCCCCTGCTCACACCCTTTATAGCTTGGCACGAGCAGTCTTATCTCAGAGGCAGTGTGTAAAGCATTTGCACATAACCAACAGTAATACAGTGAAAACACTACAAAAGGACACCGCACCAGTTTAGAAAAATATCCAATGTTTTTATATATCAAAAACGATAAAGAATCCAATATACACTGGGAGCTAATGCCGATGCGATCCCGTCCCAGAGAGATATGGGGGCCATTTGTGAGTTGGCTGGGGACTGTGGACATAGCGGAGGTGTAAATGAGACCAAGATGCTCTAAGACCATGCAGCTTGTGGAGGATTGGGATATATGTGGCTGTAAATGGGAATAACCGAAAGTGTGCTGAACACCGGGGATAATTATTCTATACCCAGCTTGCCTAGATGTGCCACAGAGCCCAATGCAGAACAGTGTTATAGTTAGTCAAATGCTTATAACCATGCCTAGCATGGTCCCCTTTACGGAGAACAGGTCTGCGAAAATGTCATGATTACTGCTTCTTATTGTTAAAATGATGAACTGAGCTGAAATGTATTCATTTATAAGACATGCCACTGGTTTTGTATCTTTCATTTGAAAATGCAAATAAAATAATAATAAAAAAAAGAATCCAACATCTAGTATTTGAAAATGCATACTTTGCAAGATATCCTTTAAAATTTCAGAAATATCTCACACAGTTCTTCCGAGTCTGTAGGGGCTACTGCGATACTGAAAACAGATTCCAACAGTTTTGCAGCGTGAATCCTTTTCTGGTTTCATATGCTATGCATCATTCCGCCATCTAGTGGTTGGGTCCGGAATTGTCTTTGTTTATTTTTATTTATTGATTTGGTCGCTGTCTACCACCATTTGGTTCCAGGTACGTCCCCTGTGTTACGTCAGACTAACCTTGAGGTCAACGTGCGTGTTGGCCATCTTCAAATTCTTTTTTCCGCCATTGGGTCTGGAATCAAGACGGGAAGCTCCGAAAGTTTGCATTTTCCTGAAAAAACTTCAAGAAATGATAGTCATCGAAATATCAACGAAGAAACATCTAGCAACGACGCCGTAGTCTTAGACAGAAGCAGAACGCCCATTTCAACACCAGAGGAACACTCAGGGCCACAAATGGCAAGGTAGGGGCCATGGAGAAGACCCCCTTTCAAATTCTGTCCAGAGTGCCACCACACATACGCACAAGATTCACACAACGTGTGCAACCTCTGCCTGCCCAAGTGTAGGAAACTGGCTCTATATATACTGCACCAAAGTGAGGTACAGTGTTTGGCAGAGGTTAAAGTTAGATAGAACTGTTGAAGAATAAGGACGGTGCACAATGTCGCACAATTCAAGGGGTTTTCAGTCTTGTGACAAAATCTTTATTCTCTTTCAAAAAAATAAGGCACAGCCAACGCGTTTAGTTCCTACGGAACTTCGTCGGGGCTGAAAAGAATATATATACAAATAAAACACAACATCTAAATAAACAATACAATTATAAGACATATGTAAACACAAGTACAATTACTTTAGACATTATTGAACATCAGGATGGTTAACCAATAAGTTTCACGAAGTAAAAATAAAAAATAATAAAAAACAAAACATATTAAAGATACAAAAGCAACGACTACTAACTGAAACATGTATCACAACACATTTGATACACTTGTACTTGAACTATTGTTCAAAAATAGAAAATACATATACACAAGACATATATGACACATATAAAAATACCATAGAATTATAAAAGCTATATTACAGATACATAGGTGTGATGGAAAAACCTAAATGATGTACCATATAAACCGGTGAGTGTGCAAAGACTAAACAGAAAAGGCTAAATCTCTGATGTCCTACATCATTATCCAGAGAGACCGTGATAAAAGCATTTTAATAGCGGGCAATCTCACCTTATAGACCTAAATGATATACCATATTTACCGGTTGGTGTGCAAAGATTATGCAGAAGAGACTATATCTCTAGTGTCCTACATCAATAACAAAAGAGATCATGAAAAGTGCATTTTAATAGAGCGCAATCTCACCTTTTGGTACAATCTTTAAAGAGGAACTCCTGTCAATCCATTGCCAATTAAAATCCTAATATTCAAAGCATACTAAGAAGTCGATCGAAGGTTAAAATAAATTAAGGAGACATCGAGTCAGGGACCGTAATATAGTCGACATGTAACTACCAACTTAATATCTTAATTGGTCGGTTTCTCCATATAGTACGTATTTGTTTATTAATTTCACTATAGTTATGAATGTAAATCACTGCTATTAATCGGTTTAATCATAATAGGGAAAGACCCACCCTCCTACAAACAACCCTCGAATAGACCAACTATTGGTAAGCGTCTCCGTACGCGTGCGCAAAACAAATGACAACATTTCTAACGGATATCCTAACATTAAACATGTTTCTTTTGTATTATCAGTTTCCCAAGATGTATATAAATCACTCCACTCAGTTGAGTGGACCCTAACAAGTTTAAAACCTATTTATACGCGCACAAAAAACACAAATACGAGATTCGTAAATATTAGAAAAAAGATTCGTAAATATTTCTACAGTGGAGCATAAGTGGGGAGTGCTCCGGACGTCTCGTGCACAAACCAAGGACTCACTAAGTGACCTTTGAAATTGATGTGCTTAACCATGGTCAGCGACACTTTCCTTGCCTATTAAAGTTAGATAGAACCTTACAGGGCTGGACAAATCCAGTCGACTGGTCGCATTTGCGAGGTAAATTTTATGAGGTCGAGCTATTTTTAGGTCTTACTCGCCCTTTCTGGCGAGTAGGAAAACCTACTAACTTTTGTCCTCCGTCTTTGAAAACGGAGCAAATGTGACAAGATAACAAGATTTAAAGGCTGTTGGAAACAGCCCACTCCCACTCCGCAGGGTGGTGGTGGACCTTCCCGACACAACGGGGTAGCTTGGCTCGAGTGGTCAGGAAACAGGCGCAGTGCTAAGCATACAATATACCCATACAATAACCATGCGTGCATCCGTTCCAAAAACGACTCTACACCGTAAAAATTATGAAAATATGTTTCTTTATCTTTCTTCTCTTAGTTGCTAATGGGAAAAATAAATAACAATCACAATATATACATTTTCTTAAATAGAGCAGGTCAAATAAATATTTGCTGTTTGCTGAAATAAACAGGGGTGATTATAAATAACAGGGCATAAATACAAGTGCAATATATACAGACAATTAAATACTTTGAGGGAATAAATACTGTACTAATAAATACCGTCCCAATAAATACTGTACACCAACAAGTCCTGTGGACCTATAAATTCAGTGCAGCAATAAATAGATAAGAACTTAATAAATACAGTATCCCCAATAAATATTTAGAAGTATACAGTACACTTTGTGAATCAGATGGCACTTCAATTCTTAAGGGCTGATTTGGCCCAGGCACAGCTTGTAGGGTGTGAAAGGCTTGAGGGGTACTACTCCCTGGCTGAGGCAAAGGGCTGAGGCCTAAACTGAGGTAGATCAAAGGGGGGAATTCCAATGCCCTGGCTTCCCTTCTCCACACAACCTCTCTAGGTTAGTCCCAGTTCACCCCAGGCACAGTCAGGTGGGTTTCAGCACCTCCCTAGCCCCTTAGAGTAGTCTCTCAGGTCTCCACAGGGCCTTAGGCGCCCTCTACTCCACTTACTGCCCTTTTTTGATGTTCCGACGCCGCTGGAGTCGGGTCGACGCCGTGAGGCGGTTCCGGTTCGGTCTCGGCGGCCTCGGCACAGTGTCAGTTCTTTGACGACGCCGGTAGGCGGTTCCGTTCCGATGTCGGGGCCTCGGTTCGACCTCTACCTTCGATTCGACGGCGTCGGGCAGTCTCCACACGATGTCGACTTCGGGCGGCTCCGGTCCGATGGCGCACTCGGCTCCGATGACGTCGGCCGGCCTGGCCTCGCTGTCGACTTCCGGCGACTCCGGGGTGCGATCCTCACCCCCGACCTCCGGTGCTCCTCCTCACAGGTTCCGGGCGACTCCGGAGTGCGATCCTCACTCCCGACCTCCGGTGCTCCTCTACCTCGGTCTCCGACGACTCCGGAGGGCGGACTTCACCCTCCCGATGACGCCGCTCGCTCGACCTCGGTTCACCTCCTTCTTGACCCTTGGTATTCCACTCGACCTCCGCCGGCGCCCTCTTACGACCTCAGGCGGCTCCGGGTACGACGTCTGCTACCTCAGTCAGCGCCGCTTCTCCACCCCGGGCTCCAGGTCTTCGGCTACTCGACGCCAGGCTCCAGGGAAACCAACTCTCAGGTCAGAATCTTGCTATTTTCTTGGTTCTAAGGCCTGTTCCTGCTGTCCAGGTCCTTAGGATGGGTTTCTTCTTTCTTCTTCCCACACAGGGCTATAGGCTGGGATCCATCAGCTGGGACAAGTATCAAGGGTGGGTTTATGGACCCCACTCCAGGCACAAGTTTCCACCCCTGCTGCTTCACTCCTTCCTCCTTCACTCTTGTGCTCCTCTCTCTTCACCAGTCAGGTGCCAACTGCCAGCTCCAACTGCCAACTGCCTCTCTTATCCTCCCAACATTCTAAACGGTTTCCAACTGTCACACAGTTCTGGAATCTCCTGGAAGGTTCTGGAAGGTGCTGGTAGGTTCCAGTGGATGCTGGTGATGTCATGGGAGGCCACCATTTTGTGCTTCAGGCCCTCAGACAGAAGTTTCAGGGGTAGCTAAAATGGCTCCCTGAATCTGTAGCAACACTAAAAAGTCTGGTGGTTCCCAATAAAAAGGAAAAAGTCAAACAGGGTTTGAGGCAAAAGTGGGACAAAATAAATAATGATGAGGAGGGACCACCCAAAGGGCTGACAGGTCTAACACGCGTCCCCCCCAGCTGAAAGTGGGGAGAGCTACCCAACCCCTTGGGAGTTCTCATCACTAAGGCGGAAATACCTTGAGAGACCGTCTGCATTGGCGTGGTCCACTCCAGGCCGATGTTCCACCTGAAAGTCCATCCCCTGTAGGGAAATAGACCACCTCAACAACTTGGGATTCTCCCCCTTCATTTGCATCAGCCAACGAAGGGGTCGGTGGTCGGTCTGAACTAGGAAGTGCGAGCCAAACAGGTATGGCCGCAACTTCTTCAGAGCCCATACCACTGCAAAGGCTTCACGCTCTATTGCACTCCACTTCTGTTCCCTGGGAAGTAGTCTCCTGGATAGGAAGACCACGGGTTGATCCAGACCCTCTTCGTTGAGCTGCGATAACACTGCCCCAATGCCATGTTCTGATGCATCTGTCTGGACAATGAACTCCTTGGAAAAGTCTGGGGCCCTTAAGACCGGGGCCTCGCACATGGCTTTCTTCAATTTCTCAAAGGCTTGCTGACAAGCCTCCGTCCAGACTACCCGTCGAGGTTGTTTCTTGGACGTGAGCTCCGTGAGAGGGGCTACGATGGTACCGTACCCCTTCACGAAGCGGCGATAGTATCCCGTGAGGCCCAAAAATGCTCGGACCTCAGTCTGTGTCTTGGGGGGTTCCCAGGCCATGATGGCCTCGATCTTTGCCTGGAGGGGCTGCACCGTTCCCCTACCCACCAAGTGTCCAAGGTACACTACCGACCCCTGCCCGATCTGGCACTTGCTGGCCTTGATCGTCAATCCAGCTTGTCTCAGGGCCTGGAGAACAGCTTGCAGGTGACGCAAGTGATCCTCCCAGCTGTTACTGAAGACGGCTATGTCATCCAGATAAGCAGCAGAGAAACTCTCCATTCCGGTGAGGATCTGGTTTACCAGGCGCTGAAACGTGGCAGGTGCGTTCTTGAGCCCAAAGGGCATCACACAGAACTGGTAGTGGCCATTGGGCGTGGAGAAGGCTGACCTTTCCCTTGCTCCATCAGTCAACGAGATCTGCCAGTACCCCGAAGTAAGGTCGAAGGTACTTAGATATTGGGCAGCTCCCAGCCGGTCAATCAATTCATCCGCCCTAGGGATCGGATGTGCATCAGTCTTTGTCACTAAATTCAGTCCCCGGTAGTCCACACAGAACCTCAGTTCTGGTTGGGCACCCGGTGGTGCAGCTTTCGGTACTAACACCACCGGACTGGACCAGGGGCTGCTAGAAGGTTCAACCACTCCTAGCTCCAGCATCTTAGTGACTTCACTATGAATGCTGGCCTTCACCTTGTCTGACATCCGGTAGATCTTGGACTTCACAGGTGGGCTGTCTCCTGTGTCCACGTCATGGACGCACAGGTGAGTCCTACCCGGGACAAGGGAGAACAACGAAGAGTACTGCCCCAAGACCTGGCGACAGTCCTCCTGCTGTTCAGGAGTTAGAGATGGGGAGAGAATCACTCCCTCCACCGACCCATCCTTTTCTTGAGACGCAAACAGATCAGGGAGAGGCTCGCTTTCCACGTCCTCTCCTCCGTCAGTCACCATCATCAAGATGACTTCGGGCCTCTCGTGGTGGGGTTTGAGGCGGTTGGCATGCAGCACCCGCAGGGGCTGACGAGGGGTCTTCAGGTCCACCAAGTAGGTAGCCTTACCCTTCTTCTCCAACACCTCAAAGGGTCCTGACCAGCGATCCTGGAGGGCACTAAGCTCTCCGGGTTCGATCACCCACACCTTCTGGCCAGGCTCCAACTCCACCGGGTGAGCGTTGTGGTCATACCACGCCTTCATTACTGCTTGGCTGGCTTCCAAGTTGTCAGAAGCTTGCTTCCACAACTTAGCCATTTGGCTCCGGAAGGCCAGCATGTAGCTCACCACATCCTGGGGGAGCTTTCTGGGAGTTCTTTCCCATCCGTCTCTCACCAGGTTAAGAGGTCCACGTACAGGGTGCCCATACAGAAGCTCGAAGGGGCTGAAGCCCACTCCCTTCTGTGGCACTTCCCTGTAGGAAAAAAGTAAACAGGGTAGGAGGACGTCCCATTTCCTCCGCAGGCTTTCAGGCAGACTTCTGATCATGCCTTTTAAGGTTTTATTAAACCTCTCCACCAGACCATTGGTCTGGGGGTGGTAAGGAGTTGTGAACCGGTAGGTCACTCCACACTCCTTCCACATTGCCCGCATATAGGCTGACATGAAGTTGGTCCCCCTGTCGGACACAACTTCCTTGGGAAAACCCACTCGGGTAAAGATTCCCATCAGGGCCCTAGCCACAACAGGTGCTGTTATGGTCCTCAGAGGGATTGCCTCTGGGTACCGCGTGGCATGATCCACCAAAACCAGGATAAACCTGTGACCAGCTGTAGTCGGTGGATCTAATGGACCCACAATGTCGATGCCCACCCTTTCAAAGGGGGTGCTAACGACAGGAAGTGGTTCCAGGGGAGCTTTCAGCTTCACCCCTGTTTTCCCACTGGCTTGGCAAGACACACATGTCCGGCAGTAGGTATCGGACGACACTTTCATCTGAGGCCAATAAAAGTGTGGGACAAGACGGGCGAAGGTCTTGTCTTGCCCCAGGTGTCCTGCCAAGGGGATCTCGTGAGCCAACTCTAAAAGGAAGGCTCGATAACGTTGAGGGACTACCAAGGCTCGTGACGATCCATGTAGGGGTGCCTTGGGTTCACTGTAGAGGAGGCCATCCTCCCAGTAAACACTGTAGTTCCCTTCAACGTTCCCTGCTGCCTGGGCTTCGGCCTGTCGCCTCAGCCCCTCAAGGGTAGGGCACTCCCTCTGGCCCTGGCAGAATTCCTCCCTGGACGGGCCTCCCTCCACGTGCCACTCGGCCGGGATGGGTAAGTCCTCCAGGTTGGTAACGTCCCCCTCCGCAGACTCCTGGTCCACCACCTCCGGTGGCCTATCCGTCCTACGGGGTGGAGACGCCGAGGCAGGCTCCTCCTGTCCTCGGTTCTTCCCTTGACTGGCAGCTGGCTGGGCCTTTGTTCCAGGCTCCAGCCGGAATGAACTCCCTCTTCGGGTAGTCACGGACCTTGTGCTAACACAGGCCCAGTCAGGTGTACCCAGCATCTCGGCGTGAGTCCGGTATTCCACCTCCTTCCAAGCGTTGTGCTCCATGTCATTGCCCAGCAGACAATCGACTGGCACGGCAGGGCTTACGGCAACTCGAAGTGAACCTGCAACCCCCCCCCATTCAAAGGGAACCTCAGCCACGGGATAGTGGCCGGTTCTGCCGTCAGCCATCGCGGCTGGGTGGAGTACATCGGGAATGACTTGCTCTGGAGACACCAGTTGGCTACGTACCATAGTCATACTGGCTCCTGTGTCTCTCAGAGCCTCCCCTCTTTGGCCGTTGATGGTGATCCACTGCCCATACTTTGCGGTATTTGCGGGCACCTGGATCTTGGGAACCATCTCCCGTTCTCCCAGGGACACTAAAGTGACACCCGCCCACTCCCTTCCCTTAGTTAATGGCATCTCCTCCCCGAGCACTACACTAGCTACTCCGGGGGGCTTTCCTCCAGTGGGAGGGGGCGATCGTTTCTGACACTTCGGATCTCCTTTATAGTGTCCAACGCCACCGCACTCGTAGCAATGGACAACCCTTGGCTGCTGACTCTGGCCAGGATTAGGGTTTCTGGGAGGGTTAGCCTTAGAGGTGAATCCTGTTCCCTTCCCTTGGAAGTTATTTTGGGGGCCTTTGGAGAACTCCTTTTTCTTTTCCCCTCCTTCTTTCTTCTGGGGGGCGCCCTGTCCGGCCTTTTGAGTATCCCCTCCAGTCCCCCTTGTGGACACCCGGGTACTAGCCCAAATGTCCGCCTCCTCAGCAAGCTTCCGGGGACTGGTCAGCTTGCTATCCACCAGGTGTTGCCGCAGTTCAGGGAAACATTTCTCGAGTAGGTGTTCCTTCAACACTAGGTCAAACAGCTCCTCGTAGTTCCTTACTTCACTGCCCTGAATCCAACCTTCCAGTGCCTTCTTTGCATAGTCCAGGAAGTCCACCCAATTCTGTGTGCCCAGTTTGTGACTACCCCTGAACTTCTGTCTGTACTTTTCCGGAGTAAGTCCAAACTTCCTGATGAGCGCCAGTTTCATGGTGGGGTAGTGGGTTTGCTCATCCTCTTCGAGGGCCAATAAAGCATCCCTACCAGCTGGAGGCATGTATTTATACAGTCCCCCTCCCCAATACTTCGCTGGAACCCCATGGGCCCTCAATGAGACCTCATAGGCTGCTAGCCACTTGGCGATGTCGTCACCTGCCCCATAGCTCGCTACAATGTCCTTTGGCAGGTAAGGTTTGGATTCCCTGGTGGACTCTTGGTTTTGGCTGCCACCATTAGGAACAGTTGGTGCCCCAATTCTTAGGATCTGAAGCTCTATCTCCTTCAGTCTTATCTCATGAGCCATCCTCTCTTTCTCCGTCTCATGAGCCAACCTCTGTTCCTCCTTCTCCTTCTCCAGCTTTGCTAAATCCCATGTGAGTTGTCTTTTCTCTCTCCGATCTGCTAACTCCACGCTGGATAAGCCCCCACTAGAGGCACGGCTGCCCCCCCTAGAAAGTGTCCTGGGCCCTGCTGACAGGTTCCCCACCTCAGGTTGGTACATCTCAGCCCCCTCTGGGTCAGGCTCTCCATCCCTGTCTTCCTCCTCAGCCTTGCTTTCCCTGCGTGCCTCCCCCCAAGCCCTTAAGCTGGTTTGAAGTGCACCCTTCTTTGCTCCTGGGGGACAGTACACCCCCTCTTGCTGGCAAAACTCCCTGAGTTGGGCCACAGTGTATGTTTCTAAATCTTCAAGAACAAACTCCATCTTGCCCACTCAGGTTAGAGGACAGGTTTTGTGCAGTAACAATGCAGGGGGGTACCTTTAGTAATACCTCCTCCCACCACCAGAGTAAATTTGGAAAAAACCAAATCCCACAATTAGGAAGGCCGCTGTGAGAAAACTCCCGGTGTAGGCCTATGGACTACCCACAGTTATTGTTGAGTATATGTAGGCACAGCTCTATCCCACCACTGAACACCAATTTATGTTGGAAACAGCCCACTCCCACTCCGCAGGGTGGTGGTGGACCTTCCCGACACAACGGGGTAGCTTGGCTCGAGTGGTCAGGAAACAGGCGCAGTGCTAAGCATACAATATACCCATACAATAACCATGCGTGCATCCGTTCCAAAAACGACTCTACACCGTAAAAATTATGAAAATATGTTTCTTTATCTTTCTTCTCTTAGTTGCTAATGGGAAAAATAAATAACAATCACAATATATACATTTTCTTAAATAGAGCAGGTCAAATAAATATTTGCTGTTTGCTGAAATAAACAGGGGTGATTATAAATAACAGGGCATAAATACAAGTGCAATATATACAGACAATTAAATACTTTGAGGGAATAAATACTGTACTAATAAATACCGTCCCAATAAATACTGTACACCAACAAGTCCTGTGGACCTATAAATTCAGTGCAGCAATAAATAGATAAGAGCTTAATAAATACAGTATCCCCAATAAATATTTAGAAGTATACAGTACACTTTGTGAATCAGATGGCACTTCAATTCTTAAGGGCTGATTTGGCCCAGGCACAGCTTGTAGGGTGTGAAAGGCTTGAGGGGTACTACTCCCTGGCTGAGGCAAAGGGCTGAGGCCTAAACTGAGGTAGATCAAAGGGGGGAATTCCAATGCCCTGGCTTCCCTTCTCCACACAACCTCTCTAGGTTAGTCCCAGTTCACCCCAGGCACAGTCAGGTGGGTTTCAGCACCTCCCTAGCCCCTTAGAGTAGTCTCTCAGGTCTCCACAGGGCCTTAGGCGCCCTCTACTCCACTTACTGCCCTTTTTTGATGTTCCGACGCCGCTGGAGTCGGGTCGACGCCGTGAGGCGGTTCCGGTTCGGTCTCGGCGGCCTCGGCACAGTGTCAGTTCTTTGACGACGCCGGTAGGCGGTTCCGGTCCGATGTCGGGGCCTCGGTTCGACCTCTACCTTCGATTCGACGGCGTCGGGCAGTCTCCACACGATGTCGACTTCGGGCGGCTCCGGTCCGATGGCGCACTCTGCTCCGATGACGTCGGCCGGCCTGGCCTCGCTGTCGACTTCCGGCGACTCCGGGGTGCGATCCTCACCCCCGACCTCCGGTGCTCCTCCTCACAGGTTCCGGGCGACTCCGGAGTGCGATCCTCACTCCCGACCTCCGGTGCTCCTCTACCTCGGTCTCCGACGACTCCGGAGGGCGGACTTCACCCTCCCGATGACGCCGCTCGCTCGACCTCGGTTCACCTCCTTCTCGACCCTTGGTATTCCACTCGACCTCCGCCGGCGCCCTCTTACGACCTCAGGCGGCTCCGGGTACGACGTCTGCTACCTCAGTCAGCGCCGCTTCTCCACCCCGGGCTCCAGGTCTTCGGCTACTCGACGCCAGGCTCCAGGGAAACCAACTCTCAGGTCAGAATCTTGCTATTTTCTTGGTTCTAAGGCCTGTTCCTGCTGTCCAGGTCCTTAGGATGGGTTTCTTCTTTCTTCTTCCCACACAGGGCTATAGGCTGGGATCCATCAGCTGGGACAAGTATCAAGGGTGGGTTTATGGACCCCACTCCAGGCACAAGTTTCCACCCCTGCTGCTTCACTCCTTCCTCCTTCACTCTTGTGCTCCTCTCTCTTCACCAGTCAGGTGCCAACTGCCAGCTCCAACTGCCAACTGCCTCTCTTATCCTCCCAACATTCTAAACGGTTTCCAACTGTCACACAGTTCTGGAATCTCCTGGAAGGTTCTGGAAGGTGCTGGTAGGTTCCAGTGGATGCTGGTGATGTCATGGGAGGCCACCATTTTGTGCTTCAGGCCCTCAGACAGAAGTTTCAGGGGTAGCTAAAATGGCTCCCTGAATCTGTAGCAACACTAAAAAGTCTGGTGGTTCCCAATAAAAAGGAAAAAGTCAAACAGGGTTTGAGGCAAAAGTGGGACAAAATAAATAATGATGAGGAGGGACCACCCAAAGGGCTGACAGGTCTAACACGCGTCCCCCCCAGCTGAAAGTGGGGAGAGCTACCCAACCCCTTGGGAGTTCTCATCACTAAGGCGGAAATACCTTGAGAGACCGTCTGCATTGGCGTGGTCCACTCCAGGCCGATGTTCCACCTGAAAGTCCATCCCCTGTAGGGAAATAGACCACCTCAACAACTTGGGATTCTCCCCCTTCATTTGCATCAGCCAACGAAGGGGTCGGTGGTCGGTCTGAACTAGGAAGTGCGAGCCAAACAGGTATGGCCGCAACTTCTTCAGAGCCCATACCACTGCAAAGGCTTCACGCTCTATTGCACTCCACTTCTGTTCCCTGGGAAGTAGTCTCCTGGATAGGAAGACCACGGGTTGATCCAGACCCTCTTCGTTGAGCTGCGATAACACTGCCCCAATGCCATGTTCTGATGCATCTGTCTGGACAATGAACTCCTTGGAAAAGTCTGGGGCCCTTAAGACCGGGGCCTCGCACATGGCTTTCTTCAATTTCTCAAAGGCTTGCTGACAAGCCTCCGTCCAGACTACCCGTCGAGGTTGTTTCTTGGACGTGAGCTCCGTGAGAGGGGCTACGATGGTACCGTACCCCTTCACGAAGCGGCGATAGTATCCCGTGAGGCCCAAAAATGCTCGGACCTCAGTCTGTGTCTTGGGGGGTTCCCAGGCCATGATGGCCTCGATCTTTGCCTGGAGGGGCTGCACCGTTCCCCTACCCACCAAGTGTCCAAGGTACACTACCGACCCCTGCCCGATCTGGCACTTGCTGGCCTTGATCGTCAATCCAGCTTGTCTCAGGGCCTGGAGAACAGCTTGCAGGTGACGCAAGTGATCCTCCCAGCTGTTACTGAAGACGGCTATGTCATCCAGATAAGCAGCAGAGAAACTCTCCATTCCGGTGAGGATCTGGTTTACCAGGCGCTGAAACGTGGCAGGTGCGTTCTTGAGCCCAAAGGGCATCACACAGAACTGGTAGTGGCCATTGGGCGTGGAGAAGGCTGACCTTTCCCTTGCTCCATCAGTCAACGAGATCTGCCAGTACCCCGAAGTAAGGTCGAAGGTACTTAGATATTGGGCAGCTCCCAGCCGGTCAATCAATTCATCCGCCCTAGGGATCGGATGTGCATCAGTCTTTGTCACTAAATTCAGTCCCCGGTAGTCCACACAGAACCTCAGTTCTGGTTGGGCACCCGGTGGTGCAGCTTTCGGTACTAACACCACCGGACTGGACCAGGGGCTGCTAGAAGGTTCAACCACTCCTAGCTCCAGCATCTTAGTGACTTCACTATGAATGCTGGCCTTCACCTTGTCTGACATCCGGTAGATCTTGGACTTCACAGGTGGGCTGTCTCCTGTGTCCACGTCATGGACGCACAGGTGAGTCCTACCCGGGACAAGGGAGAACAACGAAGAGTACTGCCCCAAGACCTGGCGACAGTCCTCCTGCTGTTCAGGAGTTAGAGATGGGGAGAGAATCACTCCCTCCACCGACCCATCCTTTTCTTGAGACGCAAACAGATCAGGGAGAGGCTCGCTTTCCACGTCCTCTCCTCCGTCAGTCACCATCATCAAGATGACTTCGGGCCTCTCGTGGTGGGGTTTGAGGCGGTTGGCATGCAGCACCCGCAGGGGCTGACGAGGGGTCTTCAGGTCCACCAAGTAGGTAGCCTTACCCTTCTTCTCCAACACCTCAAAGGGTCCTGACCAGCGATCCTGGAGGGCACTAAGCTCTCCGGGTTCGATCACCCACACCTTCTGGCCAGGCTCCAACTCCACCGGGTGAGCGTTGTGGTCATACCACGCCTTCATTACTGCTTGGCTGGCTTCCAAGTTGTCAGAAGCTTGCTTCCACAACTTAGCCATTTGGCTCCGGAAGGCCAGCATGTAGCTCACCACATCCTGGGGGAGCTTTCTGGGAGTTCTTTCCCATCCGTCTCTCACCAGGTTAAGAGGTCCACGTACAGGGTGCCCATACAGAAGCTCGAAGGGGCTGAAGCCCACTCCCTTCTGTGGCACTTCCCTGTAGGAAAAAAGTAAACAGGGTAGGAGGACGTCCCATTTCCTCCGCAGGCTTTCAGGCAGACTTCTGATCATGCCTTTTAAGGTTTTATTAAACCTCTCCACCAGACCATTGGTCTGGGGGTGGTAAGGAGTTGTGAACCGGTAGGTCACTCCACACTCCTTCCACATTGCCCGCATATAGGCTGACATGAAGTTGGTCCCCCTGTCGGACACAACTTCCTTGGGAAAACCCACTCGGGTAAAGATTCCCATCAGGGCCCTAGCCACAACAGGTGCTGTTATGGTCCTCAGAGGGATTGCCTCTGGGTACCACGTGGCATGATCCACCAAAACCAGGATAAACCTGTGACCAGCTGTAGTCGGTGGATCTAATGGACCCACAATGTCGATGCCCACCCTTTCAAAGGGGGTGCTAACGACAGGAAGTGGTTCCAGGGGAGCTTTCAGCTTCACCCCTGTTTTCCCACTGGCTTGGCAAGACACACATGTCCGGCAGTAGGTATCGGACGACACTTTCATCTGAGGCCAATAAAAGTGTGGGACAAGACGGGCGAAGGTCTTGTCTTGCCCCAGGTGTCCTGCCAAGGGGATCTCGTGAGCCAACTCTAAAAGGAAGGCTCGATAACGTTGAGGGACTACCAAGGCTCGTGACGATCCATGTAGGGGTGCCTTGGGTTCACTGTAGAGGAGGCCATCCTCCCAGTAAACACTGTAGTTCCCTTCAACGTTCCCTGCTGCCTGGGCTTCGGCCTGTCGCCTCAGCCCCTCAAGGGTAGGGCACTCCCTCTGGCCCTGGCAGAATTCCTCCCTGGACGGGCCTCCCTCCACGTGCCACTCGGCCGGGATGGGTAAGTCCTCCAGGTTGGTAACGTCCCCCTCCGCAGACTCCTGGTCCACCACCTCCGGTGGCCTATCCGTCCTACGGGGTGGAGACGCCGAGGCAGGCTCCTCCTGTCCTCGGTTCTTCCCTTGACTGGCAGCTGGCTGGGCCTTTGTTCCAGGCTCCAGCCGGAATGAACTCCCTCTTCGGGTAGTCACGGACCTTGTGCTAACACAGGCCCAGTCAGGTGTACCCAGCATCTCGGTGTGAGTCCGGTATTCCACCTCCTTCCAAGCGTTGTGCTCCATGTCATTGCCCAGCAGACAATCGACTGGCACGGCAGGGCTTACGGCAACTCGAAGTGAACCTGCAACCCCCCCCCCATTCAAAGGGAACCTCAGCCACGGGATAGTGGCCGGTTCTGCCGTCAGCCATCGCGGCTGGGTGGAGTACATCGGGAATGACTTGCTCTGGAGACACCAGTTGGCTACGTACCATAGTCATACTGGCTCCTGTGTCTCTCAGAGCCTCCCCTCTTTGGCCGTTGATGGTGATCCACTGCCCATACTTTGCGGTATTTGCGGGCACCTGGATCTTGGGAACCATCTCCCGTTCTCCCAGGGACACTAAAGTGACACCCGCCCACTCCCTTCCCTTAGTTAAGGGCATCTCCTCCCCGAGCACTACACTAGCTACTCCGGGGGGCTTTCCTCCAGTGGGAGGGGGCGATCGTTTCTGACACTTCGGATCTCCTTTATAGTGTCCAACGCCACCGCACTCGTAGCAATGGACAACCCTTGGCTGCTGACTCTGGCCAGGATTAGGGTTTCTGGGAGGGTTAGCCTTAGAGGTGAATCCTGTTCCCTTCCCTTGGAAGTTATTTTGGGGGCCTTTGGAGAACTCCTTTTTCTTTTCCCCTCCTTCTTTCTTCTGGGGGGCGCCCTGTCCGGCCTTTTGAGTATCCCCTCCAGTCCCCCTTGTGGACACCCGGGTACTAGCCCAAATGTCCGCCTCCTCAGCAAGCTTCCGGGGACTGGTCAGCTTGCTATCCACCAGGTGTTGCCGCAGTTCAGGGAAACATTTCTCGAGTAGGTGTTCCTTCAACACTAGGTCAAACAGCTCCTCGTAGTTCCTTACTTCACTGCCCTGAATCCAACCTTCCAGTGCCTTCTTTGCATAGTCCAGGAAGTCCACCCAATTCTGTGTGCCCAGTTTGTGACTACCCCTGAACTTCTGTCTGTACTTTTCCGGAGTAAGTCCAAACTTCCTGATGAGCGCCAGTTTCATGGTGGGGTAGTGGGTTTGCTCATCCTCTTCGAGGGCCAATAAAGCATCCCTACCAGCTGGAGGCATGTATTTATACAGTCCCCCTCCCCAATACTTCGCTGGAACCCCATGGGCCCTCAATGAGACCTCATAGGCTGCTAGCCACTTGGCGATGTCGTCACCTGCCCCATAGCTCGCTACAATGTCCTTTGGCAGGTAAGGTTTGGATTCCCTGGTGGACTCTTGGTTTTGGCTGCCACCATTAGGAACAGTTGGTGCCCCAATTCTTAGGATCTGAAGCTCTATCTCCTTCAGTCTTATCTCATGAGCCATCCTCTCTTTCTCCGTCTCATGAGCCAACCTCTGTTCCTCCTTCTCCTTCTCCAGCTTTGCTAAATCCCATGTGAGTTGTCTTTTCTCTCTCCGATCTGCTAACTCCACGCTGGATAAGCCCCCACTAGAGGCACGGCTGCCCCCCCTAGAAAGTGTCCTGGGCCCTGCTGACAGGTTCCCCACCTCAGGTTGGTACATCTCAGCCCCCTCGGGGTCAGGCTCTCCATCCCTGTCTTCCTCCTCAGCCTTGCTTTCCCTGCGTGCCTCCCCCCAAGCCCTTAAGCTGGTTTGAAGTGCACCCTTCTTTGCTCCTGGGGGACAGTACACCCCCTCTTGCTGGCAAAACTCCCTGAGTTGGGCCACAGTGTATGTTTCTAAATCTTCAAGAACAAACTCCATCTTGCCCACTCAGGTTAGAGGACCGGTTTTGTGCAGTAACAATGCAGGGGGGTACCTTTAGTAATACCTCCTCCCACCACCAGAGTAAATTTGGAAAAAACAAAAACCCACAATTAGGAAGGCCGCTGTGAGAAAACTCCCGGTGTAGGCCTATGGACTACCCACAGTTATTGTTGAGTATATGTAGGCACAGCTCTATCCCACCACTGAACACCAATTTATGTTGGAAACAGCCCACTCCCACTCCGCAGGGTGGTGGTGGACCTTCCCGACACAACGGGGTAGCTTGGCTCGAGTGGTCAGGAAACAGGCGCAGTGCTAAGCATACAATATACCCATACAATAACCATGCGTGCATCCGTTCCAAAAACGACTCTACACCGTAAAAATTATGAAAATATGTTTCTTTATCTTTCTTCTCTTAGTTGCTAATGGGAAAAATAAATAACAATCACAATATATACATTTTCTTAAATAGAGCAGGTCAAATAAATATTTGCTGTTTGCTGAAATAAACAGGGGTGATTATAAATAACAGGGCATAAATACAAGTGCAATATATACAGACAATTAAATACTTTGAGGGAATAAATACTGTACTAATAAATACCGTCCCAATAAATACTGTACACCAACAAGTCCTGTGGACCTATAAATTCAGTGCAGCAATAAATAGATAAGAACTTAATAAATACAGTATCCCCAATAAATATTTAGAAGTATACAGTACACTTTGTGAATCAGATGGCACTTCAATTCTTAAGGGCTGATTTGGCCCAGGCACAGCTTGTAGGGTGTGAAAGGCTTGAGGGGTACTACTCCCTGGCTGAGGCAAAGGGCTGAGGCCTAAACTGAGGTAGATCAAAGGGGGGAATTCCAATGCCCTGGCTTCCCTTCTCCACACAACCTCTCTAGGTTAGTCCCAGTTCACCCCAGGCACAGTCAGGTGGGTTTCAGCACCTCCCTAGCCCCTTAGAGTAGTCTCTCAGGTCTCCACAGGGCCTTAGGCGCCCTCTACTCCACTTACTGCCCTTTTTTGATGTTCCGACGCCGCTGGAGTCGGGTCGACGCCGTGAGGCGGTTCCGGTTCGGTCTCGGCGGCCTCGGCACAGTGTCAGTTCTTTGACGACGCCGGTAGGCGGTTCCGGTCCGATGTCGGGGCCTCGGTTCGACCTCTACCTTCGATTCGACGGCGTCGGGCAGTCTCCACACGATGTCGACTTCGGGCGGCTCCGGTCCGATGGCGCACTCGGCTCCGATGACGTCGGCCGGCCTGGCCTCGCTGTCGACTTCCGGCGACTCCGGGGTGCGATCCTCACCCCCGACCTCCGGTGCTCCTCCTCACAGGTTCCGGGCGACTCCGGAGTGCGATCCTCACTCCCGACCTCCGGTGCTCCTCTACCTCGGTCTCCGACGACTCCGGAGGGCGGACTTCACCCTCCCGATGACGCCGCTCGCTCGACCTCGGTTCACCTCCTTCTCGACCCTTGGTATTCCACTCGACCTCCGCCGGCGCCCTCTTACGACCTCAGGCGGCTCCGGGTACGACGTCTGCTACCTCAGTCAGCGCCGCTTCTCCACCCCGGGCTCCAGGTCTTCGGCTACTCGACGCCAGGCTCCAGGGAAACCAACTCTCAGGTCAGAATCTTGCTATTTTCTTGGTTCTAAGGCCTGTTCCTGCTGTCCAGGTCCTTAGGATGGGTTTCTTCTTTCTTCTTCCCACACAGGGCTATAGGCTGGGATCCATCAGCTGGGACAAGTATCAAGGGTGGGTTTATGGACCCCACTCCAGGCACAAGTTTCCACCCCTGCTGCTTCACTCCTTCCTCCTTCACTCTTGTGCTCCTCTCTCTTCACCAGTCAGGTGCCAACTGCCAGCTCCAACTGCCAACTGCCTCTCTTATCCTCCCAACATTCTAAACGGTTTCCAACTGTCACACAGTTCTGGAATCTCCTGGAAGGTTCTGGAAGGTGCTGGTAGGTTCCAGTGGATGCTGGTGATGTCATGGGAGGCCACCATTTTGTGCTTCAGGCCCTCAGACAGAAGTTTCAGGGGTAGCTAAAATGGCTCCCTGAATCTGTAGCAACACTAAAAAGTCTGGTGGTTCCCAATAAAAAGGAAAAAGTCAAACCGGGTTTGAGGCAAAAGTGGGACAAAATAAATAATGATGAGGAGGGACCACCCAAAGGGCTGACAGGTCTAACAAAGGCCTTTTTATTGCTCACAAAGCAAATGAGCAATAAAGATGCCTTTAAATCTTGTTATCTTGTCACTTTTGCTACGCGTTCAGAGACGGAGGTCAAGTAGGTTACTGTTAGGTCGAGGAGATTTTTCAAGGTACTAGACCTGATGGACTAGTACAATTTTTCAGATTTTTCGAGACCTGCCTTACTCTCAAAAAGTTGACACTTAGAAACTTTTTCACATAGAATCACCAATTTTATCCTGTGGAAGGAAATTCAATTCACAGGTAAGTAACCTTTTAGTTACTTTTCTTACTCAGTGATGGACACCTGGGTTCAGTACTGGGACCTTTCCTGCAAACAGTTGAGAAAGTTTGGTTAGGTTATTTGTGCGATTTTTAAGGAATATTCTTAGTTTTCAAAAGTTAACACTTTTTTCTCCCAAAAAGTTTCTATGTTATCCTCTGAGGAAAATTGAGTTATCGGTCTCGGTATGTAATCTGTCTTTTGAGTTAGGGTTCTGGGGTTAGACTAAGGGGTCTCCCAGGGTCAGTGATGCACTGTTGTTGCACCTCCAGTGGCACTAGGGCGGCCGGTGTAGAGTGTTGAGGCCCAATGTTATCCTATGGAGGATAGGGGGGCTCCAGTTGGTGGCGGCTGGCAAGCAGGCCACGGGGTTGTGGGAGCAAAGCTCCTAGGGTTAAGCTCCGGGCAAGTTGGGGACCAAGTTAGCACCAAAGGGACACCCTCAGCGACGCTAGGGCAGCCAGGTGCGGATTTGAGGTTGGGTGCCCTGTTGATTTTAACGGAGATTCTCCAGGACAAAAACACTGCAGGCTCAGGGACGAGGATCTTCCAAGAGTGACCACCACTTCGAGGGGTAAGTTGGGATGTAGAGGGATGGTTAGGCACCGTTGGGGTGCCTTTGCATGTCGGATTTTCTTACCCGCTCTGGTCGCGGTAGGGGGGGTCCTCTGGTTTGAGACTGCAGGTGTCGTCTGGAGGTTTGAGGCAGGTCAGGGATTGCCGGATCTCTGGTCAGGATCGCCAGGGGGACCTCATGTTTGTTCACTCAAACATGGGCCGGGCTCGGTGGGTGCAGTGTGGGCTGTATTTGTGGTTCCTGGCTGGCACCAGAAGCTGCAGTTTAAACATGTTTGGTGTTCTTGGGAGAAACAGCTTGGAGAGTGAAGGCAGGCAGGTCATCCGGGGTTTTTGAGGTTTCTGGCCGCAGGACATGCCGGGGTTTCGCAGGAGCAGGTTCGAGGGGAGACAGGCCTGTAGGGATGGGGCCAAGTCAGTGAGCGTCGTCCTTTTGTTGGCTCTGCACGGCTTTTCGTCCTTTTCTTGTGGTTGCTGGATCTGAGGAAGGAAGGTTCAGGGTGCCCCTAAATACTAAATTTAGGGGCGTTACAGGTAGGTAAAGGCCAGAGACCAATGGGGTCCCTTCCCTGGGGTGGGTACACCCCCTGTTCTGCTACACTCCAGTGGGAGGGGGGCAGGATCCTGTCCCTGGTTGGCCGGGTGCCCCCCATCCTTAAGATGGCGGGGACTCGAGGTTGTGCTTCACCTCTCCTCCCCCACCTTAGGGGTGGAGTTGGCAGAGGTGGGCACACCTCTTTCCCTCACTTGTTTTTCCTGCCGGCTCTCCCGCCCAAAGTTGGGGATAGAACCAGTGGGGATCAGTTGCTGAATGCAGCAAATGGCCTGGAGAGGCTCACAAAGGCGGCATGCCTTTGAGGCTTCTCCTTCGTGAACCCTGCCCATCCTGGGGGAGGAGGCTTGGCACGTCGTCCCAGGATGTGCATTGTTTCAGGCCCCAGAGAGCAGCAGGCTCTCGACCCAGGGGTCCAGAAACATGTCTGGTGGTGGCAGCCTGCACAGCCACTCAGTCAGGTCACTGGTAGTTGCTAGTTTTTCAGGGGGCATCTCTAAGAGCCCCTCTGTGGTGCGTTTTACATTAAATCCCACACTGGCATCAGTGTGGGTTTATTGTGCTGAGAAGTTTAATACCAAACTTCCCAGTCTTCAGTGTAGCCATTATGGTGCTG
This sequence comes from Triturus cristatus, assembly GCF_964204655.1. Classification (NCBI taxonomy): domain Eukaryota; kingdom Metazoa; phylum Chordata; class Amphibia; order Caudata; family Salamandridae; genus Triturus; species Triturus cristatus. The sequence goes on from NC_140589.1 coordinate 1,345,947,644, forward strand.
TGGAGTTCGAAATGACTACCTCCCAGCACCATATACTCTGAATGGCTGCACTGCACTTACAGGGCCCAGGAATGGACCTGGGCAATGTAGGGGTACAGAGCTCATGCACCTGTACCCTCACCACTGGCATAGGGCACCCAGCTAGAGGGGTGACTGATGCATGCCAGGGCAGTGGTTTGTGGGCATGGCACACGGATGTGTTTTGTTCTGCACCGAGACACTCAGCCTGCAAATGCAGTGTGTGTGTGTACAGGGCCTCTAAGGGGGGGGCACAATAAGTGCTGCAGTCCTTAGGGGCCATATCTGGTCACAGTGCCCTGGGTACCTATGGTACCATTTACCAGGGGCTGACATGTGGCCAGAGATGCCAATTGGGTTTTGTTTTGGGGTAGAACACTGGCCCTGGCATCCTGATTGGCAGGGCCACAGAGCACATCAAGTCAAAGCATCAGAAGTCTGGCAACAATAAAAAAGGGAGGGGGGGGGGGGGTTCTGCAACAGAATCCAATGATCACCAGGACAAGGACTGTGAGGCCTGTGTAGCACTCCTGCCGAAGACTCTCAGGACTCGTTGAAACCAGAGACTGGCCCACTACACCACGATGTCGCAGTCGACGAAGAAACCTTCCATGAAGGACATGGGTTTCTCTAGCGACAAAGAGGAGCATGCAGCTCCAGCAGAATCGACACACTAAGGATCGGACGTCGGAATTCTAGAAAAAGATCTCGAAGGCGAAGAAGTCGAGAAAGAAGAAGGTAAGACATAAAGATCCGTCGGAACCGACCAAAAACTCCCAAGGCAGCCTGTACGCCGAGCAAAAAGCTGATCGAAGGTCTGCTTTGATAAACGAACACAACGGGACACTTCCAAAGGTTAGAGAAGAGGGAAAATCGCACAAGGCTCCAAAGCAAAGGGTTAGCATCGAACCCACAAAGGGCGCGATGCTGAAAACTAACGTAGACGCCGAAAAGAAAAGGAAGTCCCTGGCCTCTGATGCCGGAAGGGCCCTCGAAGTTGAAAAGAAAAGACTCGAGGACAAGATGGCTGCGATCTTACAGGGGAAAAAAAGGAATTCGACGAATCATTGAAAGATTTTCGAATCCTTAAGACACCGGAGGCTGAACCGGAAAAGGTCGATGCTGAGGAAGATCTCCTCGAATCCCCACAAACGCCGGAACCTCGAGGCAAAGACCTAGAGGAATACGGAAATGTACCGGAGGAACCGGAACACTAAAACCTTTGGGACGAATGGAACTATCGTGACAGAGTCAAGAGGAGGTAATCTGCAACTATCCTTCGAAAGCATCACCCCAAAATTGTTTTATATAGAGCCCCTAATATAGGCATGACTCTAGATGCCCTTATATAGGCATGATCTTTCACCTACATTAGTTCCTACACTACACAATAACTAGCTCGGAGGATTGAACCTTATCTGGTTTCAGTTCTGGGTGCAGAAGGAAGGTTTTTCCCTGAACAAAGGCCTCCTATAACCTCTCCGATGGTCTCATAGATTGTGTGAGCATTCATGAGGGTTCTTGGAAACGAAGCAGAAACTAAATCACCTGCATAATATCTATGTACAAGGTTCATCCTTTACGTCTTCCTCAGTCGGACAGTGACCCATACAAAAGATAATTTCGGGTATAAATACACCACATCTTGCCAAGATGAGGGGGAGGGAGCCGAGACTTCCAGGCCGACAAACTGACCAGAGATGCTGAGGCTCCTGCATGCAGAAGCTCCAGCTGACAGCGATCTAAACAACCTTGTGGGGTGTCCAACTCTAGACCAAGAGGGGCTTCTACATTCTCACACTTGAGGTAATGAGGTTCGACTAAAACCTAGAGGTATTCTTGGCTTTACACCTACTCGTATACACTTAGGTGCATCTAAATGGGCACCGTAGGAGTACACACACTTTTATCATGCATTTTATATATGCATGTATTTATTCATGCTTATTGCAAAATGGTAGAACTGTACTATCCTTTTATATTCATAGTACTGCTAATCTCTGCTACTATCTAATGGTTGTTGCAGCTCATATATTTTACACAAGAATAACAACTGTTCAATAAATCCTCATGGAAATGCCCAGACTGTTTATTATGTGTACCTCTGAGATAAGCTAAATGAGAACGAGTGAATGAGCGAAAAGTAGTACATTGTTTCCACGATCTTGAGGGATCAGGGTTGTCATGATCTAAGGTTGCCAGAAACAAATCTCTCCCCGATAAGAGGAGACAATAGTGGCACTGTGAGCTAGCTAGTGCAAGAACCGGCTAATATACGCCGTGGGGGTGCTCAGTTAGTCTGCCACCAATCCCACAGTTTGTTATCCAAACGCGCAAGTTCTGCATGGGTACTCTAGGAACTACACATGAAGATGACATTGCTTTCTGCAATGAAATTGGAGGGCAGCAAACCAGTTTGGGGTGCCCCTAGAGGAAGAAAAGGGGATACATTTTTCCTGCTGTAAGCACTGGCACCTGCAACAAAGGGGTCCCGTTATCTACCCATGTTGCCAAGTATTCTGGACCAAGGCAAAGAAGCCTTTAAAGAACCAGCTTCTAACAGAGGGGGGTAACTCCTAGAGTGGAGAAAAAATAGAAGCCCTCTTCAAAAGACCCAATGTACATACAGGGAAATGCTATACCTGACTCATCGTAGCAACAGCCAGGAGGAGAGCAAATGCAGTCTCCAACTCTGGACCGCCACCAGAAAAGGAGATTAAGAGGATGGACATGGTGGGCAGAAGGATGGAGAGAGAATCGGCAACGCAGTGGTGCATTGCCAACTTGTATACCCTGTTAAGCAGATATGGCCACCAACAGTGGGATGAAATAGGAGTTGATGAACAAACTCCCATTGGAGGACAAGAAAAGAGCAAGAGAAGTTATCCAAGAGGGAAAAAAATGTGGCTAGCACCTGCCTAAAATCCGTACTAGATGCAGCAGATACCGCAAGCAGGCAAAAGTGCACAGGAAACCCTACTCCGAAGACCTACCTGGCTCAGGATGAAGTTCAGACCTAGATCATCAACAGGCCTTTTAACGAGGAAGCTCTATTTGGCAAAGAAGTGGATAAATCCCGTCACAAATTAAAAAGGACAAAAACCGCAAGTGCAATGCGTGCCCTGCAACAAAGTGTCTTTCAAAAGAGGGGGTTTCTCTAACAAAAAAACCACAGGGAGAGGCAGCTTCGGCCAAAGCCAGCAGATGCTGCAGCACTCTCGGGGACAGAACACAAACCAGCAGATGCGTCAATAATCTAGTTACCAGGGCTGGGGCAGCAACAAAAGCATCCCTTTCAAGGGCGAGGTAATGGAAGAGGCCAATCTTCTAGAGGGAGAAGTGGCTCAAACTGACCAACACAAACCAGCATTTGCAATGCAATAGGTCTCGCATTTACAGGAGTTTAAGCTATTGGCATTGTAAATGACAATGCCTTTTATTGATGTTTTAAAAACAAAAATAAAAGACATTGCAAATAACAATGTCAATAGCTCAAACTCGCGTAAATGCGAGAACTATTGCATTGCAAATGCTGCTCTAAAAATAAAAAATTAAGGCATAAAGGAAGTAGATGTCTTTTGAAATATAAAGACAAACAAACACAAAACCATATTGCTGCCATGCAGTGGAGTTTGGTAACATACTGGCGCAGCACAGCATAACCAGTTGATACAAGGGACATCGGCAGCAACGTGGTGTTCCAAGACTTGCCAAACATTGTGGGAATCGCGGGGATGTGGCACAGGAAGCCGAAACATAGACCTTTTGCAGGGACACCATTTTGCAAAACCTTTTCAGTGTGTGCTTTGGGAATTCTAGCAATGAATACATATGAGAATCCAGGCACCGGAGGCTTTTAACAACAATAAAGTCAGTTAAACACTGTAGTTCTTAGACCGATGGGCGATTTCCAAAAGAATAGACCGCATATTAGTCGGCAAGTACAGCAACAGCATGTGCAGCACAGCCTGTGGACTCAGCTTGTTAACTGCAAGTTGTTGATACGCTTTGGCACAGATTTCGAACATGCATGGGCAGGGCTCCCCCAGCTGTGTACTTGGGCCACAGATCCTTCGCGATTTATATGAAAACACCATACACACCATAAATTGCACACCAACCAGTGGATAACAAAAGCATTTTAGCTTTTAAGTTAAAGAGCACTGTGCACTGTTGGAGTTAAGGGGTCTACTCGTATATTCCTTTTGGAACTTTTGCGGATGTGTTTGAAAGTTAAAGGTAGGGGAAAGCCTCCTGCTTCCGGTAACCACTGGTTTATTAGAGAGACAGATGATAGGTGTGACGACTGACCACTCACAAGCAGCATTTTTAAGCACTCGAGGAGCAGGAAGCAACAAGCTAGCACAGAAGTGGCAGAAGGTATTTTTGCTTGTTTGCATCCCCCTTGCTCGCACACTTTATACTTTGAATGTTTTGAAGCATCCAGCAGCAGAAACCTTGCCATGGGAAGCAAGTTCAGTTTTTATTTTAAAAGTTGGGAATCAAACAAGGGCCTGTAAAGCAGAGATAAGAATGGGAGCAGAGGCTGGGCACGCCGCTCCTAGGAGAATGGGTGTGTTGTGCACTTACCCTAGAGATGGTGAAATGCTGGTGAAAGTTAATTCCACCGTGGAGCCTGAAGCCCTAGGGTTCGCGGCACTTGATAACTGTACAGATCATGCTAGATATGCTTCCGGTGTGCGTGTCCTGGAAGTAGGACACAAGGGGCTAGACCCACTTAATTTCCCCGCAGCACGGAATGCCAGTATGAGCTTGAACAATGTCTGATTCCTGCACACTTCTCCCCAGCCGCCTTGGAGAGGTAAAAGTGTAAAGCGCTGGAACACCTTAGGGTAAAGTTCATGCTATATAAAAACGCATAATAAAATAAACACACAAAGCCTGTTGCTAGCAGCCACATGAGTAAACTGGGAGAAAAATCGCCCCCAGAATGAGCACGGATAACCTATGGGCTGGAAATCCGCACCTTACAGGAAATTAGATCTGCCCTGTCACTGCCGCTGACTGTTGCTGCTGGCGGAGAACTTGGTACTCACCACCAGGGAGGTGTAGATGGTTTAAGCAGCACCGAAGGGAGTAATGGGCGCAGGATGGTTGATTGGCCACGCTGGCTGGCAAGTAGGCATTTGGCGGGGTGCTGGTACTCGAGCCGATAGCCAGGTTCATGTGTATATAGTCCCCTCAGGGCAGCTTGGGATCACTATTTTCAAGGATGTTGTGCACTGCAGCCATGGGGGGAGCAACTGTCAAGAGAAGATAACATCATATAGCCGTTGGAGTGAGCAGGCCAGCTTTCAGGATCTGTTGCAAGGCATTCATGCTGGTGGGGCTCATCTGCATGTAAACACCCGGCTGTGCGGCACCACCCCTGGTCTTAAGAGCACATATCTGTCGTACTGCGAGCTCCGTCAGGTAACAGTTTGGGGTCCGAAAGGCAGGCAGACAGCAGAGCTGTGTCACAGAAGTGTAGCCCTTGGTGCAGGTCGGGCATGGGGGTTGCTGTTGGCCGGCGTGAGGCAATTTGGAGGTGCCGATTGAGTGTGTTCACTTCTTGAAACCCATATCTTGGACTGGTGAAGCAGTGAGACTCCGGGCCCCATGCAGATGTAGGCAAGCCCGTAGGTGGGCTGAGGGAGCTCGGTGTCAAGCTGATAAAGGAGCCCCTGAAGTTGCTGGGGCTGAATCCGTCTTCCCATAGTGATCAACATCTAAGGGTGGAAGAGCACTGCTCCGTTAGCAAGCATAGGCACTACAGCACTTCCAGCTTCAAAAGTAACTGCAGACACAAAAGAACATGGAAGGGGGGGGGTTTGATGTACTTAGTGGCCGCGCGGCTCACTGATAACATCAAAGCGGCAGCGTAAGTGATCAGCAGGCTGTCCAATGGTGCGCGCACCCGGCGCACATGCACTGTAGTTGACGGCCTGAAAAGCACTCGTTTGCACTTTCAAATCCCGCTTTCTATAGCTCTCGCCAGAGCAGCGCTAAAGCGCTGGCTCAGGCGAGACCTAAAAAGGACCCACACAACGCCAGTGGGGTGGTAAGAATATCCTGTTCGAGGCATATGAGCTGTAGATCACACACTTAGCATAGATCGCCATCTGGTGTTTGGCCCAGATGTTTGCACTTGTTTTTGTCCTTGAAAGTCTTTGGAAGTCACGAGGTAGGGGACTCCTCCTTTGGATCATAGTGCGCATGGGCATCGGCTCCATCCACAGATTGTTTTTCGCCAGCAGGGAAATGATGGAGCTTTGTAAGAAACAAGAAAGATGCCCATGTATGCTGTATCTAAATAAGATGGTACTGGAACAGATAAAGGTAGCCAGGGAGGCGGGTGGGCGTGTGTGGATCTGCAGCTCTACATGCCAAGAACAGATGCATACTGGTAAGTAGCATTTGCCGTTCGAGGCATATGAGCTGCGGATCACACACTTAGCATAGATTGTATAGCAGCACCCAGTATCTGCTGCAGTAGTTTGAAATAGTGTTTTGAGAACAGCCGGGCCCACACTAGCTTGTTGTTTTGTTTGCACATCTACACAACAGTGTTTTACGAATGTGTGAGGTGTAAACCATGTAGCTGCCCTGCAGATATCTAAGGTAATGTTCTGAAAAAATGCCATAGAAGCACCTATCTTTCATGTAGAGTGGGCTTTCGGAGCAACAGATAAAGTATGTTTTGCTTTGTGGTAGCAGATTTGTATGCATTTAACGATCACTGGGGCGGGATGGGAAGGAGCGGCCAGGGATGTGGCTTCTGCGCGAGGGCTCGTACCACAACACAACTCGGAGTGTGAGACCTCTCCGGCATGAGTGAGCGCAGCCACTGTCAAGGAATTTCACCATTGATGCTCCTTCACAGCCTTCCGGGAATCCCATGAAGCGCATATTATTCCGCATGGCCTGGACTTCTTAGTCTTTTTGGGTTCTCACTGTGAGACAATTGACGTTTTGTTAGTGTGACCTTACGGTGTCCTCCACGGCTGACACTCTGGTCTCAGCCTTTGTTATGCGATCTACCGCCTTACGGAGGTCCTACGGAGAAAATTACACCTCTGTGCCCACTGCTCCAATTTCAGCATCCAACATGTCGTGCGACTGCGTTGTAGCTACCAGCAGGGCAGCGTTGTCTGGGATAGTGTTTCCACAATCTGTCCTACCATTCGCCCTTGTGGTGGCTGTGCGATAGTGGTCGAGAGTACTCCGGTTCGTGGATGAGGCAGGCTTTTTGTCTTTCATCATGTTGGCAGTGAGAGTACCACTGTGGCTGCGGGTATGACTCCACCTTGTAGTATCTCTTCATTATGGGCAGGGAACAGAGAGCCGGTCCTCACGGATTCAGCCTGCCCTCAGAAGCCAGCCATACCAGGGCTACCACGGCCTCTTCAGCCACCCAAGGGCTGACTGCATAAGAGGATCCTGCCAGCCGGACCCCCAGCGATATAGAGATGGATGGCGATGGGTAAAGCCAAAAGAATTACACAGATTTGGCATTTTACCGGGAGATAACCTATTTTAGGTCTCGCTGAGCCAGTGCATGTGCTGCTCTGCGAGAAATTTAGTGTGTGGGTTTTCTAAGTGCTGCCACAGGCTTTTGGTGGCCTAGCGCTTGCATTCACTCGCGCAGCAGTCATCTGCCTCCCTTCCAGCGCGATCATTCGCGCTGGAATCACGCGATCGTGAACACTTTGGCTTTTATCGCGATCACTTTCACGGCCGCGCGCCAATGCTTGTTTTATAAGCCATCTTTAATCAGTCAGTTAAACTAAATGGTCACTGCGACCACACACACTAGGTGATTCTAGGGCTGCTGTGGAATCATGAGGTGTATGTGTGCAATTGTAAAGACACATGAAGGAATATGCTTCATCAAGCTTTTTTTGCTGGTGCAGTCTATGATCCGCAACAACCATTTTTTTTGTTTTTGCCGATGAATAGCATCTCCAAAATGCACTGACAAATAGGGCTAAGAAGCATTAGCTTTGCAAATGCTCGTTCATGAGTGTATTTGCCTGAGTTAGACAGTAAGACAGTACACCCTTTGGCAGAGGGTGCAGTTACCATGGCTTAGTAATGCTTCTCCCAGGGTGCTTTCCAACCTTTGTGTGGAAATTGCTATTACCACTTTATCGTTTGTCGGTTTTCTCAATAGTTGCATGTTTAATGCTAGTCCGTTCGATTCGTGGTTACCGCAGGTGTACGTGTTTGTTCGGCGACAATGAATGTTGCGAAGTATTGCAGAGGTTCAGTATACATGCCCACCTTTTAACCCATCCTCATGCCTCTCTATTTTCCCCTTTATAAGGAGCGAGTGTTCTCTGTCACGTGTTTCATGTTGCTATCCATTAAAAGTAGAATATAATCTCTTCTTTGCAGATCTCAACAGCACTATTTAAAACTTATTTTTTCTCTTAAACAGCATTAAACGAAATGACTGACGCAATATTTAATATTTTTGTTTTTTAAATCCGGCCAATTAGTCATAAATTGCACTTAACTAAACATTGTTTTCCGCGTTTTTCAAAACCAAGAAACAATGCAAAATGTTCATGTCTGATACAGGTAGTAAACAGAATGCAAAACTGCCTCTGCATCTTTAAGATTTCCCATAACGGTCTATGGGTCAGTCAGGCAGTTTGCTTTTATAGCTAGCCGAGTAGAATTCTTGAACACTACAATTTTTCATAAGGATGTTTTCTGGTGGTTTTTGTTGTCCTATGATTTTAAAATTTGTTTGGGAAAGGCATTTTTTCCTGAGCTAGGTCCCTATAACGCTTCTTTTTACTCTATCTCCCAAGCCACCATGCCATCACATTCTGATAAATAGCCTTTTTGTTGGGACAAGATGACATGGAAGTATATGCATTTCTGACAACTGTGCCTAATTTAGATATTTGTAAAGGGAGCACATGGATGTCAGCTCTAGTCTTAACAAAACACCCTTTATAGATTCTGACTCCAGGACCAATACCATGGCTAGACACAATTCCCTGTAATCTAGTTGCATAATTTACTTGTTGCTTTCCATGTTCCAGGTTCTCACAACTGAGGTAGGTTTGTTTGTCAGCGTGCTACTTTATTCTGTTTATGGATATAATTGAGAATTCCATTACGGAGCAGGTCATATTGCTGCCTATAATCGAAGTTCTCAGTCATGAATATACTCTCTGAGTTCATAAACCACCAATCTGCATCCCTTTGACCAGAAGTACAGAAGCTGATTATGTCAGCATTGCCGGACTGAACATAAAAAGCAGCTCTAGCTAAAATGTTCAAGCAATCCATCTCGCTTTCTCTACTTATCTCTTCTCTCTCTACTCACTCTGTTTTCTCTTGTGCCTGCTGTAATTACCTTGGGGAGCTCGAGAAAGTGGCAGAGGCACTAGCAGCGACCCTTTGCCTTAAGAAAAAAGTCTCTGGTTGCCCCGTCCACTGGGGAAATGCCAGTTAGATTAAACTGGCATTTCAACCTCAGAAGTTTTATCCTTTCACTGCTTTTATTTTCAAAATAAACTTTCTTAAAATCACATGCAGCTGGTGTGGAAAAGCTGCAGCTTCACAAATTATTAAACAATCCTTGTTTTCTGTTTATAACCTTAACAGAGGCTATATTGTGACTTTGTTTAGTTCTGGAAATGAGTGTTTCAGTCAAATGCACTTAATCACCTATTTCCATAATTCGCTTTCTCCCCTCTCCCCCACTAAAAAAAGATGGCAATTGTTTCCTCCTAGAGGCCGTTTTTTATTTATTCTTAAAACATTTTAAGTGAAAATCTATAATATAAAAATGTTGCAGGTATTCCATGGGCGTTTTGATATTCTACTGTTTATGGATTCAGAGAGAGCACCCAGGATGGAGAACTAGTATTACTAACATTTATTTACTGAGACGCTCATATTGGATTGAGAATCGCCTTGTGTCTTCCTCTTCTCCTAATGATTCCCTTGTTAAGAAAACTGTTGAATTCAAGAGGACGGGCCCTGCTGTTTCACTGTAACTAGCTACCTCTTGTATTGCTCTTGGGCAGTTTGCCAGTTCCCCACACATATAGTCTATGGGCAACTTCTATCCATTGGTATAACCCTTACCTGTTCAAGGGCTGCACAAGGCTCTCAAAGGTACGAGAGGATTTCTAGTCTTTTCATCTAGGGCTGTTCAGTTAATGGAGTAGTAATCAAGATCATCCCTGACAGATTTGACAGAGTGATTTGCAGTTTTTCTCCAGACTATCAGGGTCCCTCCGTCTTTTGCAGCCAGGGCATCCTGCTACAGGAAAACTGTGATTGTCTCGACAATATCCCTTTCATTACTCTGCTACCATTCAGTGCACAGGCAGATGGAGATCTCTATCTATGGTGGCCCCCAAACTCCAAATGAGGCCCAACATCCTGGTCCTTAGACTCAGCCCATTGAGGATGAGTCTGCTCATCCTATACCATCAAAGAAACCAGAAGTGTAGACTGTCCTAATTCAAACAAGCACATTCATGTGGTATTGTCAAAGGATATGGAGCTGTTGAATCATCTGTTACATGTTGGTGAGATCAGTGGGGATCCTGCCAAGAAGCTGTCAGTTCACCTACACATTCTATATGTATCTGCTCCTCTCACAAGGATCCCTGCTGGATTTCCATACAAGGATCTTCTGTTTGTTTGAGATTTTAGCTTCTCATGGCTTTCGGTGAACAGAATGCAGAAAGGTAGGTAACAATAGTTACCTCGGCTAGCATGCTCTCCTTGTGCTGGGCTCTTCATTTTCTTGGTTGAGCATGTTCACAGGTCCAGCTTTTGAGCTCAGAAGAGCCCTCGGTGCGCAAGTAGACACCGTAATGGGCTCCAACTCTTGAAAGTCTCTCGAAGTTCCTAGTTGTTCTTCAAGGATGTTTGAGAATACTGAAACAGTCTTAATATTGAAGGGTTCTAGGAGCTGGCGCCGTGCGGAAAAATAGTACCCATTGTCTTATACTTTGCAGTTTAAAATTTCTTGACCACTTTCGCCGTGCTTGATTGTGATTACTTTCGCTGCTGCTTTGCTGTTCTCAGTGAGCCAGTATTTTCACGGCCGCATTACTTTTACCGCCGTGCGTCTTCTCGTGTTATCTGTGCCTCTCCGCCTGTTATCCCTGGCACGAGCGGCACCCAGTTTCTTCTGGTTTTTCTATTCTCCGTCCTCTTTGGTTCTCTCTATCTCTCCTAACCTGCGATCTTCCCTCTCACCTTTATCCCACCCCCAGCACTTTATTCCTGTACACCGTCTTTCATAACATTTTAGTGTCTCTCTGCTGCTTTGTGAACCTTCCCCTCTTCACCACGCCCCTCCCCTTTACCTTCTTTTTACACTTATCTCACTTTTCTTTTATGGGTCCCTTGTGATCCCTTCTTCCTCCCTCATTTTCGTCCACCTCTCCTCCCCTTCCTCTTGCTACACACCTTTCCTATTGATTCCTGTCTTCCCTTCAACCCCGTCTCACCCCGCGCTTCTCTACAGGTCGTTCTTACCCTCCAGCATCGGATTTCCTTGAGCTCCTTTTTTTCCATCTGTTCTCCTTTTCGCCACTTCCCCTTCCACCTTCTCCCCATTTCACCCACTCACTTAGCCCCCCTCTCTTTTGCCTCCTCGCCCCTCTGATTTCCCCTTCTCTCCTGCTCGTCGGCTTCCCCTTGTCCGTCTATATATTCCTGTTCCCCTTCGCCCCCACCTGTTTCCCTGCTGCTGACCCGCTCTCATCTCGCCCTGCACCCCCTTCTCGCGGCCTCTCTGCACACCCGGCCTCTTCCTTCCAGTCACATATGCTCCCTCTGGCCTCTCTTTTTCCTCGTTCCTCTGTCTCTCCGAGGCCTTTCGCTCACCCACTTCCTTCTTCCCCCATACCTCCTTTACCCACCTGCTCACTGTCTCACTCCCTGTCTACATCGGTTTCATCCTCAGTCACTTTCTCTCGAGTCTCCCCTTTTCACAAGCCCTATCTCTCTCTCTCTCGCTCCCTAATGCCTTCTTTTTCTAATATATTTACATCTCTTCCTCACCTGGCTCTTCTCCTTACTTCATTTTGCTACCTCCCCTCCCCCACTTTTTTACACCACTCATCTGTATCCCTCCCTGCGCTGCCTTCCCCCTGTCACACCTGTTTCCTGTTTCTCTTCCTCTCTGCTACATTCACCCCTCCCACCTTGAAACCGTCCTGCTCGCCCCTTTTCACCAAAGCCCCCTTTTGAATCTCTGCGCCCTCCCTCCTTTTGCGCCCACTCTCACCCCCTTCTGTCCCTTCTATCCCTCTTCTATCCCCCCCCCACCTGTATCCCTCGCTGTGCACCCCCCTCCTCGCGCTACCAGCAGAAGTTGCTTCCCTCATAAGGGCCCTTCTGACTTTAGCCGTGTGCGACCACCGCTCGGGCTCCCACCAGCTTGGGATCGGCTACTTCCCTAGTGAGACCTGCAGAGAATTAATTTGGGGCCAGTGGTTGCCAAGGACACGTCTCCTTGGTAAACACGCTGGCTGTGATGAGAAGCTTGCAGCCCCAGCCGTGTCTGGCCCGCGCGGCTCTGAGAACGGGTCCACGCTGTATGCAGAGCATGTTCTCGCTAATACCGAGCCTGCTGCTGTTTAGAGGCCTAGGCACCATCATAATATATTCGGAGGCCCCAGACACCGCCACGCGTGACTGGAGACAGCCGCTGATTGCGATACCGCGTGTAAGGGGAGCACTGATGCAGTCACACCTTGATACAGACACTCCAGGACTGCCAAAGGGACTCTTTTCCTCAGACCCTGCGCTTTGACAGCACCGGTGCTTGTGCTATAAAATCTATGCATAGGTTTTGAAGCTAGCATTTTGTGTTTTTTCATGTCAGCTGACTCATTTGAAATCTAGTTGGTGGCGAAGACTGGAGCTACTGTGTTTTCTCTTTCCCATAACACTTTATTTTTAAACTTCGAAACAGGCGCTTGTGACTTGGGGCCCTGCATAGTTGTTTGTATAGGGGTCCGTAAAAACTGCTGACAGGCCTCGTGCTGCTAGACGCTCCTCATGCTCTGCCTTGCCTTGCACCCTTTTTCCCCCCTCTGCCTTGCACCCTTTTTCCCCCCTCTGCCTTGCACCCTTCTCCCCCTCGCACCCGCATCCAAGCATTGGCATAGCCAATAGGTTTTGCTTTTGGGACCTTATAAGTATTTAGTTAAGCAGCACAATATCCTTGGTGCAACAACACCAACTGTTGCATGGCTAAACACTTATAAGGTCCCAAAGGCGAGACCTATTGGCTATGCCAATGCTTGTTTTGTGCTTGCAACCTACTTGCAGTTAGGGCTATATAGGGGTGTGAAATCAATTATGGATCCCGGAAAGGTATATATTTCTGTAAAGTATCCCGAATTCAGCAAGGGGTCATTTGTGTAGGTCGTTCTAGGTTTTCCTATAGAAAGTAACGGTTGAAATAAATTTAAATTGAGTTAGGAAAAAAACCCTGCATTTGTACCTACATTTTGCAATATACAATTACTTCCGCTGGACCTTTCTGGTTGTGGGAATATATAGGGATTGTAGGTTCAAATAGACACCAGATACCCAGAGCCAAAACCTGAGTTGCACCTTGCAATAGTTTTTCATTGTGTACCGGGTATACAGCAATTCATTTGGTAAAATATAAAGTGTTAAATGGGTATCAAACCCATGTATTTCCGAAATTAGAACAAGGTATGTAGTTGAGGAGCAGTGGTTATTTGCGGATCTCTGAATTTGTGGGTACCTGTAGTAGCATGTGAATTAAAGGGAATTTTTCAAAATCAGTTTTTTTTACACTATCTTGCATTTGGAAGGTAGAAATGCATAGAAAGACAGTTGGTAATACGTGTTGTACTATTTATTCTGTGTTCCCCAAAGTCGCCCGATAAAAATGGTACCTCACTTGTGTGGGTAGGCCTAGTGCCCGCGATGGAACACGGCCCAAAACGCAACGTGGACACCAAATCTTTCTTCAAAAAACCGCCCCTTATTTTGCAGTGTGCCTAGCTGTGGATTTTGGGTTCTAGCTCAGGCAGCACCAAAGGAAACATAGCAAACCTGTAACATTCTGAAAACCAGACACCCTGGGGATGTGGCGACTTGCGTGGCTCTCACCAGTTTTTGTGACCCAGAATTCATTGCAAACCTCAATTTGTCTAAAATACTTTGCTCACATTTCTGTGATGGAAAGCTCTGGGATCTGAGGGGAGCCACACCTGGAGGGTAGGGGTCCTGGATTGGTAGCGGATCTCCAATGGGAGACACCCTTCCCCAAGAGGCCACTCTAATCATTGCGAAAGAAAACAAAGAACCCTGATCTAAATACCCCCCTCCCAAAACGAAAAAAATGAAAACAAAATTTGACAAAACCTGTCCCTGAGGTGGCCGAAACATGGCCAAACATGTCCCTAGGTGAGCGACCCTTGCCTAACGGTTATGTCCTCAGCACACGAGCACTATCTGAAGACTTGATCATTACACACTTAGCACCCAAGAGGTTAAAGAACTGTCCTTAAGGCTGTGATCAGACTATTGTGCTAGTGAATTCAAAACGATAGTGTTAAGTCACTGGATTGAAAGTTTGACCCAATGTCTGCTTCAAGGAAACAACTGCTGTGGCTTTCCTTTAAGCTAAAGTTACTTTCAAGATGCTGTGCATAAACCACAGGGTTTTCTATGTATGGGCAGGGATGTGGAATTCCCATAGCCCGACTCCCCCGAATTGTTTGGGGTCAAGGGCAACAAGTTTTCATGTGCATTTGTCCTTGAGACAAGTAAGGCCCAACCCCCTGCAGCACAAGCTGCCAGTTTGCAGTATCACATTATGAATCAGGGAAGGGCACTGTCTGGAGTTAAGGTAATATTTGTACCCAAATGTTAATGCTTTGCAAACTTCTATTTTTGATTCATTAACCCCTTCCATGCTCATGACGGAACGGTTCCGTCATGAGCCACGGTTGAGCTGTGCTCATGACGGAACCGTTCCGTCATGAGCCCGCCCGCGCTCGAACCCTTCAGCACCGCGGCGGAATTCGCCCAGCGCTGAAGGGGTTAATTGAAAGCCTTTGTTAGGTTGAGTGCTCTTAGTAAATGTTGTAAGCTCCGTCTGCACTACTGACAGTGGTTCCAGTATAAAAATGTGTACACACGTTTTCAAAGTTTAGCAACGTGTGGCTACGTATAATGCTCCTAGAAAGGTCTCGGATTTGATGCAGATATTTGCAGAAGCTTGAAAGCAAGACTGATTCTATGATTTCAAAATAAAATGCTTAACTACTGTAACACTTCAAGTACCACGTCTTTGCAGCATCATTTAGTTAAATGTGTTGATGCATGCTAGTATTAACCAAAAATATTCATAATGGAAAATCAGTGTGACCAGTTTCAATAGGAAAATAAACAAGCATTGGCAAAGCCAGTAGGTCTGAAATTGGTGGTCCGCTCTTTAGTTTTGTAAGTGTGACTTGTTTTGGCATGGTTTTTGTAAAACCTTGCTGGTGTGGGAGATGCTGGGCCCTCACCATTATAACAAACATTGGCAAAAGCACATTTTATTCCATTCTCAAAGCACACACTGCCACGGTTACTGGCACTAAACAAAACCTTTTGTGCCGATATGCTCCTTGTGAAAGACAAGAATGCGGTCACACAGTGAAGCCAGCCGATAGAGACACAGAATTTTAATAAATACTAAAGGTCAGTCAACGGCAGACCAAATTAGGGGCCATATTAGAAAGTCTCAAAAGTGCGCCCATGGTATATGTCCTTGCATTAAGTGTAGCTATACCGCTTTTGTAAATTCCCAAGAATTTACAGAAGTAGGACAAGAAATAGTAGAAAATATTTGTTAACTGCATTTTAACGTGAGCAAGTATGCATGTGTAGATTTGCTCATGCGAAAATCTGAGTTTGCAAGTTCACTTTCCCTCCAACCACTCTTTTCCCAACTCTGGAAGAAGGTTTACATCTGCCATTGTCGGGAGTATATTTCCAACATTTTTCAGTATGGGAAAAGATTAGAGAAGAGTACATTGGTAGTCGAATTGAGCTACCTTGAGCCGAATATTTGGAATACACCTAGTATATTTTTGGTATTAAACACCATTTTGGTTGTTTGAAAGGTCCTACATTCAGATAATTGGTTAGTCTTTTTTTAGGTCGAGCCTAGAGTAGCGTGCATGCGCTGTTCTGCGAAAGTTTTAGTAAGGGGCTTCAGAAAGCTCACCACACGCTTGTGTGTTTTTGTTTTTCTCACAGGCTATTGGGCCTTGTGTGCGTCTTTCTAAGAGACAGCACGCAATTGGGCAAAGGTGGCTGCATGTCCCGCCTTTGCTCTGCCCACGGCTCATTTCTTGCGGTTAGCCGCACGGGCGACGTGTTTTGAATTACTGTGCCCAGACGCGGGCTCGATAATTGAAAACAGATAAAGCTGTGGAGTGCTCGTGTGCGCACCACTCTCGTGACAGGTAGGCGATTTAAAATTACGATTTAACACACTTGGTTCAGCACCCTATAATTGGTTATATATCCAAATGTTATAATTACGATTGTATTTCCTTGATAGCACCACGTCAGTGTTCAACCAGTTTTGTCGGCTCGTGGATCCGAGGCATATGGCGCTGAAGGGGACTTTTCAGAGTTGCGCTCGCCGCTCTTGGAATACAGGCACCAACTCCACCGGCTCCAAACAGGCAATCCCAGGGTACGTCCTGAAAGGTGAAGAGAAAACAAAAGCTGCACGCGCCCCTTGAACATGGAAGTGGTGAGCTCAGCTCTGAGGTGACCGAGTCAGCTGAAAGACGGCAGCTTGTAGCACTTCTGCGTGTGGGGTACGCAGGGTGCCTGCGCACCTTTGTTCGGTGCGGAGAGGGTTACAGGTGAAGCGGGGCCAGGCTCTGCGAGGGACGGGGTATGGCCCAGTTGGCCAACTTCCTGAGGAACCGCTTCAGGCGCAGGTCCAGTGCAGTCAGAGGTGAGTGTGCGGCAGGTGATTGGGTTGGGCGAACTGGGACGCGGAGGGTTTCAGCTGCCGCTGCTGCATTGGCCCTGGTTTTGTTTTTTACAAACTAAGCCGGCCGGGGCTCTGGCTATTTGGCCTTGGCAGTGCTTTGAGAGGCTTTGTTTCTAAGAATGCGATACACTGTGTTGTACAGGGCGCTGCAATGCATGAACAGCCTGAATGGACATATGCTTCTATGATCACATCATGTACTGGAGATAGCATTTTTACATGGAGACAAGTGGTTTCTACAACAACAAGGTACTGCTATGGGCTCCAGGTTCACTCCTTCTTATGCCAACCTTTTTATTGGGCTTTATGAGATGGAGCACACCTGGGGCCCGGGTGCTCATGACTGGATCGAAAACATTTTGTTTTATGCCCGATACATTGTCGATATTTTACTAATATGGAAAGGTAGTGAAGATCTAAACAAGTACTTTCTATATCTCAATAACAATACTTTCAATGTAAAATTAACAGTCAATAGTTCCAAAACGGAGATAATGTATCTGGATCTGAGACTATACATTGTGGGCAACAATATCCAAAGTGACATATTTAAGAAAACTACTGCCTGTAACAGTGTTTTACATGCTAATAGTTGTCATCACAACTCCACCATTAACGCCATTCCGTATGGCGAGATGGTACGAGCACGCCGCAATTGTAGCCAAGATGTTGACTTTGAAAAATATTCAGGAGGATTTTAAGAAGAGAAGTTATAGCAGGGATCTCCGAGTAGCTCGGGAGCTACTGGTAGCTCGCCAGTACCTTCAAAGTAGCTCTCTGAGGGGAAGTCAAGCCCTGTATCAATTGCAGAGTAGGTGCCTATTAGAGAAGGCAGCACTGATAATCTCAAGACGCTAAGAGTGACAGCCAGCCAAACTTATCACAGTAACTCATACTAACACTCAAACACACACTGTGCCAGCTTATAGGACCTGCTTCATGACAGTCTGTATCAGATATCAATATAATTAAGCCACAAGGAGATTTACCATGTTACAGTCCCTCCTTTATCAGTCACATGTGTGTTAACAGTGCACCATCAAAAAAGTATGGCAGCAGTAGCCTGAGCTGTAATCAGTGCTGACCCACCGAAGTGCGGGACTGCAGGAGTCAGAGTGAAAATGTGTAAGATGCATGATCAGCTTAAGACCTGAGGAGAACAGGGTATGATCCAGACCAGAGAAAATTAAGAGATTCATCAACATTTGTGTGCCCATAATAAACACTATTGCTTCCTGAAACTATGCCTTGTGCCAAGAACCGCCAAATATATATGCTAGCCCCATCATAAGTGTTATTTTTGGCATAAGTGTCCATTCTTGACATAATAGTGCCAATGACATAATTATGGCCATCCTTGACTATTTTAGTATTTTTGGTCTAGTTGTGGTATGCTGGCAGCCATCATAGACCTACTCGGAGCATGACTGGCCTATATGTACGTATTCCTGGCATATTAATGTTCATGACTGATATGTGGTCTTATCCCTGATCCTTCTGGTTTCCAGCCTTGGCACAACTGTGGCCCTAGTTTAATGGTGGGCATTACTGGCATAATCCAGGCATCCATTATGATATAATGGGGTAACCCACAATTGTCCACGGACCTGGGTAACGATTGGTATAGGAAACAATGGTCCTAGACTTCTTTAAAGCTACAATTCAGTTATGAAAAACATTCATTGGTCAAAGGGCATCCGGTACTTATAGAATTAGCATTGTATCATTAATGTACCACCATTTTCTTTACAATGCAAACAAGTATATCCTCAAAAGACACAAAGGCACAAAATATCGCTCCAATAGTGTCAGTTTATTTAGTTATTTTGATATTTTAAAGGCGGTTTTAGTTTACAAAAATGGGGTTTCTTCTGGAAAATTGAGTTTGTTTGCCCACAGTGGAAAGTAATATTAGATAGAAAAATGTGCATTTTCAGAAACTGGTGAATGATAATTCAAGCTGAACTGGGGAGACGTACTGCTGTGCTTATGTCCTTTGTGCCACTGGGCATGTCAAGATTTGAATGTTACTTCATAAGTCAAGGGGATGCATTTTAATATTGAAGAACTTTTTCCCAGCATTTCTGCTGGTAACTGCACTTGGTATACTTGGGTGGTATCTACTGAAAATCTTGCTTTGGGTGGTCATAGTGTAGTCACTATTTTACAGGTATAAAATTTGCTATTAGCTCGGGAAGGCTTTTGTTAAGCAGAAGTAGCTCTCACTACAGAAAAGGTTGGAGACCCCTGAGTTATAGTAACATCCGCCTCAACAAAGCAGCTTCAAAGGCAAAAAGGCTAAAAAGAAAAGACACTCTGGAGGATAGGATCCTTAAATCCGATAAGAGGTGTCAAGACCAGGTTCTATTTATCACTGAATATAATATGTACAGTGGACATATTTTCAACATACTACGCAAGAATTGGCATCTTCTCCAATCCAACTCTTTGCCTGACAATATTGTTTCGACCAAACCGCGGGTTATTTATCACAAAGGCAAAACATTGAGAACTATGCTTTGTCCCAGCCATGTTAAAGAACCCAGGGCGAGATCCCAGTCTTGGCTGCCGGATAAACCAGTTGGCTTCCATATATGCGGCAAGTGTTGCATTTGTGAATTTGGACAGAATAAATGTAGCAGTTTTCAATACAATAACTCTAAAGAATACAAGATTCTCCTTTATAAACTGCAATACTACATACACGGTGTATGTACTAAAAGGCTCATGAAATCAGATTTACGTTGGCAGTAGCATCAGGTGTCTAAAGATCCGTATACAAGAACATGTGAGAGATATAAGAAACAAGAATGTACATACCCCTGTAGCCCAACCTATATATGAGAAACATCCGGATAGACCGCAGATCACATTCCATGCTATTGATCAAGTTAAGAATAATATCAGAGGGGGTGACGGGGAGACTCTAAGACAAACAGAAGCGTTATGGATTTGCCGTTTGAGAGCAATGATGTCTGGTCTCAACTGCAACAATGAATTTCATCATTTCTATAATGATGTACATAGATGCTCTGTTAATTTACAATGTACCTTATGACTTATATGAAGATACCTGTAGAGACTTTGATGATCGTACTCCAACGATATATTGTCTCCTTTGGTGATTGTTTCTGGATCTTCTTTTAGTGTGTATTATTGCGCTGACTAAGAACATATGATGTTTGTTTGTATATTCTTGAAAAAAATATGAAGACTGGTTAGAGACTCTGCCGATTTTGACTAATGATGTACTTTGTTTCCTTTGGGTATCATGTTCTGGTCTACTTGTCAGTATTAACTGAAAGGGTTGATTGTTGATACATGACATCTGTAAATACAATGATTGGACACAGGTGTTTTTTGCAAATAAGCATTATATATATATATATATATATATATCACTTTGCCAATGGAAATATGTATATTATAATCAAGATGTGTGAGATAGTCATCAGATATGCTAGATTAGTTAATCCATGAATACATTTGTAAGTAATGGAGCATACGAAATAGATATAGACTGGTTTGTCTTTCGATCATATGAAAAATGGAATAATATACAGATTTAAAGATTAATAGTCTGCTAAACGTATTAACACGTATCCAGGACATATTACTGCGACTTTACTGAGAACCATTAAAACAATATATAGATTTATTGTCAACAATATTGACATGTTACTATTGATTAGTGTCCGAGTTGTATTATGACAGCTATATAAATAGGAAATATTTCGCTTGGGTGCTGGGTTAATTCTTAGTTTAATATTGTAATTTGTGCAAGGTCTATGGACCTACTTAACCTAACAGACAATGGTTTCTTAAGTTGGGAATAAAATATTGGACCAAAGCAGAGTATTCTTCAAAATCTGTAAAAATAGGAAATTTCCACCAAGACTTATCTTGGGTCCCAAGTAGTTGGTGCCATTGGCGATTTCTAGCACAGTGTAAACAGTTCAGGTGGGATGAGATCAGGTTTGAAAGGAAAAAAGATAACTGGTGAGGTTTGTAAGAAATTGTATTAGGAATAACCAAAGCTAACCATAACAGGACTTAAAACTTGGTATTTTCTTTAATTGCTACATTTTCAAAAGGCAATTGATAAATTCATACAATAATTACATGGCATGTATGGATGACATATGGGTTCGAATGTAATGTGCAGTTTTAACACCATGTGTTGGTTCTTCTGCACTAGCGTGTATCGTCAGTTCTGTTGCAACGCATCTGCCCCATGTTACCTATAGCATAGGTTATCGCTGTTGTACAGTTTGCAGAAGTGCAGATTCGGACCAGTCTCTACCATGTAAAGAGTAATGTAATAACTTAACCTTGAACAGAAAACTACCCAGTGTCAAATCTTAGTCTAGTTGTCCAATTCTACTGAGGTTGCTTTTCCAGGTTGCGAGAAGGGGAAGGAGTGCGAAGGGTGCAAGAGGAAGGAGGTTCAAGTGAGAACACCCAAGGGGGGGGGGGGGGGGAGGGAGGGAGGGAGGGAGGGAGGGGGAGGGGGAGAGAGAGAGAGAGAGAGAGAGAGGGAGAGAGAGAGAGAGAGAGAGAGAGAGATTTTTTTTTTCTCCGCCGTTGGGTCTGGATCGTCACCGTGAAGCGCCAGTTTTTTGGGAAGAAATGAAGAAAAAGCACGAGTTTCGTTGAGGAAGACTACAGAGAACAAGATCGACATGCCGGGACGACGAAGGAGGAGAACTTCTATCTTCGACGTCCAACGGAGAATGCGCACTCGGGGACCCTGAGGGCAGGAATGGAAAAGACACGCTTTAAATTATGCCGTAACTGCCAACATAAATACGCGCAGAAGGACCAACACCCGGTCTGCAATCTTTGCCTGCCACTCGACCACGAGAGCAAAGACTGCAACGCCTGTTCCGTCTTCACACCGAAGACACTCCGGGTTAGAGAGAGACAGAGGAGAGCCATTTACAACATGCAGGGCAAGGGACAGACCCCGTCGCTGCACGAACTGGGCCTCTCCACCGACTAGGAAGAAAACGTCGCTGAGGGACCAGATGACTTCACGGTCGCAGAGACCGATAAGAAAACGTCTGATAAGGTAAGAGACGTTGAACACTAAACACTCGCCAGGGCCCCGAAAGCCTGAGTCACTCTCGAAAATCAGTCGAAGTCCTCGAAAGGAGCACCGGTGCCGAAAATTTCGACGACCGCAGCTGCACTCAAGGACGAGCGGCCCGGTGGATCCTTCTTTAAAGACTCCCAGGTGGCGAAGACCGGCAAAAAGCCAAGGTCGTCGAAGCAAGGCCAAGAACTGGGGCGCTCGGCTTCAAAAGAGGTCACGTCGACACCGGCTCCGGCGAAAAGACCTGCGCTCGACGCCGAACAGGCCAGAGTTGGAAAGAAAGAGGAGGCTCGAGGCAGAAATGGAGAGCATCCTACAAACAAAGGAGTTCAACGATAAAATGAAAAGATAAACGATTCCAACGAAACCACCATCGGTCATCGTAGACGTCGAACTGGAGGAGTTCGACACCGAAGAACCGTCTATTACTCCCGGGGAGAAGAAGATGATGACCAACAAACTACGGCTCGGTGCCGTCGACTACACAGGACCTGGAGTGGCAGGACCTCAACGCCGAAAACCTGGACGAGCCTGTGGAGACTTATGCTTAGAGGCCTTCGCCGCCCGATGACATTGGGGCCTACAATATGGTCATCAAAAGCGCAGCAGCAGCTTTTGGGGTCAAGCTGGAGGAAGAAAAGCCTAAAGCAGACTTTTTACTGAAAACGCTGCTCCCCATTAAAAAAAAAGGAGCCAGTTCCTCCCCATGCTCCAAAGTGTCATGGACCAGGGAAAGGAGGCGTTCAGGGACCCAGCAACATGCAGGTCCATCACACCTAGGACGGAGAAGAAGTATAAGCACTCCTCCCAGGACCCTTCCTACATCAAGGGATCCGTCACAGCGGACTCCATCATTGCGTCAACTGCCAGGAAAAGGGCTAATGTCCCGGCAACCTCTGGCCCACCACCAGACAAGGAAAGCAGGAGGATGGACCTGACTGGGAGGAAGATTGAAAGAAACGCGGCAATGCACTGGCGCATGGCGAACTCCAATGCCCTATTCAACAGACACCAATACCAACATTGGGACGACATGGGTCAGCTAATCAAGCACCTCCCCGAACAATACCAGCAAAGAGCCTCGCACCTGGTGGAGGAAGGGAAGAATATCGCAAATTCTTGCCTTAAAACGGCCTTTTGGCTGGAGCTGAAACATCAAGCAGGTTGATGGCAATAGGGATAACGGAAAGAAGGCAGGCCTGGCTCAGGATCTCATACTTCAAGCCAGAAGTCCAGAACAACATCCTGAACACCCCTTTCAACGGGGATACGCTCTTCGGAACCCCGGTGGATGAAAAACGCACCCAACTCAAGAAAGATAACGAAACAGCAAGGTCCATGGGGGCCCTGCAATTCAGAGGGATGAGAAGAGCTACTCCGACACGGAGACCATACGGGAGGGGCGGAAACCAGCCGGGGACATCACACCAGACATTCCAGCAGGGCAACCAGGGCGACAATCAGGGGCAGCAGAAACAAACTTGGCAGTACCAGCCTCGGGGGCAGTCCTTTCGCAGTAGGGGGAACGGACGAGGGCAAAGACTAAGAGGGGGAGAACAACCCGCCTCAATGTGACTCCGCCCGGCGAAGCGTGCTCACCCACAAGATCCCTCCGAGGGTAGAGCACACAAAATTCAACAAGAGAGGGTTACACAGACCAAACGCCAACTAACATGCAACACCAGTAGGCGGCAGGCTGTGAGGTTTCTTCCAGGAGTGGAAAAAGAGCAGACCAATTGGATACTCAACATCATACAGTTTGAATACTGCATAGAGTTGGAAAGGAAACCACCAAACAGAAAACCAAAGAGAAGGGAACACTCAGGACAGGAGCTAGTGCAACTCCGAGAGAAAGCACAAGAACTACTCCAAAAGGAGGCCATAGAACCAGTACCATTCAAAGAAAGGAACAAGGCAGTGTACTCCAACTACTTCCTGGTACCAAAGGTGGACGAAACACAGACCCATCCTAGATCTACGGTTCTTAAACAAGTACATAAGGACACAAAAATTCAAAATGACGTCCCTACAAGAGGTACTCCCTCAGGTGAGACGGAGACTTCATGTCCACCGTGGACCTCAAAGATGCCTACCTGCACATCCCAATGAACAGGCAGCACAAACCTCTGTTAAGATTTTCCATCAACAAAGAACACTACCAGTTCACATGGCATTCGGACTAAAGTCCGGATCAAGGGTTTTCACAAAATGCCTTGCGGCAGTGGCGGCGTACCTGCAGAGGGAAGGGATTCATGTATACCCTTATCTCGACGACTGGTTAATAAAAGCAAGTTCACGCGAAACATGCGAGGAACACGCACAGCGGGTCACAAGGACGCTAACGGAACTGGGATTCTCCATACACTGAGGGAAATCCTCAATGGAACTGGAACAGGTGAAGATCCTGGGGGCACAGATTAACACCATACAGAGAACGGTGATCCCCAGCGACAAGAGAATACTGGCCCTGCTGAGGGAGCCGCGCCTCTACCAGAAGGGTTGAGCTCTGACAGGACAGCAAGCCAAATCATGGGGATGATGGTGTCATGCATTCACCTAGTCCCCAATGTACGCCTACACATGAGACCATTCCAGGAATGGCTGCAACAGCAATGGTCACAAGCAACCGGAAGTTGGGAGGATATTGTGGTTGTAACGCACGCAGTGCAAGAAGAGATAGCGTGGTGGAACAAGGAGAACATAACAATAGGGAAGCCCTTGACACCACCAAGCCCAACGGTGACCATCACCACAGATGCCGCCCAGATAGGATGGGGAACACATATGAACAAGCTCAGAGTGAGGGGTCTGTGGACTCCATCAGATGCGGTCAGACACATCAACTACCTGGAATTGAAGACCGTATTCCTAGCCCTGAAGGCCTTCCAGAAAAAACTGTACAACCAGGTGTTGATACAAACAGACAACACGACAACGATGTTCTACATCAACAATCAGGGAGGAACCCAATCATTCCCTCTATCCAACCTCGCACAGGAGATTTGGAGATGGGCCATCCCACTCAAAATAGACCTGCTGGTCGTACACCTACCAGGGAAGGACAATGTGGAAGCTGACTGGCTCAGCAGTCAGACTTCAGCATCCCACGAGTGGGAGCTCAATGGACAGGAAACGCAAAGGCTATTCAGAAGGTGGGGTACACCGACGATAGACCTGTTTGCAACACACCTGAATGCAAAATGCCAAAACTTCGCATCCAGGCAACCAGAGAAACAATCCCAGGGGAATGCCCTATGGATAAGCTGGTCAAAAACATTTGCCTTCGCTTTTCCCCCAAAACCACGGATACCCAGGGTACTCAAGTGCAGGACCAGCAACATGACACTAATTCCTAGTAGCACCACAGTGGGCGAGACAGACCTGGTACTCACAAATAATGGAAATGGCACAGGGGCCACCCCACAAGTTCACCAAAAGGAAAGACTTGCACTCCATGCAAAACGGAGAAGTTCTACACCCAGAGCCAGAGAGCCTCAGCCTAGCGGCATTGCTCCTGAAGACAGAGTTCGCACACCTTAAGCTACCACAAAGCACCATGCGAGTGCTCCTGGAGGCAAGGAGACCAACGACACGAAAATGCTATGGGGAAAAATGGAGAAGGTTCACACAATGGTGCAGCAAAAAGACTGCAGAACAAGTTGACAAAGGAATCAACGGTGCTGAGATACCTCATACACCTACTAAAGGCTAAACTATGTTAATCCTCGCGAAGGGTACACCTAGCAGCGATTGTAGCTTACACACGAGGTGAGACGAGGAAATGTTTCTTTACATCACGAGTAGTAAAGAGATTCCTGGAAGGGGCAAAAAGGATAGCGCCACCGGCATGGAACCTCAACATATCCCTGACGGAACTTATGAAGGCACCTTTTGAGCCCATCCACAAGGCCTCACTACAAATGCTGACAATGAAGACAGCCTTTCTGGTGGCAATAACCTCGCTTTGCGGAGTAAGCGAGCTGCAAGCACTAACACTGCAAGAACCTTACATCCAAATACACAAGGACAGGGTCGTAATGAGAATGGACCTACACTTCATGACGAAGGTGGTGTCGGCATTCCATATGAACCAGACAATACAAATACTGAGCTTCTTTCAGAACCCAGCCACAAGCGCAGAAAGGGCACTACACACGACGCAAGAAGGGCGGTGATGCACTACATCGAGAGAACCAAGGAGCACAGGAAAACAAAGCAGTTTTGTGTCCTTCGCAACCATCTTCTTGGGTAGACCAGTAACAAAAAGCACCATCGCTCGATGGATCGCACGGACGATACAATTCTGCCACAAACGGGCAGGGCAAGAACTATCGGAAGGGGCACGGGCCCACTCCACAAGGAAGAAAGGAGCAACAATTGCTTTTCTGGCTAACACACCCATTCAAGACTTATGCCTGGCGGCAACATGGGCTTCAGTGCACACATTCAATATAAGCACTACTGCGTGGATATACAAATGAACAAGGAAGCACAAGTAGGACAGAAGGTGCTTCAACATATATTCAACAACCAACGCTCATCTTCCACCCAGCCACCACAAAGATGACAAACCGCTACAAAGTCTATGCACAGCATAGTGAATCCAGAAAGATTCATACTGCAAAACGAATAGTTTCTTACCTGCTGGTGTAGTTTTGCAGCTTGAAGATCTTTCTGGATTCACTAGCGAACCCACCCACCTCCGCCAGAAAGATGAGGCTGGAGAAGGGGGAAAGACAGAGAATAGAGAACAAGCAGATACTTAAAAGAGGTGTGTAAAAGGATATAATTAAGGAGAAAATAATAAAATTGCCTAGGATTCACAAACGGAACACAAAAAAATTAATCCGAAGATGGCGCCCCAAGGTGGGAGCTTCCGCAGAAAGCGTGCTGACGTCACGAGAGGTACACCAAATGGTGAGACGTCGACTCCCACCTGGGCTACAAAAAAAAAAGGAAGAAAGACTACGATTCCGGACCCAACCACCAGACCGCGGAATAATGCACAGCATAGTGAATCCAGAAAGATCTTCAAGCTGTAACTACATCGACAGGTAAACTATTAGTTATGGTGGTACAGGTGAACCCCGTCCCATATGGTCATTGTGTAGGACTCGTACTCCATGAATCTAGCAACCACATTCACTCAGTCCGCAAGGGGTTGTTTACATAGCCCTCTATATCCTTCAGTGTTCAGCACTACAGTTTGCCATGGCCGAGTTTTCCACGTCTTCGACTAGGACAAGGGTAATGTGGAAACTTAGTGGTGAGCAATATCCCTGCGGCTATTCCGTATCCAAGAATCTATTCCCAGCTTTTCTCTCAGGCTGCACTGCATATAGCTCAAGAAGGAACGCCTCTTCTGTAGTTGGTGGTAACCCAGTGTGTGTTCCAGATCCTCTGTTAACCAGACATGTTATGATTGGCAGCTCCCAACCATTTGGAGAGTCTGCATTAGGGCGCATCTGGGCAGCTAAGATCAGTTGTATGTGGGGCATGAGGTATGCACGGTGGAAGTAATTGAGTTGTGTGCACTTAAACCTTGTGTTGCGGGTAAAAGTATAGGATTGTGTGAGAAAGTGGCAATTTTCTTGGTATACCCCCACTTTTTGCTGAATTGCTGATGTACTTTGACTGAGTGTGCCCTGGGCTCCTGCCTATCAGGTGCCCAGGGCCTATGTTCCTTCCCTAAAACTGTATTGAAACCAAAACCCAATTGGCATCTCTGGCCACATGTCAGCCCCTGCTAAATGCTACCCTAGGTACCCAGGGCACTGTGACCAGAGAAGGCCCCTGATGGTTGCAGCACATTTTGTGCCTCCCTTAGAGGCCCTGTGCCTTGACACCCACACACTGCCCTTGCAGGCTGAGTGTTTTGGTGCAGAACAAAACAGACGACATGGCACACATCCCTGTGTGCCATGCCCACAAACACAGTGCCCTGACATACCTCAGTCACCCCTCTAGCTGGGTGCCCTGTGCCAGTGGTGTGGGTACAGGTGCATGATCCCTCTACCCCTACAGTACCCAGGCCCACTACACTACATTGGTATCCAACTTCTCAGCACATTAAACCCACATTGATGCCAGTGTGGGATTTAATGTTAAATGCAAGACAGAGGGCAACTTAGAGTTGCTTCCTGAAACTAACCCACAACCCGTGTCCTGACAGAGGCTGCCTAGGCTGCCACCCAGCAGACAGGTTGTTGCTGACCCCCTGGGTAGAGTGCCATCCGCTCTTGTGGGCCTGCAACAATGCATGTCCTGGGCGAGGTGCTAGGTCCCCCCCCCCCCCCCGGATGGGCAGGGGGAAGCTTCAAAGGCATGCCGCCTTTGTGAGCCTCTCCAGACCACTTGCTGTACTCAGCAACAGGTCCCCACCAGTTCTGGCCTCCACTCTGGTGGGAAGACTGGCCGGAAACTCTAAGTGAGGAAAGGGTGTGCCAGACTCTGCCAACCTCACTCAGGTGGGAGACTAGGTGAAGCCCATCTCCAGGCTCTCACCATTTTGAGGATGGGGAGCCCTTCTCAATCAGGACTAGGCTCCTGCCCCCCTTCCACTGGAGAGTGGCAGGTTACGGGGTGTACCCACGTCAGGGAAGGGACCCATTGGTCCCTGCCCTTTACCTACCTGTAACACCCCTAAATTTAGTATTTAGGGTCACCCTGAAACTTCCTTCCTCAGATCCCGATTCCGAAACAAGAAGAAAGACCTGCCCTGCAGCTGCTAACAAGAGGACGACACCAACTGACTTGGCCCCAGCCCTACAGGCCTGTTGACCTACGTACCTGCTCCTGCTAAAACCCGGCGTCTCCTGTGGTCAGCAACCACAAACCCCGGAGGACTGGACTGCCTTGCTCATGTAAAGACTGGGTCTCCCACGAGCAGTGGTTCTGCTCAAACAGCAACAACCCCTGGAACCGCGAATCCAGCACACTCTGCACCCGCTGAGCCCGGCCTGTGCCTGAGTGAACAAAGACCACGAGGACGTCCCCCTGGCGACTGACCCAGAGTTCGGCACTCAAGGACCCTGCTCGATGCTCCTGACGGCGCCTGCAGCCTCAATACTAGGGACCCCTGCAACTGCGACCAGCTGAGGGTAAGATTTCCCGATGCCAAAAGACACCCCTGCACCCGTCGTCCTGGGGCCCCCTGTGCCCAACTCCTGGGTGCCTACCTAACCTACATCTTCCCAACTTATCTCTCGAAGTGGTGGTCGCATCTGAAGAATCTCCGTCCCCGAGTTTGCAGCCTTTGTTTGTCTTGCAGCTTTCCCATTGAAACCCATTGAGCGCCCGACGGCTCAAAAGCACCCTGCACCCAGCTGCCCAAGTGCCCCTGTAAGTGCAGCATCTGTCCTATCCTACTTCCCCACTTGCCCTGTGTCAGTGATCTGGAGACCAGCTTCCACAGCCACGTGGCCTGCCAGCCAGCAGCTACCACCCAAAGGCCCCCTGCCTCCCATAGTCCAACATTGGGCCTACTCTCTCTGCACCCGGCTGCCCCTGTGCCGCTGAGGGTGTAGTTACTGTACCTACCTGCACCTGGGAGACCTCGGAGTATAATCCCAGAACCTTAACTCTGCCAGTCGAGTACTTACCTGAAAGCCGATAACTTACATTTTCTCCATAGGGTAACATTGACTGGTTTTCACTTGGAAATTCTTCTAAGTGTCGAGTTTTGAAACTTTAAAATATTCACAAAGTCAGCCGAACAACAAAAACAAAATTACTCACCTGTTGCAAGGAAAGATCCCAGTGCTGGATCTTGGTGCCAAGCACTGACCCTGGAAAGTAATCATAACTGTGATTTTTGCAGCGTGAATCTTTCTGGATTCACTATGCTGTGCATTATTCCGCGATCTTGTGGTTGGGTCCGGATTCTGTGTTTTTTTTTTTGTTTTTTTTTTTTGTAACCCAGGTGGGCGGCGACGACCCACCATTTGGTGCACCTCCCGTGACGTCGTCGTGCTTCCTTCGGAAGTCCCACCTTTGGGCGCCATCTTCAGATTCTTTTTTCCGCCGTTGGGTCTGGATCGTCATCGGGAAGCTCCAGAATTACAATCGAAGGAAGAAGAAAGAAAAGCGAGTTTCGTCGATAAATACTAAGAAGATATCACAGGAAAGGAAGATATTTCATCAGGAGCGCGAAGAAAGGAGGTTCAGCGCTTTTTCTTCGACGACCTTGGAGAATGCGCACTCAGAGGCCCTGAGCGCAATGGACAAGACGCCATTCAAGTTCTGCCCAAACTGCCACCACAAGTTCGCGCAGAAGGACCAGCATCCGGTCTGCAACCTCTGCCTACCGGTCGAACACCAGAGTAAGGACTGCAACGCCTGCTCAGCCTTCGCTCCGAAGACGCTCCGGGTGTGAGATCGGCAGAGAAGAGCCAACGCCAGCATGGATGGCAAGGGTAAGGCCTCGTCGCTCTACGATCTGGCCCTCTCCACGGACGACTAGGACAACGTCCCCGAGACAGCCGAAAACTTCACGGTCGTAGAGACCGACAAGAAAAAAGACTAGGTAAGAGAATCGTCGAGCGCAAAACAGAAAGTACCTCAAACACGAGGGTGACTCGAGAAAATCAGAGTATAAGTCCACGAAGGGAGCCCCGGCGCCGAAAACTTCGACGACCAAAGGGGGAGCCATGGACAAGAGGCCGAGCGGATCCTTCGAAAAGGACTCCCTGGTGCCGAAAGACGCCGAAAAGCAAGGGTCGTCGAGGACAACCCAGGAAACGGGGCGATTGACGCAGAAAGAACGGTCGACGTCGACGCAAGTTTCGTCAAAGACCCGCGGTCGACGCCGAAAGCATCTCCGAGATGGAGAAAAAGAAGAGGCGGCTCGAGGCCGAAATGGAGAACATCCTTCAAAGGAAGAAGGAGTTCGACGCCAAGATGAAGGAATTCAAGATTCCAACGGTTTCATCGGCGGACGTCGTCTAGGTCGAGGACGAATTCGACACCGAGGGCCTAACAAGGGATCTCGAAGAGGAAGACGAGACCTATTATGACGGAGAAGCCGAGGAAGAAGACCAACAGTCGTTCTACGGCTCGGCGCCCTCTACCAGCCACAACATCGAATGGCAGGATCTCGACACCGAAAACCCGGAGGAGCCCGTGGACACGTACCCTTCGCCACCCGACTACATCGGGGTGTACAATATGGTGGTCAGGAGCGCAGCGACAGCCTTCGGCGTCAAACTCGACGAGGAGAAGCCGAAAGCCGATTTTCTCCTCGAGACCCTGCTCCCCATCCAGACAAGGAGCCAGTTCCTCCCCATGCTGCAAAGTGTGATGAATCAGGGGAGAGAAGCCTTCAAGGAACCAGTGACCTGCCGGTCGATCACGCCCAGGACAGAGAAGAAGTATAAGCACTCTTCCCTGGACCCCCCTTACATCAAAGGTAGCGTGACCGCCGACTCCATCATAGCTTCCACGGCCAGGAGAAGGGCCAACGTACCAGCAACTTCGGGCCCACCACCTGATAGAGAGCAGGAGGATAGACCTCACAGGAAGAAAAGTCGAGAGGAACGCCGCAATGCACTGGCGCATGGCGAATTCCAATGCACTCCTCAATAGACACCAGTACCAGCACTGGGACGAGATGGGGGAGCTAGTAAAGCACCTCCCCGAAGAATACCGCCAGAGAGCCTCACACCTGGTAGACTAAGGCAAAAACATCGCCAACTCCTGTATGAAGACGGCGTTGGACGGGGCAGAGACTTCAGCAAGACTCATGGCCATAGGGGTCACCGAGAGAAGGCATGCATGGCTAAGAATCTCTGGATTCAAACCGGAGGTGCAGAACAACATCCTTGGCACCCCCTTCAACGGAGAGACACTGTTCGGAGCAACAGTAGACGAGAAGCTCACCCAGCTGAAAAAAGAAAACGAAACTGCGAGGTCCATGGGGGCCCTACAGCTGAGGGGAATGAGGCGAGGCAATCCCTCGAGGAGACCCTACGGTAGGGGAGGAAGCCAGCAGGGGCCGTCGCACCAGATGTTCCAGCAGGGTGAAAGTCACGGACAAGGTCAAAGCAAAACTGGCAGTACCAACCTCGGGGCCAGTCCTTTCGCGGGAGAGGGAACGGACGTGGCCAGAGGAGGAGAGGGGGTGACCAGCCCTCATCAAAGTGACTCAGCACGCAAGAGGACGCCTACCCTCGACATGCCCCCAAGGGTGAGGCGCGAAACAGTAACATCGGGGGGGAGAGAAGGATCAAAGGCCTACGAGCATACAACACCAGTAGGCGGAAGACTGAGGTTCTACCTTCAGGAGTGGCGGCGTATAACCACAGACAAGTGGATATTTACATCATGCAGTACGGATACTGCGTAGATTTGGAGAAAAAACCGCCAAGCAGAAAGCCAAAGGGAAGACAGAGATCGGCTCAAGATCTGGACCTACTCAGAGAAGAAACACAAACTTCTAGAAAAGAGAGCCATAGAGGCAGTGCCGTTCAGAGAATGCAACAAGGGGGTCTACTCAAACTACTTCGTGGTCCCGAAAGTAGACGGAAGCCTCAGACCCATCCTGGACCTGCGATACCTAAACAAGTTCATCAGGACGCAAAGGTTCAAAATGACTTCGCTGCAGGAGGTACTGCCCCAAATAAGAGACGGGGACTTCATGGTCACCGTGGACCTCAAGGATGCCTACCTGCACATCCCAATAAACAGAAGACACAAGGGCCTTCTAAGGTTCAACATCGAACAGGAACACTACCAGTTCACAACCCTGGCCTTCGGATTAAAATCGGCACCAAGGGTTTTTACAAAATGCCTGTCGGCGGTCGCGGCCCACCTACGAAGGCAGGGAATACACGTCTACCCCTACTTAGACGACTGGCTGGTCAATTCAAACTCACGCGAGAAGTGCGAGAGGCACGCAAAACGCGTAACAGACACTCTCTCGAATCTGGGGTTCTCGATTCCCTGGGGGAAGTCATCGCTGGAACCGGAGCAGGTGAAGATTTTCCTGGGGGCAAAAATCAACTCCCTGAACAGTACAGTGGTGGCCAGCGACAGGACAGATGCCCTGCTGAAGGAGACACGGCTCTACCAGAAGGGGCGAGCTCTGACAGTGAGGTCAGTGAGCAAGATGATGGGGATGATGGCGTCGTGTATCCAGCTGGTGCCGAATGTACGCCTGCACATGAGACGATTCCAGGAATGGCTATAACAGCAATGGTCACAAGCAAACGGAAGTTGGGAGGATCTAGTGGTTGTTATACACGCAGTGCAGGAGGAGATAACTTGGTGGAACAGAGACAACATGACAGCAGGGAGAAGCCTGACACCACCAAACCCAACAATGACCATTACCACGGACGCATCGCAGAAGGGGTGGGGAGCGCACATGGACAACCTCAGAGTGAGGGGTCTGTGGGCTCCAGCAGATGCGGTTCGCCATATCAATTACCTCGAGTTGAAAACAATCCTGCTAGCCCTGAAGGCATTCCAGAGGCACCTGTACAACCAGAGGGTGTTGGTTCAAATGGACAACACCACGGCAATGTTCTACATCAACAAACAGGGGGGGAGACAGTCGTTCCCTCTCTCCTCGCTGGCTCAGGAGATTTGGAGTTGGGCCATACCTCTCAGGATAGATCTACTGGCAATTCACCTGCCGGGGAAGGACAATATGGAGGCAGACTGGCTAAGCAGGCAGACCTCGGCATCGCACGAGTGGGAGCTCAATGGCCAGGAAACGGAGAAGCTTTTCCGGAGATGGGGAACTCCCACAATAGACCTATTTGCAACACGCCAAAATGCAAAATGCCAAAGCTTCGCGTCCAGGCAACCAGATCGGCAATCCCAGGGAAATGCCCTATGGATAAGCTGGTCGAGGACATTTGCCTACGCCTTTCCACCGATACCCCTGTTACTCAGAGTACTCGACAAGTGCAGAACCAGCAACATGACTATGATCCTAGTGGCTCCGCAGTGGGCAAGGCAGACATGGTTCTCACAAATTCAAGAAATGGCGCAAGGCAACCCATACAGGTTCGAGAGGAGAAAGGACCTGCTCTCAATGCAAAACGGAGAGTTCCTGCATCCGGAGCCAGAGACCCTCAACCTGGTGGCATGGCTCCTGAGGACCTAGAGTTCGCACACCTAAGATTGCCGCCGAGCACTATGCGAGTGCTACGGGAGGCAAGGAAACAAACTACTCGAATGCTACAGCGGAAAATGGAAGAGGTTCACTGTGTGGTGCAGGAAGAAGGGCCTGTACAACAGAATGACAAGAGACTCCACAGTACTGAGGTACCTCACACACCTTCTAAAGAGTAACCTATGCTCCAGCTCCCTAAGGGTACACCTAGCGGCGATCGTTGCATACACCAGAGGTGAAAAGGGTGGAAGTTTCTTCACTTCGCAGGTGGTGAAGAGATTCATGGAAGGAGCAAAAAGAATGGCCCCTCCGAAAAGGTTGCCGCCGCCGGCATGGAATCTAAACGTAGTTCTGACGGAGCTCATGAAGGCACCGTTTGAACCCATTCACAAGGCCACACTACAAATGTTGACGATGAAAACTGCCTTTCTAGTGGCCATCACCTCACTACGCAGAGTGAGCGAGCTTCAAGCACTAACGCTACAGGAACCCTACATTCAAATTCACAAGGACAGGGTAGTCCTGAGGACGGACCCACACTTCATGCCCAAAGTGGTGTCGGCGTTCCACATGAATCAGAGTATTCAGATACCAAGTTTCTTCCAAAACCCGACTTCAAACGCAGAAAAGGCCCTGCACACCCTCGACGCAAGAGCGGTGATGCACTACATTGAGAGAACCAAGGATCTCAGGAAGTCGAAGCAGCTGTTTGTGTCCTTCGCCACTAGCTTCATGGGTAGGCCAGTGACTAAGGGCACCATCGCTAGATGGATTGCCCTCACCATTCAATTCTGCCACAAACAGGCTGGACAGGAGCTAGCGGAAGGGCCTCAGGCTCACTCCACAAGGAAGAAGGGGGCCACCGTTGCCTTCCTGGCGAACACGCCAGTCCAGGACATTTGTCTCGCGGCAACTTGGGCATCTGTGCACACGTTCACGAAACACTACTGCGTGGACATTCAGATGAACAAGGAAGCACAGGTTGGACAGAAGGTGCTTCAACACATTTTCAACGACCAACGCTCATCTTCCACCCAGCCGTCACAAAATTAGGAAAACCGCTACAAAGTCTATGCACAGCATAGTGAATCCAGAAAGATTCACGCTGCAAAACGAATAGTTTCTTACCTGTCGGTGTAGTTTTGCAGCTTGAAGATCTTTCTGGATTCACTAGCGAACCCACCCACCTCCGCCAGGAAGATGAGGCTGGAGGAAGAGGGGGTAAAATATAAAAAATCAAAAGGAATGAAAACGTACAGAAAAATGGACAAGAAAGATTAATCAATCGCCTAGGGTTAAAAAAAAAAAAGGGGGAAAGGAAAAAAGAACCCGAAGATGGCGCCCCAAAGGTGGGACTTCCGAAGGAAGCACGACGACGTCACGGGAGGTGCACCAAATGGTGGGTCGTCGCCGCCCTCCTGGGCTACAAAAAAAAAAAAAAAAGAAAAGACTACGAATCCGGACCCAACCACAAGATCGCGGAATAATGCACAGCCTAGTGAATCCAGAAAGATCTTCAAGCTGCAAAACTACACCGACAGATAAGAAACTATTCGTTTCCGATAACCAAACTTTCCTCCATAGGATAACATTGCCTGGTTGTTGCCAGAAATTCTTCTAAGTGTCGATTTTTGAAACGCACCAATATTCCTTAAAAATGGCCGGTCTAACAAAAAACGATTTCTTTCAACTGTTTACAGGAGATGCACCAGGGCTGCATCCAGCCCTGAGTAAGAGAAAAACCTATGAAAAGTAATATTGCGTTTACTTAAATTCCCATTGAGCTCAATGTTTTTTTTTTTTTTTGAAACCGTTTATTACAGAATCCAAAAAATATACAAAGATGGGC
Source organism: Triturus cristatus (assembly GCF_964204655.1). NCBI lineage: Eukaryota > Metazoa > Chordata > Amphibia > Caudata > Salamandridae > Triturus > Triturus cristatus. The sequence goes on from NC_140589.1 coordinate 1,345,983,759, forward strand.
CTACAACCTTTAGGCCGGCCGCTAGCAAACAGAAGGAGCATGTAATACAGACAATAGAACGCACGCTGTGGAAGGGAATTCACAGGAGTTGAAAGAAGCGTTGGCAGCCACACCTTCCGGACCCCACATGACGGTTTCATTTTTATATAAATAACAACAAAAAAGACAAGTCCACAAGGCAGCCCACAGTCCAAAACAACAGGATGTGCTCCCCTAGGGGGGGGGACCCCACTGATTCATAGGAATATCGAGGGGGGGAATAGGTCAGGACGGGGACTAAGTAAACTCATTTCCCAGAACCGGGAAGACAAACCGGCTAAGGAGACGGAGCCGGAGCTCAATGTTATAATTGTGTTTAACTTGTGTTGTCTATCGCAACAACTGTAACTTTTGCATTTAAAAGTCTATTACTTATTGAAAGTATACAACTAAAGCATTTCATTCTGAGAAAGTATTTTGATACCTACTTGTGGTTCTAAAATAAAACTATATATCTTTATATACAAACAATTGGCCTAGAGTTCAGTTCTTGAGTGTGGGAGACCATTTGCTGACTGAGTGTCGTACACCAAATGCTTTACACTGTCCTCTGATACTGCCTTACTGCTCGACCAAGCTACCACTTTAGAGAGTAAGGTTTCATCTAACTTTAACCTCTGCAAAACCTCTGGGGACTGTGGACTCTGTACACACTGAACCTTACTTTGGTGCAGTATATACAGAGCCACTTTCTTACAGATTGCTCAAGGGTCTAATACCAGTTCTTCATGGCAAGGCATCTCCCAATAGCTCCCTCCCATTTGGCCTTCAAAACCGGTACATGGTTCACCCCCTTGGTGAGCGCAGTTTTGTGTAGCCTGGAAACACGTGCCTACACCTCCAAATGTCAGTAGGGTCTGCGAAAGGTCGTGGACAGGAGGCTCCAGTTCCAGAGTACCAAAGAAGTGTCATATAGCCAGGGTCAGCAACGCTTGGGTTAGGAATTGGGTGGCCGGTAAATTGTCTTTAGTCATCAACTCCTTCAGTGTTTCTAAAAACCCTCAGAGAAACAGTCCCCTAGTGTTTCCACGTTCGCCTCTGTCCAAGATCTGTCATCTGGCAGTGAAATAACCTGCCCTAGCAGTTGGCAAACCCACCTGCTGCGTCGCGGGGGACATTAGGGAAGGGGGGGCCTTAAACTACAACCAGTGACTCCCCAGCAATGGAGCGCAATGCGTAGGTTTGTTGTGAGCTTCACCCTAGAATCATGGCCAACAATACTCCCTCTGTGTGGGGGACCCAAAATCTCCCATAAGTGGCTGGTTGAGTTCCCCCAGCAAGCTAATCATTGCAGTTGCGCGCCAAGATAATAGTCTACTTTTATAGTCAAGGACTCCTAGGCCTGCCTAATTTGATGGCCTCTGGGGTGTGCAGAGCAACACTAGTGCTCTGCCCATCTTTGACGAATTTCGGAAGCAAGACATTAGGGTATTCCAACTACGCTGTCTGTATACAGATTGGGAGGTCCATGAAATGTATAGGACTCTGGGCAATATCACCATTTCAGTCGGCGCAATTTGAGCGATAACAGGGAACTCTAATGTTTGCCTACAGGCTATGCTACTCCGAAGGGCCCACATTACCCCGCTAAGATTAGCCTCTGCGATGTCTGCGTGGTATACCTTAACTCCAAAATACTTGAATTCAGGCCCCTATTGGATTCCAGTCCAATTCACCGATTCCAGGGGCCCTGTGCGCTCTCCGATGCTGATAAAACGCAGGATTTCAGACCGAGGTTCATCCAAAGTAGTCGAACAAGACAACACACCATGGGCCGCCTGTTCGGGCACCTCATAGTAAAACCAGCATATCATCCGCATATAGTGAGACCATATGCGCCCCGTCGTGTAGCAGAATCCCCCCTGCTGTGGCTCTCCAGACATAGCATACAGTCAAACGGTTCAATTGCCAGCGCGATCAGCATGAGTGAAAGGGCATTTCTGCGAGGTGCTGTGGCAATCCTCGTAAGGGGTCAGATGCATGCACCTTCCTATGCGTACTTGCGTACAACCAATTAATTCGGTCCCTTTCCTTGGGACATCCGTCAAACCCGCCTCTTTTCATTCATCACTATGTACAGCCTCAATGAAAGTATATGTATACAGCTTTAGACTGTGCAAAATATGCTGCTTGCATTGCTGGTTCTACAGAATTTCTCTCCTAACAAATTTTTAAAATGGTAATGAACTTAAACTAGAAGGCACTGTACTCTCCTCTTAGACAATGTTCGGCCTTCTTGTAGCCTTGTGACTAGTTCCTGGTGCTACTTTCCTCGCCCCACTTTGCCCACTCCCTTCGCAGGTGTCCTTTAGTCTCTACTCAGAAATGTTTTGAGATGACACTGGTCAGGAGAGGAGTTTGAGTACTGGGTGAGGTGACCAGCAGCCCACGTCTGTTCCAATAAAAATAAATGGGAACATTTTGGTAGGGACTCTGACGTGCTGTGGTTGAAACACAGGTATCGCGTTGTGTGCGCGCCTTAATGCGTACTTGGACAAATAAGACTGATTTGGGGTAGAAGCATTGCAGTATTTGAAAGTGTTTGCTGTCTAGTCTCTGCATCCTATTCCTTGAACAATCCGTGTAAAGTAATTGTACAAATAAAGAAAGGGGTCAAAGCTTTAAAAATCCAGCACCAAACGTTACTACTTGTAAAGGCCTATCTTCACTAAATCTTGGTGCATCGGGTCTAGGATGTGACCCACATACATCCCAAGAGTGGTTTAGAACCACCACTATCAAAGACACAAGATTGACCCTGCACCGTAGTTGAACAAGTACTTTATGTATGGTTGTGCTAGTGCATCATATTCAAACAACGAAACGTATAAATAGGTAGCTTCCCAAATGAAAACAGATGGTCGTGTTTCTTGATTGTAGCAAATATAATCCTTTTATTCAAACACTTCATTCCTTAAAATGCACAACAAAATTGCTTGCCAACGCGTTTCATCCCTCATGGGACTTCTTCAGGGCTTAATGGAAGTTTGTATCAGCTGACGATATTTTTGAAAGTTCAAACCGATATTAAAAACAGCGAAGGAGACGCAGTGTATTGATGATTGCGTTCATGTTGTCGTCATTTTATCTGTATATACCATAGAATTCAAGATGTCGTGTAAGCCGGTAATTCAGTATAAACCGGTATTTCAGTGTAGTTAACTTGGAAAATGTAAATCCCTTCTGTGCGGTCGTCCGGTTCCCTCAAAGTTGCTTTACTCTGGTGCAGTGTCAATCTTGTCTTTGTAAAGTAATTGGTTTAATAATTTTTTCTAACGAATTGTGTGCTATAATTTACATGGGATTGTTTTGTGAGCTTTTGAAAATATTTGACCTAATATGGAGTAATACTGTGTTGTTAAATACCTTCATGACTTAACAACTTTGAGATCCTACTTCAAAAGGTTCCTGCAAGTTTTGATTTCCAAATCGAAGGGCTTCACCTCTAAACAAGTTGTAATGTTGTGGCAGGTTCCACCCTAATATTTTATCATTAATACTCAGTCATTTTTCACATGAAGCCCAGATTAGAAGTACAGCCAATTTATTGTGCGTGTAGCTTTTCTAAAATTAGTTAACTTGTAACTGATTATCGTGCTTTTATTTCTAGAGATTTTAACAGATCCCTAAAACTTAGTCCAGTTTAACCATTTTATTTGTTTCTTGATCATACTGTCTGCTACCTTATCTGTAAATTGTATGGTTGCAGAGATGTGTATAATTTGTCTTGCTGTTTTGAGAATGTTCAGCAATAGGGTTTTGGTCTAATGGACATCAACATGAACTGTATTTTAGCTAACCAGCCCAGGCATTAGGCATAGTCTGTAACCAATTAAGTTGCATGTCTTTTATGAATACCTCGTAAATAAATTAAACATTGATTTTTAAAACCGTTCTGTATACATCCTTAAACATGAAGAATAACAACCATAAAATGCTCATTTATAACTAATGTAAAATTATAGAATTTGCAATTTATATTTTCAGTATTACGGGTTGCAAATATTGGAAAACGTGATAAAAACCAGATGGAAGATCCTTCCGAGGAACCAGTGTGAAGGTATTCTAAGCCTTACGATTTTTTCACTTAGTGTGCTCTTTGCGTTCTAAATTGTACAAATAGTTAATTCAACAATGTCACATGTTAAAACTTAATTTGACTGCTTGGTCCTAATATTAATCTTAAGTACTTGTTTTCATCTTGTGGTCAGTTTTTAGGTCGAGCCTAGCGGCAGCGTAGCGTGCATGCGTGCTCTGCGAGGCATACTATAATAGAGCATGCAGTTGAAACTCCACCAATGCTCCCCACATATTTGTCATTGGCTTGTGTCATTGTCCTTCTTAAATGCTGGCTTCTGATTCGTAAATGCGCTTGTTAGTCCCTCTTGGAACTGCCTTGTCTGCATTTGTTACCGCTCGTAACGACTGGACCTTTTACTTGGCTTGTTTCACGGTCTGCGTTATAAGTGGGTGAGCACTATATTAACACTGATGGGGACAATGGCGGCTGCTTTTTTTGTATTTGGATGCTGAGCACGACGCCCGCTTTAGGGACATCATGCTCAGTTTAAATTAGATTTTTAAAACCTTGCTTTTGAGCGCGGCACACGTGTCGGGGACACCGTGCTCTGTTAATTTTCAAAATTTTAATACTGAGTGCGGCACGTGCTTTAGGACACTGCACTTTGTCTTAAAAAAAAATGTAATAATGAACTATTGGTAATGTAAATTACAATGCCTTTTAATTGTTTATGAAAGGCATCCCCATTTACAATGCCGATAGCTCAAAAACGCGCAATTGCGAGACTTATTGCATTGTAAATGCTTGTTTCTATAATGCTATGTAGGCATTTCAGGTCGTAGACACAATTATCAATGTCACAAGTTGTGCTTAAAATGGACATCCTGGTGAAGGGTACTAATTACCCAAAATGCTTAGAGGCACTTTTGAACACCAATATGAATATAGTATCAAAAAGATTAAGATTTCAAAAGCCATGATGGGGTGAGGGTTTATTTTTTCCCCTCTCACGACTAATTGCTACTGAATTAACTTGATCTAAGGTTACAATGACATAATTTCTAGACATGGCAGTACATTAGTATTTTAGAGGATGAACATTTGCTATTAAATTAAGTACACAGGATCTTTGCAAATTTAGTAGGTGGATGTATTTTACAAACTTCATACAACTGAGTTTGCGCATGTAGCACACAACAGGTGTTATAAAAAATACTAATTGGATTAGCAGCATAAAATGGTTACCCCCAAAGGGTGCGTATTAAGACCCTAGTTCTGTTGGTCAAAAGGCAATTGGGCCTTCAGGTCATATAACTACAATCTACCTCTCATTATCTGGCAATGGTTGTGAGGTTGACGGGCAACCAACAGCAAATGCCGGCTGCCATGGGGAGATTGAGTGATTTCTGCCATAATCCTAAATTAGGTAACTGAGGCCAAGTCCAGGGAGACTGACCTCCTCGTGAGAATGTGGCATAAGTGCTCCAGCTGCTGACTTTGGAGCTTGTAAACTGGGTTTGAGTTTCAGCGTCCGCTTGACATTTTTGATTCTGGGCAAATCACTTAATCTTCACATGCCTGCGAAAATTACTGTGTCCTTGTGTAAAGGAACTGGTGCTAACCTAAAGCGCTTCAATACCTTTGGGTGGTGTGGGCGCTATATAAAGGTGCATTAAAAAAACACTAAGTCCATGTTAGCCAGGTTTACAGTAGAGGGCATGAGGAAATGCATTGCATCGGCAACCACATTAAAATTTCTACTTTTGCCATGGACACGGAGGGGCAGGCAGATCTTGGTGACATAAGGCTCAGCCTGGCTCCTTTGAAGGGAATTGAAGTTGAGTGACAATGGCGCACGGAAGCACTTCAAAGGTCCATGCGGAAAAGTAAAAGGGTCCTGATGGGAGAAATTTTAAGAAATGGAGTCCTATGAAATGAGAAGCTAGAAGTTGTGACGCGAACAGTTCAGTCATTTTGCACAGAAAAAAATGTGGCTATGCAATTACAGCAGAAGACACTGGCACTTTTGAAGCTCTAACATGCCCTGTGATAATGCATACATGATACACTTGAGGTCTGATTTTTCCAGCTGTAAACACCATTGCTTAACGACTACATATGGTATAAGCACACACGTGGTACCCACAAGCACCAAAGATAGACTGTACATGTGCCAAGTAATAGCAGTGCACAAATGCTCCAACCAGCACTACTTTTATACAATAACAGTACATTAAAAGGCAGAACACCACTCACTAGAACAAAGCAGACTACAGTGGGGGTTTAAAGCAGTGACTGGGTCGGGGAGGGACTGATTTGTGAAAGGGGCAGTCACTGGGAGATGCAAGGGAGCAACCAGAGACTGGAGGGAAACGAAGCAGCAACAAAGGGAAAAGCAGTGATTTGGGAGGTGCTTATCTGGGCATGAGGGCATGTGGGAGGAGAATGAGCTCGTAAAAGCATGAGCCCTGTGTAGAGTGCTGGAAAAAATGCGCCGGCACATTTCCCACCACCAAGCATTCCACCAATTACAAATGGTACCTCTTTTCTGTGGGTGGGCCAAGTACTCAACAGGGAAGGGCCAAAATAGATCTTATTATAACATTATTTGGTTTTGCAAGGGGGGGAGGGGCGGGAGTCCACCCGCGTTTTTGGTCCCGGGCTCGGCGGACATCTAGGGAAAACCCATACATTTCTTAAAACTAGACTCCTGGGGGAGTCCATGTAGGTGATTTGTGTGGATCCCGTAATGTTTTCCTACCCAGAATCCCCTGGAAACCTCAAATTCAGCTCGCAAAACAAATTTTCCTTGCAATTCTGTGTTGCATCACCACACGGCACACACTTCCTACCACTCAGGGTTCCCCGTGGTCTATCGAGTAAAGTGATACCTCTTGTGTGTGTGTTTGCCCAGATCAGTAGGCTGAAACAATTTTAGAAAATAATGGTGCTTTTTAACTCGCTGTGATATCCCCTCAATCTCTGCACATTTTTGGCCCTTCTCTGTCACAGGTATGTGGCTGATCCACACAAGTGTGGTAAGACCGAGGGGAATGCTTGGTGGTAGGAAGTTTGTGCCTGCGTGGTGAACCCACTCAGAACTGTAAGCAAAATGTTTTTTTATTTCTGTCCATACTTTGAGGTTTGCAGAGGATTCTGGTCAGGAAAACGGGAGATTCATGCCAAGCCACACCTCCCTGGACTCACCCGGGGACCAAAAATGTAGGTTCCCTGTTTGTAAAACAATGTCGTTTTTATGGTAGATGATTTTCCCTGTCGTGGGTTCTTGTCCCACCCACACACACTCACATGTGAGGTAGCATTTTACCTTGGAAACCTGGTAGAATGCTGTGTGTTAGGACATTTTTCTCAGCCTGGTGAGGTCACAACTTTACCTCACAAATGTGAGGAATGTGGGCTTTTTTGTGCTAAATTTGAGGTTTGCAAGGGATCCTGGGTAAAATCTTTAGGGATTCACTAAAGCCACACCTCTGTGGACTCACCCTGGTGTCTAGTTTTCAGAAATGTCTGGATTTGGTAGGTTTCCCTAGATTGTTTCAGAGCCCGGACCAAAAACACAGGCGACTACCTCACAAAACCTGGTCTTGTTATAGATAATTTTGATGTCTCCAATACTTTTTGGGTCCTTCCCTGTCGCAGGCACTTGGTCCACCCACACAAGTGAGGTTAAATTGTTATCGGGAGACTTTGGGGAAGGCTGGGTGGATACCAGAACTTTCGGTCACTTAAAGGTGAGATTTAATTTTAGGTAAATTTGTGGTTTGCAGGGAACCCAGGTACCCATATTGACAAATAATTTCTTACTAAAGGCCATCTTACTGGCACAATTATTAATCTGGTTCTCATTTCTTAAAGTTAATCCACCACATACACTGGTTGGTTTTAGCACCACCAGAAACGCTGGCTTCAAAGCACAAATATTCACGGTATCTAAATATTGAAACCAAGCCTTCTGAAGGTGAGCCATAAAGCCACTTCATGACTACAACAGCTTTATGGTCCATTCACGCAGCACATACTAGACTTTCATACCACTGGCAGTGGGCCCAAACAAACCGAGCGCTTGCTCTCACATCAACATGCGCCACAATGCAATGGTCCGTCACATTCATATGCCACAGGACGTAATGAGTTTAACTACATTTTACCACTTGTCCATTAGTCGCCTCCTTTCTGAGCATTACTGAACGCATGCCTAGTAAACCTTTACTAATGGATCCCATGACCGCCTCACATGAGGCTCAGGAAAACATGTCTTTCATGTTCCTTTAGCTGTGCTAAATCTAACTCCTTCCAGTTTGTGGATGTTTGTTTGGGGGTGTCCGAGTATGCCGCAAAGCCATTCCTCGAACTGAGCAAGCATAATCTACCTTTGAAAATAACGCAATCATGCTAGAAATTCTCCAGAGTTTTCTAAAGAGAACATCCAAAATGATGAATAACGGTAGCATATGAAACACTGGTAGTCCGTGACAATGTAGCATATGTTCCATTCACCGTTCTTTGCAGTGCTGTGACTGTAGTGCACTTCCCATACAGCAAACCGAATATCATCCAAGTTTGACGGAGGATGAACATGGCAAACAGGTAAAGCATTGTACTACAGTAATTCAATGTGTGTGGCACCAATGGGTTTGAATCCATAGGTGAAGATGAAGTCATGACGTGTATCTGTACTATCTTTACTATCTGCCCTCTACCTGTGTAATATTCCTGGTAAAGCACCCTTACCGTAAGTTTTTCTTACTCGTTCAGGTCTGTCCTCATCAGAGTCTTGACTTATCCTGTATAATTGTCAAGGGAACCTATAGTAATGCCTTCCGTCCCTAGCTACTTGAAGCTCAAGAAAACGTTTGTCATACGCCATCAATGCACTCTGTTCTAAATCCAACTCCTTTCAGTTTGTGTATGTAAGTTAAGGGGGTTGTCGGAGTATGCTTCAAAGACCTTCCTTGGAACTGAGTGAGCATATCTACCTTTGAAAATAAGGCAGACATGCTCGGGATTATTGTCTAAGTTCCACTAAAGTAATAAGCCAAACAAATTTCCTGTGGGACTTCTTCACCGACACTTACTTTGACCACGTGATAACTCGATTCCTAACTTGCATCATACCCAATGTAATTGACTAAAGGGTACAGGGCACAGTATCTTGTATGATGGTTTTCACATCTTTTTTTCAAAATGTGACAATCATTCCAGATATTGTGTCCTGTACCCCTTTTCAATAACATGGTTATGATACAAGTTACTAATTGAGTTTGCACTCTTTCAAAGCAAGTAGAAATGTTGGTGATGAAGTCCCATTGGATATTTGTTTGACTTAATACTCTGCCAACAAGAACTGGAGTAAATCAGGGTGGTCCTTGCGTAGTATACACACGTTCCCTAACAAGCACGTTAAAGTCCAGTCATGCCTTTAACATCTTGCCAAACGGGGTACTCTGTAACAACGTGACAAGTTCTCTCTACCACTATGTGCAGTGTGGGTACTACAATGCACTTGTCAATCGCCGAACAGAACACCTACCACGTTCTGAGAGCAGATAAAGGTGCTGAGGTCCATGATTTCCTGAAGTTGAGGAATTAAAAAGCTGCGGCTGCTTGCCTTGCGAAGTAGTTCCCCACAGACAATAGGTATCCTTTCACAATTTGAATGTTTAAAGCTCAGTCACTTTCCCAGTACTTTTCTTTAGTATGATGCAACATGAAGCAAGTAGGAAAACACAAGCTGACTCAGATGAGCACTGGAAACCAACATGACTCCAATGCCTTTCTTTTTCGAGCACACAACTACAACATGGTTGCTTCTTTTTGGGTGTTGAAGGAATATTATCAGGAGGGTCATTCCTGCAGCCTTGCCACGTCTTCCAGAACGCATGAAGTGGAGGCTGCTACTTCTGTAGCAGTGTGACTTTCAATCACAGACAACTGAAAGTCAAGTAAAGACGGTCTTCTTGTGGTTGTCTGATGATAAACATACGCATTGTATATTGCAATCTGGATCGGCTGGGTTAAGTTTCTCATACCAAGTGCGAGTTTAATGACTCACTGTATGGCTGAAGAACCTGGTTGTTCTCGTCCACTCCACCCATGTACTACTTGTAATCAAGTAAACAGGTGGGCTTGTGGACTTCGGTCATCCGACCCCAAACCGTGAGCTCCTCATGAATGGTAGTGAGCACGTATACATCACGTCTATCTGAGAACTTGATTGCAAGTAGTTTGTTGGAATGCAATGCAGACCTCTGGGATTTCTTGAGCTTCTTGCAACCCAGCTCCTGTGGGAATCCTTTAATGTGACAACTAATTGTACCTTAGGCTACAGTACCAGCTTTGTAGAGATCACTGAACAGCTCCTGTATAGAAATTGTCCACATAAAGGTTATAACCTTTGCGAAGGAGTGGCTAGACAAGCTTCCATAAAGCTTTCCTGTGACCCCTAGCGTGGGAATATCAACCCACAGGGTTCAGAGTGAAGTCCTTCCTGTATACACTCTCAAGCTGTACACATAGCCAGTTGAGCTCACACAGCAGGTACAGCTTGTTTGCTTCAAATGTTCTGCTCTAACAGCAGTCACCCTTAGACCAGATCAAGGACTCCTCGATGGCTATATTCTTTTCAGAAGGCAAAACCTCTGGAAACCTAGCAGACGAAATTTCAATGACAGGCCGGATTTTGAACAACTTGTCATGGTCTGGATGGTCCCGGGCAAAGGCAGCAGAATTGTCATTGAAATGTGCAGCATGCGCTGCAATAGCAAACTATCTCTGCTCATGTCTGGTGCGAAGATGGGTGTTTCCCAAACTGCACAAGTAGACCAGTGGGACAGCAAGGCTGGTTTTTACAAAACCCCCATTTTGAGGGCAAGGCCCAAAAATAACTAACTCCCCTAATAAAGAGGGAGTTCTCTTGTGCCCTAGAATAAGACCCAAGGGTGCCTTCTGATGGTGGAGTGGACCCCTTCCACTGAGATATCTCACTTGGCTAGTGTAAGCCCCAGGAATGTAAGGTGCTATTTAGATCGATTTCCTCCGATCTCATTTGTGCTATGAAAAACGCACTAATTTGGGATCAAACGGGAGTTGCCAGGAAAGCAAGCCATTATCCCACGCCAGAAGGGCTGGAGGTCATTGCAGCTCCACACAGTATGAAGAAATGTACCAGACTCCCTATTCCATCTGAGGCATGTGGGGGATGATATCACCCCCATACACCTGAGAGGAGACCTGGTATAGTAGGCCCGAAGAATGTACTTAAACTTGATCAAGCGGTAGCTGGTTGCAATGGCAGCACCCGAGGACTTGCCAGTGCCTCTGTCCAGTCATCAGCTGAGAGAACTGTAATGTCTCCCTCCCAGGTTTTCCGTATCTCCCCCCCCCCCCCCCCCCCCAGTGTGGTACAGTTATGGGTAATGGTTTTGATACATTTGTCAGGTCTTGTGAGCTCCTAAGTCGCATGTTAGTAGTTGTCCTTCAAGTGGGTGGAATTCCTGAAGGTCTAAGTGTTTTGATGTATGGTGTCAATGCATGCCAAAATTGAAGGTCTTTAGAAAACGGACTACGATTAAGTTTGAATTCCTCCTGTAGTTGTTGGAACGATTTGAGTACAGTGCCCTTCATTACATCAGTGTGTGGCTGTGGAGTGTGGATGAGGTCCCAAGCGCGGAACTCAGATCGTGCCGCTACCTGTTGGACATAGATTTCTTGCTACAATGGGGTCATCTGTGTTTGTCGTCCCTCCCAGCCCATCCGCCAGACCGTCTCCATAATTGGTGACTACCTTTGTAGTTGGGTCTGACTATATAATAAGTCGAGCATTATTTAATTCTCTATTGTGCGTCTTTCCATAGAGAATGCGGGATCTGTTTGGGGGCTATACCACCATTTGTTTACATAAAGTCTCAGCTATCCCGACCCAATAGGTGGACTGCGTGCATGTCCATAGAGCGACCCTGACTTCCCCACAGGAAGTTATTAAGGGTAGTTTTGACCTGGTTGAACCAGGATTGCAGAATATTATAGGGGAAATTCTGGAGTCGATTATATCTGTAGTAATGAGACCATCTTGAAGATGGCTGACCTACCATACAGGGATAAGGAAAGTGTTTATTTTGTGAAATGAATATGCCCAGGTATTGGAAGCCCCCGATGTATGTTTTAACTGGGATGCCCATGTGCCTCTCCCTGGGCCCCACACACTGGAATCAGTACTGATTTAGTCTGGTTAGTACAGAGTCTGGATATTTTCCCAAATACTGTTAAGTATTTGCAGTATCCGCTGACCTGTCAACCCGGGGTCAGTGAGAGAGAACAGGACATTGTCTGCGTATAATGCGATCCTCTTCGATGCCCCACAGACCAGTTAAATCAGCACACCAGGGAGTCTCTCCTCACCCTTGCTGAAAGTGGTTCTATTGCAAGTGCAACTAGCATTTGCAATGCAATAGGTCTCGCATTTACACAAGTTTAAGCTATTGGCATTATAAATGACCATGCCTTTTATTTAGGTTTTAAAACCAAAACATAAATAAAATGGATTGTCATTTACAATGTCAATAGCTCAAACTCGCTAAAATGCGAGACCTATTGCATTGCAAATGCTTGTAATTGTGTGAGCATGGTTGTGTAAAGCGGCGACAAGAACTGCATACCTAGATACTTGCTCATAAAGCACCCATGCCACACAAATGGAATGGTAATGTGCTGGGCAAATTGAAGTGGTTTTTGCAGTTGCAATAGGCTAAGCGTGGTTTATGGGGCTTCATGATGTATTGGAATTGTGTTCTAAAGCTTCCCTTATTAACCATGCGGAATACATGCTAAATGTGTAGTAAAGTAATAAACTAAATTTGTCTTTTGTTAGGTTGGCACAGCACCCAGGGTAATGTGCTGCATGGCTAAAAACCTATAAGGTCACAAAAGCGAGACCTATTTGCTACGCTTCTGTACGAGATTCTTTTCCCTTGGCACCGGTGCTATGTTCCAGTCCTTGACAGAATTTAAGATTGCGCCTCGAGCCTGCGGCCTGTCCACGGTTCCCTCAGTGGTAAGGGACGAAGGGTATAGAGGTAATGCAGAGACATGGTATGGCTGTGAGAAATTGTGGGGGGGAGATACGGGTGAGGGAGGCAAGCATAAGCAGGCTAGGGATGGAGGAGAGTAAGAAGGGTGGGTTGGGAGGAGGGATAGAGAGAACAGCACGGGATGAACAGAAAAAGATGGGACGGGTAGAAGAGGAAGGAGCAATGGAGGAAAGAGGGAAAGATTGTTGCGCTAATACAGAGTGGTTAGAGGAAGACATGGAAGGCAAGAGTTGATGGTTGGAAATGAAGGGTAATGTGGTGAATAAATGAGGTAGAGTGACGGGGTGACAGAGGGATGGAGAAGGGAGGAAGGTAAAGGGAGTGGACAGAGTGATAGGAAGTCAGGGGCAGGGATGGGTATGCCTGGGTAGTGGAGCGGGTGAAGGAACGGGGGTGGGGGGGTTGCATAATCCATCAAAATAACCGAGATGGTTAAAGATAGGGACAGAGAGGGTAGGCTTCACAGTTCAGCAGATAGTGATGGCTGGGGTACAGGAACTACCTGAAAGAGGGAGAGGAGAGTGTCGAATCCGGAGAGTATGTGGTGTCTTGGGGGCATGGCGGTGTTTGAGGTGCCATCAGTATGAGGCGCCCTCAGTTGCAGAATGTGCCCCACATGTGTCAAAGGGCTTGCCATAACTGTGAATGGGAGACCCTGGTCTGCGCGTGTTTGCTTGAAGTCTCCGCTTGCAAGCGGCATCGGCCCCTGTGCTAGGACCCCAGATCTAGGCTAGCTCCCTCAGAGAGGTGCCTCATATGGAGCCAAAGGGGTCTCAGACCGCTGATGCTGATCATTGTAAGACTGTCTAAGAATCTGCGAGGTGGACTTGGCGTTATTTTACGGGCACTTGGTGAATGCGTATGTGCGCGCAGGATGCAGTGGCATATGGGGAAGTTTGGTGGTTTATAGACCTGCGCACAGCGGATAAGCTGTTGCCCATTTCAAGTAAAAACAAGCACGCGCTCGCCACATCTAGAGTTGCCAACTAGTCTCACGAGTCAAGCCACAAGTGACTACATCAGCCAGCCTTGTGTTTTTGACCAACGGCACTGAACGCTGTGTTTTTTGAACCCATAACGGAAACTGGTGATAGAACACTACAAGTCAAAGCCTGCAAAGTGCAGTCCAAAAAAGCTAGGACTAGCTGAAGGTGTTCCACGTGGAAGATGTAGTGACGTTAGACAGGGTACAAGTCCTTACAAAAAAAAAAAGCTCGGGCTGACGAGGGTGTGGGAGAAGGAAGGGGAGGGGATTCACGCGCTGTAAGGCTTAATGGGCCATTACGGAAAGCCAGATGGCGGCTGCGCGCATGCTCGCGTGAACGCAAGCGCTAGGCCACCAAAAGCCTGTGGCAGCACTTTTTTAAAACTCCACTCAATGTCTCGCGAGCCCAGCGCATGCGCTGGCTCAGGCGAGACCTAAAAAGATGGTCGGCACCCCTGCCTGGTACACCTGCTGATTGAGAATTGAGCTGACATTGCTGACATTGCTCCTGCTACTCTCACTGAGACCTAAGTTTTGTGTAAAAGACGAATACACAATAAGAATTGCGGGCCAAAGTTAAGGGCTTGTAGTAGGAGGAATAAATACTCCCAATCCAGAGAATCGAAAGCTTTGTCAATGACCGCAAGGAAGAGCGCCGCTGGTCGCCCGAGTTTTGGTGCCATGGCATTGTGGACTCGCTTGCTATTATGATGTGTAGATTGTTGCGGCATGAAGCCGGCTTGATCCGGATGAGCAAGTTGTTATATATGGGAGGAGGCTATTTGTGTGAACCTTACCCAAAAGCTTAGCTTCTATGTTCATGGAAGGGGGGGGGGGGCTTGTTCCGCTTGTCTGGCAGAAGGATCTGTTCAAGGGTTTCCTTAAGTGCTCTGAGAAGGTGGGGACCCAATTAGGGAATGTGTAGCACTAAAAATTTGCTTGGGAACCCATTTTAGCCAGGGGCCCTTGGAGGGCGTTAGAGTTTTTATATTGTGATTGGTGCTTCCAATTGGTTCCTACACTGTTCGAAACCCGGTTTTGGTGGGATGTTCTCAGGAAGTCTCTAATTTGGTCAGGGATTCCCTTTTCCTGTAAAGGTTCGAGTAGTAAGTTGCAAAGGCCTCAGCTACCGCACAGGGGAGGGGGTTGGGGGGTTGTGCATAAGGTTCTGTCTGCCCCTGCAGTATTGTTGTTGAGGTCTACAACTGTGCTATCTGACATAGGTGGCGTAATATCTTGCTCGAATAGTCACCCCATTGGTAGATTATATACTGGGTTTCCTGCCATGCCTGTTGGGCCTCATTCGTGAGAAGTTGATGTATTTGCTGTTGAAGAGGACGCGGAATCAGGCCTGCTCTCTGCCACCTTCCCTCACCTAGTCTTCAAGGACTCGTTGACCAGTCTCCAGGTCGACAATCTGTGTGAGGCGGTGGCGTTTCTCCCCGGTACAAAGCTAATATCAACTCCACGTATAGTGGGTATAAGGGCCTCCCACAATAACACGCGGGAGGGGGTGTAGTCTGTATTGAATCCAATATAATCTGTGACTGCCTGGTGAAGAACCTGTTTATATGATGGATCTCTCGGATGCCCAGGTGACATGCACCACAAAAAGCTTCATGGTGCCATTCCAGCCCCACCATCAGACAGACTGGGGAGGAGGGTGGGAATGGGATGGTGTATCAGTGGCTGCTCTGTATATACTGTTCCCAAATAGGTAGTGTGTGCAGAGTCCACAGTCCCCAAAGGTTTGGCAGAGGCTAAAGTTAGATATAACCTTATAACCTTACTGCCTAACTGCTCGACCAAGCTACTACTTTAGAGAGTATCAGAGGACAGTGTAAAGCTTTTGTTGTACAGTCAGTAAGCAAATGGTCTCACACACTCAAGAACTGATCTCTAGGCTAATGTGTTTGTATCAAAATATCTAGTTTCATTTTAGAAGCAACAGTAGGTATCCATATATACTTTCTCAGAATGGGATGCGTAGTTAAATACTTTCAATAGGCAATAGACTTTGGAATGCAATAGATACAGTGCAATAGGCAACACAATTTCAAACCCAAGAATACATTGAGCTCAATGGGAATTTCTAGTTAAATGCAATTAGTTACTTTAAGTATTACTTTTCTAACCACAGGACTGGATTCAGTCCTGGGACATATCCTGTAAACAATTGAGTAAAAGCGTTTTGGTTACAGTAGTGATTTTTAAGCAATATTTTGGTATTTTTAAAGTTTTTTTTTTAAATTCTTTTTATTGGCATTTGAGGATATAAACGTACATTCATCATGTTTTGCATAAATGACTAATCTATAAGTAGCAAAGTAGACCATCGTTGATATAGAGAGTAAGTTTACATCTTGGCCAGTGTGGATGCGGTCTGTTGTAGCAGGTCTTTGCCAGTTAAGAAGAAAAACTGGGGGGAGAACTGAACTGGGATGTGCCATGGGGTTCTTAGTGTTTGGGTCAGGCGTAGACTGTGAGTCCGTTATTGCCTACTCAATCGTGCAACTACTATTCGCCTAGGAGGGAGTGGGTGTGCGGGCTGATGTGGAGGGCTGTTGAGCGTTCCTTCTGGGGGAGGATGGACCCGATGGGTCTAAAGGTAGCGCGGAAAGTTGTGGAGGGGAACCTCCCATCCTGGGAGCCTGTACAGTGTGAGGTTGTGTGGTGCCGGGGGTATTTAAGTCGATGACCGGGGTCTCCGGGGTCTGGGACTGTCTGAATTGGTGCAGCAGGAGCGCCCATTCTAGGGAGATTGGGACCTTACGGATACCTTTAACTTCTTCCTCCCGGATTGCATCTTCCTCGGCCGCCGCCCATTTGAGAACCGCCCCCGCCCATGCTGCGATTGGAGGACCAGATGGGGCCCGCCAGTGCATGGCTATACAGCGTTTGGCCAGTAAGTGGGCTAGGAAAACAAAGCGCATTGGTATTTTGTGTCGTTTCCTCTGTCCCAGTATGCCGAGTGCGCAACCCTCCCAGGTAGTCAGATGGGTCAGCCTGGTGAGATCTCTGAGCGTCGAGTGGATAGATGACCAATAGGCCTGAATGCCCGGGCAGGTCTAGAACATATGGGAAAAGGCTGCATGCCCCGCCTGACAACGAGGGCAGAAGGTCGTGTCGGGGTAGAAGCGTTGAAGGCGCGCTGGCGTTGGGTAGGCCCTATGTAGGATGTGAAATTGTATGTTCTTAAACCGAGCGTTCCTGGAGACTTTTTTGGGGAACTCAATCGCTCTGTCCCACTCGCTATCATGAAACGGTCGCCCCACTTCCTCCTCCCAGAGGGCCCGAAGAGATCCCAGTAGTGTAGGTGTCAGTTCTCTGATCGATTTGTATAGCCATGTGGTGAGATGGCGACCCGGTCCCATTCGTAAGATTGAGTGGAGAACTGGGTGAGTGGGAGGTTCCCCTAATGTGAGGTCGGAGTATGGTCGGTAGCAGCCGAGGAGTTGGCGGTGAAGCAGGAACTGTCCTGGGGGTAGGTCTTAGTCGTCCGTAAGCTGTCGGTACGGCCGGAGCTGTCCTCCTTCAAACAGTGTCTCCGCCTCGGCGATGTCTCTGGACGTCCATTTCCGAAGCATGGCGGATGTAAAGACCCCCCATGTCTGGGCCAGCCGACTAGTGGTAGTAATGGTGTGTATGGGGGCAATCTGGTGCCATGCGATGTATACGCTGAATGCACCTCCGGGCTATGTCTACTTGTAGGGGGTAGGCACGCGCAGGGCGGGATCCTGGTATAAGTAGGCGACATAACTCTGGTATGGGTATGTGACCCGTGACTGTACTTGTTTCGAGTGTATATCTGTCTGCCGTCCAATATGAAAGCCACTGGAGTTGCGATGCTAGAAAGTAGGCTTCAAATGATGACCCCCTTGTGTCGTGGGTAACTTCAGCTTTGCTAGCGCAATCCTATGCCGCCCCTTACCCCATATTAAAGAACTGAGGAGTGTGTCCAAGTCCTTGAAGAAGGAACGAGGCGGGATTACTGGGAGGTTAGTGAAATAATATAAAAGCCGCGGGACCAGTATCCTCTTTGCCAGAGCTACCTGGCCTATCTGGGCCAACGGGAGGCTCCGCCAGAATCCAATGGAGGACTGTATCCCTGCGAGCGCCCTGCAGTGGTTACCCTCGTAGAGGTTGACTGGGGAATGCTATAAACGAATCCCAAGGTATCGGGGACCCTCTGCCGCCCAATGTATTTTCCCACACATTTCTGAAAACTAGACACCCGGGGGATTCCAGGGAGGTATGGCTTGTGTCGATCCCCCCAACGTTTCCTTACCCAGAATCCCCTACAAACCTCAATTTTAGCTGGAAAAAATCACTTTTTTCACACATTTTGGGGTGGGAAAGTTGTGGCATCACCAGGCTGACCAAATTTTCCCACCACTCAGCGTTCCCCCAGGTCTCCCGATAAAAATGGTGCCTCACTTGTGTGGGAGGCCCAAGTACCCGCGACAGGCAAGGGCCCAAAACGTAGTGAGGCGACATCAAAATTGCCTATCTCAAAACCACCTGGTTTTGCAAGGGGGGTCACCTGGGTTTTTGGCCCCGTGCTTGGCGGCCATCTAAGGAAACCTACCAAACCCACACATTTCTGAAAACTAGACACCCGGGGGCTTCCAGGGAGGTTTGGCGTACATGGATCCATCCATGTTTCCTTACCCAGAATCCCCCTGCAAACCTCAATTTTAGCTGGAAAAAATCACTTTTTTCACACATTTTGGTGTGGTAAAGTTGTGGCATCACCAGGCTGACCCAATTTTCCCACCACCCAGCGTTCCCCCAGGTCTCCCGATAAAAATGGTGCCTCACTTGTGTGGGAGGCCCAAGTACCCACGACAGGCAAGGGCCTAAAACATTTTTAGATAGGCAATGTTGATGTTGCCTCACTACCTTTTGGGCCCTTGCCTGTCACGGGTACTTGGGCCTCCCACACAAGTGAGGCACCATTTGTATCGGGAGACCAGGGGGAACACTGGGTGGTGGGATATGTGTTGAGCCCGGTGATGCCACAACTTTCCCACACAAAAATGTGTGAAAAGTCATTTTTTTCAGCTAAAATTGAGGTTTGCAGGGGATTATGGGTAAGGAAACGTTGGGGGATCGACGCAAGCCATACCTCCCTGGAAGCCCCCGGGTGTCTAGTTTTCAGAAATGTGTGGGTTTGGTAGGTTTCCCTAGATGGGTGCCGAGCTCAAGGCCACAAACCCAGGTGACCCCCCCCTAGCAAAACCAGATCGTTTTGAGATAATTTGTGGTTTATTTCTGCAGCGTGAACATTTTCGCACAATATTGCAAGGAAAATGTGACTGACATTTTGAGGTTTGCGGGACATTGTGGATAAAATAACTTGTTGGGATTCACAAGAGACATCACCATGTACTCCCATGGGTTTACTACAATATCTACAGTTGGTAGGTTATTCTTAGATGGAATGTACACCTTGGCAGAGAGACTAAAAAGACAAAGATTCCTGCACAGCCATCTATTCCTCAAACACACACATACTGGTTGGATTTGGCACAAGGGCGAGTGATGGTTCAGTATATAAAAATTTATTAACGAGCTTTCATAAAAATGAAATGCACTGTCAATAATTAAATGGACAAAAAACTGAACCAGTGACTGGCAGCTCGTGAGCTGTAAAGCCACAGCAAGGCAGCAACCTCTTTACAGGCCATTCACACACCTTTCATACGTGATACACACGACCATTCACACCATCAGGCACGAAACAAACACATTGCAACATTCACAAAAAGGGACAAGGTACACCCTGCTTCAGAAAGACAAATATTACTGCACAGCCATCTAATCCTCAAGCATACACATACTGGTTGGATTTGGCACGAGGGTGAATGATGGTTCAGTATATACAATTGTATTAGCTAGTTTTTTTCACAAAAATAAAATACACTGTTAATAATTGAACGGACGAGAAACAACCATTGACTCGCAGCTCGTGAGCTGTAAAGCAACGACAAGGCACCAGCCTCCTTACAGGCCATTCATACACGTTTCATACGTGTGACACATACAAAACCATTCACACCGCCAGCCGCGGACCCATCACATTACAACACTCACACCAGCAGACCGCGCCGTTCAAGGGCCCATCACTTTCACACGCCCACATTCCTGACACAGCAACCACACAAGCTGATGGCTTGCGTGGAGTGGCGCTGAGTTAGCAGTGTGTAGTGACCAGAAGCAAGTCGCCTTGAGAAGAAATATAAGGCTCCAGACGATAGCCCGGCCTGCTTTGTCAGCCAGCCTAAACCGGAGTCTGTCATCTCTCTGGCTGCCAAAGAAAGTCCAGAAATCATTCTGCTCTCCTCACGACACCTCTAGATAAAGAGGGCAGACGCCTCGATTTCGCGGCAAGAGGTTTTTCCTAATGTCCAGCCTGTTGGTCAGGGCTGCGAATGTCTTCGCGATACTTACTCGCTATGATTGCCAGATGTGGTGCGACCATGCCCCCATCTGGAGCAATTGCCGGAAGATGCGAAAAACCAAGCGAAGAGGATTCTTCAAGAGGAAGAGAACCTCTGCTGAAGTTATTGACTGTGCAGTGGACATTGCAACGACTGCGTTCCGCTCCCTTGCGGCCGCTGTTGTCCGTCGTCAAGGCTGGCGGCGGGCTACATGGTTTCGTCCTCGGATCCAAAACAAGATCTTGGATCTTGCCTTTGATGGGGAGGCGCTCTTTGGGGAAACATATCGATGATGCGCTCCAAGACACGGAAACCGCATGATCCTTGGGGACTCTGCAGTACCGCAAGGTCCTCTTCGTGGGGCCAGAGGTAGAGGTAATGCCACGTACAGAGGATACCAGCAACAACGGTATTCCTCATATGGATCAAACTCTCAATCTTATCTGCCGAATTATAACCAGTAGCAAAATCAATCATACTTTCTCTAGATCGGAGGGAGACCAGGACGCCAGGGGAGGGACTCCTCCAATGGTCAATAGCGGCTTGCTGGCTCTTACTACTGTCCCTTCTCCTCCTGTAACATCATTGGGGGGCAGAATTTCAAATTACCTCCACAACTGGCAGCAAATAACATTGGATCATTGGGTGCTGAAGATCATTCAATGCGGCCATACTCAGGAATTTGTCAATGCACCACCCTCCAAGCCCCATCGCGCCACTCTGTCAAAACATCTCCGTCTTCTACGGTTGGAAGTCCATCAAATGCTCCTCAAAGGAGTGATAGAGCCGGTTCCTCTCAGCGGGGAGCGGGTTTCTACTCACGGTTCTTCCTGGTCCGGAAGACCTTAGAAAAGTGGCGCCCTATTCTAGATCTGAGGGAGCTCAACACCTCATCAACCAATCGTTTCAGATGGTTTCTCTGCAGGACATCCTTCGTCTTAACTCAGGTGATTATATTGCCACATTGGATCTAGAGGCTGCGTACTTTCATGTACCCATCCACCCAGCCCACAGGAGGTTTCTGCGCATCACAGTAGCCAAGAGCCACTTTCAGTTCAAGGTCCTGCCTTTTGGACTCTGGTCTGCTCCGCAGATCTTTGCAAAAGTATTAGCTCCTGTGGCAGCTTTGCTGCGAAAATAGCTTCAGGTTTTCCCTTACCTGGATGACTGGTTGCTAAAGGCTTCTACAAGGCACGAGGCAGAGGAATCTGTTGTGGCGTGCTCACACTTTTTCACGTGTCTCGGTTTGACTTGACACAAAAATTTCTGTCCATCCACAACAGCTCGATTCCTGGGAGCCATTCTGGACACGTCCCGCAACAAAGCCTTTCCGACCCCAGAGAGGCAAGAAAAGCTGAAGGCCATGGCATGTCCGCTGTTAGAGACCCTCCTTCAGTTTGTCTCTACAAGTCCATCCTAGGGTCCATTTCCTCCTGCATTCCTCTAATTCCTCACTGCAGGTTGCGGATGCGCCCTCTCCAGGAGGAGCTGTACTTGCAGTGGCGCCAAGTCGACGGATCCTTCGAAGACCAGATCTTCACGGCGTCCATGATGGACAATATTTCTCAGGGTCTATCCTTCAGGATCACCCCAGCTCCTCAGAAAATAACTGCCTCGCTGGAGGGCGGGGCAGCGGTCTTACCAGACCTTCATGTAATCGGCCGTTGGCTACCCCAACATTAATATGTAGGAAACAATCTGCAGAATCTCAGAGCGATTCGTCTGGCCTTGCAGGCTTTTCTTCCGCAGATACAGCAGTCTGCAGTTCCAGTACGTACAGACAATACGACGGCCATGCATTACATTAACCAGGAAAGCAGCACCAGATCTCGTCTGTTATCACAAGAAGCCCAGATGATTTGGGTATGGGCTATCCAGCAGGGGATATCGCTCAAAGCTGAGCTCCTTCCACTAGTTCTCAACGTGACGGCGGACACGCTGAGCAGACTGAAATGAGCCAGCCACGAATGGGAACGGGACCAGTCCACACAAGCAGGTTTTTCGCCTATGGGGTAGAAAATTCATATACTTCTTTGCCACTCCGGAGAACAAGAATTTGCCGATTTTACACAAGCAGGCTTCACCATGTGGGATCATTGGGGAATGCGCCATCTATGGCCTGGTCAGGAGCATTTGTTTACGCTTTTCCCCCCATTCTGCTGATATCCAGGCTTCTCAGGAAGCTGAAGGCGGAACCTTGCAAGATCTTGATAGCTCCTGCGTGGCCTCGACAGTTTTGGTTAAGAGCTGCATCTCCTCTCCCTGGACCTTTCAATTCCGTTGCAGCCGATTCCTTCACTCCTGACCATGTCCCAGGGCCAGGTCTGGCACCCAGATCCTCGATCCCTGCAGTCGTTGGCACGGCTCCTGAGCACCGAGAATTTCTTGGTTTGACCCTTTCAGCAAAATGTAGGGATGTACTTTCTCAGGCACGAGCCTCAAGTACCAACAAGACATACCAGTTAAAGTGTTTCTGCATTTGGTGCCAACAAGAGGGTATCAATCCTCTTTCTTCTGAACCTCATGAAGTTCTTTCTTACATTCTTTCATTGGCAAAACCAGGGCTGGCTCACTCATCCATCAAAGTTCATCTTTCCGCCATCTCTCGCTTCAGACGCACGTCTTCTGGTCCTTCCCTCTGGTCGGCAAGGATAATTAAGCAGTTTCTCAAGGGCCTTTTCAGAGAGTTCCCTCCAGTCAAGCCTCTGCCTCCTCTTTGGCACCTTAACTTGGTTCTCACCCAGCTCATGAAGCATCCCTTTGAATCTGTTCACCAGGTGGATTTGAAATTCATTTCCTGGAAGGTGGCTTTTCTGCTGGCCTTGACTTCGGCTAGGAGAG
This sequence comes from Triturus cristatus, assembly GCF_964204655.1. Classification (NCBI taxonomy): domain Eukaryota; kingdom Metazoa; phylum Chordata; class Amphibia; order Caudata; family Salamandridae; genus Triturus; species Triturus cristatus. The sequence goes on from NC_140589.1 coordinate 1,346,007,195, forward strand.
TAGGTGAATTGCAGGCTCTCACCATTCTGGAACCTTTTCTCCAATTTAAAAAGGGGACAGTGATATTCCGTACTAACCCAAAGTTCATACCGAAAGTGCCTTCAGACTTTCATTTGAATGAGCAGGTCATACTCAAAACCTTTTTCCCTCTGTCTTCTACTCCGGCAGAAAAGGCACTCCACTCGCTGGACATTCAGAGGTGCTTAAAGTTCTATCTGCAAGCTCCTCAAGTATTTGTATCTTTCAGCGCCCCTTGTAAAGGTTTTCCCCTTTCCAAGCAGGGAATTGCTTGTTGGATTACCAGCACTATCCAGTATTGTCACAGAGCAGCGGGCAAGCCCCTTGAGCGTCTGGTCCGTGCTCACACCACGAGGGCGATTTCTTCTTCGACAGCCCACTTTCCAAGAGTTCCTATCCGGGAGATTTGCAGGGCAGCAACCTGTAGCAGTACTCGTACGTTTACAAGACATTTCTGTCTGGATTCTTCAATGCAGAGTGACACCGCAGTGGGCCAGGCAGTCCTGAGGAACCGCTTTCATGGAGTGGTGAGCTTTCCCTTTATACCCTCCTTCCGTTTTTTCTACTTTTCCTCTTTGCACATTTTTGAAATCTATTTACTTGGGTCTTCATTGGTTTTCCTTGTGTATAAATATGTTTATTTTTCCACTGACTTTGATGTTAATACTTATATTAATGGAATAAGGAATCACAGTTCAAAAAATGTGCTCATAACTGCTAGCTATTCTGATTCAAGCATGAGAATCTATGAAAGTTCCAATACTGGAGTAAGAAAACAAGTTACCTGTTACTTTGGTTCCCCAGTATTGGAAACTTTCATAGATTCCCATGCGAAACACCCTCCTCCCCTGGGAAAGCTCAGCCTTCAGCAGCTTGTTTTTCTTTTACACTACGACTGCTAAAATCGGAGGTTCTCGGGAAGGTTCTACAGGGTGAGGCTAACCTGATTGGTTGTTTCATTTATTTCGTCTCTTTTACAAACAGAGGTGGTTGTTATAAAACTAGAATGGGCCTAGGGCTGGTTTCTTCTTTTGTAATGGTTTCTATTGCTATTTTATGTATACCGGGGAGTCCCGTCTCGACGAAGGGGAATGATTCAAGCATGGGAATCTCTGAAAGTTTCCAATACTGGAGAACCAAAGTAACAGGTAAGTAACTTGTTTTCTTATAGCTCTTCCCACCCTGTGGGAGGGCAGGTCGTAAATTTGTCTATTGCTGTTTTTTGTTTCTACTAAACTCAATAAAGAAACATTAAACCTAAAGAGGCTGTCAGTTTGTTTCCAGTTTGAAAGGGAAAATCTTCTTTCTAAAGGCTTACATTTTTCAAAGTGATTAAGGATTCCACATGAGTGGGACAGTTAAGTGCTTATCTCAATGAAATGTCCCCTGAAGGAGAACTAGGATTACAGGCTAGCAACTTTTACTTATTACTTAGGTGTGTTGACTAAATTTGTTCAAAATTTCCTAATTCATATAATGGGTAATTGTTTTTTCTTTTGTAGGAATAAAAAAGTATGTTGTGGGATTGATAATTAAGACCTCATCTGATGCCTCATCTGTGGAGGTAAATATGTATTCCTTCAATGTTTTTAAAGTGTAGAATGTAATAAATGTTGTGTCGCAGGTGAATAATGTGCAGTACTTTATTTTCCTATTCCAGAAGGAAAAAGTTTATATTGGAAAATTGAACATGATTCTTGTTCAGGTAAGTTTGTTACTTAACTGCCCTAGATGTTTACCTTTGCTAGCTAGTTTGTTCTTGGTATTTGTATAGGGGCGCAGTTTGTTGGTACTCCATCACAAGAGTTTTAAGTACTTGGGGACTTGCAAATGATTCTCTGGTTTCTCTGGCAATGGTATTTTTTGTTTTTTACATGCTTGAATTGTCCATTGTCAGCCTGTGATAAGGTTGAAACGCCATCTACATTTCATTTGGCAATTAAAGAGGGTGGCAGTCACTGTATTATTGATCCTGTAATTTAGTGTACAATTGTTGACCATTCCTCTGCCATTTTGTATACACTGTATATTTGTTTATGTTGATTGTGTAACCCCATAAGCACCATGTTATGTTTGTATTATGGGTGATCTTTTTTGTGCAATTAGTCCTTTTAATAACAGTTGCTTTCTATGGGTACTTTCACCTTAATCTTGTATGTGGTCATATCTAACTTTTATGTTAAAAAAAAAAAAAATCTTCCTTGAACTACTATAGCTAGTATATTGTTTATTGCCCCAAGGACTAGGTAATGGGGATGCCCCTGTTGCAGGCATCCTTTTTCTTAGTTTAGCCGCAGTGTTATAACTGTTAGATTTTAAATATTGTGGGACTTAACAGTGCCGATTCCAGTCAAATCGTTCACCTGCCCCGGATCCCAAGGCTAAATTCTTATGGATTCTATTAACTTCAGATTCCTCACCTTGTGAATATCACTAGGTGTCAGACTGTATTCAGAAAATGTAAAAGCTGTCCTGCTACACACGGGTAGATTGAGCCATGTGACTTTGCTTTGACATCATTCTGCTCTGGAAGTGACAAACCGCTGCAAATAAGCCACCCATGCGTGCTAGCGTCAGTTCCTTTCTTTCCACGCTTTTAGAAAAGATCCTGAGCGCTGGTCCTGCTTTAGTTATTCAGGTTTTTCTGCAGATTTTCTAGTATTGCAAGGGATCATCTCGCCCTCAAAGAACACAGGCCTTAATCCTTGTGGAGACTATCTCAAACCCATAACCCCACAAGATGTTTCTGGTGCTTGGGTTCGTTGCAGAAATCTAACTTCTGAGATGACTGTGCCCAGTGTTACCAAAAAGTAACCTGAGAACACACCGCTGTAGTGGTGATGCAACTGAAACCTTCACGCCTGTCCCGCTCCAAGCTGAGATTGCTGAACCCACCCCTCTCCTGAAGTTGCTCCCAGTTGCATATCATAAGTTCAAGCAGGAACTCTGCCCTTTCCTGCCACTCCTTCTCCAGAGAAGGCATGAGGGTGTCACCATGCATCCTGATCTTCCTCGACTGAGCAGCTGATTCCACTTTTGCCTCTAATGCATCCTGAGTTCCATTGGCGCTGTCCTGGCAGGTCAAAGCCATATAAGAGGCCATGCTGCGCACATGTCACTGCTTCTGCCGTGGCTTTTGGCCCCAAGGATCCGGATGGAACTCCAGTCAGGTTATAGTCAGCAGATTCACGGTCTGTGCTCCTTGAACCTGCTTTGTCTCTCGTACAGGTGTCTGTGCCAGATTCAGGCCCGAGTAGAAATCTGCTCTGCCCCTCAAATGTTGACACTGGGGTTGGAGGAATACCCACAACCATTATGTTATCAGACTGAGCCAGCATTAGCTTGACCAAGGCAGTGCCTAGAGCCTGAGGTGGTACAGCCAATACGCCAGACTCCACCGCTATTCCACTACTGAACAGCTTTTGATAATCATTTTTTTTGCTCTGACCTGAGCCAGCCATATGGAGACTACAGTGGAGTGTGTGGGTGGAACCGTTTGCTTCAGCCTATGGTGAAGACAGTTATGTTCAATTACAGGATACTAGTGGGTTGGACAACTCACGCCATACTGGGTTGGCTTGCCCCCAGGACCAGTATCAGACTAACTACTTTTGCCGCTGTGAATAGGCAGGAACATTTGCCTTTCATGGAGTCCCTCACTGACACTTTTTTGAGCACTTGGGTTAAATCATTCTCTGCCCCAATTTATCTCCCCAAGGAAATCACCAAGTCTCCCTCCATAGATCTGCCCCAGGTAACCCCATGTTTCTTAACCCAGACCCTAACCCCTGGAAGTTTGGTGTAGACATGCACCAGCAGAGTAAACCCATACAGTCCTTATCAAATGCCCCTCCTGACTGAGTCAATGTTTGGCTACGCTTGGTAAATGAATGTTCTCCTCTGCCAGCCTTGTCCTGAGGTTGATCAGGGCAAGCTGGTTAATTGAATGCGACACCCACGCACTTTAAGACCTGGTCGTGAGATCTTACCTGCCATCCCACTTTATGCTTCTCCTTGGTGCTAAACAATCAAGTTGCTCTGGATGAGGTCAAATTAGTCATTTTCTTGGGCCTACACACCCAATGTGCTCTATGGGAACAAGAATGATGCTCCATTGCCACGCATGGATGACATTCAAAGGCTTCTCTGGGGAGGTCCAAGCCTCCTTAATAAATATACCTTTGACGCCTCCTGCCTACTTGATGAAAAGCAGACCCTGCCCTAGAGCTTTTTAAGGAAAGTGCACTATTAAGGCCTTTAAGCTCCTGTCTGGTAATTCCCTCTGAAATTGTCCTATTATGAGAGATGCTTGGGGCTTGATGTATAGACTAAGTCTGGCCCCACACAACAGGCCTCCCAGACATTTTTGAGGTTGAGGCTGTTGGCCCCACGGGTTTGCCCTTCATGTGCAGCATACCTTTTAAATCCTCTGGCAACAAACTAAAAATCCTTTAGTGTGCCCTTAGTGGCACATAGTCACTACTTGCAGAGGTGGGAACACATCAAACAAATGGCGCTGCAGATTGTCCAACTAGACTGTACCCTGGCTTTCTGTTTTTTACCCACCTTACCTGCCACATATGCTGGAATACCATTAGTAGGACCAGCTATCTTCCTTTTGCCAGCAAACGCAGGCTCTCTGGCCAGAGGAGCCATAGAGCTGCTACTGGTTTATAAGTGGGACTGGGTGTTTTTTTCTTATACATCCTTCCGCTGAATGACTGAGGCTTCCACCCTATCCTTGTTTATTTACCTTCTCAACTCTTTCCTGCCCAAAGAAAAATTCAAGATGCTCACCTTTCGACCACATCCTTTCTGTCTGGGATCCTCAAGACTGGATGGTGGTGTTGGATCTGTAGAAGGTGTTTTCTCCTTCCTGCCCTACATGCCCAAATGCTTTACCTGCAGTTCAAGGTGGGCCACAAGCACTTTTTGTTTACTGTGCTGTCTTTCAGCCTCACCAGTGTATCAGTGTTTACCAATTGTGATGGAGATGGGCACTGCCCATCTGCGGAAGTCAGGGGTACAAGTCCTCCTCTAACTTGATGGATGGCTCCCTGTGTGCCTCAACCTTATAGGGGAAGAACTTTCATCCCACAACGGCCTGGTGTAACAACTGTAAGAAGTTGGGACACTTAACTGTAGATAAATATTGCCCCCACCACAAGGCTCCTAAGGCAACCAGTATGGCTACACCTGGGGTGGCAAGTCTACAGATGGGATCAACAGTGTGCCCAGAGCAAATCAGGATGCACACTGAAGCAGTTCTAGTTTCAGAAGAAGAAGTGGAGTTTGCCACTGTAGCTTTGTGGCCACCCAACTTAAAGAAGTACTTGCAATACCCCTGGGTTAATGGAACTAGGATAGAAGCTCTGAGGGATACAGGTGCCTGTGCCACTATGGTGAGAGACACTGGTTTCCCCTGAGCAATACTTGATTGGGAAATCTTACCCAGTCACCAATGCTGACCGTGTTACCACTAATCATCCAATGGCTATGGTGACATTAGGCTGGGGGGGAGATGGGGTTGTTACTGACCTGAAACAGGTAGTGGTCTCTCAAAAGCTACCAGCTGCATGTCTGCTTGGAAATGACCTGGAAACTTCCACCTGGGCTGAGGTGGAGTTAAAAACCCATGCAGCCATGCTGGGTATCTCTGAATTGGTATGTTTGCAAACCAGAGCAAGGGTGAAAAAGTAGGGTTGGAGCCTGAAAGAATGGCCCAACCCACAAAGAGAAAAGGTAAGAGGACTGGGGGACCAGCTTCTGTACAGCAAACCACTCGGGACCCCTCTCCACAGGGAGAGGACTTGGACACCCCAGAGGGAACTGAGCCTATGGAGCTTGACCCTTACCAGGTTCAACTTTTGGGCCCAGGGGGACCCTCTAGGGAGGAGCTGTTCCAGGGTCAGCAAGACTGTCCCACTCTTGAAAGCCTGAGGCAGCAAGCTGTTTCAGAAGCAAATTGAGATGTCATTGGTACCCAGAGTCTATTGGGAAGAGGGATTACTGTACACTGAGGCAAGAAACCCCACTCCTGGAGCCACCAGGAGGGTGGTAGTGTCACAGAAGCACAGGGAGTTCCTCCTAACTTTGACTCATGACATCCCCCTAGCTGGACATCTGGGGCAAACCAAAACTTGGGAAAGGCTAGTTAGTCACTTTTACTGGCCCCAGATGCACCAAAAGGTGAAGGAGTTTGTAAGCTCCTATGTTATCTGTCAATCCAGTCACCGGTGACAAAGGGGACAATTGCACAGTGGATTGTATAGGCAATTTAAGAATGCTATGCCTCAGCAGGAAAATCTCTATAAACACACGCCCAAAGGCCCACTCAAAGAAAAAGGGTGCAACCCTGGCGTTCATGGCCAACGTGCCAATAGACACCATGTCTGCTGCGGCAATATGTGCATCCCCACACACATTCACCAAACATTGCTGCGTGGATATACAGATGACTAAGGAAGCTCAAGTGGGACAAAATTTACTTCAATACTTGTTTGCTAATTCTTCCTCATTTTACCTCAGCCACCGCAAGGAGGGGGAAAATGCTACATATTCTAATGCACAGCATGTGAATCCAGAAAAGGATTAATGCTGCTAATCAAATGGTAACCTTCCAGTAGGAATAGTTTTGCAGCGTGAATCTTTCTGGATTCACTATGCTGTGCATTATTCCGCCATCTAATGGTTGGGTCTGGAATCATAGAATTTTTTTTTTTTTTTTTTCGTGGCCAAGGTTGGCGTCTACATCCCACCATTTGGTGTCCTTCGTGACGTCGACGTGCTTCCTGCGAAAGCTCCCACTTTTGGTAGCCATCTTCAGATTCTTTTTTCCGCTGTTGGGTCTGGATCGTTACCGAAGAGTTCCAGAGTTTTGGAAGTAGAAAATCGACGAAAATCAAAGTTTCAACTACACCAGATTTAAGGTAACCGGGACCACGAGGGAGAAGGTTTCGACCGAGATCTGTGTTCAACGGAGAATGTGCTCGCAGGGGGCTACCTGAGTGCTGGAATCGACAAAACACCTTTAAAATTTTGCACCAACTGCCACCACAAATACGCCCAGAAGCACCAGCATCCAGACCACAACAGCGAGGACTGCAACGCTTGCTCGGCGTTCACACCCAAGCCACTCAGAGTAAGAGGCAAAGAAGGGCAAACCACACCATGCAGGGGCCCCCTCCATCGCTCTGAGTTCGGTCTCTCCAGCGGAGAGGAAGACCACATCGCTGAAGGACCAGAGGACTGCACGGTCGTCTAGGTCCATAAGAAGACGTCAAAGGAGGTAAGAGGGGAGTCGACCCCTAGACACACTAGCAACTCTCGAAAGGGTGAAGCTAAAGCCCAGAGCAAGACTTGTAGGAGTGAAGCCAAGTCCTCGAAGGGAGCATTGCCGGTAACACTCGACGAAGGCAACAGCAACCAATGACAGTCAGCCGAGCGGATCCTTCGAAAAGGGCTCCCAATCGGCGAAAGCCCTCGAACCCAGATCGTCTAAGGTTGCCCCCGAAAAGGACACCTTGGTGCCGAGAAAAGAGGGCCCGATGTCGATGCCCTCGAAGCGAGGTGCTCCAGCCCTTGACGCCGAACATGCTGCCGAGATGGAGAGGAAGGAGGCTCGAGGCCGAAATTACTAGCATCCTGCAACGGATAAGGGACTTTGACGAGAAGATGAGCCAATACACCGTCCCACCGAAACCCGCTCTTGAAGTTGAAAGACGACGAATACACAGAACTGCCACACGCCCGAACCGGTCGAGGAACAGGATGACTAGGTCTATTTCGAGGGCGAAGGTGACTAGGATCCGCAATCCTACCCGGACTCTACGTCGAGGGAATAAGACTTCGAATGGCAGGATCTCGACACTGAATCGCCAGAAGAAGGGGTAGACACTTACCCTTCGAGGCCCTCGCCGACAGACGACCTGGGGATCTACAATATGGTCGTCCAAAAGGCTGCACAGAAGTATGGAGTGAAAATGGAAGAGAAGCCCAAGGCATGTTTTCTTCTGGAGAAACTGCCTCAACAAACTAGGAGACAGTTCTTGCCCATGCTCCCTAGTGTGCTGGCTCAAGTCCGATGCCTTTGAGGAACCAGCAGTATGCAAGGCTGTGACTCCAAGAACGGAGAAGCATAAACATTCATCTAAGGACCCTGCATACATCCAAGGATCGGTACCAGCCGACTCCATAATTGCAGCAACTGCTAAGAGGGCCAATGTGCCCACTAATGCTGGATCACCTCCAGGCAAGGAGAGTAGAAGGATGGATCTCTCAGGGAGGAAGGTGGAGAGAAATGCAGCAATCCATTGACTCAACGCAAACTCCAGCGCCCTGATCAACTGGTACGCTTACCAGCACTGGAAGGAAGTGAGACAACTCCTTAAGCATCTACCAGACCAGTACTAACAAACAGCGGCTCACCTGGTAGAAGAGGGCAAAAGCATGGCAAATATATGTTTAAAATCGGCCTTGGATGCTGCAGAGAGGAGAGACCGAGAGAAGACACGTATGGCTTAGAATTTCAGGATTCAAGCCTGAGGTACAAAGCAACATCCTGAACACGCCTTTTAACGGAAAGCAACTGTTTGGCACACCAGTTGATGACAAATTAACCCAGCTCAAAAAGGACAACGAGACCGCAAGATCCATGGGAGCACTGCTGTTCAGAGGGATGTGAAGGGGTACACCTGCAAGAAGACCAGGTGGTACGGGAGGCAATGTGCCTACCACATTGCACCAAATGTTCCAACAAGGTTATCAAGGAAACAACCAAGGTCAGCAGCAGCAGGGACAGCAGCAGAACTGGCAGTACCAGTCACGGGGCCAGTCCTTTCGAGGGTACGTAAACTGAGGAGAACAGACACTAAGAGGAGGCCAACAACCTTCCTCCAAGTGACTTCACCATGAATCAAGCACCCACCCTAGCAACACCTCGGGGCGGGCGCAAAGACAAAACCCGAAACCTAACGTTCCACAAAAGACAGTCCCTCTAACATACGACACCAGTAGGAGACAGTATAAAGAACTTCCTCAAGGAGTGGGGGAAGGTCACTACAGACAAATGGATACTAAACATCATACAATACAAATACTGCATAGAGAAAGAAAAACAACCTCCAAACAGAAAACCAAGAAACAAGGCTCACTCAGCAAAGGAACTTTCGCTCTTGCAACTAGAAGCAAAGGAACTGCACAGCAAGGGTGCGATAGAGGTAGTACTGTACAACCAAAGGAACAAGGTGGTGTACTCAACTTACTTCCTCGTGCCAAAGTGGACGAAACGCTAAGACATATCCTGGATCTGAGATTCTTGAACAAATTCATAAGAACTCAAAGGTTCAAATTACTTCCCTACAGGAGGTAATACCACAAATACAAGGTGATAACATGGCAAATATAGATTTAAAGGACGCGCACTTACACATCCCCAAGCTCAAACGTCTAATAAGGGTTGTGATCGACCAAAGTTACTACCAGTTCATGGTACTGGCATTCGGACTCCAATCCGCACCAAGGGTGTTTACAAAATGCCTAGCGGCGGTAGCAGCGCACCTACGAAGGGACTGGAATAGAAGTATATCCCTACCTCAACAACTGGCTCGTAAGAGCAAGTTCATACAGCCACTCCCAAGAACACATCCAGCAGGTCGTACAAACACTGAGCCAACTGGGTTTCTCAATCCTTTGGGAAAATCGTCCACCGAGCCGGAGCAGATCAGAATATTCTTATGGGCAGAGATCGACACCATACAGGCCAAAGTGTTCCCTAGCAGGAAGAAAACATTGGCGATACTGAAGGAAACACAACTTTACCGCAAGGAGCAGGTTCCAACAGATCTAGTGGTTGTCACACACTCAGTGCATCAGGAAATAGCGTGGGGACCGAGATGAACATATCACAGGGGAAACCATTCACACAACCAACTCCTTCAGTGACCGTCGCAACGGACTCCTCCCAGCTGGGTGGGGCATGCACATGAACAAACTCAAGGTGAGTAGACTGTGGTCGCTGCAAGATGCGGTCAGACACATCAACTACCTAGAACTTAAAATTGTGTTCCTAGTCTTCAAAGCCTTTCAGAAGCAGCTGTACGGAAACCGTGTTAATCGAAACGGACAACACAAGTGCCATGTTCTACGTCAACAAACTAGGTGGAACACAATCAGTAGCACTGTCAGGGCTAGCACAGGATATATGGGCATGGGTTATTCCCCTAAGAATAGACCTACTAGCAATACATCTCCCAGGTAAAGACCATGTGGAAGCATACCGACTCAGCAGGCAGACGTCGGCATCCCACGAATGGGAGATCAACCAGCAGGAAATGAAAAAAATATTCCAGAGGTGGGGGATATCGCAAATAGTCCGATTTGCAACACACTAGAATGCAAAATGCCCACACATCGCATCCAGACAACCAGACCATCGGTCCCAAGGGAATGAGCTATGGATAAGTTGGTGAAAGACATTTGCATACGTTTTTCCCCTGATACCACTGATTCACAGGGTACTCAACGAATGCAGAATCGGCAACCTGACACTAAAACTGATAGCACCTCAGTTTGCCAGACAGTCCTGGTTCTCACAGATAGTGGAAATGGCACAAGAACCAGCACACAGGTTCCCAAGAAGGGACCTGTTAACAATGCAGAAAGGAGAGCTTCTACACCCAGAGCCAGACAGCCTCAGCCTAGCAGCATGGCTCCCGAAGACCTAGAATTGGCACACCTCAGACTACCAGCAAGTACAAGGCAATACTTAGGGAGGCAAGGAGGCCTACCACAAGAAAGTGCTACGTAGCAAAATGGAAAAGATTCTCACAATGGTGCATCAAGGAGAAACTGCAACGCAAGATCACAAGGGAATCAACAGTACTAAGATACTTAATGCACCTGCTACAAAGCAACCTAAGCTACACATCAATAAGGGTGCACTTTGCTGCGATAGTGGCCTACAGAAGAGGAAAAACAGGGGAAAGTTTCTTCACCTCCCAAGTTGTGAAAAGATTTCTGGAAGGAGCGAAAAGACTTGCACCTCCAAAGGATGTCAGCACCAGCATGGAACCTCAACGTAGTGCTAACTCAATTGATGAAGTTACACTTTGAACCTATTCACAAGGCTGCACTGCACATGCTCACACTAAAGACAGCCTTCTTAGTGGTTAACACGTCGCTATGAAGTGTGAGTTGCAAGCGCTAACACTCCAGGACCCCTACTCACAAATACACAAGGACAGGATTGTAATGAGAACGGACCCACACTTCATGCCAAAGGTCTTGTCTCGGTTCCACATTAACCAAACAATCCAAATGCCAAGATTTTTCCAAAAAACAACCACGAACAGAAAGGGCGCTACACACACACTAGACGCCAGAAGGGCTGTAATGCACTGTATAGAGGAACACGCATTGGCATAGCCAATAGGTCTCGCCTTTGGGACCTTATAAGTGGTGAGTCATGCAGCACATTATCCTGGGTGCTGTGCCAAATGGTGTGCGTGCCCGGCGCACATGCACTGTAGCTGGAGACCTGAAAAAAGCCACTAGTTAGCACTTCCAAAACCCACATACTGAAACTCTCGCCAGAGCAGCGCTAAAGCGCATGGGCTCAGGCGAGCCCTAAAAACTATCACTGCTAATAAAGGTCTCTCAATGCAGTGATTTAATCTGATCTACTAAGGTAAAACGCTCAAGCAGGTTAATATAATACACAAAACTGTCCTCGTCCAGTCGGACAACATGACAGCCGTGTATTACATACAAAAACAAGGAGGCACACATTCTCTCCAGCTGTCCCAGCTCGCACAGAACATTTGGAGATGGGCCATTCCCCAGAACATATACCTGCTAGCAGAACACCTTCCAGGAGTTCACAATCAGATATCCGACCTGTGGAGTCGACAAACTCAACAGATCCACGAATGGGAACTACACCCACAAGTCCTACTCCCATTCTTCCAAAAATGGGGCCAACCAGACATAGACCTCTTCGCCACACACAAACGCAAAATGCCCAACCTTCGCCGCCAGGTTTCCCCACCCACAGTCGAAGGGCAATGCAATATGGATGAACTGGTCAGGCGGATTTGCGTATGCTTTTCCGCTTCTCCCACTCATTCCATTCGTGGTACGCAAACTCAGGTAACAGTCTCTCAAACTGATACTAATAGCTCCCACATGGGCGCGTCGACCCTGGTTCACAACACTGCTGGAACTCTCTCTAGTTCCACACCAAAAACTGCGCCTCTCCCCGTCCTTATTAACCCAGAACCATGGAGAAATCGGACACCCAGATCCACATCAACTGAACCTAGCCATCTGGCTCCTGAAGTCCTAGAGTTCGCTTACCTCAACCTACCACCAGACTGCATGAATATTATAAGAGGCCAGACGACCTACTACTAGAGCCTGCTACGCTGCAAAATGGAAAGATTTGCCCATTACTGCACTAACAATGATATACGTCCATTGGATGCATCTATCCAGAACATCATTTGCTACTTACAAAGATGTAATTTAGCGTACTCATCCATACGTCTTCACCTAGCAGCATTAGCAGCTTACTTACAAAATCGACAACACTTCATTATTTAAAGTACCAGCGATCAAAGCCTTCATGGAAGGTCTTAAAAGGATTATTCCTCCCAGATTACCACCCTCTCCAGTGTGGAACCTAAATATTGTTATCACAAGGCTCATGGGTCCCCCCATTTGAACCTCTACATAAATGCGAACTACAGTTCCTTGCATGGAAAGTAGCGTTCCTTATTTCTATCACATCCCTTAGAAGGGTAAGTGAGATCCAGGCTTTAACCATACAAGAACCATTCCTACAGCTACACCGTAACAAAGTGGTTCTTAGATCAAATCCTAAATTCCTACCCAAAGTCATTTCTCCGTTCCATCTTAACCAATCAGTCAAGCTACCAGTGTTCTTCCCAAATCCAGACTCTGTGGCTGAAAGAGCTCTTCATACCTTAGACGTTAAAAGAGCCCTTCTTTACTACATTGACGGAACCAAAGCATTCCACAAAACCAAACAATTGTTTGTTGCTTTCTCTCCACCACATAAAGGCAACCCCATTTCCAAATCCGGAATAGCCAGGCGTATTCAAATATGCTACCACAAGGCTAAACGCACTCTTAACAGTTCCCCCTAGAGCGCATTCCACACGCAAAATAGGGGCTTCCATGGCATTCCTAGGAAACATTCCCTTAGAAGATATTTGTAAGGCAGCCACATGGTCTACAACACACACCTTCACTAAACACTACTGTGTTGACGTGCAAGCCAAACAAGCTTCTGTGGGTCAGGCTGTCCTTAAAACTTTATTCCAAACTGTTGCAACTGATACAGGTGACCACCGCTAGGGGAGACACTTCTATATAGTCTATCCTAAGTGTGTGATCTGCAGCTCATATGCCTCGAACGGAATATGCTACTTACCAGTATGCATCTGTTCTTGGCATGTAGAGCTGCAGAGCCACACACGCCCACCCACCTCCCCCGGACCTGTATCTGTTCCAGCATCGTCTTACTTAGACATTACACATGGACATCCTTTCTTTATTTTTACAAACTCCATTTCCCATCATTGCGAAAAACAATCTGAGGATGGAGTGGATGCCCATGCGCACTGTAGTCCAAGGGAGGAGTCCCCTATCTCGTGACCAAAGACTACTTCCGAAGACAATAACAACCTGCAAGCATCCGAGCCCAACACCAGATGGCGATCTACTATCCTAAGTGTGTGGCTCTGCAGCTCTACATGCCAAGAACAGATGCATACTGGTAAGTAGCATGTTCCTTATGCCTATTGCACAGCTTTCTGGATGATCCTGCTCTGTCAAGTGAACAGCAGCCCAGTGCTGCTGTTTACCAGGGGCACAGTATAATTAACAAGGGGACCCGATCAGGTAGCTTTGGACCTCGGGTGATTACTTATTTTAAAGAACAAAGGTCCTTAGCTTAAAGATAGATAATGAAAATATTTCAACATAGACTTCAATAAGAACTATGGATAGTCTTCCAATGTCCAGCCGGACAGAGGAACATTTATTTAGAGCAGATGCAGAAGGAATTAAACAAAGTGAAAGCACAGTCCTGTACCAAGCTTACAAGAAGAAAACATGAAAAATGAGAAGAAAACAAAGTAGCAGGCAAAAACTTTGGAGCAAGTGGTAGCTTACAATACAGTACAATCTTAAGTAAGCTCTAACCAGCAGTTACCATATTACAATTTACACAGTGGATAAATTGCGGTACTGTTTGAAACATCGACGTTTCGATCCCTAGCTCCTAATGCAATGGGATCATCCTCCGGACTAAACAATAAACAATTGACTGATTTGATTTAGATGCCTGTGGGATTAATACAGGAAAAAAGGGGAGAGAGAAGAAAACATAAGGTACCCCATTTAAGATTTGAGATTGCATGTCAGCATCATTACCAGTTGTGGGGACCATATGTATGGTCTGTGACTAAAAGTGATTTCATAGGCAATATGTGAAAGGACTAGGTCAAAGTGACACATGCAGTAGCAAATGATTGCGAATGCATCAATGGCAAGCGTGGTGAAAGCATTAAGAACTCAGGTGACATTAATAACACAGTTCGTAAGGAGGGCTGTGAAACGATGTCTAAGTGAAGATGGTCAAGGACGGACGGCGCAGTGAGTTTGGCGAAATCATACTATCGCGTATCATGTGCATATTAAAAACTGGTCAAGCATAGTACGTGGAGAGGTGTGGCTCACTGGTTAGAGGCGGCAGATCCGTAAGCAGAGAATTGGCCAGGGACCAGGGTTCAATTCCCGACGCGGCAGGGTTGTGGACCAGTGTCAAAAACTGACTTGATAATTCTCGCCTCGGTACCTACTCTAACCAGGAACACACTCGGCAACTCTGGGCATTAGCTTGCCTCATCTCCACAACGGCCCCCCACATTCGCCGGGCATGCCTGGTTTCACCTTGGAGATACCCTGGAGGGACCATCTCACAGGGATAGCCAGGACAGGTTCCCCAGCGGTCTACAGCGCCAGGACGCCTCAGGGCAGCAGTGCGCTTTACAAGACACATACATTTACATTTACATGTGCTATTAACTTTGAACGCCATGCCTAGAAAGGCTCTATGTTTGACCACGACGAATTATGCTTTAAGAAAAAATGGCACAAGGGGCGGGGTGTGTCAAGGTTCCAGTGAGCGTGTAAGGGTGGCGGCACAAGTGTGGGATTTGCAAGGATTGTGTTGGTGTAATAAATGGATTGAGTGTGGAGCCATCTAATGCGGACGGAGTGGGCAGTGAGTTGCGGTCGGCGCAGTGAAGGTGTTGCCGCGCACTCACTAAGAGTTAAGACTGACCTTATGAGTGGGCTCGTGGTGTGACAATCCCAGGAAACATGGCACGTAGTGAGGTATTGGATCACCTGGGAATAAAGGAAAGAAGGTAGTGATGAATGGCTACAGGACTGTGCCCGTGTTTCACCCTCTTTGTTGCTTTCACTTTAATTCCTTTTGCATCTGCTCTAAATAAATGTTCCTCTGTCCGGCTGGACATTGGAAGACTATCCATAGTTCTTCCTGAAGTCTATGTTTAAATGTTTTCGTTATCTATCTTTAAGCTAAGGACGTTTGTTCTTTAAAATAATCTGTTTACCAGGGGGCCACAATTAAAGGTCAGGAGGGCCACTTGGGGTTCCCTGGGCCGTACTTTGAGTATCTCTGATCTAAACTCTTTCCCTCCTCTATCTTATTCAAACTTACAGACCCACATGTCCACCATCTAAAATTAACATCTTATATTTCCCTATACTAATCCACTGCTATTACTTTGGGTTCCGGAGTACCCTGCTACCCCCTGAAAATGCCTTGTCAGGGTGAGCGCCATATAAATACATTTACAATATGCTTACTTTTTATACAGTATGAATTAAACTAACAACCAAATGTGATTTGATTATAAAAGTATGTTGTATAAAAACATATACGTTTCTAATTTGAGAGCAATCCTAGTCGGCTTTAGTCGAGGTGCAGGGAAGTCAGACCTTTTATCAGTTACCACTGCCCCCACCACAACTACTTGTAGAGTGGCAGTTGAGAAGAGGTCGTTCCAGCAATTGTAGGTGGGTGAACACTGGCTTGTCCCACCCTCGGATGGAGCAGTTCCCCCTCACTTCGGAAGTCATCCATAGCCGGTTCACACCTTTGAGACAGTGCAGTCTGTGCGCGAGACTCTGCGGCAGCTGTTACAGCCTCTATTGGTGTGTTTGGGGGTGCAACCCCTTTCATGTGGCTCTGGTGTGGCCAGCAGTGCTCCTTCCAAAGCTTGTAGTTGGTTACAAGTTAACCAGACACCCTTTGTTTGTGGGAAGGTCAGGCGTGAACGTTAAAGGCAGGAGCGTTGGACCAGTTGGCGTCACTCGCCATTAGTAGTGTTGCATGCTGGGGGGTGTATAGCCTCTTACCTCCTTCCCGGGACTCCGAAGAAGTCCCTAAACAGATCATAGACACTCATGGAAGCAGCGCCCCTCGGGAACTGAAAAAGGTATGGTTTAAGGCCACCAAGACCCTGAAACCAATAGTGCTTCAGCTGAGCCTGCCGAGGACTGTCACGCTGCCGGAAGACGGGCAGAGTCGGACGAATGTCGTAAACTGCCACACTGCCGTAAAACGGGAGGTAAAGACTGTTGTAAAATCTCACCCTTGCTCGCATTATGTTGATGATTCTAGTTCAGCGGGTTGACCGTACTACGTTGCCGGAAACGTACTATTGGACGAGTTTAAAAAGGATATTGTGATGTTGATGTAAGCAGCTCCGCCACCCTTCAAAATTGTTTTAATAAGTAGTAGGTATCTGGAAGGTGGAATCTACTTGGCTTATTTACAACCCCTTACGCCGCCGGTGCGGCACTTTTATCGTGGGGAAAAAGTGACTAACCGGTGGCGTAAGGGGCTTGTAAATAAGCCCCTGTATGTATATTCCATCGGGATAGTGAGGGAAGGAGCTCCTGGAGGATATCGATGACACTGACTTACGAATTTGGCATGGGATTGCATTGTTACTGTATACGCAGGGCTTGAAGCAGGCCGGGGCTCAGCACTGGCAGTTTTAACAAGACACGAATAAATACGAACGTCCCGAAAAAAAACACGCCCACCAGTGTAAAAGGGACGGGGCTTAAAAAAGAGAGAACCGAAAAAACACTCCCCGAATCCGAAAGACAGGGCTTGAATTGACAGACAAAGCTCTTCTCCAATGGCTGACCAGCATTTAAGAGGCCAGCCAATGGAGAATGGGGGCGGGTTCAAGCCCCCACTACTGGAAAACATAAAATCTTGCCAGCGAGACTGCACAAGCGCAGCCTTCGCTAACCGAGACCTAAAAAGGAGTGCAGAAAAACAAAACCATTCTTTGTCTCCTTTGCCAGCAGTTTTCTGGGACGACCAGTCACTAAAAATACGACTGCACGATGGATTGCACAGACAATTCAACTCTGCTACAAGCAGGCAGGACAACAGTTACAAGGAGCAGCTCAAGCTCACTCAACAAGGAAGAAAGAAGCAACAATTGCATTTCTAGCAAACACACCTATCCAAGACATTTGCCAGGCTGCAACATGGTCTTCAGTGCATACCTTCACTAAGCACTACTGTGTGGATATTGAAATGAACAAGGAAGCGCGAGTGGGACAGAAGGTCTTATAGCACATTTTCAGTAACCATTGCTCCTCTTCCACCCAGCCACCGCAGTATGGACAAACCGCTAATAAGTCTATGCACAGCATAGTGAATCCCGAAAGATTCATGCTGTAAAACCTGTAGTTTCTTACCGGTTTGTGTAGTTTTGCAGCTTGAAGACTTTTCTGGATTCAGTAGCGATCCCACCCTCCTCCGCCAGAAAGATGAACCGGGGGGGGGGGGGCGGGGGAGGTTAAACTGCACACATAGCTAAATGGATCTGAAAAGGAGATAACACAAGACGAGAAAAAAGAATCCGAAGATGGCGACCAAAGGTGGGAGCTTCCGCAGGAAGCGCGTCGACGTCACGAAGGACACCAAATGGTGGGATGTCGACGCCCACCTGGGCCATGTAAAAAAGAGAAAATACTACGGTTCCTGACCCAACCATTAGATGGCAGAATAATGCATAGCATGTGAATCCGCAAAACTAGTCAAGCTGCAAAACTGCTCCTGCTGGTAACTATTTCATTCTAGTGTAAAGTACCTTGCTTTAGGGCTTGTTAACTTTAAAAGGTGAGGATTGGTCTTTGCCTTTGGTGTAAATGGCAATATAGTTAGCATGTTAAAACTCCCCTTCCAGACTACAGTGGCAGAGTGGGAGCCATGTTTTATCTATTGCCACACCCCTTCTGGCACAAGTGCTGCAGTCCCTGTGGTGACCCTCTAACCTACAGGCCCTGGAAATCCTATACTAAACTTAGAGGTAAGTTAGCTTATGCCATTTGTGTACAAGCCAATTAAACCTACACCTTTTATATTCAGGGCACTAGCACTGAGGTCTGGTTAGCAGGCTTAAGTGCACTCAAGTAGAAGAACCAGCGGCATTAGTCAAAATTTTGGGGGTGACCATACAAAGAGGTATTTCCTTTCACCAAGGAACATGAAGATCAGCTTTTTTGGGGGTTCTGTGGGTGAAAAAGGGCAGGGTGGTGTGGAAATAGACCATTCTTCATTGAATAGTTGTATTCATTTGGCTGTGTATGGAATTGGAAACTGCCTTTGTACGGTCTGAGGGCTTACCGGGCCAGGGCAGCAGCTGCTGCTTTGGAACTAGGTGTTTCAGTCCCTGATATCTATCAGACCGCTATATGGTCATCAGTGTACATGTTCATGAAGCATTATTGCTTCAACAGATTTGTTGAGATCTGCATCATTCTCACTCTGTACTTGGAGGATTTTGTAGACAAGGCCATTCCACAGACGCACCAGCTCAGGAGGTTAATCCTTCGGTATCTATTCACAACGTGAGGAATCTGCTGTGAGAATTGTCAGTCAGAAGAACCAGTTACTTGCATTTGGTAAAGCTCTTTCTGGTGGATGGTATTCTTCTTTAATTTTTTTTTTTAAATCACAATTTAATAATCTGAAAATTAGTTATTTCAATCTGCCATTGAGTTCCACATGTGAGGGTGCGTAGGTGTTCATGAGAAAAACGTGTATGATGGCGCATATATGCCTACGTCCGTTCTGGAGCAGAACGGCATCGACACGAAGTTGAATGGTACCATATGCTGGAGTGCAGGAGCACTTTTCTGGATCCTAGAGATAGACGCAAGGTAAGGAATCTGCAGTTAAGAGTATCTGCCAGAAGGAGACTTACCTGAAGACTTGTTCTTTATGGCCATGGTAAAAGTATTAGTCCATGAATATTAACGTTTATGAGAGTCCTAGCCTGTTGAGGAAGAATCTTTAATGATACAGTACTTTAAACGGTCAAGTGCTGTAAGACTTTTTCCATTGTCATAAAATGTCGCTGAATTTGCTCTGATAACATCCTGTGACCAGTGTCTTATGTGCTGCTTTGTAAGTAGTGAATACCATCGTTTAATTGGTCTAATCTTTACACAATCCATCACTACCCTCCTGGTGTTTTGGCCTACATTGATCCATAGTCTTCTGGGTGAAAGCATGAAATTGTGGTTGGTCATACTCAAAGCCTTCAGTAGCCACATGGGGAGAGCAGTGGTCTGCACCTTGTATTTCAAGGTTCACTTCCTGGAGCTCCAGTGCTTGCTGCTAATATCAACTCGTTCAATGGGAGAAAAATCTTTTAGGAGATGTCATTACTGCTTGTGCCTGTTTAGCTACTCAACACAACTTTTCTTTTCCTGGTGAAATTTTTAATGTATACTTGTTTGCTTTATAGATACTGAAACAGGAATGGCCCAAACACTGGCCAACTTTCATTAGTGACATTGTGGGAGCAAGCAGGACCAGTGAAAGTCTTTGCCAAAACAACATGGTCATTCTTAAACTGCTGAGTGAAGAGGTATTCGATTTTTCCAGTGGACAGATTACTCAAGTAAAAGCCAAACATTTGAAGGACAGGCAAGTTTATTTGGTCTCCTGATTTCAGTTATAAAAAATGTCTTAAAATAGTGCGAATTAATTTCATTGATTACAATGTGCATATCACAGCTATAGGTTCCAAAATTATTGCAAAGTAGTACCTTTTTTTTTTTTAAATCAGTTTGCTTACCTTCTGTAGGTTGCTTGCTCTGTATATGGTATGCCACTAGGTGGTTATACCACACACATAGTCCAAAGATTCCCCAGAAGTGTACAGGGCTCAGTGTAAACCCAAAGTGCTTTATTTAGTGGTAGTTGACCAATGAGGGACACACAGCTCAAAAAGGAGATTGAAGGGTGTGGCCAAGATGGCGACGAGATAGGACGTACGATCCTGTCCCTCCGGTGCCGCCAGTCATAAGCCTTGTAATATACCCCGTTCCTGGTGCCATCCAAGCGCCTAGGGACCCTGTGCGGCTCCGCCACTCTGCTGTGCTCCTCTGGACTGGGCTTTTCGGGCTGGTGGTCCCCTTTCCATGTGGCCTGGCGCCGGTGTGGGACTGAGGCCTGCTGGGCAAGTGGAAGTGTGCTGCTTCAGTGTGGGCACGGCGGCAGCCGGGGTCTTCTGCGGCTGCTTGGCCGTGGCGAGCGGGGGTCCAAAGTCTGCTCGCTTTGTAGGAGGTGCCTGAGGGGAGAGTCATCCGGACCCGTAACCTTTGTAGTGCGGCCTGCATCTGTGCCTGGAGTGGCCGCTACTGTCCTAGACGGGGCCGAGTGTGGTGGCGAGGGTTGATTGCAGGAGTGCTTTGGCGTGAATCAGCCCGTTGCCCGTTCCTCCTGGAGAGAGGCCCGAGAATAGAGTAGACGACCCGGACGTCGATGTGGCGGACTTGGAAGGGGGTAGCCTACAACATGGCCGCCGCTAGAGCGCGCAGGGAGAAATCTCTTAAGGAGCTCCTTTTGAAGCAACCTGGCCACACTACGCTTCAGGTGGATAAGAGGTCTTGTTCCTCGGAGTTTGATGACTTCTCGGCAACGAAGGCCTTTATGGTAGAGCTCTTTACGGCCATAAAATACGACATCCAAGAATTGCGCTGTCAGCTAGCCTCGGACCTGCGAGAGGTGCGCCGCGACATGGATGAGATAGGGGAGCGGGTGGCGACTCTCGTGGAGCATGATCTGGCAGAGAGAGAAGAGATCCATCACCTCCAGCAGGAACTGCTGCGCCTCAGCGAGCAAAACCGTGACCTGCAGGCCCATGCTGAGGACTTAAAAAACCGCTCCTGCCGCAACAATGTCCGGATTCAGGCGATCCCTTGTAGGGGGGGAGGGTGACATACCTTCGGGCGTATGTTAGTGTGCTCTTTCAACATATCCTGGGAGAGGAGGGAACCATGGACATCCAAATGGACCGGGTCCATCGTGTGGGCCTCCCTCGCAAAGGTTCAGTGCCTCCCCCTGACATTCTGGTGTGCGTCCATGACTTTCATGTGAAGGAGCGCATACTCCGGAAAGCACGTGAGGCACAGCCAATTCGCTTTCGTAGCCACCAACAGTCTCTTTCAGGATTTAGCGGCTTCCACTCTCGTCAAGAGGAGGGCGTTCAAACCTGTCACCGCAGCGTAATGACTCCGGCTGGCAACGAGTGGGTGGGTCCCCGTCTCCAGAAACCTGACCGGGCCACACGAAACCAGGAGAAGGAAGCTGTACTCTCCTCGCTGGTACAGGCCACTGAACGCCCTGTTTCCCTGTGACACTGTTAGTTGCTGGCACTGGAATGGGCATGTAGTGAGGCGCTGGAGAGACTGACAGTGAGGTTCGGATTTCCACTGAACGGAGCCTCATGACCGCGGTGCCTTCATCTTGACCTCTAATTGGACTGGCCATAGGGTAACCCCCTGGTCTTCCTTACTGTGACAAACTTTGGTCAAATGTTTGGGGTTTGTTCTTGGGTTGGGTGGGTCGTCTCCTCGGTAAGCTCCTCTGTCACCTTCACGCTAGACTGCCTCGCACGCTTTACTGTCTCCCATCATCACGGCCCGGACCTGGTCTCCCTCACGTGGGACGGTAGGCCCCTACCCAGCGCTCTGCTACCCCATGTGAGAAAGTGCTATCTTTCTTGCATGGTATGCCCCCACTTTTTGCTGAATTGCTGAATGTACTTTGACTGAGTGTGCCCTGGACTCCTGCCAATCAGGTGCCCAGGGCCTATGTTCCTTACCTAAATCAAAACCAACCCCAAATTTGCAAACCCTAGCCACATGTCAGCCCCTGGTAAATGGTACCCAGAGCCTTGTGACCAGGGAAGGCCTCTAAGGGCTGCAGCACTCCTTGTGCCACCCTTAGAGGCCCTGTACCCTTACACACACACACACACACTGCCTTTGCAGGCTGAGTGTTTGGGTGCAAGACAAAAACAAAGTCTACATGACACACATCCCTGTGTGCCATGCCCATCACCTACACTGCCATGGCATACATCAGCCACCCCTCTAGCTGGGTGCCTTATGCCAATGATGTGGGCACAGAAGCAGGAGCCCTGCGCCCCTACAGTGCCCAGGTCCATTCCGGAGCACTGGAAGTGCAGTGCTGCCATTTAAGAGTACATGGTGCTGGGAGCTCGTCAAACATGAGCTCCACAGCACCATAATGGCAACACTAAAGACTGAAGTTTGGTATCCAACTTCTCAGCACATTAAACCCACACTGATGCCAGTGTGGGATTTAATGTACCCAGCACAGCACCCCAGAGGGCATCTTAGAGGTGCGCCCTTAAACCTAACCTACAATCCACGTCTGCTCTGAGGCTGCCTAGGCTGCCACCCAGCAGACATGTTGCTGGACCCCTGGGTAGGAGAGCCCCTGCTCTCCTGGGCCTGCAACAATGCACATCCTGGGCCTGCAACAATGCACATCCTGGGCGACGTGCTAAATCTCCTCCCCCAGGATGGGCAGGGGGAAGCTTCAAAGGCATGCCGCCTCTGAGCTTCCCCAGGCCACTGCAACCCCTCCCACTGTGGCGGGAAGCTTTGGCCAGACACCCCAAATAAGGACAGGGGATGTGCCAGCCTGCCAACCCCATCCCTGAGGTGGGGGAGGCGAGGTGAAGCACATCTCCGGGCTCTCGCCATCTTGAAGATATGGAGCCCTACCCTATCAGGACTAGGCTACTGCCCCCCTCCCACAGGAGAGATAGGATAGGGGGTGTACCCACCCCAGGACAGGGATGCATTGGTCCCTGCCCTTCACCTACCTGTAACGCCCCTAAATCTAGTATTTAGGGGCACCCTGAAACTTCCTTCCCCGGATTCCAGATTCAAAACTACAAAGAAGAGCAAGAAGAAAGAAGATCTGCCCAGCAGCTGCTAAAAAGAGGAAGATACCAACTGCTTTGGCCCCAGCCCTACCGGCCTGTCGACCCTCGAACCTGCTCCTGCTCCAACCCGGCATCTCTTGTGGCCAGCAACCTCACCAACCCCGGAGGACCTGGCAGCCTTTTGGCTCTAAGCCCCTTGGTCTCCATGAGTAAAGGCTCTACTCAAAACCTACCTCTAATCCCTGGCAGCAACCAGGAACCGCGTACCCAGCACACTCTGCACCAGCCAAGCCTGGCCAGTGCTGGAGTGAACAAAGACCCTGAGGACGACCCCACGGCGACTGTGACCCCGAGTCCGGCACCCAAGGACCTCCCTCGACACTCCTGAAGAAGCCTGCAGCCTCAGAACAAGGTGCCCCCCCTACCGCGATCAACAGAGGGTAAGATTTCCCAACACCAAAAGGCACCCCTGCATGTGGCGCCCCGTGGTCCCCTGTGCCCAATCCCGGGGTACCTACCTATCGTCCAACTACCCAACTTACCTCTTGAAGTGGTGGTTGCACCTGAAGAGTCCTCGTCCCCGAGCTTGCAGTCTTTTTCTTAACCGGAGATTTCCCATTGAAATCAATGGAGCGCCCGAAGGCTCAAAAGCACCCTGCACCCAGCCGCCCGAGTGGCCCTGGCAGTCCAACCTCTACACCTATCTACTTCCCCACTTTCCCTGAGTAAGTGACCAGGAGCCCAGCTCCCACAGCCGCGTGGCTTTCCAGTCAGCAGTCACCAACCAAGGCCCCCCCATCCCTCATAGGATAACATTGTGCCGAACTCTCTCTGCACCCGGCCGCCCTAGAGTTGCTGAGTGTGAACCAACTGTACCTACCTGACCCTGGGGGACCCCTGAGTCTATGCCCAGAACCTCAACTCTGCCAGTCGAGTACTTACCCTTAAACCGATAACTCTATTTTCCTCATAGGGTAACATTGACTGGCTTTTTCCTGAAATTTCTTCTAAGTATGGACTTTTCAAATCTTAAAATATTCACCAAAAATCAGCCGAGTAACAAACGAAATTACTCACCTGCTCTTAGGTGAGCTTCCAGTGCTGGGTCTTGGTGCCCAGCACGGACTCTGAAAAATACTTACAACTGTACTTACCCGTAACCCATTGTTCGAGGCATATGAGCTGCAGATCACACACTAAGGATAAGATCGCCATCTGGTGTTGGGCGTGGATGATTGCAGGTTGTTGTTGTCTTCGGAAGAAGTCTTTGGTCACGAGATTGGTGACTCCTCCCCTGGACAACAGTGCGCATGGGCATCCACTCTATCCTCAGATTGTTTTTTTCCGCCATTTGGTTCGGATGAACTTTTTTCCGCTCCAGCAGAAAACTTCTAGCAATCACACCAACTCTCAATTTGAAAACTCGACGTCGAAATCCACATCGGACCGGACGCGGCTGATGGAAAGGACACCTTTTAAAAAATGCCCCCAATGTGGAGCAAAGCTTACTCATAGTGATCACCACGAGGTCTGTAATTTGTGCCTTTCACCAGACCACAACGAATCCAGCTGTCCAGCCTGCGCCGCATTCCGTTCGAAGAAAACTATCCGGGAACGAAGAGCTCGACGCCATATCATGGCCAAGCCGGTTCCTGAACCAGAAGACGTCTTTGCACAGGATGTCCCTGACGACGACTCCGAAGATCTCCAGATCGTGTCCGAGGCCGACTATTCTGATCCGGGGCAGCCTGTGAGTACCAGCCCCCCTACCCCAACACCACCCAAAAAGACATTGGTCCATTCTCTGCCACCTGGGCCCAGTCGTGATCCAAAAACATCTTCAGAAGCCCCGCCCTCTGGCCCGGCACCGAAGAAAAGTCAGCCTTTAGGTGGCTCGGGCTCGAGCAAACCATGTCATTGTGCCTATATTACCTTCGGACCGAAGCAGGCTCCGAGACCGAAATCTCCATCGGCCCCGAAACGTCACTCTGCACCGACATCTCCACCGGCACCGAAACGTTCTTTGGCGCCGAGGTCTCCACCGATACCGAAAGGTTCTTCGGCACCGAAAAATCCACCGGAACCGAAAAGTTCTTCGGCCCCGTAAACATCCTCGGTGCCAAAACCAGTCCAGAAGGAACAAAAATCAAAATCCGAATCAAAGTCGGCGCCAAAGCCGCCTTCGGACAGTGAGGAATTTTCGGCCTGATCCAAAACAAAAACGGATTAACATAAATCCGAAAACTGGACCGGTCACAGCGGTGCCCTACAAGAAAAGGAAGCTGGACACAACACCTCCTCCAGCACCTCCAAAGAAGGACTGTGCCACTTCACCCATACGTCCTTCCTCTCCTACATTACCTCCTATTCCATTCCCCCCACCGCCTTCACCTCTACCATCTCCTTCTCACACACCACCTCCACAGGATGATGATTTAGGGGGAGGGGGAGACCCAGATTTCTTTACTGATACCTTTACACTCCCGGACACAGCACCAGTAGATGACTGGAATTACCCTATGCCTGATATTCCTGACCCCACTCCATACCCCTCAAAACCCTCCCCTCCTGATGACCATTTAGGGTTCGGTCAGCTTATAAACAGAGCGGCATTGTTTCATGGCGTCACCATGCACACCGACACTCCTGAGGAGGATTTTCTCTTGGACACTTTTGAGCAGTCGCAGACGACAGTTCACATTCTACCCGTGATTAAGGGAGTGATAAAGCATGCCAATGAGGTTTTTAAAGACCCTGTCAGGGCCAGGGTTCTCAACCCCAGAATAGAAAAAAAATACAGACCGGCGCCACAAGATCCTGCATACATCAAGGCGCAACTCCCCCTAGACTCACTAGTCGTATCAAATGCCAGAAAGCGGGCGAACTCCTTAACAACCGGAGACACGCCGCCCCCAGACAAGAGTCTAAACTCTTGGAGGCTTCCGGCAAAAGGGTTGCCACACAAGCTGCTAACCACTGGCGTATTGCCAATACACAAGCCCCATTGGCTCGTTATGATAGAGCTCATTATGATCAACTAGAGGATCTCTTGCAACACCTGCCTTAACCATACAAAACACAGGCCACTGACCTCATCCAAGAGGGCAAACTAATATCCAATGCCTCCATTAAATGCGCATTAGACGCAGCCGACACCGCCTGTAGGGCAGTCAACACAAGTGTATTGCTTAGATGCCACGCATGGCTGCGCATTTCCGGCTTCAAGCCGGAAGTCCAAAACACCATTCTTGCTCAACACTTTAATCAGGAGCAACTATTCGGGCCTGCAGTAGACACTGCCTTAGAAAAAATGAAGAAAGATAATGAGACTGCTAAATCAATGGGCGCATTGCAGTCTACTCAACCCAGAGGCTCCTTTCGTCGCTCCTTTTATAGAGGAGCTTCCAAAAATGTGGGAACAGACAACTCTTCCAACTTCAAAGCATCAGGTCAAACATCCCCTAACAGAGGATATTTTAGAGGAGGTTATCTGTGAAACAATACTAAGGGCCGAGGACGGGGCAACAACACCCGCACCTCTCCAGCCACCAAACAGTGACTTGCCACCACTCCCCCCAGACCATTCCACTCCGGTCGGGGGAAGACTTCAACAGTTCCTACCTGTCTGGAATACCATCACTACAGACAGGTGGGTAAGACAAATTATCCAATATGGCTACTGCCTCGAACTCACAAACCCACCCCCAAACATACCACCCAGGCACCGTCTCACCACCTCACGCTCCTCAAACAAGAAAGTCTTTGCTTCAAAAACACGCAATAGAACCTGTTCCACTACAACATCAGGGCACAGGAGTATATTCCCTATACTTCCTCATTCCCAAAAAGGACAAAACGTTAAGACCCATACTGGACCTCAGACTACTGAACCAGTACATACAATCAGATCATTTCCACATGATCACTCCAACAGGTCCTTCCATTACTTCAACAAGGAGACTTCCTTGCCACACTAGACCTCAGGGACGCATATTTTCACATCCCTATGCATCCCGCTCACAGGAAGTATCTACGATTCGTGGTAGACGGTCAGCACTATCAGTTTACAGTTCTCCCATTCGGAGTAACAACCGCACCCAGGGTATTCACCAAATTCTTGGCAGTTGTGGCAGCATATCTCAGGAGACGACAAATCCATGTCTTCCCCCTATCTGGACGATTGGCTCATAAAAGCCAATACTCTAGACAAATGCGTTCTCCACACTCACCGCACTATTCAAACCCTACACAACTTGGGATTTACCATCAACTATCCCAAATCTCAACTACTACCCTCCCAAGTACAACAATACCTGGGAGCCACCATAGACACATCAAAAGCCATAGCTTATCCCAGCACAGCCAGGATAGCCAACATACATAGTCTCATCAAAAAATTTCAAACACAACACTCTCTCCCCGCAAGAGTGTTCATGCTACTCTTGGGCATGATGGCGTCCTGTATCTCCATAGTACCCCACGCACGCCTTCAAATGCGTCCCTTACAGGAATGTCTAGCACAACAATGGAACCAGGCTCACGGACAACTTACCGATCTGGTGTTGGTGGACAGCCTTCACTTCGCTCCCTGAAGTGGTGGAACACCATCCACCTGTCCAAAGGGCGGCCTTTCTTAGAGCCTCTTCCACAAGTTGTGCTGACCACCGACGCATCTCACAGGGTGGGGAGCCCACCTCCTTCAACACACCACCCAGGGCAGGTGGACCATTCAACAAAAACAGCTCCACATCAATCACCTAGAACTTCTAGCGGTGTTCCTAGCACTGAAATCCTTCCAAGTGCACCTAAAAAACAAGACTGTCCTCATCCGCACGGACAACATGACCACAATGTATTACATACAGAAACAAGGAGGGACACATTCTCTACAACTGTCCCAACTTGCGCAACAAATCTGGAGATGGGCAATTCCCCAAAACATCTACTTGCTAGCAGAACACCTCCCAGGGGTTCAGAACCAGGTGGCCGACCTCTTAAGTCGCCACACACAGCAGATACACGAATGGGAACTACACCCCAAAGTCTTACTCCCATTCTTTCAAAAGTGGGGACAACCAGACATAGACCTGTTCGCCACACAAGAAAACGCAAAATGCCCAACCTTCGCTGCCAGGTTCCCACACCTACTGTCAAAGGGCAATGCAATATGGATGAACTGGTCAGGCAGATTTGCGTACGCTTTTCCGCCTCTCCCACTCATTCCATTTGTGGTACGCAAACTGAAACAGTCGCTAACACTCATCCTAGTAGCTCCCACTTGGGCACGTCAACCCTGTTCATCACACTTTTGGAACTATCGCTAGTTCCACATCAAAAACTGCGTCTCTCCCCGGATCTTTTAACCCAGAACCATGGAGAAATCAGACACCCAGATCCTCAAACACTGAACTTGGCAATCAGGCTCCAGAAGTCTTAGAGTTCGGGTACCTCAACCTTCCTCCAGACTGTATGAATATCATTAAAGAAGCCAGAAGACCTACTACTAGGGCATGCTATGCTGCAAAATGGAAAAGTTTTGCCATTTACTGCGCTAACAATGACATACAACCACTGGATGCTTCCATCCAAAACATAATTTGCTATTTATTACACTTGCAAAGATGCAATTTAGCGTATTCCTCTATACGTCTACACCTAGCAGCATTAGCAGCCTATGTGCGAAATAGACAACACCTGTCCCTCTTTAAGGTGCCAGCCATTAAAGCATTTATGGAGGGTCTTAAAAGAATTATTCCTCCACGGTTACCACCTTCCCCGGTGTGGAACCTTAATATTGTTCTAACAAGGCTCATGGGTCCCCCATTGAACCAATGCACAAATGCGAACTGCAGTTCCTAACATGGAAAGTGGCTTTCCTCATCGCAATCACATCCCTGCGAAGAGTAAGTGAAATACAAGCCTTAACTCTCGAAGAACCCTTCCTACAACTACATCGTAACAAAGTGGTTCTTAGGACGAATCCAAAATTCCTCCCTAAAGTCATTTCCCCTTTCCATCTAAACCAGTCAGTCGAACTGCCAGTCTTCTTCCCTAATCCAGACTCAGTAGCTGAAAGGGCACTTCATACCTTGGATGTTAAAAGAGCCTTGCTGTATTACATCGACAGAACCAAACCTTTTCGGAAAACCAAGCAACTGTTTGTTGCTTTCGCTCCACCACATAAAGGCAACCCTATTTCCAAATCTGGTACCGCCAGGTGAATAGTCAAATGTATCCAAATATGTTACCAAAAAGCTAAACGTACTCTTACCGTTCCCCCTAGGGCGCACTCCACGCGTAAAATAGGGGCTTCTATGGCATTCTTAGGCAACATCCCCTTAGACATTTGCAAAGCAGCCACACACCTTCACTAAGCATTACTGTGTTGATGTGCAATCCAAACAACAAGCTTCAGTAGGCCAAGCTGTCCTAAAAACTCTATTCCAAACTGCTGCAACTGATACAGGTGACCAGCTCTAGGGGAGATACTGCTATATAGTCTATCCTTAGTGTGTGATCTGCAGCTCATATGCCTCAAAAGGAATATGCTACTTACCAGTATGCATCTGATTGGCATGTAGAGCTGCAGAGCCACACACGCCCACCCGCCTCCCTGGGACCTGTATCCGTTCCAGCATTGTCTTAATTAGACACTACACATGGACATCCTTTCTCTTTACTTCTTATACACCATTTCCCATCATGGCGAAAAACAATCTGAGGATGGAGTGGATGCCCATGCGCACTGTTGTCCAGGGGAGGAGTCCCCAATCTCGTGACCAAAGACTTCTTCCGAAGACAACAACCTGCAATCATCCGAGCCCAACACCAGATGGTGATCTTATCCTTAGTGTGTGGCTCTGCAGCTCTACATGCCAAGAACAGATGCATACTGGTAAGTAGCATATTCCTTTCTTCCATAGGAAATCATTAACTGTTTTTCTGTGAAATTTCTTCTAAGTGTCAATTTCTGCAATCTTTAAATATTCTTTATAAATCGTGTAATATCTGAAAACGTAATTACTTACCTGTTTTTGATTAAAGGCCCCAGTACTGAGTCTAGGTACCAGTACTGGATTACAAAAGTAACGAGAACATACTATACCTGTAACTTGAATTTTCTGCCATAGGGAATCATTGACTGTTTTCTCTGAAATATTTTCTAAGTGTTTACTTTTAAAATAGCTGAATATTGTTTAAAAATCATTACAGTACCGAAGTCGACTTTCATCACTTGATTCTGAGAACTGACCCAGGACTGAATCTAGAATCCAGTCCTGGAATTCCAAAAGTAATCTAAAAAGTAATCTGTTGCAAATAACTTGAATTTACCATTGAGCTCAATGTATTGTTGTGTTTAAAAATAGTTGCCTATTGCAACCACTTGTAACTGTTTACAATAGTCAATTGCATATTGCAAAAGTATTTATATGAAACGTCTCATTCTGAGAAAGTATATTTTAAATCCAAGTGTTGGTTCTAAAATAAAACCAGCATATATTTTTTATATATAAACCATTGGCCTTGAGTTATGTTATTGAGTGTGTGAGACCATTTGCTGACTGAGTGTGTACAACAAATGCTTTACACTGTCCTCTGATACTGCCTTACTGCTCGACCAAGCTACCACTTTAGAGAGTAAGGTTACATCTAACTTTAGCCTCTGCCAAACCTCTGGGGACTGTGGACTCTATACACCCTGTACCTATTTTGGAACAGTATATACAGAGCCACTTTCTCACAAGTCCCATTCGGTCTCGTTGCTTCGCGGCGACGATGGCCGTTCTCTCTCCGATACTTCCGATATAGTTTCCTCTTTCTGCTCCTTTTACAGCTCCCACTACGCTGCTGACTACTCACTGAACTCCGATCCCTCTCTTTATCTCTGATGCGCAGCAGTAACCCCCTTGCCGGCGGGTGAGTCCGAGGCTTTGGACTCACCCATCCGCATAGAAGTGATCTCCGCTATTGCGCGGCTAAAGCTGCAGAAGGCTCCGGGGCCCGACTGCTTTAGTGCCCTCTTTTACAAAACCTTTTGTGTAGAACTCGCCCCTCTCCTCACCCGCTTTTCAATTCGTTTGTGGACACCTGATCCCTCATCCAGTCTGTGCTACAAGCTTCCATTTCGGTCATTCCCAAACTGGGTAAGGACCCGGAACTTTGTAGTTCCTACTGGCCTATTTCCCTTTTAAATATAGATGCCAAGCTTTTTTCTAGCATATTAGCGCACTGACTTAACCCCCACATGCCAGGTCTCGTGGACCCAGACCAATCCAGTTTCATTGTGGGGCGGCAATACGAAACGCATCTCATCTTATCGACAAGGTGCACTGCTTGAAGGAGAAAGCTGTTGCTATCCATTGATGCCGAGAAGGCTTTCGACCGGGTGCACTGGCCGTTCCTCTTCGCCACACTTGAGCATTTTGGCCTTGGCAGCGGTTCCGGAGGTGAATCTGCGAGTATTTACAGTGCCCCCCAAGCAGCGGTGCGGGTTAATGGCGCTCTATCTGACCACTTGCCCATGGGGCGTGGTACGCGGCAGGGGTGTTCCCTCGCGCCCCTACTTTTCGCCCTCTATATGGTGCCGTTGGCCCAGCGACTCCGGGATAACCTGCAATCCCGCAGAATTCCCTTTGGCCTAGACCAACATCTAGTTAGCCTATATGCCGACGACCTTATCTTCTGTGGCTCACCCGTCGACCTCCCTACCGGCGATTGTCGACTACCATCAGCTGTTCAGCCAGTTTTCAGGCTTCAAAATAAATGACAATCTCAAATACTCAATCTCACGGTTTCTCCGCCAACAGAGGGCACTCTCCGCACCCGCTTTCCCTTTGAGTGGGTGACGGATAGCATTATATACCTGGGACTCTCCCTCCACGTCAGCCTGGTACAGACTGCTGAACGGAACTACACGGCCCTCCTGGAACGGATTCGCTCCGACATGCACCGCTGGCGCCACCTTCCCTTGTCCTGGTTTGGAATACTGTCAGCGGTTAAAATGAACATACTGCCACGGGCTCTGTACATCTTCCAAACTCTCCCACTGGAGCCTCCTCCGCTTGCTCTTTGACTAATGCAATCGGCGATCAAGGGTTTTGTCTGGGGCCCTCTGCGCCGCGGCTTTCGAATACACAGCTTCAGCGGCCCAAGAAATTTGGTGGGCTTGCTCTCCCTAATCGTTCTCAATATTACCACGCCTCGCAGTTGCGTTTCCTGGTGGAGTGGAACCGCCCCATGACGGAGAGATAGTGGGTCTTTATGGACCAGACGGTGGTGGGCCACCACATCTGGCAGGACGCCTGGCTGCCGCGCGCCGACCGTACTTGGGGCCTCTACTGCTCCCTGGTTACGCGCCCCACCTTACGAGCTTGGGACAGACTCGCACGTAAGGCAAATTTGACCACATTTCCATCTCCCTTGACGCCGCTCTTCATGAACCCTGCCTTTCCACCGGGGATGCATAATGTCGCCGCTTTGTGTTGGCGTGCTGCGGGGGGTTGCAAACGGCTAGGGCATCTGTTTGCTCTCGGAGGCCTTATTCCCTTTCGGGAGCTCCAATCGGACTACAATTTGACCGTGTCTGACCTCTATCTGCATTCACAAATGACACATTGGCTCGGAGACGCGTCCTTTGGCGTTCCGCCTGTTTTTGCCCTTTGAGAAATGGCTCCTGTCTAAGAAGGACGATAAACACCTAATCTGTGAAATCTACTGTTTCCTTTCTTCCGCGACATCGCACCGCTGGTCAAAAGCGATGGGAGAAGGAACTTGAATGCGAATTATCGGACGAAGATGTTTATTACCGTGCACACCTCAATAAGTTTTCCTCGGTCCACACTGAAACCGCTTTTAAGATCGTGACCTACTGGTACTGTACTCCGGCTAGGCTCTCTAAATGGCAATCCCTTTGGGGGGGGGGAGGGGGGGGGTAGGAGTGTGTTGGGGGTTTTCTTTCGTTTGCTAGGTTTTGGTTTTGATTTTTGTTCACACGCGGCCTACATTGCTGTGCCTACAGGCGCCTGGGCCGCCAGCACTCCCGGTGTCGCTTGGTTTTACAGCTGTGTGACTGA
The DNA here is from genome assembly GCF_964204655.1 of Triturus cristatus. Classification (NCBI taxonomy): domain Eukaryota; kingdom Metazoa; phylum Chordata; class Amphibia; order Caudata; family Salamandridae; genus Triturus; species Triturus cristatus. Next base: position 1,346,040,640 of record NC_140589.1, read on the forward strand.
TATTCTCTACAGCTGGCTTCTGGTTACTGAATTCCTTTAGAGGCGGCCGGCCATGTTGCTCTGTAGGCGGCTTGCTGTGTATAACCCTGTACATTTCTCTCCTGCATTGTATCTTCGCCTGCTTACAGGGACGTTATTTGGCCGGCCCACTGGGTTGTAGGCATCTTCACTTCATGTTTTTCGTATTGGGCCGTCAAAATGAATCTGAAAGAAACATTTTAGTTAGATTCCTCACCTTAGAATATCCCCAGGCGTCAGACTGAATCCGGAAGATTTTTCGTCAGCAATACCCCTTGCGCGTCGCTAGGCGTCGTCTGCGGCTCCGCGTCCGTCGTCGGCGTTGTGCGCCGGAATGACGTCGTCTGAGTACTTAGACGCCGCCCTCGCGCGCTGACGTCAGTGATTCTTTTTTCCGCGCCAGTAAGCGCAGATCCGGGAGAGCTACCCCTTTTAGTCTTTTTTGACTAAATCTTTTTTGATCACTTTTGATCCTTGTCTGTCGACATCTGGTGCCGGTAGGATGCCTGGGTTCAAGGCTTGCGAGGATTGCCATCGACTGATGTCGGTGACCGACCACCACCACCGCCGGTGCCTCTACTGTTTAGGCCCCGACCACGACGCGGAGTCGTGTTCCGATTGCCAGGCCCTGACTTCGAAGGCTCGGCGGGAGCGGTCCCGCAAGCTTCTCGAGCTTCGCCACTCGGCTCCGCGTCGTGCGCGATCCCGGTCCAGGAGGAGGTCCAAGAATCGCTCGCGGAGCCCTAGCCGACGCCACCATCGATCGTCGGGCTCCAAGTCGTCGGGTAAGTCCAAACGCTCCAAGAAGTCCAAGCGGCGACATCGCTCTTCGGACTCCCCTCGCGCGACTCGGCCGAGGGTCCCAGTGGTTCCACCCCCGCGGCTCCGGCGGAGCCGCAGGCGCCGCGCCCGTCCCCATACCCTCCGGTCCCTGGGACTAACGCGACGCTGGCGGAGGTCAGTGCCTTCCTCTCGGCCATGTGGGGCCTGGCCCCGCCGTCGACGCCCGCTGGCGCGCCTTCGGGCCCCGCGGGCTCGACTGGGCGACCCTGCCTGCCGGCGGCTTCGGCCCTGGCGCCGTCGACGACTCCGGTCTCGACGCCGCAGGTCCCCGCGGGGCCCATGCCTGGGCCCCCGTCGACGCCGGTTGACCTAACCACTCCTCCACCAGCGCCGGCGCATGAACCACCGGCGCCGCCGGCGCAGACGCCTACACCCCCAGTGCCGCCGACGCAGTCGCCGCCGACGCCTGACGGCGTCCAACCCCAGTTTAGCCCTATTCCGGACCCGGCGCCGCACCGGCGTCGACCGATGCCTCATCCGGCACCGCTTGAGACCCTTCATCTCTACAGTCCGGCTCCGATCATTCCTCCTGTTTATCAGGAATCGGACGACGGGGGCGACTGGGAGGGGTTTGAGGACCCTCTGGCTGTTCAGTCGCAGCTTTCACAGGACTGGGCAGATGAACTGGGGGAGGCCAGTGGTCTTGATACATCGCCAGACACTGGATTCACTTCTCCTCCGACTGTGGCTTCGGAGGAGGGTGCAGTATTTTCTGTGGTGCTGCGCAAGGCGGCCGCAGCCCTTGGGCTCGAGCTGCCTGCCGTGGCTGTGAGGACTAACATCCTCACTGAGGTGCTTCAAACCGCAGCAAGCTCTACTGAGCCTCTGCTGCCGTTCAATGAGGCCCTCACTGACGTTCTGCAGGGCACCTGGTCCAAGCCCTCCACAGTTCCTCCTGTGGATAGGAACGTCGCCAGGCGCCACCGCCCTGCTCCGGGCGACCCCAGTTTCCTGTCCCAACACCCCACCCCCGAGAGTCTGGTTATCCAGGCCTCTACCTCCCAATCCTCCTTCCCGACCGCTCCGCCGGACCGGGATTCCAAGAGACTCGAGCAGTTTGGCAAGAAACTGTTCTCGTCCCTTAGTTTGGGCCTGCGGTCTTTAAACACCGCCTGTCTCTTGGACCGTTATTCCCATTCTCTGTGGGATACGGTGGAGGACCTGCTGCCCCTGTGTCCGGAGGAGGTCCGGACACGTCTTAACCAGGCTTTGGCCGATGGGAGGGATGCAGCGCGGCACGCCATACGATGTGGGCTTGACACCACGGACTCGCTCGGTCGGGCGATTTCCACCACGGTGGCACTCCGTCGCCACGCCTGGATGCGGTCCACGTCATTTTCCGGGGATGTCCAGAACACCCTCATGGACATGCCCTTTGATGGCACTCGCCTGTTTGGTGAGAAGGCGGACAGTGCGCTGAACTGCTTTAAGGACTCCCGGGCTACGGCCAAGTCCTTGGGCCTCTCGGCTCCGCGGGCGCACACCTCCGCTTTTCGCCCCTTTCGTGGCCAAGGAAGGGGCGCCTCCTCGCGTCCGCCCAGCCACAGAACCAACCTGCGCGCGGACGTGGTTTCCGCCGTGGCGGATCTGGAGGACGACGTGGTCAGCCCACATCCACCCCGGCAGCATCCGCCTCAAAGCCTTCCTAGTCTGAGCTTTCAGGCCCATTCCACGCCAGTGGGTGGCAGTTCGCCATCACCTGCTCCACTGGCGGTCCATTACATCGGACAGGTGGGTGCTGCAAATCGTCCGAAGGGGCTACTCCCTCCCCTTCGAGACGACCCCTCCAGCCATGCCACCGCAGCTCCACCGTATCTCGGGGGATCATTTGAATCTTCTCCGCGAGGAAGTTTCGGCCCTCTTGGCCAAGGGGGCCGTCGAGCGCGTTCCGAGTCCAGAAGTAGGTCGTGGTTGCTATTCCCACTACTTTCTGGTTCCCAAGAATGGCAAAGGGGGCCTACGCCCCATCTTGGACCTCCGGAACGTCAATGCCTTCCTCCGAAAGGAAAGGTTCAAGATGTTAACCTTGGCTCAGGTTCTAGCTGCCCTAGACCCCGGAGACTGGATGGTAGCGTTGGACTTGCAGGACGCATATTTCCATATCCCCGTCCTGCTGGCCCACCGGCGTTACCTGCGGTTCACGGTTGGCCACGAGCATTTTCAGTTTACCGTGCTCCCCTTCGGCCTCACCAGTGCCCCTCGGGTGTTCACGAAAGTGATGGCGGTGGTCGCAGCTCATCTGCGCAGATCAGGGGTTCCAGTCTTCCCCTATCTCGACGACTGGTTGTTGAAGGCGGGCTCGCCCCAGGCAGTCGTCTCCCACCTCCAGACTACGGCGGATCTCCTGCATTTGCTGGGATTTTCCATCAACGTGCCGAAGTCACACCTGAGTCCCTCTCAACAGCTCCTCTTCATCGGAGCAGTTCTCGATTCGGCGCAGTTCCGGGTCTATCCACCGGAACAGCGGGTCCGGGATATACAGGCCCTGATTCCCATCTTTCGGCCTCTATCCTGGGTTTCGGTCAGGCTAGTGTTGCGGCTTCTGGGGCTGATGGCCTCCTGCATCCTACTAGTGCATCACGCCAGGCGGCGCATGCGGGCTCTGCAGTGGGACCTGAAGTTTCAGTGGGCCCAGCATCACGGCAACCTGTCCGACCATGTCTTGATCTCGGAGGGCACTGCACAACAGTTGCAGTGGTGGCTCACGGACCGCGATTGGGTCATGGGCAGGAGCCTCTCCCTTCCCCAACCGGAGCATGTCGTAGTGACGGATGCGTCCCTCCTGGGCTGGGGTGGCCATATGGGAGAGGCGGAGATCAGAGGCCTCTGGTCTCCGGCGGAGTCTCGTCTCCACATCAACCTGTTGGAGTTGAGAGCGATCCGACTTGCACTGAAAGCCTTCCTTCCCTCTGTCAGGGGCAGTGTCGTGCAGGTGTTCACGGACAACAGCACCGCCATGTGGTATTGCAACAAACAGGGCGGGGTGGGGTCGTGGACCCTTTGTCAGGAGGCTCTGCGCCTCTGGACGTGGCTGAAACACCAGGGCGTCACCCTAGTGGTTCAACATCTGGCGGGCTCTCTGAACGCCAGAGCGGACGAACTCAGCCGCCGGTGCATGATGGATCACGAAGGGCGTCTGAACTCCGAAGTGGCGCAAGGTCTCTTTCTGCAGTGGGGAGAGCTTTGGTTAGATCTATTCGCCACCGAAGAGAACGCGCAATGTCAGCAGTTCTGCGCGTTGGAATTTCCAAGGCGGCACTCGCTCGGCGACGCTTTTCGTCACGAGTGGAGTTGCGGTCTGTTGTACGCCTTTCCGCCTATACCACTTCTGCCCAGAGTGCTGAAGAAGATCAGGAACGACCGGGCCCAAGTCATCTTGGTGGCTCCGGATTGGGCACGAAGATACTGGTATCCCGAGCTACTCAGTATGTTGACCGATCCCCCGATACGTCTGCCCCTTCGGGAGGATCTTCTGTCGCAGCAGCAGGGGACGGTCCTCCACCCGAACCTGTCCAGCCTCCACCTCCATGCGTGGAGATTGAGCGGCGGCAGTTGATGCCATTTGACTTGCCTCCTGAAGTCTGTGATATCATTCTGGCAGCCAGGCGTCCCTCCACAAAGACGGTATACGCCTGCCGGTGGAACAAATTTGTGGCATGGTGCACAGCAAAGGCTGTGGATCCCCTTTCCGCCCCTCTTTCTGAGGTTCTTCTTTCTTCTTTCTCTGGCCCGGCAGGGCTCTGCCCTGGGCACCCTGAAAGGTTATCTTGCTGCCATCTCCGCCTTCTTGCGGCTTCCTGATCAGCCTTCTCTTTTCAAGTCCCCTGTGGTTACACGCTTTCTGAAAGGCATTACTCACACGTTCCCTCCTGTTGGACCCGGCCTCGTAGAATGGCCCTCCGTGCCCCCGCACCACCGAAACCTGGTACCTACAGCCCAAGCCCCCGGCCCAGCCGAACCTCCCCACCAGGACACACGCACCGACCCGGACATCCCCGTCCCTGGCCTCTCCCCTTTCGGCCACCCCGGGCCCGCGTGCCCACTTCATGCACCAAGATGGCCGCCCGGCCCCAGCGCGACCCGGGCCTAGAGGCGCCACTCCGGCTGGAGGACATCACGCTTCCCGGGGATGAGAGAGGGAGGAGCAGTTTCTATCGCACCTCTGAACTCCCCTGGGACGATGGGTTTCGATCGGCCCTCCGGCCTCCCTGAGGGCTGGCTCCACGCCTGCTGGGTGTCTGGGACTCCTCCCGACCCGGCCCTGAAAGGATCAAAAGACTATAGCAGGAAATCCCGACAAGCGACCCCCAGGTGACAAGACCCCTGCCTGCACAGGCTCCGGACATCAAAGAGGGGTCGAACTATAACAAGGGGTGCTCTGGGGCTGTCCGGCAGATTCGACGCTGGAACAACGAGAGCCTGCTGACGTGGTCGCGGCTCCTGGAACTGGAACTCACCTGAGCCCTGCTGAGTGACTCGCGGCTCCCTGAAGATCGTAAGACCTCCGAACTTGTACCTGAGCCCTGCTGAGTGACTCGCGGCTCCCTGAAGATTGTAAGACCTCCGAACTTGTACCTGAGCCCTGCTGAGTGACTCGCGGCTCCCTGAAGATCGTAAGACCTCCGAACTTGTACCTGAGCCCTGCTGAGTGACTCGCGGCTCCCCCAGGCTCTCACGGTCCCGCCGGACCCCAACTCCGACCACGTATCCCCCAGCTCGAGGATTGTGAGCTGTGCGCCGGGTACGTCCCTGCTTTGAACCGTTACCAGAGACAGTCCCGCTAACCCCTACCTTTCCGAGACTCGTGAGCCCGTGCTCACCTTGTACATATTTGCAGTGATACCTGTTTGATAAAGCTTGTTCTGAGAATACCCAGTGTGGTCCCTCTGTGTCGTGTGGTACCAGAAGTACGATCCTGGTTGCGAGAGTCCTCCCCCTGGGGAATCTCCCGCCAGTGCCCGGCTACGATACTTTGAGGGTGGGTCTCAGGGTAGTCAGGACCCCTTCCCGGGCTCCTCTGAGGTCGCCGTCTAACACCTCCTGTCCCTTTTGTAATGCCTCAGTGGGACTTGAATCTGGTCTTGACATTCCTGATGTGCGCTCCCTTCGAGCCTCTTCACAATTGTCCTCTTCGTCTTCTGACTCTTAAGACTGCTTTTCTGGTAGGCATCACCTCGGCTAGACGGGTTAGTGAGCTCCAGGCTTTATCTTCAAAGCCTCCTTTTCTGTCTGTTCATCCGGACAAGGTTGTCCTTCGACCTCGTCCCTCCTTTCTTCCGAAAGTGGTGACTCCATTTCATCTTGGGCAGTCTGTCACCTTGCCCACCTTCTTTCCGCCTTCGCATCCTTCCAAGGAGGAAGAGAGGCTCCACCGTCTGGACCCAAATGTGCGCTCTCCTTTTATCTGGACCGCACTAAACCGTTCCGGGTGGACGACCAGCTTTTTGTTGGGTACGTGGGCGCTAAGAAGGGGAAAGCTGTGCACAAACGGACCATCTCTCGGTGGGTCGTCTTGTGTATCAAAATTTGCTATTCTTTGGCAAAAAAGGACCCTCCTGTTGGGCTGCGTGCCCATTCTACTCGGGCCACAGCGGCTACTACTGCTTTGGGACGGGGAGTCCCTTTGCAGGACATCTGTCAGGCGGCGACGTGGGCTTCGTTACACACGTTTGCCAGGCATTATTGCCTTGACTGCCAAGTCCGGAGGGATGGCTTCTTTGGCCGTTCTGTCCTCCAGGACTTTCTGGTGTGATCTTGGTTCGCAGACCCACCACCGGGGATGGTATTGCTTGGGTATCTATTCTAAGGTGAGGAATCTAACTAACGTGTTTCTTTCAGATGAACAAGTTACTTACCTTCGGTAACGATGTATCTGTAAAACATTAGTTAGTTAGATTCCTCACCGACCCACCCATCCTCCCCGTTCTGCGAACTGACATCTAGGGTTAAGGTTATCCTTTTCAGGCCCCATGATTTTATTTTTGGCACCAGTGTCGGTCTTTGCATGGCTCTGCGTTCCTGGCGCGGAAAGCTATGTACAAGAACTGACGTCAGCGCGCGAGGGCGGCGTCGAAGTACTCCGACGTCATTCCGGCGCACGACGCCGACGACGGACGTGGTGCCGCAGACGACGCCTAGCGACGCGCAAGGGGTATTGCTGACGAAAAATCTTCCGGATCCAGTCTGACGCCTGGGGATATTCTAAGGTGAGGAATCTAACGAACTAATGTTTCTTACAGATACATCGTTACCGAAGGTAAGTAACTTGTTCTTTAATGCTGAAAAGGAGATCCACATTAATTTTCAAAAAATGAGCCTTGTTTTAGTTTGATTTAAAGACCAAGATCTTAGCAATAAGGTAAGTATGTTTTGCAGGAAAAATACATTAAAAAAGTGAAATTTTCAGAGTTTAATGTCCTCCTATGGAGGAAGACAATTCTTTTATACAGGTCAGTTCACGACTTGCAGTTCCAGTCTTCTGGACCAAAGGTGGGCAAGGAGCAATGGTAAGGTGAGTACCAAAACTGCTCCACCAATGGCACAGGGGTGGTCGGGTGCCGCAGTCAAAATATGAGAAAAGCCCAATGTGGTTCAATGCAGACTGGGGTGTTTCAATCTACGTGGCTTGCTGGTAGTGAGATCTGATTCAGGGGCCAAGCTTTGGGAGCTGGAGCAAGCACCGGGCCACAAACCAGCACCAAACCTACACAGCTAGTGGCAGAGGGGTGGCCGGGTGCAGGGTACAAATACAGCGTTGGGCACACAGTGCTATTCAATGGAGAACTTGCTTTGGACAAACTGGCTGCAGGCGTAGCACCGGAGGTTGCAGGAGGGAAACCAATGACAGCAGAGATAAGTAGCGATTGTAGGGGGTCGTAAGTGCACCATTCATTCAGCTCCCGGAGGCCCTGGGGCTTTGGGTAAACGGGTGCCTTTAGATGTCAAAGTCTTCCCACTGGAGCCGGTCGCAGTGAGGGGGAGCCTCTGGATTCAGACTGCAAGTGTCTCTGATGGAGAAGAGGGTCGCAGTACAAAGGCGACAGACCTTTGAAGCTTCTCTCTCAATCACTGTGCTCATCATGGGGAGTAAGTTTGACCCCTCCACCCAGAATTTGCATTGTTTCTGGTCCCAGGGAGAAGAGGCACTCCACCCAGGGGTACTGAAACATGTCTGGTGGTGGCAGGCTGCCTACAACCAGTCTGTGACTACACCAGGGTTGATAGGTTTGCAGGGGGCACTTCTGAGGTGCCCTCTAGGTACATGGTTTAATAAATCCCACACTGGCATCAATGTGGGATTATTGGAAAGAGTAGCTTGGTACCAAACACTCCTGGGTTCAGAAAAGCCATCAATGTGCTGGGGAACTCTAATTGTCATGCTTCCGGCCTATATACTCTCTATGGTTTCACTTGCACAATATCTATTAATGGAATTAGATATTGTAGGGCTAATCCGCTCATGCAGCTATGCCCGCACCTGTAGTATACTGCACCCTGCCTTAGGGGCTGTAAGGCAGTGCTATTTGGCATGGCACACATACAGTGTGCCATGTTGTCATTGTTTTGTCTGCACCAGGCCATGAATGCTGTAGTGGCATTGTGCATGGTCTATGTGCGGGGCCCCTAGAGGACCCTCCGTTCCAATGCCCTAGGTACCCAGGTACCATTTACTAGGGGCAGGGCCTGATGGGCCAATTGTGGAGCAGGTTTTGGTAAAGAACACTTGTACTGGGAACCTGGACAGCGGGGACCTAGTACTCTACAGGCAAAATAAAGGGGGTGTAGGAAAGTGCCCCTTTATGCATGGGTACCCCCATATTTTTGCCTGATATCTGATGAACTTCGACCTAGCACAGGGTCCCTGCCAATCAGGTTACTGGTGTGCGAATTCTTTCCCAAAACAGTACCTTTGTTTTCAAAATTGCCACAAATCTGGCCCACATAAAGGGCCCTTGAAAATGTGCTACTGGTTCCAAGTGCTGTAGCATGTATTGTGCCACCCTCGGAGACCCGTCATCAGACACATGCACACAGCCATTGTTGACAGTTTTGCTGCAGACAAAACTTAAGAATCAACCTGGCACACATCCCTGTGCTCCCTGCCCACAAACCACTAAATGTGGCATAGATAAGTAACCCCTGTAATATACCACAGATGAGGGCACAGTTGCATGAGCAACGTGCCCCTATAGTGTGTGTTTATCCACAGACCTTGTAAGTGCAGTGGAGCCATATTGAATACATGGACTGGGAGTTTGTCATTACAAACTCCACTGCTCATTGATGGCTTTACTGAATGCTAAGGAGTTTGGTATTAAAGTCCTCCGCATAATAAACACACTGATGCCAGTGCTGGATTTATTACAATATGCACTCAGAGGGCATCTTAGAGATGCCCCCTGAAAAACTATCCACTCCCTTGTGTCCAGCTGACTGGTCTGCACCAGCCTACCACACACACGTTTCTGACCCCCTGAGATTGCAGCCCTTGTACACTTGTTAAGGAACAAAGCCTGCTTGGGGTGGAGTTGCTGATCAACTACCCCTGTGCAGGAACAGCTTTCAGGGCCGTGAGCCTTAATGGTTTCCTGCCCTTTGGTGTACTGACCAGGGCCTGTTCATCTAGTGCAGGTGCCTGCCCCCCTGACCAAGCACCACTTTTGGCGTCGAGGTCGGGAAAACTAGTTGCCAGGAGAGGTGTCCCCTCTCTGCTCTCTACACCAAAGGTGCCCTGGTGCTCTTTAGGAAGTGCTCTATTTTTAATGGAAGGACTCTACCCAGTCAGGTTAGGAGATGCCTCTACCCATTCCCAAATGGAGGGGACATTCAAAGTTTGTAGTCACCCTAGAGGCAAGTAGCCTATTGGCTGCCATCTGCCAGTACCAGAATACGACTAAATTCAGTATTTAGCACTCCAGAACCTTGATCCTCCAATTCCTTCAACCTCAGATTCCTTCAACCCCCCCCCCCCCCCCCCCCCCCAACCCCTTTTGCTTTCTTTAACCCCCGGGACTGTGCCCTGAATCCGCAGCCATTTACCTGCAACCAGCAGCTCTTATGGGTCCCCCAGTTTCTGCTGACTAACATTTGGCCCAGTGACCCTTGCACCCGGCTGCTCCAGTGCCGCTGGTGGTGCAGTACCTACCTTCATTTGAACTTTGCCCAGTGTTTGCCTAATCCCCCTGAACACTGGACGAGTAAGTCGTGTAATTACCTGTTAATACATATGACTGTTTTCCTTCCATTGAATTGCATTGCATTGATCCTCTTTTGGGGTATCTTTCATAGATTCACATGCTTGAATCATTTCCCGTCTTTTAAGTGGGAGTCCCACAGTACAGTTAATAAAGCAGTAATTAATAACTTAAACAGTCTATCATGGAGGCAAAACTGTATTCAATAGCCTATCAACCTACTTTTATAAAAATGACCAAACTAGAACCTTCCCAAGAAAGGCTGAATCCCTCAGATTTTCACTGCACTTCGTGTGTAAGGGAGTCTCCCTGAGCTCTGCTCAGATATTCAACTTTCTCAGTTAAGTCTTTTGTGTGTGTGTCCTAGTAAATCCTACGGAAAGAAGAGTGCACGTTAATGATGTCCACAAGGATTTCGTTTATTGACTAAATCCCCATTATGAGGTATAACAGTGTAAAGTATGCCGCACTTTTTCAACAAAGACCCTCAAAGAGAGATGGCAGACTTTTGTTGTGGCTGAAGAGGAAGCAGGGGCCTAATCAGATTGAGTGACCCATCCTCAAAGACTCCTAAGAGTCCCAGGTCGCCTGTGCCAGCCTGAAGAGAGCAGGACACATTCTAAAGTCTCATCTGATCAGAGAATATCTAACAAAGGAGAAACAGCCTAAGGTCTCCTCAGAGATGAGTTCCCCCTCATTCGTCGGACCTCTAAGGAAAAAACTGTATCTTCAAGTAATTGCAGGCTCAAAAACCATCAAATCCTCATTGGTGTCAAGCTCACCGTCGACAACTTCAACACAGACGACTGCAACTCTATTGTCGAGCCCGATGACGGTGTTGACTACTTTGGCTAGTATTAAAGATCCTCTTCCAGGGGTTACTTATCAATAGTCATAAGCACTAAATAATCCCCGCCCACGTGCGGGATTCTGGAGCATAATAAAATATACAAATATGTGTATCTTGGGGGCACAAGCGTCTACCACTTCCACGACATACATATCTATATACTTGTATATAAATACCTAAATATGCAGCCTAACATAGGTCAAATGGGGCAAAATGCCAAAACTACATAGAAAACAGGTAAAGGCAGGCAGTTGGCCCATAGGCTGCATAGATGAATAAACATCACAGTACAGTAAAAAACTGGCACCTTGCCTTTAAGGCTTCCAAGACCCTGGGCACAGTGCCTCTAAGCCCTCCAGGAGCCCCTCTGCTCCCATCATGCACCACAGGTGACAGGTCAGTTCTTTTTTCCGGCTCTGTGAGGATCCTGGAGCTTGAGCTCGACAGTGTTCATCTTTAGTCAAAAGTTGTTTTTTTCTCTTGTTTTTGGACATTTTTGACTGCTGGGTGTCTTTTCTTAAACATTTCTGACAATTTACCATACTTTTTCTGTCCGAATGGCAGCATTATTTAACAAATGTCCTTCATGTGGTAAAAAGATGGCAAAATCGGACCCACACTGTGTGCATCGTGTTTGTCATCTTCACACAAACCTGATACTTGTAATTGTCAGCGATTTTCTATAAAGGACTATCTGTGATGGGGAGAAGATTAGGCTCCATGCCCTGCTCGAGAGAGTTAAAAGCCATCACAAAAGTGGTCTTGGTGGCTCCCAAGAACCCTCCTCTCATCATGAACATCGAAAAAGGCTAAGATCTACTTCTCCAGAGTCCAGAAAGAAATGGATCCCTGACTGTTCGGCGTCGATCGCCGTTGAAGCAGACACTACACTATTCAGCATCGAGACGACTACACTCCGTCGCACAAAAGTAATTCAACGTAGAGATATACTTCGAGCTCGAAGTATACTGGTCCAGAGAGACCTGACAAGTAACCGTCGAGGTCGAAACATCCGTCAACGTGAGGAACACGCTGCCACCTTCTCGGAGGTCGGTGTCGAGGGATTCGCTGGCGTAGACTGCCGAGAGCTTACCGACTGATGACGTCTATCACAGTCTGTCGAGGCGCTCACCGGCAAGACACTGAAGAAGTGCCCAGAGACTATCGACGTCAAAATCTCCCACTCGCCCGCGTGAACGTTCGACGTAGAGGAGACAGACTAGAATCTTCCAGGATCTCGCCGCCAATGAAATCTACGTCGAAGACGTTACTGTCTGTCGAGACTGAAACCCTGCAATGGCCTCGGAGGAGGTGAAAGAGGGCGAGGTCAACGTCTAGGTCACGATGTTCGACGTCTAGAAGAAAATCATCTCCGAGCATTAGGATTGTCAAGATTTCGCCGGAGGGCTCTCCGGTTGCAGTGAAATGTCATCCTTTCAATCGGTCACCAAGATGGCTGGAAGGTACCGGTGCTGATCGGGGAAGTCTGGATTTTGAGTATTCTCGCACCTACTCTCCATCGAACGTTTCCAGGGGTCCTCCTCCAAATTCATCATCGAGGGTCTCTCCGAAAAGAACCCAGGGAAGGTCAAGGTCCCCATCCTCCTGCCACACGATGTCACGGAAGTTGTCTCGCTTGCATCATGTTTCCTCTCCCAAGAGGAGGAGACCAAGATCACCAATGTGGTCCACATCCACAAGATCGTCGATCAAGGACTATTCGGCAACACCACCATCCAGAGTGTCTCCGATTGACGACATCGGAACCTTCACTGACATTCTCTGCAGAGTGGCCAAAAAACTCTATCAGTATGTCCGTCCCGACGGTCTCCACATCCGTTATCTTTGAGACCTTACACCATTGATCGGCTACCAGGTCTCTACTGCCTCTAGTCTTAGGCTTCCTAGAGCTTGCTATGCAGACTTTCTTAACTCCTTCTACTGTGGCCGTACTACCATCTCGCATTGCCAAGAAATATGAAGCCCCGTATCTGATCCCCCACCAGACTTGCTCATTGTGGTGGCGGCCAGGAAGTCACATTCTGCCGCTTCCTCTTCGTCAGTTCCTCCCAAAAATATGGACTCTCTGGGCAAGAAGATGTGTAATGCCTCTGCCTCGGTTATGAAAGTGGCCAGCGCCTCAGCTCTCCTAGGAAGGTGCGATCGGTCTCTCTCGGATTCCCTTGCCAGATTCACGGACAGACTCCCCAAACAAGACCAGCAGGACTTTCAGGAGATACTGCAAGAAGGGGGCTTGGTGGTGAACCAGGTGATAAGTGCAGCTGCAGACTCAGCGGATCTGGCTGTACACGGCTATTCGCACGGCATCTGTTCCAGTCGCTCGGCCTGGCTGCGTATCACAGGCCTGAACCCAGATGCCCAACGAAGGATTGTCAACCTTCCAGTCAATGGGTCTTACATGTTTGGGTCTCACACAGATGATATGGCCAAAATGAAAACTGAATTAAACACAGTGAAGGCTGTTTACCTAGAAAAGCGAAAAGAATTCCGCAAAAGGTCCCGCCCCTACGACAGGCACTCCTTCCAACAGTGTTCAAACCACTCAGTGGTCATCCCAAAATCAGCAGCAGCAGAGGTCGCAATTTCACCAAATACGACGTGGTAAATTAAACGGGCATCACGCTTCAACGGCGAAGCAACCAGCCAAGCAATGAGCAGAGACTTCCTCCGTGCCGGTTCGCCACTCCGGTAGGAGGGAGTATCACTTGTCATCTGGAAGAGTGGAGCTCAATAACAAACGACAAATGGGTGCTGAATATTGTGCAAAATGAATACTTGCTGAGGTTCATGGCTCCTCCTTCAGTTCCTCCTCAAAGAAGATCCAACCAACATCACCTCCTGTTGCAAAAAGAGGTGGACAGTCTTCTACTGAAACGCTGTAGAGTATGTTCCAAAACAGCAAGGACAAGGCATTTTACTCTCGTTACTTCCTGGTCGAAAAAAAGAGGACTGACCAGAGAATACAGACCAATTCTCTATCTGCGGCTCCTGAACAAATTCGTCCGCAAGGAACAATTTCGGATGTTGGCTCTGCACCAGATCTTCCCTCATCTAGATCAGGGAGACTGGATGTGTGCTAGACTTGCAGGACACCTATTTCCATATCCCGGTGTCCAAAAGATATCTCAAATTTCTACGCTTTCAGGTATCCCATCAATATTTTCAATTTAGAGTTCTACTGTTCGGGCTCAAATCAGGCCCCCGAACGTTCTCTAAGGGCATGGCGGTGGTGGCGGCAGCATTTCTACGCAAACGCAATATCTTAATTTATCGCTATCTGGACCATTTGCTCCTGAAGAGTGCCACACCTTCTCTGCTTCAGAATCACCTCCTACTGTCTCCGACTGTTGAACACGCTGGGTCTTCAAGTCAACTTCAAGAAGTTGGTCTTCAATCCGACAGAGAATCCATTACCTGGGCTCTTTACTGAATACCGCAAAGGCAAGTGTGTCCTTCGGAGGAGAGTTTATCTTCAATCAGAGACAAATGTTGCAATCTCCTCAGTGCCCGTCATCCCATAGTCAGGTTTCGTCGCTGTTGGGCTCCATGGCCTCTTGCGTCTTCATAGTCCCCAATGCCAGATTGAACATGCGTTCGCTGCAGCAGACTCTGGCGGACCAGTGGGTGCAAGTCTCAGGTCTTTGGGAAGACCGCGTGACTCTACGTCAATCGGCCAAAGACTCCATCAGATGGTGGATGAAACGGTCACACCTTCTAAAGGGAGTTCCATTCTACCAAGACATCCCCATTCAGACTATAGTCACAGATGCTTCCCTGCAGGGTTGGGGAGGGCACATGGTCCCTCTTCCATTACAAGGTCTCTGGTCAGAGGCAGAATAAGAGTATCACATCAACTTCCTGGAGTTGAGAGCTGTTCATTTGGCTCTCAAGTCGCTGCACCCTTCTCTCCAGTCCAACTCCCTCTTGGTTCAGACGGACAACAACACAACTATGTATTATCTGAACAAGCAGCGGGGCATCAGGTCGAAAACTCTCTCTGGAGTCAGACCATCTGGAAGTGGCTTCTCGCAAGGAACCTAAGCATTGTGGCCGTTCACCCTCCGCGGTCTATGAACGTTCAAGCAGACCCTCTAAGCAGAGACTTCGTAGAAGCGCATGACTGGGTGCTAAACAGCGAAGTCGGGCAAGACATTTTTCAACAATGGGGAGTGCCAGACATCGACCTCTTTGCAGACGTGACCAACACCAAATGCACAGTCTTTGCGTCCAGGTTTCCCTAACCAGGATCACAAGGGAATGCCCTTTTGATAAACTGGTCTCAGACATTACTGTACGCCTTTCCTCCTTTCCAGCTGATCCCTGCAGTAATCAACAAATTTTACAGGACCGACACCAGAATGATCCTGATGGCTCCGGAGAGGCCGCGTCGGTGGTGGTACCTGGACCTTCTACAATTATCCGAGGTGTCACACTGGAGGTTACCTTGCTGTCCAGACCTGTTGTCCAAGAACGAGGGGAGGGTGTTTCATCCCAATCTCTCATCCCTCAAATTGACAGCATGGCTCCTGAGGTCCTTCAATACAGACACTTAGACTTACCAGCGGACTGTATGACTATCCTGAAGAAAGCCAAGAGACCTTCCACCAGAAGATCTTATGCTTTCAAATGGAAGCGTTTCTATTTGTGATGTAGAGACAATGCTCATGTTACATTTGGCCAAGTCTGGGCTGCAGTTCTCTTCGATTAGAGTGCATCTAGCAGCCATCACTGCATACAGAAGGTCACCTACACAAGTCTTTTTTCCAAATGCCAGTGGTAAGATTTCCTTGAAGGGATTAAAGGTTTACCACCCCTCTCCCCAGTGGGATCTCCATCTCCTCCTTGGGAGCTCAACATAGTCCTTATAAAAGTTATGGGTGCTCCTTTTGAGCCGATTCACTAGACTTTTCTGCAGCATTTATCATGGAAAACTGCCTATTTAGTCGCCATCACTTCTGCCTCCAGGGTTAGTGAAATCCAGGCCTTGTGGTGTATAGCCTTATACTGTTTGTCATGCAAACGGGGGTTTTGAGAACACATCCGAGCTTTCTACCCTAGGTGGTCTCTAATTTCCGCATTAATCATACTATCACTCTTCCTACTTTTTTCCCCAATCCCACTACTCCTCCGGAGAGTTCCCTCCGTTCTTTGGACCTCAAGAGGGTACTGAAATTTTATCTAGACAAAACCAAGTCCTTGAGGAAGACGGACAGGTTGTTAACCATGGTGCCATAAATACCGGTTTGGCAGCTTCTAAAAGATCCATCTCTAGATGGATAGTTTCGTGCATATCTTTGTCCTATCAACTAGCTAACAAAGTTCTTCAGGGCAAACCCAAAGCACATTCTACCAGGGGGAAAGCCTCTACCACTGCCCTCCTTAGAAATGTTCCAATGACAGAAATTTGTAAAGCAGCAACTTGGCGCTCAGTTCATACTTTCACGCGCCATTACTGCTTAGACTCTAATACACAGGCGGATGCCCAAGTTGGGCAAGCCTCACTGTGAAATTTGTCATTTTAAGATGCGCTGTTCCTGTTTTTAAATACTGCGTGCTAGTCCACGAGGTAGTGGGTATGGGCCTGTTGCTCTATTCAGTGCTTATAACTTGAGGAGTATCCCCTGGAAGAGAAGGATTAGTTACTTATCTCTACTCCTAGTTCTCGAACAGGGGTATACTCATCAAAGTCCTAAGCAACCCACCTGCCTCCCCGGACGAGCAGTTGTAATGTTAATGTTGTGTTTGCATCTTATACTCAGTTATTTCAAGTTAGTACACCGTAAAAAAGAACTGACCTAACTGTCACCTGTGGTGCATGATGGGAGCAGAGGGGACTCCCGGAGGTCTTAAAGGCAGTGTCCAGGGTCTTGGAATCCTTAAAGGCAAGGTGCCAGTTTTTTACTGTACTGTGATGTTTATTCATCTATGCAGCCTATTGACCAACTGCCTGCCTTTACCTGTTTTCTTTGTTGAAAATAAAGGTTTTCTTGTATGACACTATTATAGTGTATGTTCTCTATTACAAGGTGTATGTAGGAGATTATTTTTGTACAAGAAAAAGTTTTGGCATTTTGTCCCATTGGACCCATGTTAGGCTGCATGTTTAGGTATTTATATACATTTATATATATGTCACGGAAGTGCTAGACGCTTGTGCCCCCAACATACACATATATATGTATATTTTTTATCTGCCCCAGGATCCCGCACGTGGGCGGAGATTTTTCAGTGCTTATGACTTTGAGAATACCATTGGAAGAGAACTAGGATTACAGGGAAGTAACTAATCCTTCCATACCGTCAACATTACCTCTATTGTTGACTTCTCAGTCGACGAAGACAGCACAATCAACAAGGATTCCATCATCGAGATCGTCGACTAAGACCCCAGCATTGACTACGACTCCGTCGACGGCTCCGTCAGCGAAAGCCACATCGTTTACAGCAACTCCACCCTCGACGGCAATCCCGCCGTTGACTATAATTCCACCGACGACTGCTCTGACGATGTCATAATCGACTATGATTCCAGTTTAGTCTACGGGCCCATTGGCTCCGTTTTTGCAATCTACACAACTTGAATTTCAGTCCCCAAAAATGTCTCCACTACCTCCAAGTCATCTGTTAGATGTGGAAGACACTGATGATGATTGCCCATTTGGAACGGTTCATAGCCCTTCCGAACTAAATGAAGTGTCCGGAAGAGGATGAAGAGTATTAAGATGAGAAGCTATACTGTCAACAGTATCCAGTCCCTCATACACAATCTCATCATTTCAGATACTATGAACAGCCGAGGCAACAACCTGCTCAACTGCCTCCATCCCTCTTAGTGGACTTGCAGAGTATGTTGGCGGATTACAAAAGGTTTCCTCCTCCAAGAGGACCGCGTCAGTGCCCCCCGTGGCTCCTGACACCACCACCTCCTGCCACGCTCAGACTGACTCCACGTTCCATTATACCTCTGCCTCCTAGAGGATCCTACCACCTCCTGAAGAGGGAGAGATCCATGCTCCTCCTCCACCTACGGATGAATGGAATGACTATGTAGTACCAACACCTTCTCCTACTCGTCCTTCAGACTCCGCTCCAGAGGATATTAGAGGTTTCTATAACTCAATGGACAGAGCTGCAGCCAGATTCCACTTGCCTACTGTGGTAAACAGTGTAACTGCAACAAATGAACGGAATTCTGAATGATTCAATCATTCTCACCCCCCCCCCCGGTTAAGAGATCTGGGTTAAATCTATTCTTTTGCCCACTACGCCACCCCAGTTTTGTCCCAGCCATATGCAAATCAGTCTTTTCCCTGTGCCTCATGGGAACTGTCCAGACCGAACTGCCTAGCCAGGTCCTCCCGGGACTGGTTTCGGGGTATGTCACCCTTCAGCTAGGCTTGCCTGAAACCAGTGGCTCAGTAAGCAAGGGACCTGCGTCTGGGCATGCCCATCCTACTTAGGGCAAAAAGTGTAACTGCAACAAATGATGGACGGAATGATGAATGATTCAAACATTCTCCCTCAGTCAAGGGATCTAGGTTAAATCCATCGTTCTTTTGCCCACTACTCCACCCCAGTTTGGACTGTGGACTGTGGTAAACTATCGGATGCTTGATTTTAAAAGTCATTCCGGTCCAGACTTATAGATTATATATGGCAAGAGGGTATAAGGTAATGAAGACGCCAGCCTCTGATTCCGGTGTTGCCAAGACTGGACAAAAAAATCCAGGGCACTGGAGGATTCTCCTGCATGTCTCACAGGTCACCCCAAACTGGACTCTGTGATCTCACAGGCAGCCCAAAGATCAAAAAACCATCTACTCACATCACATTTCCACCGGATAAAGAGGGTCACCGTTTAGACTCAATTGGAAAAAGATTTTACTCAATGGCGGCAATCTGTCAGAGCTTGGGCTGCTACGATCTGCAAATGTGGTCCGATATGGTAATGAGAGACCTTATTCCAGAATAAAATTAGGAACAGTTTAATAAGATCCTTGCATAGGGAGAGCACACAGTGGCCAAACTCATAGACTGCGCTATAGATATAGCCACTACAAGCTTTCGCCAACTAGCTGGTGCGGCAGTTTTAAGACGCCAGGGGTGGCTAAGGGCAACATCCTTTAGCTCAGAAGTACAGGCAAAAATTATAGACATCGCATATGACGGTGATAGCCTATTTGGCAGTCACATAGATGAAGCTCTTACAACAATAAAGAAAGATACAGACCCTGCTAAAGCACTAGGTACCCTTCAGTACCATAAAGTGCCCTTTCGGGGAGCTCGAGGCCGTGGTTTATCTGGATACAGAGGAAACTACCAAAGTACCGAGACTTACCAATCCTACCAACCACAATATCACCAAGGATTTCAAAAATCCTACCGACACCCAGCAACAGCTGGTTTCTCCAGACAGGACTCCATACAAAAGCCAGCGTCGTAAGCCCGCGGCTCCAGTCGCAAGCAGTGATCACAATACATTTTCCCTCTTCACAGCCGGTGCATAGATTTCCAACCATGTTCATCAGTAGTGCAATATCCCATCAGACAAGTGGGTACTGGATCTCGTCTCTAATGGCCACACTGTGGATTTTACCCAAATCCCTCCAAACACTCCACCCAGGGGTTCGCACCCCCCTCGTCTTCACTTACTCAAGAAAAAAAGCAAACATTATGCTCCTGAAAGGGGCAATAGAGTCCCATTTCTTCAGAGAAGGAAAGGTTTTTACTCCTGCTTCTTCCTTATTCGCTAAACATCGGGAGTGGAGACCTACCTTAGACCTCAGGAAATTACAAATTTCTCCATAGTCAAACATTCAGGATGGTCACGCTCTCCGACATCCTGCGAGGCCTCAACACCGGAGATTTCATGACTTCATTGGATCTAAAGAACGCGTATTTTCATGTTCCTATACATTCAAAGCACGGAAAATTCCTCAGATTCACAGTTGCTGGTACCCACGATCAATTCCCAATCCTTCCCTTTGGCCTCAAATCGGCTCTACAAATTCTACAAAGTTTCTGGCTCCTGTGGCAGCGGCCCTTCAGAACAAGGGTCATCAAGTATTCCCATACTTAAACTATTGGCTGGTGAAAGCACCCTTCAGCTCGTCTAGCAAAGGCTGCCACAGAGAATGGTTTAGATCTGTTCCTCAAATTAGAACTCTCGCTAAATAATCAATCTCCCCAAGTTAGACAAAGACATTTCTAGGGGCCAACTTGGACACCATTCAGAACAAAGCTTTCCTCTCCCAGGAAATACAACAGTGGTTACAAGCATTGGCACTCAAACTATCCAGAAAATATACTGGGAATGCTCTGCTCAGCAATCAACTTGGTACCACTAGCTCACCTACAGGAGTCCTCTCCAAGGAGAACTTCAATGTCATGGGTTCAAACCACGGGATCTTTCGACGACGTGGTAACTATCACCCCATGCATAAGAGGCATTCGAATGGTGGACACTAGAATCACATCTGTCCCAGGGCCCCAGTGATTCCAAAATACATAATGACAACGGATGCTTCTGTGAAAGGTTGGGGAGGGCATCTGCAAGACCTGCAGACTCAAGGAAAGTGGTCCTCAACCAAACGTCAAATGCATATACACAGGTTGGAGCTGAAAGCCATTTTGCTCTCCGTTCAGGCTTTTCTCCCTCGAATACAGGGCTCATCGGTTTTGATCCGCATGGACAACACCACAAGCATGTTTTACATCAACAAGCAAGGGGGAACCATATCCCGGTCTCTTTCACAAGACGCCCAGCAGCTACGGAGCTGGTTGACTTCACAGAATATCTCTAAGAGCGGAGCATGTTCCAGGACTTCGGAATACCTTTGCAGACGCTTTGAGCAAAACCAAATACAGCTGCCACGAGTGGGAACTAGACCAGAACCAACTAGCCAGGATATTTGCAGTCTGGGGAAAGCCAGCATTAGATATGTTTGCGACCCATATCTCCTCCAAATGCCGATTCTTCGCGAGCAGATTCCCTCTCCCAAACTCTCAGGGAAATGCTCTTTAAATGCGCTGGTCAGGAATCTATGCAAACGCTTTCCCCCATTCCTGATACCCAGGGTCCTCACGAAAATTAAATGTGAATACTGTTGCCTTCTTATTATAGCCCTCAGGTGGCCCAGATAGCATTGGTACACAGAACGTCTTTTCTCGGAAGTTCAGCCCATCCGCCTGTTACCAACACTGTTGACCAGGAACCAGGGTCAGATATGTCATCCGGAGCCAGTCACTCTGCAGTTACATGCGTGACTCCTGAAATCTTTGAATTTAAAGATCTGAGCATTTCACAGGAATGGAAAGACCTAATGGCTAGGTCTCGTGCTGACAGCACCAATAAGTAAAACAAACTAAAATGGAAGCGATTTTTGTCTATCATTCCAGCGTAATCAAGTACATCCATTTCTTTCTGCTTCAGAAGAAGTATTGCCGTAATTGCCATCCTTCGCAAAATCTGGATTGGCATACTCTTCAGGAAAAGTTCACCTCGCTGCTATATCTAGATATTGACGCTTATCTAAATACCCATCCTTATGCTCGTCAAGAATCATTAAACAATTTATGAAAGGACTATCTGAAAGAGACATTTTAGTGATAGATTCCTTACCTTGGAATATCCCCAGGCGTCAGACTGGATCCGGAAAGTTTTCATCAGCAGTATCCCGGCGTGTCGGTAGGCGTCGCAGTGCGGCTCCCCATCCGTCGCCGAGATGACGTCATGGATACTACTTAGGCGTCACCCATGCTCGCTGACCTCTGTTCTTTCGTTTTTCCGAGCCAGCAAGCACAGATTCGGTTAGAGCACGTACCCTAGTCAATCTTTGACTAAGCTTTTGAGTCTTTTTGTCTTCTTCCATTTTTGAGTCTTTGACTCCTGGTGCCACGTAGGGATGCCTGGATTTTAATCCTGCGGGGTCTGTCGCCATACGATGTCGGTTGCCGACCCCCATGGTGTCTGTCTCTACTGTCTGGAGCTCGACCATGACTCCCGGTCATGTTCAGACTGTCTGGCCATGGCTCCAAAGCCTTTGCGGTGGCGGTCCCGTAAGCACTGGAGGCCCGCGCCGTTTGAGGTCCAGGGGTCGCTCGAGAAATAGCTCGCGGAGCCATCGTGATCGCTCCCTGGATGAATTTCTTCCCACTCTGATTCGGGTAAGAGACCTCATAAGAAGTCGTTCTTGCAGCCATGGACTGCCTCTTCAGGCCTTGGGCTCCCGCCGGCGTGCCTTTGGGCCCCGCGGTCCCTGTTGAGGGCCCTCCCTTGCCGCCGTCTCCGCTGCTGGTGGTTTCGGCCCCGGTGCCGCAGGGACATCTGCCGACTGCTCCGGCCCTGGCACCGCCCACAGCTCCGATCTTAGTGCCGCAGTAGGTTCCGTTCGTTCCACCTTCGCCCTTGCCTGGGTTCCCGGACAATTTTGCTCCTGGTTGGGACCCTACTTGGGACACTGAGCCAGAGCGGCTCAGATCGTTGATTTTGTCGTCACTGGTGACTGATGCGTCCCGCCTGGGATGGGGTGGCCACATGGGAGAGGCGGAGGTCAGAGGCCTCTGGGCTCCGGCAGAGTCCCGACTCCATATCAACCTTTTGGAGCTCCGGGCGATCCGTCTTGCACTGAAGGCATTCCTTCCCTCTGTCTGGGGAAGTGTGGTGCAGGTTTCGAGAAAGTGGCTCTGTATATACTGTTCCCAAATAGGTACAGGGTGTACAGAGTCCACAGTCCCCAGAGGTTTGGCAGAGGCTAAAGTTAGATATAACCTTACTCTCTAAAGTGGTAGCTTGGTCGAGCAGTAAGGAAATATCAGAGGACAGTGTAAAGCATTTGTTGTACACACTGTCAGCAAATGGTCTCACACACTCAAACTGAACTCTAGGTCAATGGTTTATATATAAAAAATATATGCTTGTTTTATTTTAGAACCAACAATAGGTATTAAAATATACTTTCTCAGAATGAGATGCTTTATATAAATTCTTTTTCAATATGCAGTTGGCTTTTGTAGAAAGTTACAAGTGGTTGCAATAGGTAACACAATTTTAAACACAATAATGCATTGAGTTCAATGGAAGTTTCAAGTTATTTGCAATAGATTACTTTTAGGATTACTTTTGTGATTCCAGGACTGGATCCTAGATTCAGTCCTGGGACAGTACTTCGAAACAAGTGATCAAAGTCGACTTAGTTACTGTTAGGATTTTTAGACAATATTTTGCTATTTTAAAAGTTGACACTTCAATAGAAAACAGTCAATGATTCCCTATGGAAGAAAATTCAAGTTGCAGGTATAGTATATTCTCGTTACTTTTGTAATCCAGTACTGGGTGCTTGGACTCAGGACTGGGACCTTTATCCAAAACAGGTAAGTAATTACGTTTTCACAATTTATACGATTTTTAAAGAATATTTATAGTTTGCAGAAATCGACACTTAGAAGAAATTTCATAGAAAAACAGTCAATGGTTTCCTATGGAAGAAAATTGGGTTGCTAGTAAGTATGATTGTGAATATTTTTCAGGGTCCGTGCTGGGCACCTAGATCCAGCACTGGGATCTCCTAATAGGAGGTGAGTGTTTTCGTTATTCGGCTGATTTTTGGTGAATATTTTAAGTTTTGCATAGTCCACACTTAGAAGAAATTTCAGGAAAAAACAGTCAATGTTACCCTATGGAGAAAATTGAGTTATCGGCATTAAGGTAAGTACTCGACTGGCAGAGTTAAGGTTCTGGGCATAAACTCAGGGGTCTCCCAGGGTCAGGTAGGTACAGTTGGTACACCCTCAGCGGCACAGGGGCGGCCGGGTGCAGAGCAAGTTAAGCCCAATGTTATCCTATGGGAGGCAGGGGGGCCTTGGTTGGTGGCTGCTGACTAGCAGAAAATGCAGCTGTGGGAGCTGGGCTCCTGGTCACTTACTCAGGGCAAATTGGGAAGTAGAAAGGTGTAGAGGTTACATTGCCAGGGCCACTCGGGCGGCTGGGTGCAGGGTGCTTTTGAGCCTTCGAGCGCTCAATTGATTTCAATGGGAACGCTCCGGTTTAGAAAGACTGCAAGCTCTGGGACGAAGATTCTTAAGGTGCCACTACCACTTCGAGAGGTAAGTTGGGTAGTTGGAGGATAGGTAGGTACCCTGGAGTTGGGCACAGGGGGCTGCAGGGCGCTGGGTGCAGGTGTGCCTTTTGTTGTCTGGAAATCTTACCCTCTGTTGGCGTTTGGGGGGGGGCACCTGGTTCTGAGGCTGCAAGCGGCGTCGGGAGCGTCGAGGGAAGTCCTTGGATGCCGGACTCGGTCACAGTCGCCGTGGGGTCGTCCTCGTGGTCTTTGTTCACTCTGGCACAGGCCAGGCTTGACGGGTGCAGAGTGTGAAGGGTTCGCGGTTCCAGGCTGATGCCAGGGATTAGAAGCAGATTTTGAGTAGAGCCTCTACTCATGGGAGTCCCAGGTGCTTAGAGCCAAAAGGTAGCACCACAAAAGTCAAGGAATCCGTCGGCTCCAATCTCAACACCTCCCAACAGAGAGGGTAGGCGTCTGGACAATGCGGCAAAGAGGTTTTCTTCCATGTCTGCCCTTCTAGTGAACAGGTATGATAGGCAAATGTGGTGCGACCTATTGCCTTACATAGAAAGCATTCCTGAGGCTGACAGACAGGAAGCCAGAAAAATCCTCCAAGACGGTGAAAGGACTTCAGCTGAAGTCGTAGATTGTGCAATGGACATTGCGACCACGGCCTTCAGATCTTTGGGGGGAGCGGCAGTCTTACGCCGACAAGGATGGCTGAGGGCAACAGCTTTTAGGCCCAAATTTCAGAATAAGATCTTGAACCTTCCCTTCAATGGAGAAGATTTGTTCGTGAAGCACATTGACTAGGCCTTGCAGAGTATCAAAGATACAGAAACGGCGAAATCACTGGCAGCATTGCAGTATAGTAAAGTTCCTTTTCGAGGCTCAAGAGGTAGGGGCTAATCCTTCTATAGAGGAGGTTACCAACAATGCCGGTATACTTCTTACTCCACCTCATCTCAGCCATACCGTCAACAGTATTCGCAGCGACAAACAGGAGGTTTCACAAAATCTACTCCTAGAGGTCGAGGAGGTCGTCGGGGAAGAGACAATACCCGTCGACAATGACCATGTTCTGAATCCGGCTACACCTATTCCTCTAATGTCGTATGTTCCCCTGGGTGGAAGAATTTCTTATCTTCAAGATTGGCAGCAAATAACTACTGACCAATGGGTCTTCAACATAATACAATTCGGACACTCTAGAGCTTCTGCAAACTCCCCCTTGTACACCACCAAAACACCAAGAGGTCAAATACTTGCATCAGATGCATCGAGAAATTCGGACAATGCTCCGAAAGGGAGTAATAGAATCGGTACCGAATTCCCAGAGGAAGGGGATTTTATTTCTGGGTTTTCCTAGTCAAGAAAAACGTTCTCCATGGTGCCCTATTTTGGACCTCAGATCCCTAAATACTTACCTTAAAAAGCAATCCTTCAGAATGATTTCCCTGCAAGATATTCTGCTGCTATTAAACCCAGGAGATCATATGACCAAATTGGACCTACGGGATGTTTACTTTCATATCCCCATCTATCCTTCCCACAGGCAGTACCTTTGTTTCATGGTGGCCAGAGAACACTACCAATTCAAGGTACTGCCTTTTAGCCTGAAGTCAGCCCCGAGAATTTTTACGAAATGCCTTGCTCCAGTGGCAGCGGTTCTAAGGAAGTATGTCCTTACCTCGACGACTGGTTAGTCAAAGCACCATCAGCAGCGTCGGCCCGGTAGTCAACAAGGGCTTGTGTGGAACTGTTTGCCAGATTTGGGTCTAACTTTAAACGAAGAAAAATCATCTCTTCAGCTGACAAACATCACCTTCTTGGGAGCAATTCTAGATACAGAGGTAAACAAAGCGTTCCCCTCCAAGGAAAGACAGCTGGGAATAATACCTCTATCCCAGGCGTTTATAAAAGTCTTTCATTACACAAGTAGTTGTTGATAAGAACAGACAACACAACAGCAATGCACTATTTGAACAAACCGGGAGGAACAAGATCACTCTCCCTGTCTCAAGAAGCGCAATGGATATGGAAATGGGTGTTGCAACACAGAATATCCATTACAGCGGAACATCTTCCAGGGGATCAAAACACCAAGGCGGATACGCTCAGCAGGCTCAAATCCGTCTGCCATGAATGGGAGATCGACCAAGGGAGTTTAAACAGCATCTTCCAAAGATGGGGAAAACCGACAGACCTCTTCGCAACAATGGAGAACAAAAAATGCCCGTTCTTCTCAAGCTGGCTTCCCCAACAGGGATCTTGGGGGAATGCGTTTTTGATGGCATGGTCAGGCATCTTTGCCTCCGCCTTTCCTCCCAATTCCCCTCCTGCCGCGGGTTCTTACGAAGATCAACAAAGAACCATGCAGGATAATCCTGAGAGCACCATGGTGGCCCAGGCGATAACCTTTCTTACAATTCAAGGAGGATAGAATGATACTCCGAACGAATCCAAAAATAATTCCAAAAGTTCCAACTGATTTTCATTTAAATGAGCCACTAATTCTCAAACGATTTTTTTTCCTCCACCAACAACAGCGGCGGAAAGAGCTCTCCACTCGCTGGATGTCCAACGCTGTCTAAAGTTCTGTTTGCAAAAAGCTACGCCTTTCCACAAGTCTTCATAACTTTTTGTTGCCTTCAGAGCACCCAGGAAGGGTTTCCCTTTGTCA
Source organism: Triturus cristatus (assembly GCF_964204655.1). Taxonomy (NCBI): domain Eukaryota; kingdom Metazoa; phylum Chordata; class Amphibia; order Caudata; family Salamandridae; genus Triturus; species Triturus cristatus. The sequence goes on from NC_140589.1 coordinate 1,346,067,310, forward strand.
AAAATGGGTATTGCCAGATGGATTTCCAGTGCGATAGAGTATTGTCATCAGGCAGCTGGGCGACCTCTAAATTCACGAGTCAGTGCCCATTCGACAAGTGCAGTGTCCACCTCTACTGCTTTATTTGCGGGAGTGCCGATCCAGGATATTTGCAGGGCGGCGACCTGGAAGAGTACACACACCTTCACCAGGCATTACTGCTTGGATGCAGCCACAGGAAGAGATGAAGCGGTGGGAGAAGCGGTGCTGAGGAACCTTATCCAGTAACGGTGAGACTTCTTTACCATCCCTTCTTCCTTTATTATCTACCTTTACACATTTTATTGTGGTTTATTGTATTGGATGCAATTTGCAAAGTTTTTTTGATGTGTGTGTTTTGTTTTAGAGATACTGTTTTTATCACACTATATATGTTCCCTTGTTTCAGGTCTTGGGTAACAAAAAATGTGCATTTATTTACTGCTCGCTATTCTGATTCAGGCATGTGAATCTATGAAAGCTCCAATACTGGAGTAAGAAAACAAGTTACTTACCTGTAACTGTAGTTCTCCAGTATTGGAGCTGTCATAGATTCACATGCAACCCACCCTCCTCCCCTGTGAGGCTCACCTCAGATTTAGCACAAATAGTGTTATTGCATAAGTGCACGAAAATCTTAAGGGCAGAAGGTTCTCTCTGGAAGGATTCTAGAGGATGAGAGGCTCTGATTGGTTCAGAGACAAGTTTAGTCCTTTTTTTACATAACAAAGGTTATGGGTTGCAAAGGAAAATGGGCCTAGGCCTTTTTTCAGTTTGCTATACTACTAAGCAATGCTTTTTTATGTACCGGAGACTCCAGTCTCGACGACTGGGAATGATTCAGGCTTGTGAATCTATGAAAGCTCCAATACTGGAGAACTACAGTTACAGGTAAGTAACTTGTTTTCTTACTGCAACAGAAACCCACTTTCTTACACAGATGTTCACGGTCAACACCACCGCCATGTGGTATTGCAAGAAACACGGCTGGGTGGTGTCCTGGACCCTATGTCAGGCATGGCTGGAACATCAAGGCATCACCTTGCTTGTTCAACACCTAGCAGGTTCTCTGAAGGCCAAGGCGGACGAACTCCGCCGCCAGTTCTTGATGGATCACGAATGGCGTCTGAACTCGGACGTGGTGCAAGGTCTCTTTCAGCAGTGGGGAGAGCATTGGTTAGATCTATTCGCCACTGAAGAGAACGTGCAATGTCGTCAGATCTCCGCGTTGGGATTTCCAAGGCGGCACTCGCTCAGCGACGCTTTTTGTTGAGAGTGGAGTTGCGGTCTGCTGTACGCCTTTCCGCCTATACCACTTCTACCCATAGTGCTGACGAAGATTTGGCCTGACTGGGCCAAGTCATCCTTGTGGCTCCGGATTGGGCACCAAGGTACTGGTATCCCGAGCTACTCAGCGTGGCGATCGATCCCCCGATCAGTCTGCCTCTTCAGGAGGATCTTCTGTCGCAGCAGCAGGGGACGGTCCTCCACCCGAACCTGTCCAGTCTCCACCTCCATGCGTGGAGATTGAGCGGCGACAGTTGACAGCTTTCGATCTTCCTCCTGAAGTCTGTGATGTCATTCTGGTAGCCAGGCGTCCATCCACTAAGACGGTATATGCCTGCTGGTGGAACATGTTTGTGGCATGGTGCACAAAAGTCTGTGGATCCCCTTTCTGCCCCTCTTTCTGAGGTCCTTCAGTTCCTACTATCCTTGGCCCAGCAGTGCTCTGCTCTGGGCACTCTCAAAGGTTCTCTTTCGGCCATCTCCACCTTTCTAAGGCTTCCAGATCAGCTTTCTCTCTTTGTCCCTGGTTGTTAACCATTTCCTGAAAGGCATTACGCACACGTTTCCTTCCGTGCCTTTCATAATGCCTCAATGGAACTTAAACCTTTTCTTGACCTATCTGATGTGCGCTCCTTTTGAGCCCCTTCATAACTGTCTTTTACGTCATCTCGCTCTCAAGACTGCTTTCCTGGTAGCTATCACCTGTGCCAGAAGAGTGATTGAGCTCCAGGCTCTTTCTTCCAAACCTCCTTTCCTTTCTGGTCATCCGGACAAGGTGGTTTTAAGGACCCGTCCTTTTTTGCTAAAGGTTGTCACGCCCTTCCAAATCGGGCAGACCATCACTTTGCCCACCTTCTTTCCGCCTCCGCATCCTTCGAAAGAGTAAGAGAGGCTCCATCGTCTGGACCCAAAACGTGCGCTCTCGTTCTACCTGCAGCGCTCACAACAGTTCCGGGTGGATGACCAGCTCTTTGTTGGCTACGTGGGCCCCAAAAGAGGTGGGGCTGTGCACAGGTAACCATCTCTCGGTGGGTCGTTCTCTGCATCTAAGCCTGTTACTCATTGGCTAAGAAGGAGCCTCCTGTGGGGCTGCATGCCCATTCTACCAGGGCGACGGCGGCCACTACTGCCTTGGGACTCTGCGTCCCCTTGCAGGACATTTGTCAGGCAGCTACGTGGGCTTTGCTGCACACGTTTACCAAGCATTGCTGTCTTGACAGTCCGGTCCGGATAGACTGCTTCTTTGGCAGTTCTGTACTCTGTGACTTTCTGGTGTAATCTATTCGCAGACCTGCCACAGGGGTTGGTGTTGCTGGGGTATCTATTCTAAGGTAAGGAATCTATCACTAACGTTTCTCTTTCAGATGCACAGGTTACTACTTGTGTAACGATATATCTGTAAGACATTAGTTAGTGATAGATTCCTTACCGCCCCACCCATCCTCCCCGTTCTGCAAACTGATTTCTAGGGTTAAGGTCGTCCCTTTCAGGGCCCTAGTTTCTTGGCACCAGTGGTCAGTTCCTTGCATGGCGCTGAAAGTCGTGTACAGTACTGACGTCAACGTGCATGGGTGGTGCCTAAGTAGTCTCCGTGACGTCATCTTGGTGCTTACGATGCCAGCGACGGACGCGGAGCCGCACAACACCTCCTACTGACGCGCAGGGGTACTGCTGGCAAATCTTTCCGGATCCAGTCTGATGCCTGGGGATATTCTAAGGTAAGGAATCGATCACTAACTAATGTCTCTTACTGATCTATCATTACACAAGTTGTAACTTGTGCATCTGCTGACTATTCTGATTCAAGCATGTGAATGTATGAAAGATACCCAGTTACTGGATAAGGACCAAGTACCTGTAACTGCAGTTATCCAGTATTGGGATCTTTCGTAGATTCACAAGCAACCCTCCCTCCTCCCCTTAGAGGCTCCTCTGGCATTACAGTACTACTAACTACACTTGTGCTGGGAAATCTGAGGGATTCAGCCTCTCTTGGGAAGGTTGTAGAGGGTGCTCGTTGCTGATTGGGCATGTTTTAAGTTTGGTCTTTTTTTTTAATAAAAGGAGGTTGCTAATTTATTGAATACATGGTTGCCTCCATGATAGCATCTAGATGTTATTAATTACGGTTTTATTAAATGTTCTGTGGGACTCCCACTTCGACTGGGAATGATGCAAGCCTGTGAATCTATGAAAGATGCCAATACTGGATAATTGCAGTTACAGGTAATTAACTTATTCCTTGCCAGAAGGAGTAATTTTCCAGCCTGAAGAGCTATCTGGATTCATATCCAACCCTCCTGCATCTCCGAAAATGGGGTGAAAAGCAAACTGACAATGAGAAAGTAAGACAAAAGGAATTTCAAAAAGCAGCTTATGCCAGGAGAAAAAAGAATCTAAAGATGGTGTCCATGCACAGGAAGTTGCGGAATGCCATCTGACGTCACACAAGGGATGTACTTGCCACCCAATAGTGGTTGACGTCTACATTCTATACCCAACCATTACGTGGCAAAATAGAAGCACATCATGTGAATCGAGAAAACCCTTCAGTCTTTAAAACCACTCCTATTGAAAAGTAAACATTTCGTTATTGCTTTAAAAGTACTAGGGGTTCCTAGTCTAATGGCTAGGGCTGTTTCATGGATGTGAATCTAAGGTTACTGACACTGGAGTGCTGGTGTTTCAGTATGTAAACTTTTTTGTGCTTTTTGTAAATATGTATTTTTAGGATTATTACCTTTTTATTATTGAATGTTCAATAATGCCGAACCTGTTTGCATTGGTTTATAAAAAAAAATTTTTAACTAAAACTTTCTTATATTTTTAGTATGTGCAATGAATTCTCACAGATATTTCAGCTTTGCCAGTTCGTGATGGTAAGTCAACTTTACCTGAATTATGTTTATTTAAAATAATTATTTTTAACAGTGAAACAAATTGTAAGTTTTTTTTAATGTTAATTGAAGTATTTAATTATTCATCTTTTTGTTATCACTACTTGTCTGTAGCTAGGTGTGTTAAATTCTGAACCTGTGATGTGAGGTATATGCGTTTAAACAGTATGCTTTTAGTTTTGCTTTTGACTTGTGACTTCTCACTCCATGAAGGTGAGACAAGTGGACACATGGGGAAGATGCATTTCACCTTAATTGGTGTAGTGTTTTCGTTTGAAAAGTGAGCGTTTTCTGCTCTGGCTCCAAACTTTTGTATACAACGTTAATAGTCTTCAAAGCATGCAACATTTCCATCAAACATTACAAATAAGCAACTGGTTAGTGAAGCATGTTATAAAATGTGTTGCAGTGTTGCATATTTCACTACTGGCACAACTTCTTGTTTACAATACAAGAGGATTCAGCAGCCAAACCTATCCTTGATTAAGTGGGCACGTTCCAAGCCAAATCTTAAACTTAATGGGACTGGCATAGCTTTTCTTCTACAGGCTGCTACCTTGATAATCGTAAGTTGTCTTTGTGCATAATTTGGTGCTTTCTAATTTACTTGAGATCTCCTTAAAGGAACGTCAGAATTGCAGGTAAGTAAATATCTATTTTCGGCTGTCATGCTTTATTCTTTGTAGGCACCTCCAAGCATCACATTTAGAGCAAGCAGACTGCCCGGAATAATGACCTTTCGCCTTGCTTCCCTCATCTGCTGTTGCCCTGGCTTTCACCTTTGATCAGCAAGGTAGGATAAATCCGGTCTACTTGAGCCATTAAGTGTTACTACTTTTGACTTGTACATTCATTGTGCCAGTGTGAGAAAGTGCCATCTTTCTGGCATGGAGTGCCCCCACTTTTTGCTGAATGTACTTTGACGGAGTGTGCCCTGGGCTCCTGCCAATCAGGTGCCCAGGGCCTATGTTCCTTCCCTAAACACTGTGCTGAAATCTAAACCTCAAATTGGCAAAACCTGGCCACATGTCAGCCCCATGTAAATGGTACACTAGGTACCCATGTCCTTGTGACCAGGGAAGGCCCCTAAGGGCTGCAGCACTTCTTGTGCCACCCTTAGAGGCCCTGTACCCTGACACAAAAACACTGCCCTTGCAGGCTGAGTGGGTATAGAACAAAACAGTCGACATGGCACACATCCCTGTGTGCCATGCCCACAACACACACTGCCCTGGCATTCATCAACCTCCTTTCTAGCTGGGTGCCCTATGCCAGTGGTGTGGGTACAGGAGCATGGCCACTGTGTGCAGTGCTGCCATTTAAGAATATATGGTGCTGGGAGATAGTCAACACGAACTCCACAGCACCGTGATGGCTCCACTGAAGACTGAGAAGTTTGGTATCAAACTTCTCAGCACATTAAACCCGCACTGATGCCAGTGCAGGATTTTATGTACAATGCACGACACAGGGCGTCTTAGAGATGCCCCCTGAACCTAACCTACAATCCACATCTTGTCTGAGGGGCTGCCTAGGCTGCCACACCACAGACATGTTGCTGGACCCCTGGGTAGAGAGCCATCTGCTCTCCTGGGCCTGCAACAATGCACATCCTGGGCGAGGTGCTAGGTCTCCTCCCCCAGGATGGGCAGGGGAAGCTTCAAAGGCATGCCGCCTTTGTGAGCTTCTCCAGGCCACTTGCTGTACTCAGCATCTGGCCTGTACCGGTTCTAAACCCCCACTCTGGCTGGAAGACTGGCCGGAAACCCCAAGGAAGGACACTGGGTGTGCCAGCCTCTGCCAATCCCACCCCTCAGGTGGGGGAGGCGAGGTGAAGCACATCCCTGGGCTCTCGCCATCTTGAAGATGGGGAGCCCTGCCCAGTCAGGACTAGGCCACTGCCCCCTCCCACAGGAGTGGCAGGATAGGGGATGTTCCCTCCCCAGGGTATGGACCACTGTGTCCCTACCCTTTACATGTAACGCCCATGAATTGAGTGTTGAGGGGCACCCTGATCCAGATTCTGAAACAGCAAAGAATATAAAGACCTGCCGTGCAGCTGCTAACAAGAGGAAGACACCAACTTCTTTGGCCCCAGCCCTGCCTTCCTGTCGACCCTCGAACCTGCTCCTGCTAAATCCCGGGACCTCCTATGGCCAACAACCTCACAATCCCCGGAGGACCTGGCTACCTTGTGACTCTGAGCATCTGGGACTCCCACAAGCAGTGGTACTGCTCAAAGCAAGTAACTGACCCTGGCATTAGCCAGGAACCACGAACCCTGCACACTCTGCACCCGCCTGCCTGGCCAGTGCTGGAGTGGACAAAGAGCACGAGAACGTCTCCCCGGCGACTGTGACCCCGAATCCAGCACCCCAGGAGCCACCTAGACGCCCCCCCCAAACCACGATCAACAGAGGGTAAGATTTTCTGACACCAAAAGGCACCCCTGCACCCGGCGGCCCCCTGTGCCCAACTCCTGGGTACCTACCTATCCTCCGACTACCAAACTTACCTCTCGAAGTGGTGGTCGCACCTGATGAATCTTCGTCCCCGAGCTTGCAGCCTTTGTTCGTTCTTGAGCTAAATCATTGCAATCCATTGAGCGCCCGACGGCTCAAAAGCACCCTGCACTCAGCCTCCAGAGTGGCCCTGGCAGAGCAACTTCTACTCTAATCTACTTACCCATTTGCCCTGAGCAAGTGACCAGGAACCCAGCTCCCACAGCCGTGTGACTTGCTAGCCAGCAGCCACCAACCACATGCCCCCTTCCTCCCTTAGGATAACATTGGGCCTACCTCACTCTGCACCTGGCTGCCCCTATGCCGCTGAGGGTGTATCAACTTTACTTACCTGACCCTGGGAGACCCCTGAGTCTATGCCCAGAACCTTAACTCTGCCAGTCGAGTACTTACCCAAAAGCAGATAACTCACTTGTTCGAGGCATATGAGCTGCAGATTATACACTGTGCAGAGCTCGCCATCTGGTGTTGGGCCCGGATGTTTGCAGTTTGTTTTTCCTCTTGGAAAGTGTTTGGAAGTCACGAGGTTGGTGACTCCTCCTTTGATTCGTATTGCGCATGGGCTTCGGCTCCATCCTCAGATTGTTTTTTCCGCCATCGGGCTCGGATGTAATACTTCGCGCTCCGGTTCCGAACTTTCCAGTTCAACGATCGACGCAAAAATCCTCGCTCATCGAGCCTCTTCAAGATCATAAATCATCTTAATCACCTTCTCTTCGGCACTTCTTCGATTCCGGTCGTCGACGGTGGCCTTCGGGCCTATTCTGGCTCCGGTCTCGGCTGATGGAAAGAACTCCCTTCAAGAAGTGCCCTCGATGTGGGTCCAAGTTTCCCCACACCGATCTTCATGAGGTGTGCAACCTCTGCCTCTCCCCAGAACTCGAGGCCCGACACTGTCCCGCCTGCAAGTCTTTTCGCTCTAAAAAGACTATTCGAGATCGGGCTAGACGCAACATGGCGCACTCCTCGACCTCTGCTCCAGTCGACATCTTCGGGGACTGCGTCGAAGCTCCGGGACAGCAGAACATCGAACAGGAGGACGACTACCTCGTCAGCGCTTCCGAGGCCGACGAATCAGATGTGGAGGACATCACCCCGGCGCAGCGGGTCGTGAGTACAATACCCCCTCCCACGCCTGCGCCGATACCGAAAAAGGCTTCTGTCACACCTTCGCCTCCGGGCCTAGGCAAGACCAAGGATAATGCTTCTCACACCCCGCCTTCGGGCCCGGTAAAGAAGCCTATTAAGCCTTCTGGCAGCTCTGGCTCAAGCCAGCCGACCACTGGTGCCGAAAAACATCCTTCGGCACCGAAGAAAAAATCGGCCTCCACCTCCACACCGAACCCGGCACCAAAGCCTTCGGTGTCGAAGCCTACTCTTCCGGTGCCGACCAAACATCACAAGGCCCTCTGCACCGACACTCCCGTGCTGAAGCCTTCTTCGGCACCGACCAAAAAATCGGAGGTCCCAAAGAAGCACGGCTTAGACAAGCCTAAAAGCTGTCGGCCCCGAAAACTTTGGCGCCGACCGAACAACCAGTGTCGCAAGAACTTTTCACACCGGATCCTCTGCAAAAGACACTCACCAAGGATCCAAAAACTGGACACTTGACATTGTCTTCAAAAAAGAGACACTTGGACAAACCAGCTCCACCTCCAAAGAGGAAAGACATTGCTACCCCTTCCCACCTCATTGTTCCCCCACCTTGTCTCCTGTCCCAGGCGGTTTGGGAGACCCTTATTATGATCCAGCAGGTGTGCCTCAAGACCCCACCTCTACTGGATCTCCAGACCCATGGGACGATTATAACAATCCGGACATCCCAGATGTCCCACAGGATGACCTTTACCCATCTAGGCCATCCCCACCTGAAGATTCTTTAGGTTTTCACCACTTGTTACAAAGGGCGGCACACTACCACGGGGTGGAGTTACATACTGACCCAGTGGAGGAAGATTTTCTCCTAGACACCTTCGACGATGCACATAGGTCTACTGCCATTCTACCTATGTTGAAGGGAGTAATTAAACATGCACCTGAGGTTTTTAAAGACCCAGTCAGGGCCAGGGTCCTAAACCCCCGTATAGAGAAATACAAAGCCGCCCCCACAGACCCTTCATACATTAAAGGCCCTGCACCATTGGATTCCCTAGTGGTATCTACAGCTAGGAAGCGCTCAAATTCTCAGGCGTCGGGTGAAGCACCACCTGACGAGTCCAAGCTCCTAGACGCGTCAGGGAAGCGCACTGCGTCACAAGCCGCCAATATATGGCGTATCGCCAATACGCAAGCACTGTTGGCCCGATACGACAGGGCGCATTATGATAACCTAGAGACCATCATGCACCATCTCGCTGAAAAGTACGAGACTAGGGCTAATGAATTGATTCAAGAGGGAAAAACAATAACTAATACCTCTATACGCTGTGCCCTAGATGCAGCAGATACAGCCTCCAGGGCCATAAACACCAGTGTCCTTCTCCGTTGCCATGCCTGGCTCAGAGTTTCAGGTTTCTATATTCAACCACCCATTCGACCAAGATCATCTATTTGGCCCCAAAGTTGATGAAGCCCTCAAAGATGAAGAAAGATACTGACATGGCGAAATCCATGGGAGCCCTGCAGTCACATACTCCCAGGCGCTCTTTTCGCCGCTCTTCCTTTCAGGGCACGGGCAGAGGCTACTCCTCTGATAGTGCATCCACGTCCTACAAATCCCCTCCTCAATCTATCTTCACAAAGGGTTATCAAAGAGGCGTATTCAGAGGCAATAATAAGGGCAGAGGCAAGACAAATACCGCCCGCTCTGCCACACCTCCTGCCCAATGACTTCCCCTGCTCCCTCCAGACCATTCCACTCCGGTCGGGGCAGAATACAACATTTCCTTCACGTCTGGGAGACGATCACCTCAGACAGATGGGTGACACAAATTATTTGTTCAGGGTATTGCCTAGGACTAACATCTACCCCCCAAACATTCCACCCAGGCAACGCCCTATGTCTCAAGAACATACTACGTTACTAAAACAGGAGGTGATCTCCCTCCTGCAATAAGAAGCCATAGAGCCGGTCCCCATAAATCAACAAAATTTAGGGGTCTACTCCCTGTGCTTTCTGATTCCAAAGAGACGAGACTCTACGACCTATCCTGGATCTCAGACCTCTAAACACTTACATACATTCAGACCATTTTCACATGGTAACCCTTCAACAGGTTCTTCCGCTCCTCTCCCAGAGCGATTTTTCTCACCACTCTGGATTTAAGACTCGTACTTCACATCCCAGTACACCAGTCTCACAAAGTACCTGAGATTTGTGGTGGAGGGGGCGACACAACCAGTTCAAGGTGCTCCCCTTCGGGCTAACCGCACCAAGGGTATTCACCAAGTGCCTAGGGGTAGTGGCTGCACACCTCAGAAGACAGCACATTCATGTCTTCCCGTATCTGGACGACTGGCTAATAAAAGCCACGTCCTACGAACAATGTGTGCAACATACCGCTGCTACAATCCAACTACTTCACCAGCTAGGTTTCACGGTGAACCACCAAAAGTCCCTCCTAATACCATCACACACAAAACAATACCTTGGTGCTACCATAGACACCTCAAAAGCCATAGCCTATCCCAATCCTGCCAGGATTGCAAACATACAGGCTCTGCGTCACAAATTCATAATTCAACACTCTCTCCCAGCAAGAGTGTTTATGCAACTGATAGGGATGATGGCCTCTTGCATCTTCATAGTGCCCCATGCAAAACTCCAGATGCGTCCACTCCAAGAGTGTTTGGCATGCCAGTGGAACCAGGCCCAGGGGCAACTGGCAGATCTGGTGTTGGTAGACGGTCGCACCCATCGCTCTCTGCAGTGGTGAAACACCACAAACCTTTCCAGAGGTCGACCGTTCCTGGACCCGGTTCCACAAATAATTCTAACGGACGCATCGCTCTCCGGCTGGGGAGCTCATCTGTTACATCTCACAGTACAGGGCACTTGGACTCCGCAACAGAAGTTACTCCACATCAACCATCTGGAGTTACTAGCAATCTTCCTAGCCCTAAAATCCTTCCAGACGCAGATTGCAGGCAAGGCAGTCCTCATTCGCACAGACATCATGACTGCCATATACTACATTCAAAAACAGGGGGGCACACACTCTCCACAGCTCTCAATTAGCACAGCGCATATGGAGATGGGCAATTCCACATAAAATCTTTCTCCTGGCCCAACATGTCCCAGGAGTCCAAAACACCATGGCAGATCTGCTCAGCAGAAAAACGCAACAGATTCACGAATGGGAACTTCACCCACAGGTTCAACCGTTCTTTCAGAAGTGGGGGCATCCACACATAGATCTATTCGCCACCCACGAAAACTAAAAATGCCCAAGCTTCGCCGCCAGGTATCCACACCCATTGTCCAAAGGCAATGCGATATGGATGAACTGGTCAAACAAATTTGCATACGCCTTTCCACCTCTCCCACTATTTCTATTAGTGGTGCGAAAGCTACAACAACATTCCCGAACACTGATCCTAGTAGCTCCAACATGGGCCAGACAACTGTGGTACACCACACTGCTGGAACTCTCGGTAGTACCACACCAAAAGCTACACCTCTCACCATGCCTCCTAACCCAGAACCATGGAGAGATCAGGCACCCGGGCTCAGCTCAACCTTGCGATCTGGTTCCTGAGGTCCTAGAATTCGGATACCTTAACCTTCCCACTGATTGCATGAATATTATCAGGGAAGCTAGACGCCCTACTACTAGGGCATGCTATGCTGCAAAGTGGAAAAGATTTGTTGTTTACTGCCACAACAACACAATCTATCCTCTAAATGTGTCCATACAGCATATTATATGTTACTTGCTCCATCTCCAAATGTGTAACCTAGCATATACATCCATTCGGTTACACCTCGCAGCGATTGCTGCTTACTTACAGAACAGGCAGCACCTGTCACTTTTCAGGGTGCCTGCCATTAAAGCCTTTATGGAAGGCCTCAAAAGAGTAATTCCACCCAGAGTACCACCCTCACCTGTCTGGAACTTAAATATAGTTCTCACAAGGCTAGTGGGACCCCCTTTTGAACCATTACACAAATGTGAGCTCCAGTTTCTCACATGGAAAACAGCATTCCTAGTGGCCATCACTTCCCTTAGAAGGGTTAGTGAAATGCAAGCACTCACCATACAGGAACCTTTTCTTCAAATGCATCATAACAAGGTGGTACTCCGCACCAACCCAAAATGTCTACCCAAAGTCATTTCTCCCTTTCATCTAAACCAGTCGGTAGAATTACCAGTCTTCTCACAACCTCAAACAGTTGCGGAAAGGGCTTTACACACACTACTACATCCAAAGAACACAACCTTTCAGAAAAACCAAACAGCTATTTGTTTCTTTCTCTCCACCGCATAAAGGCAGCCCTATTTCTAAATCAGGGATAGCTAGGTGGATTGTAAAATGCATACAGATTTGCTACCACAAAGAAAAACTAACGCTATCTGTTCCCCCTAAAGCCCACTCTACAAGGAAGATAGGGGCTTCTATGGCTTTTCTAGGAAACATACCACTAGATGACATCTGCAAAGCAGCGACATGGTCAACACCGCACACTTTCACAAAACATTACTGTGTAGATGTGCAAACCAAGCAACAAGCTAGTGTGGGCCAGGCTGTACTAAAAACACTGTTCCAAACAACTGCAACGGATGCCGGTGGTCGCCGCTAGGGTTGGGTACTGCTATATAGTCTATGCACAGTGTATAATCTGCAGCTCATATGCCTCGAACGGAATATGCTACTTACCAGTATGCATCTGTTCTTGGCATGTAGAGCTGCAGATCTATACACGCCCACCCGCCTTCCAAAGACTTTCCAAGAGGAAAAACAAACTGCAAACATCCGGGCCCAACACCAGATGGCGAGCTATGCACAGTGTATAGATCTGCAGCTCTACTTGCCAAGAACAGATGCATACTGGTAAGTAGCATATTCCTTCTACCATAGGGTAACATTGACTGGCTTCTTCTGAAACTTCTTTTAAGTGTTGAGTTTCTAAACTTTAATATATTCACCTAAAATCAAGAGCGTAACAAACGGAAACACTCACCTGCTATTAGGAGAGATCCCAGTGCTGCCCAGCACTGACCCTGCAAAGTAATTACAACCATACTTGCCGCTAACCCAATTTTCTTCCATAGGAAACCATTGACTGTTTTTCTGTGAAACTTCTAATGTGTCGATTTTTGCAAACTACAAATGTTCTTTAAAAATCGTACCAACTGAGAACGTAATTACCTGTTTTAGATAGATGTCCCAGTACTGAGCCTAGGAGCCCAGCACTGGATTACAATAGTAACGAGAACATACTTTGCCTGCAACTTGAATTTCCTTCCATAGGATTTCATTGCCTGGTTTTTGCTGAAAAAGTTTCTAAGTGTCGATTTTGCAAACTTGCAAATATTCGTTAAAGATCACCTGTATAAACTAAACGCATTCTCTCAACTGCTTACAGGTGGTACAATAGTGCTGGATCCAGTATCCAACACTGAGCTTGAAAATAACAATAACCCCACTTACCTGCTAAGTGAATTTCCTCCCATAGGATAACATTGGTGATTTCATTAGAAAAGGTTTCTAAATGTAAACTTTTAAAATACCAAAATATTGCTTAAACCAGTGGGGAACAGTTGCCGAGTACAGCAAGTGGTCTGGAGAAGCTCACAAAGGCGGCAGGCCTTTGAAGCTTCCCCTGGCCATCTTGGGGGAGGGGACCTAGCACCTCGTCCCAGGATGTGCATTGTTGCAGGCCCTCGAGAGCGGATGGCGCTCGACCCAGGGGTCCAGCAACATGTCTGGTGTGTGGCAGCCTAAGCAGCCACTCAGTCGGGACACTGGTTGTAGGTTGAGTTCAGGGGGCATTTCTAAAATGCCCTGTCGTGTGTTTTACATTGAAACCCATACTGACATCAGTGTGGGTAAAATGTGCTGAAGTTTGATACCAAACTTCCCAGACTTCAGTGTATCCATCATGGTACTGTGGAGTTCGTAATGACAACCTCCCAGCACCATATACTCTTTAATAGTACACTGCACATACAATGTCTGAGAATGGACTCAGATACTGTCGGGGCACAGGGTTCATGCCTCTGTGCCCTCACCACTGGCATAGTATACCCGGCTAGAGGGGTAACCTAGGCCAGGGCAGTGGTTGGTAAGCATGGCACACAGGGATGTGTGCCATGTCGACTCTTCACTTTTGATCTGCACCAGGACACGCAGCCTGCAAGGCAGTGTAATTGTTAAAAGGTAAAGGGCCCCTAAGGGTGGCACAATTGGTGCAGCAGCCCTTGGGAGCCTTCTCTGGTCACAGTGCCCTGGGTACATGGGGTACCGTTTACCAGGGACCTACCTGTGGCCAGAGTTGCCAATTGGGTTTTGTTTTGGGGAAGGAACACAGGCCCTGGGGTCCTGATTGGCGTGTCCCTAGAGCACAACAAGTCTAAGAGCATCAGTCTGGGGGGGGGGGGGGGGGGGGGGGGGGAGGAGAGTTACTGCATCAGAAATCCACCTTATCACAGCCAGTTTGGGATTAGATGAAAAATGCACTCAGAGGGCATCTTGAAGATGCCACCTGAAAACTAACCCACCACTAGTCTCCAGCCACCCCCAAACATGTTTCTGGACCTGTGGACCGAGAGTCTCTTGCTCTCTGGGGCCTGAAACCATGCACATCCTGGGACGAGGTGCAAAGCCTCCTCCCCAGGATGGGCAGGGTTCATGAAAGGTAAGCTTTAAAGGCTTGCTGCCTTTGTGAGCTTCACCAGGCCACCTGCTGCTTTCAGCAACTGGTCCCCACTGGTTCTACCTCCACTTTGGGCGGGAGAACCGGCGGCAAAAACAAGTGAATAGAGGTGTGCTCACCTCTTCCATTTCCACTCCTTGGGTGGGGGAGGTGAAGCACAGGTCTGTCCCTGGCATCTTGCAGATTGGGGGGGCTCAGCCAAACAGGGACAGGCTCATACCCCCCTCCCACTTGAGGGTGGCATAATAGGGGGTGTACCCACCCCAGGGTAGGGTCCCCTTGCTCCCTACCTTTTACCTACCTGTAACGCTTCTAAATCTAGTGTTTAGGGGCACCCCTGAACCTTGCATCTTCAGACGAGAAGAAAGTACAAGGAGAAGGACCGAACAGCCGTGCAGCAGCTAACAAGAGGAAGAGGCCCTCTGACTTGGCCCCAGCCTACAGGCCTGTCTCCACCTCGAACCTGCTCCTGTGAAATCCCAGTGTCCTGCAGCCAGCAACCTCAAAAACCCTAGAGGGACCTGCCTGCCTTCAACTACAAAGACGTTGTCTCCCGTGAACACCGGATTTGTTCAGCTGCAACCTCTGGCCAGACACCGCGAATCCGCCCCACTTTGCACCTGCCGTCTACGACCCGAGCTCGAATGGCCAAACACCACTAGGAGGTCCCCCCAGCGATCCTGACCCGAGATCTGGCGACTTTTGACCTGCCTCCAGCCGACACCTGCAGCCTAAATCCTGAAGCTCCCCCCAAATGCTAACAAAAGCTGATTAGAAGATCCGACCCCAAAAGGCACCCCTGCACCCGACGCCCCACTGCTTTGGATGGCCAAACAGACTGTGCCTAACCAACCCTTAACTTCCCAACGTACTAGTCGCACCCAGAAGACCTTCGTCCCCAAGCCTGCAATGTCTTTGCAAACTGGAGGTTCCCCACTGAAACCAACAGGGCGTCCAACGTCAAAACAGTACCCTGCACCTTGCCGCCCTAGTGCTGCTGAGGGTGTAACTAGAGTGCATCCTTGACCCTGGGGACCCCTGAGTCTGCCCCCAGAACCTCCACTCCCACTACCAAATGCTTACTTTTGAACCGATAACCCTGTTTACCTCCATAGAATAACATTGACTGATTTTCTTGGAAAAGTTTCTAAATAAGGAGTTTGAAAACCTAAAGAAATTCTTTAAAATTGCACCAACTAACAAAAATGATTTTACTTACCTGTTTACAGGAAATATCCCAGAGTAGTATCCAGGTATACTACTCTGAGTAAGAAAAGTAATCTCAAAAGTAACTTACCTGTAATTTTACTGAAAAGCCCTTTGAAGTCTATGTACTGTATTTATAAAGTATTGCATTTCTCTGAAACCGTACTGCAAGTCAAAACAAAGTGCTTATACAATTGTAATTCAAACTGTTTGCAAACTGCATTACTACTGTAAAGTATTTAATGCTTAGCTGTGCCAGGCTTGCTTGGTTCTAGAAAATAAAATAACTAAAAGAATATTTTCATACAGAAAGAATGGGTCTGAAGTTCAGTCTGTGTGTGAATTCTTTTGCTGACTGTGTACAACAAACGCTTAACACTGTCCTCTGATACTGCCGTACTGCTTGACCACACTACCACAAATAGAGTGGTGCTATCTAACTTTACTGACTGAAGCTGAACTCTGATAAGGCAGAGGTCCTCATCCTCTGATCCACCCCCTCGGCCTGGGACGACTCCTGGTGGCCGACTTCACTAGGAACACCCCAACACCCACAAACCACGCATGCAACCTAGGGGTCATGCTCGACTCTACCCTCTCTGTGACGAAGCAGGTCAACGTAGTCTCCTCTTGCTTCAACACCCTCTCCCCGCTTCGCAGGATCTTCAAGTGGATCCCCACCGAAATGAGAAGGACAGTCACCCAGGCCCTTGTCAGCAGTAGACTGGACTACGGTAACGCACTACGCAGGAGCCCCGGCCAAACTCCTGAAGCGGCTTCAGCGCATTTAGAACGCCTCCGCACGCCTGATCCTCGACATCCCTCGCCGAAGCCACATCACACCCCACCTGAAAGACCTGCACTGCCTCCCTGTCAATAAGAGGATAATCTTCAAACTCCTCACCCACGCACACAAGGCACTCCACAACACCGGACCAATGTACCTCAACAGCCAACTCACCTCTACACCCACCAGCTCCGCAGACCGCACCCTTGCCACCATCCCCCGCATCCGAAGAGTGACCGCCGGTGGCAGATTCTCACACCTCGCCGCCAAAACATGGAACACCCTCCCCATTCGCCTACGGCAGACCCAAGTCCTTCTGACCTTCAGAAGACTTCTCAAGACCTTGCTCTTAGAACAGTAGCAGCTCCCCCTCAGCGCTTTGAGACTTGGTTGAGGAGCTCGACCTTACCCTTTACCTTCACTTGTCTTTCAAAGAAGTAAGGTCCCTATGCAAACTTAAAAACCTAGCCATGGGGTGCCATTCCACCAAAATTTAAGCTCCAGGAGCTGTTGGCTGGGTATGCCAAGGGCCACCCATCTGAAAATGGTGAAGACCAGTTGTAGGAAAGTGGCTCTGTATATACTGTTCCTAAATGGGTGCAGTGTGTACAGAGTCCACAGTCCCCAGAGGTTTGGCATAGGCTAAAGTTAGATATAACCTTACTCTCTAAAGTGGTAGCTTGGTCTAGCAGTAAGGCAGTATCAGAGGACCGTGTAAAGCATTTGTATACACACTCAGTCAGAAAATGGTTTCACACACTCAAGAACTGAACTCTAGGCCAATGGTTTTGTATAAAAATGTATAGTTTTTATTTTAGAACTAACAGTAGGTATCAATATTTTTGCAGCGTGAATCTTTCTGGATTCACTATGCTGTGCATTATTCCACGATCTTGTGGTTGGGTCTGGATTCGTAGTCTTTTTTTTTCTTCTTTTATTCGTAGCCCAGGTGGGCGTCTACGTCCCACCATTTGGTGTACCTCTCGTGACGTCGGCGTGCTTCCTGCGGAAGTCCCACCTTGGGTGCGCCATCTTCAGATTCTTTTTTCCGCCGTTGGGTCTGGATCGTCATCGAGAAGCTCCAGAGTTTGAACGAAGGAAAAGATAAATACGCGAGTTTCATCGAAGGAGAAAGTATACAAGACTACAGAGAAGAACATACAGCTGGGACGACGAAGAAGGTGGAGTTCCACGGAAACTTCGACGCCCATTGGAAAATGCGCACTCAGACTCTGAGCGCAATGGACAAGACACCATTCAAATTCTGCCGTAACTGCCACCACAAATACGCGCAGAAGGATCAGCATCCAGTCTGCAACCTTTGCCTGCCGATCGACCACGTGAGCATGGATTGCAACGCCTGCGCCGTCTTCTCGCCGAAGACGCTCCGAGAGAGAAAGGCAGAGAAGAGCCAACTTCAACATGGAAAGCAAGGGTAAGGCCCCGTCGCTGTACGAGCTGGGCCTCTCCACCGACTAGGACAACATCGCCAAAGGACCCGACGTCTTCACGGTCGCAGAGACCGATAAGAAAACGCCTGACAAGGTAGGAGACTCTTCGAGTACGAAAGCCCCGAAAGGGCCCCGAAAACCTGAGAGGACTCTCGAAAAACAGTCAAAGTCCTCGAAAGGAACACCAACCGCAAGTGGATCCAAGGACGAAAGGCCCTGCGGATCCTTCGAGAAGGACTCCCAGGTGCCGAAGCTTGCCGAAAAGCAGGGTTCGTCGAAGCAGGGCCTCGAGGTGAGCCGCCCGACGACGAAGGAAAAGGCCGCATCGACGCAAGCTCCGTCGAAGAAACCAGCGCTCGACGCCAATCCCGCCTCCGAAATGGAGAAGAAAAAGAGAAGGCTCGAGGCGGAGATGGAGAGTATCCTTCTGAGGAAGGAGTTCGACGAAAAAATGACAGTACAAGATCCCAGTAAGGCCGCCGACCGAGGTCGTAGAGTTCGAGGAACAGGAGGACTTCGACACCGAAGATCTGTCGAGAGATCCTGAAGAGGAGGAGGAAGCCTACTATGAGGGAGAAGAAGACGAGCAGCAGTCTATCTACGGCTCGGCGCCGTCGACGGCTCAGGAGATGGAATGGCAAGACCTCTACGCCGAAGGTCCCGAGGAGCCCGTGGAGACATATCCTTCGAGTCCTTCGCCGCCAGACGACATTGGAGCATACAACATGGTCGTCAGGAGTGCAGCAGCGGCCTTTGGGGTGAAATTGGACGAGGAGAAGCAGAAAGCAAACTTTCTACTGGAAACACTGCTTCCCATCCAGACTAAGAGCCAGTTCCTCCCCATGCTCCAAAGCGTGATGAACCAAGGGAAGGAGGCATTCAAGGAGCCCGGAACTTTCAGATCCATCACTCCAAGAACAGAAAAGAAGTACAAGCACTCTTCACAGGATCCTCCATATATCAAGGGATCAGTCACAGCTGACTCCATCATTGCCTCCACGGCCAGGAAGAGGGCCAATGTGCCGGCTACCTCACGGCCGCTTCCCGACAAGGAGAGCAGAAGAATGGACCTCACCGGGAGGAAGGTGGAGAGAAATGCGGCCATGCACTGGCGCATGGCCAACTCCAATGCCCTTCTGAACAGGCAACAACACTGGGACGAGATGGGAGACCTAATTAAGCATCTCCCAGAGCAGTACAGACAGAGCTTCCCATCTGGTCGAAGAAGGCAAAAGCATTTCTAACGCATGCATTAAGACAGCATTGGACGGGGCAGAGACATGTAGCAGGCTGATGGGGTATTGGTATCACGGAGAGGAGGCAAGCCTGGCTTCGATTTCTGGCTTCAAACAGGAGGTCCAGAACAACATACTGAACACACCATTAAACGGTGAGACGCTGTTAGGTGCCACGGTGGACGAAAAACTCTCCCAGCTGAAGAAGGAAAATGAAACGGCTAGGTCCATGGGGGCCCTGCAATTCAGAGGGATGCGAAGAGGCACCACAGCTCGGAGACCCTTCGGAAGGGGAGGAAACCAGCCGGGTACGTCACACCAGACTTTCCAGCAAGGACAGCAGGGTGAAGGTCACAGCCAGCAGGGCCAGCAGAAGCAGAACTGGCAGTACCAACCTCGGGGCCAGTCCTTTCGCGTGAGGGGAAACGGACGTGGACAGAGAAGAGGGGGAGACCAACCCTCCTCAAAGTGACTTCCATCGAAAGAAGAGGCTCACCCTCAGGATACCCCAGAGGGTGAAACGCATAGTGAACCCAGTAGGGGGGGTTCACAAACCAAACGCCTACGAGCATGCAACACCAGTAGGCGCAGATCCAGATCGCACACTCCATCATCGGCCAGGGACTTCTCACCGACGCTGTCGGACTCACCCGGGACGAGGGTGTCGCCGGTTGACGATCTGGTCTCCTTCCAGGAGGTGCTGCTGAGAGGTGCAGCCAAGTTGGGAATCACGGTGACGGTACCGACACCTACGACGTCCGTGATATTCGAGACGCTGCACAAGAAGCACCTGTCTCGCCCCCTGCTGCCGCTTGAGCCAGGACTGGTGGAGCCAGCTATGGAGTTGTTCCTCACTCCGGCAGTGACGAAATCCGCCCCCTCCCGGCTTATGAAGAAGTATCGAGCTCCGGACTCGGACCCAACCTTTTTGAGGACGGACCCTAAGCCGGATTCAGTCATTGTGACGGCGGCGAGTAAGCAGCATGCTACCACTCCCTCATCGACAGTTCCGCCCGACAAGGAAAGCCGCTGGCTGGATTCGGCGGGCAGGAAGGTCTGTGGTACGGCTGCCACCACCATGAAGGCGGCAAGTGCCGGGGCCCTGTTGGGGCGTTACGACCGGGCCCTGTGGGAGTCTCCAGCAGTATGCGGAGCTGCTGCCTCGTGACAAGAGGGAAGACTTCTTGGAGACTTTGCGCGAGGGGATGCTAATCTCCAACCAGGTGATCAGTGCGGCAGCGGATGTGTCCCTGCTGTCGGCGCATGGGTACTGTCATGGAGTCCACCAACGGCGGCACGCGTGGCTTCGCCTTACCTCGCTCAAGCCGAAGGCTCACCAGAGTGGCCAATCTGCCCTTCTCGGGGGAAACCCTGTTCGGGCAGCATGCGGACGACGAGATGGCCCGCATGAAGACTGAGGCGGAGACCCTGACGGCTGTCTGCTTGGAGAAGCCAGAAAAGAAGAAACGCCCCTTCCAGAGACTGTTCGGGTCTGCGGGCAGAGGGCGTGGTCAGGCCTCAGGACAGCACCAGCACCAGCAGCAGCAGCAGCAGTAAAGTAAACCCTTCCAGAAGCGCCAGAAGGGTAGAGGGGGCCAGCAGTCAGCTCCGGCTACCAAGGGCCCGGCCGGGTCGCGGCCCTGAGCATTTACTTCCCCTGCAACCGTTACCCACTCCAGGGGGGGGGGGGGGGGGGGGGGGGGGGGAAGCATTCAATTTTTTCCGGCAGAGTGGAGAAACATTACTCAGGACAAGTGGGTGCTGAATATTGTTTGTAATGGATACAGTCTTCGATTCATCAGTCCGTCTCCAGCGATTCCGCCGGTAAGCTCGCGGTATCAACTGCGAGAGCTCCAGGCGGAGGCAGACATCCTGTTAAGGAAAAAGGCGGTGGAAGATGTACCTCTGTCTCAAAGGGGAAGAGGTCTGTACTCTCGTATCTTCCTGGTTCGCAAGAAGGACAAGAACGAGTTCAGGCCCATTCTGGATTTGCGGCAAGCAAACAAATGGATTCCCAGAGAGAAGTTATGCATGCTGTTGTTGCATCAGATTCCCCCTCAGCTGCAACAGGGAGACTGGCTCTGTGCCATAGACCTACAAGATGCGTAATTCCATGTGCCCATTGCACGGAAACACAGGAAGTTCCTGCGGTTCCAAGTCGGCGCCAATCATTATCAATACACAGTACTGCCAATCGGGCTAAAGTCTGCCCCAAGGACCTTCTCGAAGTGCATGGCAGTGGTAGCGGCGCACCTACGAAGGAACAAGGTGTTTGTCTACCCGTACCTGGACGACTGGTTGATCAAGGCCTCTTCTTTTACGGAAGCACAGGCGCACTTCCGGAGGACGTGCGTTCTCTTGAACAAGCTGGGGTTACACGTCAACATGTCCAAATCTGTCCCGACTCCGGTCCAGTGCATACAGTACTTGGGGGGGGGGCCTCTATCGATACACGGTCAGCAAGCGTGTCTCCTTCGGAGGAGAGACGGTTATCGCTCCTTCGGAAGGCTCAGGACCTCATGGCCGCTCCATCGGCGACAGTGAGGAAGGTGTCTTCGCTGCTGGGGTCGATGGCCTCCTCTATCTTCCTCACGCCGCACGCACGGCTGAATATGCGACCACTGCATGAGTGCTTGGAGGATCAATGGGATCAGAGAACAGGTTCTTGGGACGACAAGATCCGGCTGCCTCTACATGCTCTTCAGTCTCTGAAATGGTGGTGTTCGGCGGAGAATCTCCTCAGGGGGGTTCCCTTCCACAAGGACATTCCCGAGACGACTATTGTGACGGATGCTTCTCTCCAAGGTTGGGGAGCGCACTCCGGAGACTTACAGATGCAAGGAAAGTGGTCCCCGTTGGAGTCGACGTACCACATCAATTTCCTGGAACTCGGAGCCGTGTACCTGGCATTGAAGGCCTTTCATCTGTCCTTCCAGACCACCTCGTTGCTGATACAGACTGACAATACAACCACGATGTATTACCTCAACAAGCAAGGGGGGTCGCGATCGCGCACTCTGTCGCAGGAGGCGCAGGTGATCTGGCGCTGGCTTCTGGCCCGCGGATTGATGATCACGGCCACGCATCTGCCAGGTGTGCAGAATGTTCAGGCGGACGCGCTGAGCAGGCTGCTTCAGGAGAACCACGAATGGGTCATAAACAACTAGGTACTAGGAGAAGTCTTCGCAAGGTGGGGGACTCCAGACGTAGAACTGTTCGCCACGGCCGAACACAGCAAATGCCGAGACTTCGCATCCAGGTACTACCAGAAGGGGACGCTGGGGAATGCGCTATGGATCGACTGGTCGAACAGCTTTCTGTAAGCTTTTCCACGCATTCCCCAGATTCCGGCATTGCTCATCAAGCTGTCCAAGTCCAGGGCGCGGATGATCCTGATTGCCCCGGAATGGCCCAGGCAGTGGTGGTTCACGGATCTGCTTCACTGGTCTCTCCTTCCTCACATGCAGCTGCCGTGCAGGCCGGACCTTCTCACGAAGTTCGGGGTGCGGATGGTGCATCCCAACCTCTCGTCTTTGAGTTTGGCGGCATGGCTCCTGAGATAGTGCAATATGGACGTTTGAATCTACCAGAAGATTGTATGGGCATACTGAAGGAGGCTAAACGTCCTTCCACTAGGACTTCCTATGCTTACAAGTGGAAGAGATTCTGCATCTGGTGCAAATCCAAGAACTTTGACCCGACAACATGTAAGGAAGATGTCATCCTTCCATATCTTTTACATTTGGCACAGTCTGGCCTTAATTTCCACTCCATTAAGGTTCATCTCGCTGGGAATTGAATGTGGTGCTGTCCAGATTGATGAAGGAGCCTTTTGAACCTATTCACAAGGCTTCGTTGCAGCACCTGTCCTGAAAGGCGGCGTTCCTAGTGGCCATTACATCGGCCCGCAGGGTGAGTGAACTTCAGGCGTTGTTGGCGAGAACCTTATCCTGTATTTCATGCTGCTAAGGTTGTTATGCGTACTCACCCTAAATTTCTTCCTAAGGTTATATTTGATTTTCATGTCAACCAGACCATAACTTTACCTACGTTTTTTCAGAATCCTTCTTCAGCGGAATGTCTCTACATTCCCTGGACGTGAGGAGGGTGTTGAAGTTTTATCTTGATAAGACCAAAGATATTCATAGGTCAGACCAATTGTTTATCAATTATGGATCAGTCAGGACCGGTCTTGCTACCTCCAAACAGTCCATCTCTTGGTGGATTGTGTCCTGTATACAGTTGTTACCAAAAGGCTAATAAGACCTTAGGGGGTAAACCTAAGGCTCATTCCACCAGGGGCAAAGCTGCCACGACTGCTTTGCTGCGTAATGTTCCGATTGCAGAAATCTGCAAGGCGGCCACTTGGAAGTCGGTCCATACCTTTGCTGCGCATTACTGTCTGGACGGGGATGCCAGGGCAGATGCTCAGGTTGGGCAGGCTTCGCTGCGAAATTTGTTCGCACAGTAGTGGTATTATTGTGTAATCTTCTCCACCGCCGTTTTTTTGTGGGGATGGGCTTCCCATTCTATTCACTAGATTGACTATACACAGATATCCCCTACTACAGAAGTAGTTTCTTTTCTGTAACTCCAGTTCTGTAGTAGGGGTATCTCTGTTATAGTCATAAGCACCGGCCCTCCTCCCCGGTGGAGAGATTAATGTTAATATAAGGAATGCTACAGGTCTGGCGTGCTACGCCTTCAAAAAGAACTGAAAGTAAAAGGGACCTGCTGTGCATTCTGGGATACTGGAAAAGTTCTGGAAAGTTTTCTTAAAGGCCCAGTATCCTGTTCTGAGCCACATAATGGCAGCCTATGGGGCTTGTCTGTCCATTCCTTCCTCTCTATCATTCCAGAGGCCTTTGCTGGAAGAGTCAGGTTTCTTTCTCTATGGGAAAAGCTGGACAGGCAGTGCTGTTAGTGGTTGCTGGTGGAATTCTTTCTAGTTGAAGTACTGGACAGTGTAGCCTGTGGATATAGGCTGCATTATCTGTCTTTGAAATTCTCTCTTGTGTGGATGCAGGTCTGCATGACTTGACAACTTAAGAGATTATTTTTATTGCTCCGGGGTCCGCGCACATGGGCGGGACTATTCACTAGATTATGACTAACAGATACCCCTACTACAGAACTGGAGTTACAGAAAAGAAACTACTCCTTCTGGTGCCATCCAGAAACCGCAAATCCAGCACACTCTGCACCCGCCAAGCCCGGCCTGTGTTTGAGTGAGCAAACACCACGAGGAGGTCCCCCCGGCGATCCTGACCCGAGATCCGGTGAACATTGACCTGCCTCAAGCCTCCAGACGACGCCTGCAGCCTCAATCCAGGAGACCCCTCCCCTACCACGACCAGAGCGGCTAAGAAAATCTAATGTCCAAAGCCACCCCCTGCACCTGTCACCCCACAGCCTTGTGTGCCCAACCCAGTGGTGCCTAACCATCCCTCTACATCCCAACTTACCCTTCGAAGTCGTGGTTACTCCTGGAAGATCTTCGTCCCCGAGCCTGCAGTGTTTCTTTGTCCTGGAGAATCTCCATTGATTTCAACAGGGTACCCGACCTCCACTACACCCGGCTGCCCTAGCGCTGCGGAGGATGCCCCTTTGGTGCTAACTTGGTCCTCAGCGTGCCCTGAGCTTAACCCTAGGAGCTTTGCTCCCACAACCCTGTGGCCTGCTTGGCAGCAGCCACCAACCAGAGCCCACCCCCCACCCCCACCCCTCCCCAATCCTCCCTAGGATAACATTGGGCCTCAAAACTCGGCACCCGGCCGCCATAGTGCCACTGGGGGTGAAACAGTGCTTCACTGACCCTGGGAGACCCTGAGTTTTACCCCAGAACCCTAAATCAGAAGACCGATTATTTACCTTGAAACCGATAACTCATTTTTCCTCATAGGATAACATTGACACTTTATCTCCCAAAAAATTTCAAAGGGTCGACTTTTGAAAACTACGAATATTCCTTAAAAATTGCACAGATAACCTTTACCGAATTTTCTCAACTGTTTGCAGAAAAGGTGCCAGTGCTGACCCCAGGTGTCCAGCACGGAGTAAGAAAAGTAACTAAAAGTAACTATCTGAAAGAAACACGTTAGTTAGATTCCTCACCTTAGAATATCCCCAGGCGTCAGACTGGATCCGGAAGATTTTTCGTCAGCAATACCCCTTGCGCGTCGCTAGGCGTCGTCTGCGGCTCCGCGTCCGTCGTCGGCGTCGTGCGCCGGGATGACGTCGTCGGAGTACTTAGACGCCGCCCTCGCGCGCTGACGTCAGTTCTTCTTTTTTCCGCGCCAGTAAGCGCAGATCCGGGAGAGCTACCCCTTTTAGTCTTTTTTGACTAAATCTTTTTGATCATTTTTGATCCTTGTCTGTCGACATCTGGTGCCGGTAGGATGCCTGGGTTCAAGGCTTGTGAGGATTGTCATCGACTGATGTCGGTGACCGATCACCACCGCCGGTGCCTCTACTGCTTAGGCCTCGATCACGACGCGGAGTCGTGCAACGACTGTCAGGCCCTGACTTCGAAGGCTAGGCGGGAGCGGTCCCGCAAGCTTCTGGAGCTTCGCCACTCGGCTCCGCGTCGTGCGCGATCCCGGTCCAGGAGGAGGTCCAAGGATCGCTCGCGGAGCCCTAGCCGACGCCACCATCGCTCGTCGGGCTCCAAGTCGTCGGGTAAGTCTAAACACTCTAAGAAGTCGAAGCGGCGACATCGCTCTTCGGACTCCCCTCGCCGGTCGCGCGACTCGGCCGAGGGTCCCAGTGGTTCCACCCCCGCGGCTCCGGCGGAGCCGCAGGTGCCGCGTCCGCCCCCATACCTTCCGGTCCCTGGGGCTGACGCGGCGCCGGCGGAGATCAGTGCCTTCCTCTCGGCCATGAGGAGCCTGGCCCCGCCGTCGACGCCCGCTGGCGCGCCTTCGGGCCCCGCGGACTCGACTGGGCGACCTCGCGTGCCGGCGGCTCCGGCCCCGGCGCCGTCGACGACTCCGGTCTCGACGCCGCAGGTCCCCGCGGGGCCCTTGCCTGGGCCCCAGTCGACGCCGGTTGACCTTGTCACTCCTCCACCGGCGCCGACGCCTGAACCACCGACGCCGACACCGGCGCCACCGACGCCGACGCCTGTGACGCCGACGCCCCGGTTTAGCCCTCATCCGGACCCGACGCCGGCACGGCGTCCGCCGACGCCGCATCCGACGCCGCTTGAGACCTACCATCTCTACAGTCCGGTTCCGATCATTCCTCCTGTTTATCAGGAATCGGAAGAAGGGGGCGACTGGGAGGGGTTCGAGGACCCTCTGGCTGTTCAGTCACAGCTTTCTCAGGACTGGGCAGATGAACTGGGAGAGGCCAGCGGACTGGACACCTCGCCAGACGCTGGATTCACTTCTCCTCCGACCGTGGCTTCGGAGGAGGGTGCAGCATTTTCTGTGGTGCTGCGCAAGGCGGCTGAGGCCCTTGGGCTCGAGTTGCCTGCCGTGGCTGTGAGGACCAACATCCTCACTGAGGTGCTTCAAACCTCAGCAAGCTCCACTGAGCCTCTGCTGCCGTTCAACGAGGCCCTCACTGACGTTCTGCAGGGCACCTGGTCCAAGCCCTCCACAGTTCCTCCTGTGGATAGGAACGTTGCCAGGCGCCACCGCCCTGCTCCGGGCGACCCCAGTTTCCTGTCCCAACACCCCACCCCCGAGAGTCTGGTTATCCAGGCCTCTACTTCCCAGTCCTCCTTCCCGACCGCTCCGCCGGACCGGGATTCCAAGAGACTCGAGCAGTTTGGCAAGAAACTGTTCTCGTCCCTTAGTTTGGGCCTGCGGTCCTTAAATACCGCCTGTCTCTTGGACCGTTATTCCCATTCCCTGTGGGATACGGTGGAGGACGTGCTGCCCCTGTGTCCGGAGGAGGTCCGGACGCGTCTTACCCAGGCTTTGGCCGATGGGAGGGATGCAGCACGGCACGCCATAAGATGTGGGCTTGACACCACGGACTCGCTAGGTCGGGCGATTTCCACCACGGTGGCGCTCCGCCGCCACGCCTGGATGCGGTCCACGTCATTTTCCGGGGATGTCCAGAACACCCTCATGGACATGCCCTTTGATGGCACTCGCCTGTTTGGTGAGAAGGCGGACAGTGCGCTGAACCGTTTTAAGGACTCCCGGGCTACGGCCAAGTCCTTGGGCCTCTCGGCTCCGCGGGCGCACACCTCCGCTTTTCGCCCCTTTCGTGGCCAAGGAAGGGGCGCCTCCTCACGTCCGCAAAGCCACCAGCCGCAGAACCAACCTGCGCGCGGTCGCGGACGTGGCTTCCGCCGTGGCGGAAATGGAGGACGACGTGGTCAGCCCACATCCACCCCGGCAGCATCCGCCTCAAAGCCTTCCTAGTCCGAGCTTTCAGGCCCATACCACGCCAGTGGGCGGCAGAGTTCGCCATCACCTGCTCCACTGGCGGTCCATAACATCGGACGGGTGGGTGCTGCAAATCGTCCGAAGGGGCTACTCCCTCCCCTTCGAGACGACCCCTCCAGCCATGCCACCACAGCACCACCGTATCTCGGGGGATCATTTGGATCTTCTCCGCGAGGAAGTTTCGGCTCTCTTGGCCAAGGGGGCCGTCGAGCGCGTTCCGAGTCCAGAAGTAGGTCGTGGTTGTTATTCCCACTACTTTCTGGTTCCCAAGAAGGGCAAGGGGGGCCTGCGCCCTATCTTGGACCTCCGGAACGTCAATGCCTTCCTCCGAAAGGAAAGGTTCAAGATGCTAACGTTGGCTCAGGTCTTAGCTGCCCTAGACCCTGGAGACTGGATGGTAGCGTTGGACTTGCAGGACGCGTATTTCCATATCCCCGTCCTGCCGGCCCACCGGCGTTACCTGCGGTTCACGGTGGGCCAAGAGCACTTTCAGTTTACCGTGCTCCCCTTCGGCCTCACCAGTGCCCCTCGGGTGTTCACGAAAGTGATGGCGGTGGTCGCAGCTCATCTGCGCAGATCAGGGGTCCCAGTCTTCCCCTATCTCGACGACTGGTTGTTGAAGGCGGGCTCGCCCCAGGCAGTCGTCTCCCACCTCCAGACTACGGCGGATCTCCTGCATTTGCTGGGGTTTTCCATCAACGTGCCGAAGTCACACCTGAGTCCCTCTCAGAAGCTCCTTTTCATCGGAGCGGTTCTCGATTCGGCGCAGTTCCGGGTCCATCCTCCGGAACAGCGGGTCCGGGATATACAGGCCCTGATTCCCATCTTTCGGCCTCTATCCCGGGTTTCGGTCAGGCTAGTGTTGCGGCTTCTGGGGCTGATGGCCTCCTGCATCCTACTAGTGCATCACGCCAGGCGGCGCATGCGGGCTCTGCAGTGGGACCTGAAGTTTCAGTGGGCCCAGCATCACGGCAACCTGTCCGACCATGTCTTGATCTCGGAGGGTACTGCACAGCAGTTGCAGTGGTGGCTCACGGACCGCGAGTGGGTCAAGGGCAAGAGCCTCTCCCTTCCCCAACCGGAGCATGTCGTAGTGACGGATGCGTCCCTCCTGGGATGGGGTGGCCATATGGGAGAGGCGGAGATCAGAGGCCTCTGGTCTCCGGCGGAGTCTCGTCTCCACATCAACCTGTTGGAGTTGAGAGCGATCCGGCTTGCACTGAAAGCCTTCCTTCCCTCTGTCAGGGGAAGTGTCGTGCAGGTGTTCACGGACAACACCACCGCCATGTGGTACTGCAACAAACAGGGCGGGGTGGGGTCGTGGACCCTTTGTCAGGAGGCTCTGCGCCTCTGGACATGGCTGGAACACCAGGGCGTCACCCTGGTGGTTCAACATCTGGCGGGCTCTCTGAACGCCAGAGCAGACGAACTCAGCCGCCGGTGCATGATGGATCACGAATGGCGTCTGAACTCCGAAGTGGTGCAAGGCCTCTTTCAGCAGTGGGGAGAGCCTTGGTTAGATCTATTCGCCACCGAAGAGAACGCGCAATGTCAGCAGTTCTGCGCGTTGGAATTTCCAAGGCGGCACTCGCTCGGCGACGCTTTTCGTCACGAGTGGAGTTGCGGTCTGTTGTACGCCTTTCCGCCTATACCACTTCTGCCCAGAGTGCTGAAGAAGATCGGGCGCGACCGGGCCCAAGTCATCTTGGTGGCTCCGGATTGGGCACGAAGATACTGGTATCCCGAGCTACTCAGTCTGTTGACCGATCCCCCGATACGTCTGCCCCTTCGGGAGGATCTTCTGTCGCAGCAGCAGGGGACGGTCCTCCACCCGAACCTGTCCAGCCTCCACCTCCATGCGTGGAGATTGAGCGGCGGCAGTTGATGCCATTTGACTTGCCTCCTGAAGTCTGTGATATCATTCTGGCAGCCAGGCGTCCCTCCACAAAGTCGGTATACGCCTGCCGGTGGAACAAATTTGTGGCATGGTGCACAGCAAAGGCTGTGGATCCCCTTTCCGCCCCTCTTTCTGAGGTTCTCCTCTTCCTTCTTTCTCTGGCCCGGCAGGGCTCTGCCCTGGGCACCCTGAAAGGTTATCTTGCTGCCCTCTCCGCCTTCTTGCGGCTTCCTGATCAGCCTTCTCTTTTCAAGTCCCCTGTAGTGTCACGCTTTCTCAAAGGCATTACACACACGTTCCCTCCTGTCCCTTTTGTAATGCCTCAGTGGGACTTGAATCTGGTTTTGACATTCCTGATGTGCGCTCCCTTCGAGCCTCTTCACAATTGCCCTCTTCGTCTTCTAACTCTAAAGACTGCTTTTCTGGTAGCCATCACCTCGGCTAGACGGGTGAGTGAGCTCCAGGCTTTATCTTCAAAGCCTCCTTTTCTATCTGTTCATCCGGACAAGGTTGTCCTTCGGCCTCGTCCCTCCTTTCTTCCTAAAGTGGTGACTCCATTTCACCTTGGGCAGTCTGTCACCTTGCCCACCTTCTTTCCGCCTCCGCATCCTTCCAAAGAGGAAGAGAGGCTCCACCGTCTGGACCCAAAACGTGCGCTCTCCTTTTATCTGGACCGCACAAAACAGTTCCGGGTGGACGACCAGCTTTTTGTTGGGTACGTGGGCGCTAAGAAGGGGAAAGCTGTGCACAAACGAACCATCTCTCGGTGGGTCGTTTTGTGTATAAAAATCTGCTATTCCTTGGCTAAAAAGGACCCTCCTGTTGGGCTGCGCGCCCATTCTACTCGGGCCACGGCGGCTACTACTGCCTTGGGACGGGGAGTCCCTTTGCAGGACATCTGTCAGGCGGCGACGTGGGCTTCGCTACACACGTTTGCCAGGCATTATTGCCTTGACAGCCAAGTCCGGAGGGATGGCTTCTTTGGCCGTTCTGTCCTCCAGGACTTTCTGGTGTGATCTTGGTTCGCAGACCCACCACCGGGGATGGTATTGCTTGGGTATCTATTCTAAGATGAGGAATCTAACTAACGTGTTTCTTTCAGATGAACAAGTTACTAACCTTCGGTAACGATGTATCTGTAAGAAACATTAGTTAGTTAGATTCCTCACCGACCCACCCATCCTCCCCGTTCTGCGAACTGACATCTAGGGTCAAGGTTGTCCTTTCAGGCCCCTAGATTTTATTTTTGGCACCAGTGTCGGTCTTTGCATGGCTCTGCGTTCCTGGCGCGGAAGGCTATGTACAAGAACTGACGTCAGCGCGCGAGGGCGGCGTCTAAGTACTCCGACGTCAACCCGGCGCACGACGCCGACGACGGACGCGGAGCCGCAGACGACGCCTAGCGACGCGCAAGGGGTATTGCTGACGAAAAATCTTCCGGATCCAGTCTGACGCCTGGGGATATTCTAAGGTGAGGAATCTAACTAACTAATGTTTCTTACAGATACATCGTTACCGAAGGTTAGTAACTTGTTCTGCTTGTAAATTGAATTTCCTTCCTTAGGATAACATTGGGGGTTCTCTGTGAAAATGTTTCAAAGTGTCAACTTTTGAAATACAAGAATATTCTTTAAAAATCGTAAACTGCAAAAACGTAATTACTTGGCTGTTTCAAGTAGATGTCCCAGTGTTGAATCTAGGAGTCCAGCACTGGATTGCAAGAGTAACGCACAAGTAACTTACCTGCTAAGTGAATTTCCTCCCGTAGGATAACATTGGGGATTCTATGTGAAAAAGTTTCTAAGTGACAACTTTTGAAATGCAAGAATATTTCTTAAAAATCATACCTTTAACTAAAACACATTTACTCACCTGTTTTCATGAAATGTCCCAGGGCTGACTCTAGGATCTAGTCCTGTGGTTAGAAAAGTAATCTGAAAAGTAATTAACTGCATTTTTCTTAAAGCCTAATCAATTGAATGTATCATACCTGCAATGTGTTGCAATCTGCTTTCTTAAATCTGTAATCAAAACCAGTGCCAGTTATACTGCAATTCTGAATTGTGTTCAAACAAGACAATTAGTACTGCAAAGTATTTACATGCTTACCTGTACCAGGCGTGCTTGGTTCTAGAAATAAAACAGTATATTTTTATTTTATACAAGCAATTGGCCTAGAGTTCAGTGCTTGCGTGTGGAAGCATTTGCAGACTGAGTGTGTTCACCAAATGCGTTACACTGTCCTTTGATACTGCCTTAATGCTCGACCAAGTTACCACTTTAGAGAGTGAGGTTCTATCTAACTTTAACCTCTGCCAAACCTCTGGAGAGTTGGACTCTATACACACTCTACCTCACTTTGGTGCAGTATATGTAGAGCCAGTTTCTTACACCAGTAAAGATCCCGGATCTGATGGCTTCTCAGTCTAATTTTTAAGATTTTAGGCAGGCTCCTTAGTGATTCTCTCGAACTATACGCTCATTTTGGTAACTCTGGTAATGTGAAAAGTGCTTCTTAAGCCATAATCAGTCATCCCTAATGAAGACGTATATCTTCTCCTTACTTAGAACTATGAACCAGTATCCCTGGGCAATAAACTCCTAACATTATATGCCTAAACTAATGAATCAGTATTGGGTGAGATTTCTGAAGAACGCCTTTTCAACGACGACCACTAGATTATTGTCACATAATTGAAATCACCCAGACTCTTCTTATCCCATGGATGCCATCACATTAGACACCAAAAAAGCATTTGATAAAGTAGATTGGACTTATCTCAAAGCAGTCCTTCAGAAATTTAACCTTGGCACGTCCTTCTTTAGAATGGTGATGGCTTTATACCTGGACCCTAGCGCTGAAGTATGAGCAGGAGGTATTGTTTCCTATACTTTTCCACTTAAACAACGCCCCTGACAAGGTTGCCCCACTCTCCCTCCCTGTTCATCTTGGAGCCCCTTCTGTACAATATAAGGACTAACATAAATCACTGGTATTGATTTTATTTAAAAATCTTACTGTCAAGACAGCTGTCTATTTCTATATCCGGTTGATCACTGAAGAGGCCACTCAATCCAACCATGTGCTACTGAAGACTGAATATTGGCATAAACCCTTAAAGAGAAGTCAGAAGTAACACCTCTAAACAACATAGGATCCAAAGAGTTATTGGGCAATACAGGGCTCATCTGGCAGCCACACTTTATAAAATATCTAGGGCTGGATTTCGCTGTTTACCTTATTGACACCATTTAATATAAGGCACGGACTCTGAAAACAAAGTGACAGACCTGCTTGAGGGATGGTTCCTCCTGTTTCTAACGCGATCAGGAAGAGTTGAAACTGAAAATGAACACCTAATGTTAACTACCTGATTTGCAAGTTACCTCTGACACTGTCTAATGAGTTCTTAAATAAACTAGACTGCCTTATTAACAAATTCCTCTGGCAAAACAAAAAAAACACTCTCTCCTTAAAGAAACTTAAGACTTCCGAAGGGACTAGGTGGAGTTAACTTGGCTAACTTCAGAACATACCAAACAGCATTCCTAACTGAACAGGGGGATTCACTGGCTAATCCACAGGGAAGA
Organism: Triturus cristatus; assembly: GCF_964204655.1. Classification (NCBI taxonomy): domain Eukaryota; kingdom Metazoa; phylum Chordata; class Amphibia; order Caudata; family Salamandridae; genus Triturus; species Triturus cristatus. The sequence goes on from NC_140589.1 coordinate 1,346,100,419, forward strand.
ATACAGACTTCAAAGGCTAGAAACAGAACACTAAATTCTCCCCTTGGGTATCCTGATTTCATTCCCATCTGAGCAAGATCACTACCACACATTCCAAAGGTATCTTAACATCAGAACAGCTATTTTGAAGGTGGATTCTCATCTGGATAATATCTGCACCTCTTTATTTGACCTCTATTTGGGTTAACCCCAAAATCAAGCTGGACACCCCATCTCTTCACTGGCCTGACTGGGCTAATCTCCATTTACCAGTTAGAAGCGGAGAAAAATGCTTGTCTAAAGCTACTTGACATACCTTCGCCTTGCACAATATTTCATTTCAATAAGTTCATGAAATTAAAAGCATATAAACACATTTGATGATAAAGAGCCGACACTCTCACTCTTTGATCAAATCCTCTAGATCTGGACATACAGTATCCAAAATCTGCGACCGTCTACAATCTAAGTTGTCTGTATTACTAAAGAAAGTACACAATAAATGCATAAGTGACGTCCTAGGAATTACTCATCTCTTGAATTGGACGAAGATCTGGAAATCTCCACTCTCACACATGATCACTCCAGTTATGGCATAAACCAAATAAATGTTAATACATAGGACCTTCTGGACTCATCTCTGGTACATACATATGAAACCTAGGCCATCTCCCGCTTGTTGAAACTTTAACATTAGCTTTTTACCTATATGCTCTTCTATTGCCCTACCCTTTCAACCTTTTGGATAGATAATCCTTGAATTTATTAAATCAATCTTTCAAATTCAGCCAACGTAAGCATTATTACCTTCTCATGGGTCCCCCTGACACTCGCATCCCTCAGGATAGTTAAGCATCTGTTAAATCTCCTACGTAATCTAGCTTGTAAACTAATCCTTAGAGTGGAAAAAATACTTGCAGCCTCAAATTTGCCACTTGTTAAAACTGACTTTCCTATATTAGTGGCGCTGATAACCCTCGATAGGCCTCTCCCTGGAAAGTCAGATCCACATCAATATGGCACAAGTTGCACAATTTTGTGGTTAGTACTAAACTACCTTGAAGCAAATTAAGATGTGCCTGACTCAAGTGGAGGGAATCTGTAGAGAATACCCAGAATTGTCTCCTTAATTGGCTCTAAAACCCCATTTAAACCCTGAACAATGGACCTTTACGTGTATCTGTTTGGTGCAGCTATCTACCCTGATGTACTGATGCTCGAGGAAGTTTGCCAATCTTACTACTTTTTTTTTTTTCTTGATTGTGCATAACTGAATTAACGTGTAATTGTTACCCACAATTACACCATTTACTGTGTTCAGTTTACATCCTACTGTTTTCCTATGTTTTACCAAACTTAATAAAGATGTTTGAATATAAAATGCCACTATCTTAATCTGCTATTGAAATACTTGTATTTGCCATGTGGCACCTTTTCAGATAAAACAAATGTTTTCAAAACTGTTATCACAATTCTATTTTATCGTTTCTTTACAGGAAAATTCACAAAATGCACCACTTGTTCATGCAACTTTAGAAACCTTGCTGAGGTTTCTTAATTGGATTCCACTGGGATATATCTTTGAGACCAAGTTAATTAGTACTTTAATATACAAGGTATGATCCTTTCTTATTTTAGTTGAAACAGAAAATGTTTTATAATGCTTATGTTTGTATGTACTTCTAAACTGTGAACTTAATCTAGCAACTTCTTGGCCCTGTATAATAGGCATATCCAGTATTGGCATATCATCTATATATTCTCCTGCTTGAATCCTTCTCAATCGTCGAGATGGGAGTCCCATGGTAACATAATGAAGCATTAATTGACAAACGCCTTAGGCTAGAATGGCAATAGGCAATTAATTTAATAGCCTAATCCTAACCTTTTAAAAAAAAGACCAAACTTTAAGTACAACCAATCGGCTGTCGTCACCCTCTAGAACACTCCCAGAAGAGGCAGTTTTCCTCGGATTTTCACCGCATGTCATGTGTGATGGGAGTCTCACTGAGTTCTACTCAGTTTTTTTACATCCATCTCTACTAGATTTTATCCCAGAATGACCAGCTTCAGTATGTCTGACAAGAAAAGGCTTTTCTGCCTATGTACGATGTGTGGTAGAAAGAGTCCATGTGGATGATCCACACAAGGATTTTATAAATGGTCTCCATCCCAAACACGAGGTAAGACAATGCAAAATTTGTTCCACTTCTCAAAAACTCAACGGGATAGAGGGTGGGGGCTATTTTGGCTACAGATATCTAAACATCAGAGAATCTTTTCAGAGGAAGAGAGATGGATCTTAAAGGTCTCATAAGAACTAGATCCCAAGAGGGTCACGTTGGAGAGGGGAGTAAACATCTCAAACTCTCTCCTGAGAGCAAGGATTCAAAAAAGGAGAAAGCAGTCTCCTTGGAGCCTGCATATATCCTTACCCACAATAAGAACATCAGAGGGTTCCTGTACTAATGATTTATGGGGTGTAGTAGCAGGGAAAATACAATCCAAAATACAGAGATAAACCCCTTGTGACCAGAACATTTTTTATTTCTTGTTGTTTATGAGGGGTTTTCTAGTTTTGTTTTATTTATAAAAATATATATAAATTAATAAATCAATTATTTTTGTTTGAGTAAATCCTTTTTTCATAAGTACAAATTTTTGTTTGAATAAATCATTTTTTTCATAAATACAGATTTATACAGCATTGGCTATAATTCAACCTAAGGTAGACGAAGCAGTGTAATGAACAGAAAACATACAAAAAATATAAATAATACAGGAGAAAAATTACATACAGATATCAATAATACAAAACCATACACAGTTGCGCCAATCAATACACAAATGCGCCGACGCGCGTTTCGGAATCTTCCTTCCTCAGGGCGATATTGGTATTACATGGGCGAAGGACAAAAATTAAATGCAAAAAGTTACAATAGTAAGACAACATAGATTGACTATATGCCTCGTCAAAGACAGGATCTGTGGATGAACAAATAACGGGGTTATCCGAGATCACAATATAAAAAATATATATATATATTTTATTACACATGAGCACTATTGCTTCCAGTTTGCTAGAATTAATAGAAAGCTGAAGAGTAGAGCTAAATAGATAGTTATGGAGAAGCGAGATAATACCAGTGCAGTACCGTTAATGGAAATAAAGTGCTAGAAAACCCAAAGTCCAAAAGGTGCTTCAAAATAATCACCTAAAGGTGCAATCCCTAAAGGAACAAGAATGCACAGAACTGAATACACACTTGCGATCCAAAGTGGAAAGCTAAATCCAATGAAGTGAGGAATGGGTACAATGAGGAAATCTTCCCGTAACCTATAATGTTGCCAGGGACAGAGGACTCGGACTCTTTCTTTGATCAATAATAGTTCTGGGAGGGCTAAGGAGAAAAAGACACAATGAGCCTCAAGATATCTAAGCAGAAGGTCATAAACGCAACTTAGGGGACAAGGGATCTCTAGGTACCCACTACACCTTCAACTAAAGAAAAAGACCGTCTTCGAGCCTCTTCCTCAGATTCTTTGAGGCACAAATCTGACAGAATATCACCGTCGGCACCACGCAGTCTACAACCATGAGTACCACCGGCTCGACTTTAACACAGTCGATGGCAGGAACGACCGTAGCTGTTACAGGTCCATACCATCAAGGATTTTGCAGACTAAGAGCCCAACAATGTCAAGCGCACAGTCAACTGCTTTGTCAATGATAACAGTGCCGCCAACGAAGGTCCGTCGAATGCTCCGTTGACCAAGTCAATAACGTCAACTAAAATGTCCTGAATCCATGACAACACTGTCAACGATGGTGAACATTATAGGAGTGACCAAGACTTTCCCACGGCCTGAGGTGACTTCACTCAGCTAAGTGTCCCCTTTACCTCCTCACTTGCTCCGCCATTACCAACCTTATGGCTTCCTTCCTATTTCTCGTTCTAGAGACCCATCACATCAGACATATTCTCTCATCAAGGATTTCCTAGCAATGTTGACTTACTAGACAGCGGTTTCCACCTCAAGGTGAACAACCTTACACCTCCTCCGCATTCGCAACCAAAATGCACACCAACTTTGCCACTACCTGAAGCACCCAGAATCACACCTCACCCTCTGATCGCAGCATCTCCCGCTGAACGTCTGTCTTCCTCAGAGGAGAAGTGAAGAGGTAGAATTCCCGGGTCCACTACCACCGGATCCATGGGACAATTGCATCATCCCCACACTGTCTACTCCACATCATCCAGCAGACTCCTCCTGAAGATATTAGAGGGTTCCATAATTTATTGGAGAGGGCAATGACAGTGAAGCAACCAGACTGCTTCCTATATGATTTCAAGGAAGACTCTAGGAAGTCTATGCTTTATAACCATAATAGCTTACATCTGGCATGAGGCAGGGAAAATTACGAAAACCCCTGCTACAGTATCCGCTGTGGTCTCTGATTGACTAACGCAGAGCTCCAGAGGATTCGCAATCCTGCCTCACAGGTCACCCAAGAGGAGATTCAGTCATTTCTCAGTCAGCACAGAGAGGATCTAAGAATGCGGCCACTCCCATCACAACTCCACCTCATAAGGAAGTGTGTAGATTGGACGTTTTTGGAAGGTATTTTTCAAGTATGGTGTCAATCACAGTTCATGCTGCTAATGCCTTGGCAATGATTGGCCGATATGATCGTCAGATGTGGTCTGACATGGGCTCAATGTTAGACCTCCTCCCAGAAGATAGAAGGGAAGAAGCCAGGAAAATCTTACTGGAAGAGCTTGCACAACATCAGAGACCGTTGGCTGAGCGATGGAATTGGCGAACACTGGCTTTCGGCAACTAGTGGATGCTGCTGTCACGCCGCCAAGGGTGGTTAAAGTCTACCACCTTCAGGCCTGAGGTCCAAACAAAGATATTGGATATTGCATACTATGGGGACTCGGTTTGGCTAACACATTGAGGCAATGTTGAGAACAAAAACTGATAGAAAAAGCAAAATCAATAGGTTCCTTACAGTAAGGGAAAGTGCCATTTAGAGGAGCGAGAGATCGTGTCTTTAGCATATACAGAGGTGGTTTCCAAAAGGACCCAACAAGATCAGGCCTACCAGTTGCAATACATGCAAAGCTATCAACCTCCTGCATGGCGTCCGTCATCAGTGGCTTGTTTCTCTCGCCAAGGTGGCTGCAGGGGAGCACCCACCCATGGCTGGGATAAGAGGTGAAAACGATAAGCAAGGTCAGGAATCCGCATCCCACCCTGGGTGCAAGAATTTCTAATCCTATACAACAGTGACAGAACCTAACAGACCAATGAGTAGTGTCTGGTCCCCTATGGCTATACCCTGGAGTTCACAGAATGTTCACCAACTACTCAGCCTGGGGAAGCCCCCTTGTCTTAACTTACTACACAGAGGCCAAGGTCTGAGTTTCCAATGGAGCAATCAAAGAGGTTCCGGTACTGCATAAGGGACAGGGTTTCTACTCTTCTTTTTGCTTTAAAAAAAATCAACAAAAAATAAATAATTTGGGGTATTGGTGACAAATACTGGAACTCCGGAACTTAACAAATTCCTAACGAAACAAACATTCAGGATGGTAACACTTGCTGATATCCTACATCTCCTCAGCAGACTCTGACGTCTCTCAATCTAAGACTCATACTGCCTTGTCCCCATCCATCGAAAACATCAAATTTCTCATGTTCACGAAAGCTGGTACCCACTACCAATTCAAGATCCTGCCTTTCAGCCTCAATTCAGCACTAACAATTATTAACAAGTGCAGCTCTATAAACTCAAGGTCACCAGGTATTCCCCTATTTGGACGACTGCCTGCAGAAAGCACCAGGCTTGTCTACAGCTCTTCCACAGTTTAGGATTGACAGTGAATCAAAACAAAGTCATCACTTGTTCCCAGTCAGACCATATTGTTAGAGCTCCAGGCTAGACACGGTCCAGTGCAATCTTTCCTCTTGGGTAAACTACAACTGTCTGCAATAGTTAGCACTTGCCATTTCAGGAAAACGGTCTGTTTCTGTAAGGAAGTAAAAATCGATCCTAGGCATGTGCTCATCAGCAATTGACCTACTCCTTATCCTGGCCAAATGGACCAGATCTCAACAGGAAGAGCTTCAACATCAGTGGTTGCAGATATCTGGATCCTTTGAAGACATACTATACATCACCCCAGGCATGAAGGAAGGCCTACAATGGTGGTACCAAAAGCCATATCTATCAGATTTCATTTTATCAATGGGTGCCTCCATGGATGGCTGAGGAGG